>NW_026638015.1:2098689-2798252 GCF_028554395.1 Pezoporus wallicus | reverse complement strand
TGATTCAGATCTTTGGTGTGGTCCATGAATCACCGGCTCAGGATGCTTGTCTCTTCTCATTGACTACAGAGGGAGCCTGGGGCAGCCGGACTCCTGCTGTGGGAGCCACAGTTAGATGTCTCATCCAGCCTGAGATGAATCTGGGCTGGGATGCTGGATACGTGCAAGAAAGAGCACAGCTTGTTTGTAGGCAACAAGTAAAATGAATGTGACTGTCCATAAAAATAAGCAGTGCTGTTACCAGCCTCATTGCTTCGGATTTAGCAGTCCAAGGTTTGCTAGTGTTATTTTTAACTGGTCTGGAATTAAGTTATTGTGTTTCATAGAATCCTGGAATTGTTTGGGATGGAAAAGACCGTAAAGCTCATCCAGTTCCAGCCCCCTGCCACAGCAGGGACACCTTCCACTAGACCAGGTTGCTCCAAGCCCCATCCAGCCTGGTCTTGAACACTGCCAGGGATGGGCAGCCACATCTCTGGGCACCCTGTGCCAGCAGCTCACCACCCTCACAGTAAGATTTGCAAGACTGGATCCTGAAGCTTCAGAGCCATGGCAGTATCTCAGGACATGCAAAATATCAATTAACAAGAAAAAGAATTATGTCATTTGTATTCCAAACCACCTTTGTACGCATGCACTGATCCCAGAGTGAGCTCTATAGACACTGAGCCTTTCACCTGTTTACTTTGCAAGAGCCCAAGAGGGAACAGGAGTTGGTTTCTGACACAGATCACTTCAAAACTGAGGCTTCGGCTTCCGAATATTTTGAGACCTGTTAAGAGAAAAACATAACATTAAAAGATTGTATTATTTTAGTAATATATGCAATGAGCTTGCTAAATAGCCTGACTAAAGGAAAAGGGATTTGAATGGGAAGTAACACCTCTGTTCCTGTAAATCAGAGATTGAAGGGAAAAAACAGTTTCACTTTGTCTGCTATGCAAAGGCTCCTACTGTTTCAAGTGGCTTTGGAGTAGACACTAAGCAAAGTGGACTGTACATGAGTCCACTGAGTACATGATTTCTACGTACTCAGGATCCTCTATTATTAGTTCTGCCTACTGTAGTAAAGTAGATAAAAGCATTTAAAAATATAAAGAGATCTCAAATAGCACTTAAGCCTATTTTTAATCCTCAGCTGAAGAGATTTCAAGTGATAACATACTTTGCATTACATGCACATTGCCTGCATGGAATTGTATGCAGCAATCACTGGCTTCAGCATTCAGATGCATCTGAACTGAAATATTAACCTGTGCATGTGAAGATACTGTTGGTAAGGTATTAGTCCCAAATTGTACGTGTATAAACGATTGCATGTGTATAATTGTATGTGTATAAACAAGGAAAATGGGTTTTCTCTGCAACCAGCTTCAGCTTATAGGCAAATGAAAATGTAAATAAGGCTTTCGGTGAATCACTCCTTCATGGACATGAGTCAAATCCTTATTTTCACCATTTCAGAACTGCCCACAGTCTTCACAGTATTTACTATAAATATGAATTTGCTAAAGTGAATTGGCTGAGCTGGTGAATAAAAGCCAGCACTGGCCTCATAATGAAGTCATAAAGAAAACTGCAACAGATAAGTTCTGAAAATGATGGAAATCTGCAATGGCAGCAGTGTGCTCTGCCAAAAACATCCCAAGTTTCAAGGTGATCCTAGAGCTCAGATGAAATTATCTGCCTATAGATACGGTATATTAACCAGGTACCAGGAGGTGATCCTGCCCCTCTGCTCTCATGAGACCTCACTTGAAGTATTGTGTGCAGTTCTGGTGTCCTCAACATAAAAAGGACATGGAACTGTTGGAACAAGTCCAGAGGAGGCCACAAGGATGATCAGGGGACTGGAGCACCTCCTGTATGAAGGTAGACTGAGAAAGTTGGGGCTGTTCAGCCTGGAGAAGGCTGCGTGGAGACCTCATAGCAGCCTTCCAGTATCTGAAGGGGGGCTATAGGGATGCTGGGGAGGGACTCTTCACTAGGGACTGTAGTGATAGGACAAGGGGTAATGGGTTCAAACTTAAACAGGGGAAGTTTAGATTGGATATAAGGAAGAAGTTCTTTACTGTGAGGGTGGTGAGGCACTGGAATGGGTTGTCCAGGGAGGCTGGCAATTCTCCATCCCTGGCAGTGTTCAAGGCCAGGTTGGACAGAGCCTTGGGTGCCATGGTTTAGTGTGAGGTGTCCCTGCCCATGGCAGGGGGGTTGGAACTGGATGATCTTAAGGTCCTTTCCAGCCCAAACGATTCTATGATTCTATCAAAGAAAGTGCATTTCCCAGTATTATTTCCCTATTCTGATGAATAGCAATCCTGCCCAGGCAACCAAGTCATTTAAAACTGAATTCCACCTTCAGCATTTTGAGAAGAAGGAGGTTACTGGGTCAGGATGTGACACGGAAAATAAGTATAGGTATAAACCATATCACAGTAAACATTCAGCTCAGACCACCTACCAGCAGCCTTAAGCAGCAGAGTGACATTTAAAAGCAATCAGAGCCAGAAGAGACCCTTCAGGGAACACAGACAATAGTTTAGGAAAAGCAGCTTTACTTTTGCCAGAGGGAAAAAGCTCAAGACCTTTGGGAACAGTGCTCAAGTCAACCTGAAACAAGGATTAAGGAAAGTAATGGAAATATAATAAGTGCTTCTTCTCTTTGGCAGAATTATAACAGCATCTTTGCAAGTAAATTCTTTCCCTGCTTGCTTCTGTTTTGGTTTGTCCTTACCCTTCAGTGGTCCCTGTGCCAGGAAGTGTTCACTACTCTGATGTTTAACTAACGAATACATGAAAGGTAAAGCTGCACGTGGTCACATCCTTATCTTTTGAATTAACATCATGACTGAGCAAAATTCCCTGCAAATCCATAAACTCAAGCATGCAGCAGCAGGAAGGAGAACCCACAGTGCCTCACGGAGAAGGGAGGACACCAGCAGCATCTTTCGATATGTCAATGGGAGCAGTAGCAGCCTCTGCACCACCCTGCTTGCACAGGTTATCCCTACCACATTAAGGGATTCACATTTCCCTTAAAGAAAGGCAGTTTCAGGGCTCCTGTTGAAAACTGTAATTCGAGTGCTGCTAAGAAATCCTGGTGATGAGAGGAGTGTGTTAAGGGTGCCTAAGTGCTTGTTGAAGCATCCTTCTAAGCAATGAATAAAACCACAATGAAGCCTTGCATCCCTTCTTGGCTTGCCATCAGCAGCCAAACTTACCTTCCCCCTATACAGCAATCTCCTCTGTAAAAGAAAGAGGCATGCAAAGCGTTTAAAAACTGAGGAATGCTTTCTGTAGCCCTTGGAATTAGAAGTTATGGGGATCCAGTGCAATCAGTACACATAGTCTAAATACCAGTAATTCTCCTCCCCACTATAAAGGCAAAGTACTTCAGCAAAATCTCCGTCAGCGTTATTAATCATCACATATGATAGCTCCAGGTAGCTGTTACAGAGCAGTACTTGCATTGGAACTGAAGCTGCTGCTGCCCTAAGTAATTATATTAACCCCCGTTTGATACTGGTGTAACATGGCTTTCTGTGTCCCAAAGACGCAAGTGTCCAGTCCCAGAGGAGGCTTGGATTTGCAGGTACAGTGGTACCCACACCACAGTGGTGTGTACACCTCGTGGCAGAGCAGCATCCTGAGGAGCCACTGGTGGTGGTAGCAGGGATAACGGTGAAAACAGACTCCCACCACGCACCCCATCAACATGGACATCTATGAGCATGAACACCACAGTTTTTGCCCCCTGTAACTGGAGTCAGACTTCACATATGCAGGTTGTGCTTCTTAACCCTGTTAAACCCTGTGGGTCACCCCTCTGAATTCAGGCATCTTACAGGAGGTCTTTACATACCGTCTTTGACTCATCTTAGCAACCAACAAAAGATTAGTCCCTGTGTTGTGCCAGATAATACTCTTAGTCACTCGAGTGTTCCTTCTGCCTTTTTCTGTTTGCCTGAATGCTTTGTTCCTCTGTATGGAGGTATTGACATAGCTTTCATCAAATTACAATTAATTAATGCTAGCAGTTAGTGAGAAAAAACTCATTTACAATCTAGCTGCTGAAAGTGAGATTTGATGGCATGTAGCTTGCAAGAGAAAAAAAAAACAAGAGAAAAAGATCTGAATGGTAGATCTCTTCCTGCTCTTGGTTAAGAAATCAGTATTTCTAGGCAGGTGGACAAAAGCTGAAGAAGCCTTGTTGTTGTCTTAAGTTAATCCTTAAACAAAGTAAGAATAAAAAAAAAATTTAGGAAATGGCTGAAAACTACTTGTAAGATATAAAGGGGAGTAACAGAAAAACAAAAGCCAACCTGACATTTATAGAGTCATAGAATGGTTTGGGTTGGAAAGGACCTTTAGATCATCCAGTTCCAACGCCCCTGCCATGAGCAGGGACACCTCACACTAAACCATGGCACCCAAGGCTCTGTCCAACCTGGACTTGAACACCACCAGGGATGGAGCATTCACAACCTCCCTGGGCAACCCATTCCAGTGCCTCACCATCCTCACAATAAAGAACTTCTTCCTTATATCCAATCTAAACTTTCCCTGTTTGAGTTTGAACCCATTACCCCTTGTCCTGTCACTACAGTCCCTAATGAAGAGTCCCTCCCCAGCATCCTTATAGGCCCCCTTCAGATAGTTGTTCATCTGTGCCATAGCGAGAAGGGCAAATGCTTTATTTCAAAGCTAAATTCCTTGTTCTCCTGCACACAGTTCACCTTAAAGACCATTTGACCAGACCATCTGTTTGCATTGTAATTCACATTCAAAAGAGTGACTCAACATAAATATTGACTCACGAACAGGTTCTAGCTTAGGCCTTAAGTTAAGCTGCCATGATACATTTAAGCTCTTGCGCAAAGAGCTAGAGGAACATTGGTCACTTTTCCCTTTCATGTTACACACAATCAGTCAGTCAGTACTCCAAATACAGGTCAGATCCTCTCACAAATCTAAATCAACTTATAACTTCCCTTTGCCCCTTAAACAATTGTAAATACCAATGCCAAAACCCTCCAAGAATCATTAGTTCTTCTTACACTGATGTGAAATATTATAGAATCATAGAATAGTTAGGGTTGGAAAGGACCTTAAGATCATCCAGTTCCAGCCCCCCTGCCATGGGCAGGGATACCTCACACTAAACCATGGCACCCAAGGCTCTGTCCAACCTGGACTTGAACACTGCCAGGGATGGAGCATTCACAGCCTCCCTGGGCAACCCATTCCAGTGCCTCACCACCCTTACAGTAAAGAACTTCTTCCTTATATCCAATCTAAACTTCCCCTGTTTCAGTTTGAACCCATTACCCCTTGTCCTGTCACTACAGTCCCTAGTGAAGAGTCCCTCCCCAGCACCCCTATAGGCCCCCTTCAGATACTGGAAGGCTGCTATGAGGTCTCCACCCAGCCTTCTCTTCTCCAACCTGAACAGCCCCAACTTTCTCAGCCTGTCTTCATATGGGAGGTGCTCCAGCCCCTGATCATCCTCATGGCCTCCTCTGGACTTGTTCCAACAGTTCCATGTCCTTAAGTCTAGCCAAGATTCAGTCTCATGAATTGTTGCCATAAAAGCTATTGAGAAAGAACTTGGTACTAACTCATTCTTTGTACTTTTTACCTGTGAAGCCAAAGACTGAAATGGCAGGGACTCACCTGTGTTCTGCTGTAATCATTTAGGGGCACCATTAAAGTATACACAGAGCAAGAAGGAAGGATTCTTCCATTCACTTGGTCAGGTATATTGTTTCTAAACTGCACTCTTAAATAATTTCTTTGTTGTCTACACCTTCTGCAAGGGCAGAAGAACAGGGAAATGAGCAGAGGGTTAATGTCAGCAGCACAGATTTCATATTAACCCAAAATACTAGATTGAAGGAAAATGCTGAGCATTACAATAACGGATGACTGCTCTAATATACCCTAGGAATTAAGCCAATTCTTGCATTTAAATCTGCAAGATTAAAACAATGGCTTAAAATCACTTTTGCTCTGCCTGGTCTTGAAGAGGCAACAGCTGGCCCTGAATTTGTACTTCATATTTAGTGTTGGCCCAGAAATACAACACTGTTGTTTCACTGCTCCTGGGGATTGTCAGAGGGACATATTTCTTTACAGAGAGAGCATATAGTTTATAAGTGATAGACATAAATTTGAGAAGCAGCATTGAGAAATAGCCCTGTCAGGAAAGTCTTGTTTTCCACATTATACCAAATCACTTTACTTAAGGGTGTGTGTATTTATACACACGCTATACACACACACACGTCTATATACCCATACACAATTTGGGAGGCACATCATTTTTGTGTCCAGCACTTACGTTCCCTCCTGTAGTAAACTATGCAGTTTCCTTTCACCAAAATAACATGGCACAAGTTTGAGTCCAGTATACTGCTAAGGGATGTGCAACAGCAGTGTTCCTTTCATAAGGATTCAGCATTTACCTGATACATATCCATGGATATTCAGCTACTAAGGGGAATATGCAGTATAAGGGATACAATGCAAGTAAATTCTGCGGTACCAGATTTGTGCTGTAAACAGAACCATCAGATTTTATGCTAGCCAGAATCTACAGGGACAATTAAAGTTTTAGGTACCAAATCCAACATGCTGCTGGATTGGGTTGTTTTGTCCTACATTCTGCAGGTAAGTCAGGACATTCAGTAGCAATGGGGCAGGTTCGTGACTCCCACTTTTAAGTGCTTATAGAGATAGCATCTCTTACCTGTGTCAGTTTGCAGCCACAAAAAAAGCCTGCGTATATAGACAGCAGGTAGTTCTTAGCAAGGCTACGAGTGCGGAGGCCACTGGCCATCATATTTGAAAAATCATAGCAGTCAGGTGAAGTTCCCGATGACTGGAAAAAGGGAAATATAATCCCCATTTTCAAGAAGGGGAAAAGGGATGACCCAGGGAACTACAGACCAGTCAGTCTGGCAAAACCTTGGAGCAGATTCTCCTGGATGGCATGCTAAGGTACATGAAAATCAACAACGTGCTTGGTGACAGCCAGCATGGCTTCTCTAAGGGGAAATCCTGCCTGACCAACTTGGTGGCCTTCTATGATGGGGCTACAGAACTGATGGACAGGGGTAGAGCAGTTGATGTCATCTACCTGGACTTGGGTAAAGCGTTCAACACTGTCCCACACGACATCCTTGTCTCTAAATTGGAGAGACATCAATATGATGGATGGACCACTCCCTGGATAAAGAACTGGCTGGATGGCTGCACACAAAGAGTTGTGGTCAATGGCTCAATGTCTGGCTGGAGACCAGTAACGAGTGGTGTCCCTCAGGGATCGGTGTTGGGACCGGTCTTGTTCAACATCTTCATCGCTGCCATGGACAGTGGGATTGAGTGCGCCCTCAGCAAGTTTGCCGATGACACCAAGCTGTGTGGTTCGGTTGATACCCTGGAGGGAAGGAATGCCATCCAGAGGGACCTCGACACGCTTGTGAGGTGGGCTGATGCCAACCTCATGGATTTTAACCATGCCAAGTGCAAGGTCCTACACCTGGGTGGGAGCAATCCCAGGCACAGCTACAGGTTGGGCAGAGAAGAGATTCAGAGCAGCCCTGCGGAGAAGGACTTGGGGGTGTTGGTTGATGAGAAAATGAACATGAGCTGGCTTCAGTGTACGCTTGCAGCCCAGAAAGCCTTTTGGATGAGGCCTTGGGTGACATGGTTTAGTGTGAAGTGTCCCTGCCCATGGCAGGGGGGTTGGAACTGAATGATCTTAAGGTCCTTTCCAACCCTAACTGTTCTATGATTCTATGATTCTAAAGCCAACTGTATCCTGGGCTGCATCAAAAGGAGCGTGACCAGCAGGTCAAAGGATGTGATCCTGCCCCTCTACTCTGCTCTTGTGAGACCTCACTTGAAGTATTGAAGTATTGTGTGCAGTTCTGGTGTCCTCAACATAAAAAGGACATGGAACTATTGGAACAGAGGAGGCCACAAGGATGATCAGGGGACTGGAGCACCTCCTGTATGAAGAGAGGCTGAGGAAGTTGGGGCTGTTCAGCCTGGAGCAGAGAAGGCTGCATGGAGACCTCATAGCAGCCTTCCAGTATCTGAAGAGGGTCTATAGGGATGCTGGGGAGGGACTCTTCATTAGGGACTGTAGTGATAGGACAAGGGGTAATGGGTTCAAACTCAAACAGGGAAAGTTTAGATTGGATATAAGGAAGAAGTTCTTTCCTGTTAGGGTGGTGAGGCACTGGAATGGGTTGCCCAAGGAAGTTGTGAATGCTCCGTCCCTGGCAGTGTTCAAGACCAGGTTAGACGAAGCCTTGGGTGATATGGTTTAGTGAGAGGTGTCCCTGCTCATGGCAGGGAGGTTGGAACTGGATGATCTAAAGGTCCTTTCCAACCCTAACTATTCTATGATTCTATGAAGGGTTTTTCAGCTCATATGGTTCAGTTTGGTTGGGTTTTTTTGTCTGGCTTTAATAATGCCACCTTTGTCGTTTCAGAATACAAGGCCAAAAGAAGCTGGCAGCATCCTGTGTCCAGCAGCTCCCCATTACTTCTCTTTGTGTGGAAAAAACAGGAAGCTGCCACTGCTGCTGTAACATTTGACATGATAATGTGTGAAAAACAGGATGTTCCCTGACCTGCTTACAGGTACTGTGGCAATTCCATCTGTGCCCAATTTTCCCTAGCTGAGGTTGTTGAATATGTTAAAACTCACAGGAACAGGCTGTCTGAATAACGAGGGATGATACAAGAAATGTCCAAGTCCTCTACAAACCACCAAGAAAACAAGTGTTTGCCCTCCCTCAGGCTTGTGTGTTATAATAATTCCACCCTTAATGATGTGTGTGGGGATAAGTTTGCAGGAGGGAGATAAGGGAGAAAAAGCAACCTTCTAAAGGAGAAAATGTGAGAAGCCTATGGGGCACTTCAGGTGTCATTTAAGTAAAAGAAACTGTGATCTAAGTTCTCCATAATCCTTCCTCTAATTCCTCTGAATTAGCCTGTGGGAATCTCTCAGACCTCACAAAACAAATAGGCCTGAATAACAGACATCAGACCTCGCTGGTGAGGCCTCTTCTGGCAGAAGACATGGCACAACCATAGAATCATAGACTAGTTTAGGTTGGAAGGGACCTTCAAAGCTCACCTAGTTCCAGCCCCCTGCAATAAGCAGGGACATCTTCAACTAGATCAGGTTGCTCAGAACCATACTTGAATCAGCCATTATTAAAATGGTCACCATTAAAAAAATCAGTTCAAACTAAATTCCAGTATCCTTAATAACAGTACTCCACAAACCAGCAGGAATACTAACCTAGGAAATGCATAAGCATTGGCGTTACATGGTGTGTGAAAGCAAACTCAGGGCACTTTTCAAAGGTGTTGATTGACAATGAAATTGAGAACTCCACACGGTTTCGTGCTGGTATCTAGTCCGAGAGTGTGGTCTAGGCTCTTCTGCAATGCTTCATTCACAGAAGTAAAGATGGGTGAGATCTGTCTTTGGCTGTCAAGCTGTGAAATGATCTGGTCCTTTCACACTGCTCAGTAGCTTATCCAGTGAAAATGATTCCTGGAGAGTCAGGAATTTCCAGGGCTAAGGATTTCTCACTCTGATGAGGATTCCTGTGTCCAATCCCACTTTAAGCAAGATGAGGAGAAAGGAGGATCTCCTTTTTCCAGGGAGAAAGTCATGATCACAGTATCCTATGCCACACTCCAGCTGTTTTGAGTTACCCACTGTAACTAAAGAGGCTGAAAGAGGCTGTAGGGAGCACAAGGATGGGTTACATATGCTGAGGAGCTCAAGGACTGTTTGGGATCTTGGCTAAGCACTGAGGTGGCTTGGACACCTTCCTTCCCCAGCATTATATTCATGTACCAAATGCAGGGTGGAAAATGAGGGTCCCACCCACAGAATTACTCTTACAATCAAGTTCATGGTTTGTGGGTGTCTCTTGCTCACATTAAGGTACTCACATTACTGTTTGATAACGTTTGTCTAACATGAAACTAAGGGGTTTAAGTTCTAATTCATTCATTTAGTCACAGGAATAGAGGTTTGAAGTGAGTCAAGGCTGGAGTACTGGCAACCGTGAAGTGCCAGGAAATGAAAGGAAAAAACACTGCATGGAGTAAAGCGCCTCTTAAATGCAGTCATCTAAGATATATGGTAACACTTAATACCCGTTAAAAGCCACAAGCCAGCTGCAGAATGTGACATTTCGGTCTCAAGAATCACACATTCCATAAGGAGACATGAAGTTCTTTACCATCAGAGGGCTATGTCTTAAACTAGAATACAGAAAACTGTATGAGCAGGTCCACAGTGAGTAACTTAGGTGATATATAACAGAGCTGCAAGTAGCCCTTAGCTAGAAATGTACTTTACTGGGTTTAGCTCTACTCACTTGTAATTCATCTGCATATATATTAGCTACTTCATGCACAAACATGCAGTTAGACACACGAGTCTGAATTTTGCCTTTCAAGGTGGATATAGAAATAGAAGCACCCTGTGCTAAACTGGTGGATAGGAAGAAGTTGAAAGGGAACGTGTTAATCTCTAGCCCTGTGCTCTCTTGTATGCCCTGTCCAATGGAGCAGCGGAACTGAAAGGAGAGAATTCAGTCAGGACATTTCATGTTACATTCCCGAGCTTGGGGTTTTGACGTGGTCACCAACAGGAGACTGCAGCAAATCTCACAGTTAGTAACAGCTTCCAACCTGTATTCAGCTGGCTGGGATAGCCAGAAGGCAGCGTGCTGCAGCCGCATGCCCATGGACTGCTGAGCACGCTGGTTGCCATGGGAGTAATGGCTCTGGGGGTAATTCAGGCTATCCAGGGTTTCCCACGATAGGGAATTTACAGCTGGGAAGCTGTGCCTAAATTCTGCTCCCATTGAGTGTAACAAAGAAAAGCAAGCATGGATGTGGGTGCCAGCAGCCATGGGCCCAGACCTGCCACGTGCTGCACCCTTTTACTTCACTTCTGCTCTGCAGGTTTTTATCACCCCCAAATTTGGCAATATGCCTGGAAGTGACAGGAAGCACCTCACTGGTGAGGAAACAAAGGTAAGCATTTAGCTCCACTATTCACATCTTACCATTAATAAGAAGAAAAGCTTTGTGGCTTTTATGCCAAACCCTTCTCAGTGATTATATGCTCACTGTATATAAAAAACAGGTACGTTGGCTTTACTATACAGCATATATGCACTGTGTACAAAATCAGATCACTTACCAACTTGTGTACAGAAATGCAGCCTTCATGCATCCCTTTACCTTTGCCACAGGTAGTGTGCACGCTTGCAAAGTAGCTGTTAAAACCCCTTAAAATTAGCCCCCAGGAAGAAGTGCTCACTGATTAAATGCTGCAGATCATTCTCTGAAGTTAACACGCCTGCTGGGATCAACAGGAATAATGGAATTAAGAAATGGAAAACATTACAAAATATTGGGAACATTATTAATTGCAAGATTACTGCTTTACATAGGAGCTCTATAAAGCTGGGCTCACCTGTAACTAAAACACCTACCGCAGGAGATCCTGTTTGGATGGTTCTTGCCTCTTTAATGACAAAGGTCCATTGTATCCCTGTGTAACTTCACGCAGCACAAGAGCCTGGACTGAAGGCTTGAACACTATGAAGAAAATACAAATGGCATTTTGGTAACTTTTGAAGCAGTTGACATGAGCTGACATTAAGCTGCTTTCCTGAGCAAAGGTACTTACCACAATGCACTGGAGATGTAATCCTCAAACCCACAAAACCAAATCCTCAAAACCTCAAAACTTTAACACCTCTTTCAGAGGTGTTATTTCTTATACACCAATCTCTTCAATCTTAGAGAACACACACAAACCCCTTGACCTGGCTGCAATAGCTGGTTACTTTGAAACTGCAGTACTGTGACCTGCCAGAAACACAGCATTGCTCATCTTTGACAAGCTAAACCCCAAGCTGAAAGAAAGGAAGGCAACGTTAGCATCCACACCACCACCACACGCAGCGTATTTGGGAAACAACGGGTTTTCAACGACCAACACTGATCAAGTCACGGGGATTACTGAATTTAAACCCCATCAGTGTCACCAACTGAAGGTATTTGCATGTGTATTACATCAGATTTCACAAGAACAAACCCGTGTTGTTTTCAGTCTCGTTTAAGAAATGAATGTTTAATGCTTTCCACAATGACACACTTACAGGGATAGTTCTGTGGATGAAACTCAGGCCTATTTACTCATTAAGAGTGCCCATGAGTTTACTCCACTCACAAGCCTGAACTAATCTGCACTTTTCCTGCAGCTGGGTAAAACTGCACTTCCTTGGCTGTAAACTTGCAATTCCCAGAGCCCATTGCAACACACCCTCTTCATGTTAAGTAATCCTCAGCTACAACGGGCTTTATGAAGGCAAAGATACTCTTCAAAGGGTCTTGAACCTTTACTTGAAACTCCTTCCCCAACCCCTCCTCTCACCCCATAGTTCTATTTTTATGGTATATGCTTTAAACAGCAGTTTCTGTAATTCCTCCAGCGTACCCTTGCAATAAAAGCATTGGCAGAGAAAAGAAGTAATAAATCAAAAGAGGAAAAACAACTCCGTGCTGGCACACATTTTAAGGCCATAGGTGATACGTGCAGGGAACAAGAACAGCACAAACCAGCTTTTGATAAAGGAACAGAGTGATGAGGAATACATTTACATTGGGAAATACTCAACTAAAACGCCTGAATTAAGAGCATGCCGAGTGCCAGAGGTTGGGGATGCAGCGTGTGGTACTGAGATTTTTTCTTTAGACAAATGAAGCAATGAGATTTCAGAAAGCAGCCAATTATTGTAGGCCTGAAACAAAGACTTGAAGGAAACAGAGCTGCCTGTGTGTCGGGAATGGAGAAAACAGGGCATTGCATCTGAAATATTCATGACACCCAATTTGTGCAAGGCTTCAACTCGGTAATGACAATCTTAATATGGTATCTATAATTGGTATCTGAAAAAATCATGGGAAATGGGAAGCAAGTACTGAAGGGGAGTATGAAGCAACATGGAAAAGCAATCCTCCTAAAGGGAATTCTCCCGAGATGCCACTTTTTACTCTCAACATGATTTGATGGCTGTTTTCTCTCCAGGCTGTAAGGAAACAAGACTCTCAAGAGACTAAAAGGAAAAGGGTTTAGTAATTCCTCCCAGGCAGATCCTCCTGCAGAGTATCATAGAGGATTTGATAAAACGGGTAATTAAGTTACTCATCTCAGAGACTCAAAGCTTTTAAGCGCACGCTATCGCTTCAGTGCCTGCATATCCTTCACGAGACACCAAAGCCTCTATCAATTTAACTTCTTAACACATCCTCTAAAAGCCTGGACAGGTTTAGAATAAGCTATAAACTGGTTTTAATTAATTATACACCAAATACAACAGCCTTGCCACAGAACGCCTAGCAGAGGAAAAAGAAGGAAAGAATCGCAAGGCACTTACTCACAGAACTCCTATCTCCCATACACACACTCCGCTGTGACTCAGTTTTAAGCTCCTGAGGGCTGGCAGAGATTTGTTTTCTTTCTCAGTTCCGAGACTGACTGCACTCAAATGCTGCTCCTGCCAGGAAAACTACAGCCTTTCTAGCACTTTTGGGTAGTGAGGCCCAAAGAAGCCCTAAAGGCTCCATCCCTGGCAGTGCTCAAGGCCAGAGCCTTAGGTGACATGG
Organism: Pezoporus wallicus; assembly: GCF_028554395.1. NCBI lineage: Eukaryota > Metazoa > Chordata > Aves > Psittaciformes > Psittacidae > Pezoporus > Pezoporus wallicus. The sequence continues at coordinate 2,784,530 of NW_026638015.1, read as the reverse complement.
TCTAGCGTGAGGTGTCCCTGCCCATGGCAGGGGGTTGGAACTGGATGAGCTTAAGGTCCCTTCCAACCCAAACCTTCTCTGATTCTATGACTTCTGAGACATCCAATGACAACGCTGTTTGCCTTTTCTTTTTTTCCCCCCTGTGTTCCAAGAACATTGGTCACATAACGCATTTAGCATCACTCCTTGCTTTAAAAGTGTCCTTCACCTTCTCCCAATTAGGGATCTCATAATAGACAGCAACCCCATAATATAATGAACCAGTCCAATTTATTTTGGTTTTAAGGAAGTATTTTTAATGAAATGTGCACAAAGTGAGACAATAGAAAACTTGGAATTAAAAGTTGTAAAAATAACTTTTGAGTCCAAAAAGCTTCATTGGAAAATAAAAGCTCACTCCCTGGATCACAACACATCTCCTTACAAATTGAGCCCTTTTCCCTTACCCCTCCCTCCCAATGAAAAATTTTTGTTCCATTCATTCCATTTGATCTTTTCCCCACATAATTAAGTTTTTAATCTCTAATAAAAACAGTTTAATTGGCCCTGAGGTACTGCATGGATTGATGCAGTCTAGATCATGGCTTTCACACACAGCAGAACATCCATGGTGTACAACTCCTTAAAGAAACAAGGGATTTTATCTTACGAGACAGAGTATTTCTTGCAGCTGACAAGCACTTGGATACAATTAACAAGTTATCCTTACTGATTCCTAAGGTATCTTAGTTATATGCAGCAGGCAGGATACTCCTGTTCATATTCCAGATAAATCTACCTTCTGAGAACCAAAAGACCTAGTACAAGTGGGTAAGAAAAACATGTTGCTGCTCAGATTGAGCTCAGAACTGCTGCACAGCTGTCTCACCACAAACATAACTCATCTTGCTAACTTCTCTTCCACTCTGCTCACACAGATTGCTTAGACGCATAAAGCAAAAAAGGCTGAAGTAGTATTTTTCTTTAAATGCTACAGAATGAAGACTGTACCTATTAAATAAAACCCTCCAGAACATCTGAGGTGGTCATTCAGCTGAAGTGCAGACTGGATCTCCTACTGCAAGTCTGAAGCTGGCAACTGACACAACTGTTGGAGCAAGTACTTAAGAGGTCTGCACCTGCCTAAAAGGCAGACAAATGGGAACTTCTGTATTTACCCATCGCTTCTTTGCATGCATACAATCACTGATATTTAATATACGATGATTAGAAAAACACTTGTATCAGTTAAGGCAAAAACTTACTGAAATGATAAGTTCACATTACAGCACCTTCCGTTAACTGTGATCAAGTTTTCAGGTGTCATTGTGAAAACCAGAGGCAAAAACTTGAAAGTTATCAATGTCACAGCGTTTATGCAGAGCAGTGGTATGTTACACACTGACACCTGGCTTTCACAGTAAAGGCACCATGTATAACTGAAAGGGGCTCAGTCACAGCAAAAAAGGAGCCTCTCCTCTCCCAGTATCTGTGAGGATGTCTGCAGTAACAAACAATCCTACTCATTCCAACATAACGATTTCAGAGGACTTTCACCCCTCACATACAGAACAGTTCTCTACAGCCCTGCATGTCTTGAAGCTTGTGCAACTTTTCCACCCTTAGCTTAGGCATGAAGGCCATTTCTGAAGTCTGTTCCACATTAAAGCTGAATCTGGTCTCGTTCACACCCTCTTTGCTCTGCAAGTTGCTCACAACCACTTCCAAAAGGTGTTAAGGCACAGGAATGAACTAAACAACTGCAGAGGACTTGGAAGAGTTGTTGGATCTAGAGTAACTTCTGAAGACAACAACCTGCGGTGGAAAGCAAAAGCAGCTGATCTTCAAGGGATACCACTAAAGAAAAGTCCATATTATGTATCTGCTCTCAGGAGGCTTTCACACCCCTTCGCTAAACCCAGTTTGTTTTCTAGGCTGTTACAGTACAGTTTTGTTACTATGAGCAGAGATAACTGCAGATGCGTATGAGGTAAGCTGCAACTTCCAGCAGACATGACTGGGATACAGACATCTGTGATGCAGGTTCTGAGAGGATTCCTAGGAAAGAATCTTGCACTGACGGCAGTAAAGAGAGGCTGATGTAAAGATCCGTGACACACACAGAGTTTCTTTCATAGCTTCAGGAGAACATCGCCTTCAGGATGAAGGCAGGCACTCGATGCAGACATTCCGATTTAAATTAGTTAATTTTCAACCATTTCCTGCCAATAAAAAGCCACCACAATAGTTCCTACCCTCCTCACACTGCAGTTGTGGAGCCAGAGGTTACGGTCATCTTCATGTCCTTTTACAAAGAGAAAGTGTATTTGACAAATTATGGAAGACAGTATCTTATGCTACTTAAAGAGAAAAGCCAGTACAGAGCTAAGCTATTCTTTCCCCCTTTCATATTACAATTATAATAGGCCACAAAAAAAACAGCCTCCCCATGAAATTTTAACTACAGCTGCCGCAGAAGTGTCCCATGGATGCATTTTCAGAGCAGACACATCTGACAATTACCAGCAGTAAAGCAGATCTTGTTTTCAGGTGAGTGGTAGAAGGAAAGTGTGAGAATTTCTACAACACACAGAGTTCGGGTCTTGTGCAAGTTCAAATCTCTTAAAGAAAGCATAAAACTACAAAGCATTACCTCAAAGTTATTTGGTTTTACATTAATCTTCATCTGACCACAAATCAACATATTAAGGCATGTAAGTTAATAGCAGAAAAAGTAACTGAGCCACCAATACTGAGTTTGGTTCAGAAGAGTGGAAGGCACTTGGTACTTCTCTCCTCCTCGCTGGGGGATGTGGGATTGTTTTGATGTTGATGTAAGCTGGTTCCAGCATCCAATTGTGAGAGCTTCTGTTCAACTATGTCTGCCACCAAATTCTTATGGCAGCCCCGAAGGGCTTTCAGTAAGTCAGCCACCTTTGCATCTTTTCCCTTCCCTTTCTGCCACGCTTGCAGGGACTGAAACAGCTGTTCATACAAGCTAAATGGATACTCTGCCACTATTCTTTCCATTTTCACTTCAGAAAGGCCCAGTTTTCGTGCCAGCATCTTCCAGTCTCTCCCGATATTTTCACATATGACTTCAAAAGCTGCATTCTGAAGACCTGAAAATAGCAGAAATGTGTTTAGCGACGGCTTTACTGAGAAATAAAATACAACGTTTAAAAGTTGGTTGAAGGCGGTTTTTGTTAGCAGAACACTTCTACTCTTGCTGTCTCACACCAAGTTCTGGAAACCCACTGGATATACCCGGAATCCCAGGTACACAGCACGAACTGCAATGTACTGTTGTATGATGCAGGTATCCCTTATTGCAAGCGATCATTTGATAAAAAAGGAAAGAAATTTCCACCCCAGAACGCCGTTTGCAGCATGTGCTGCCCTCAAGGCGCATTTCCAGGGTATAAGACGCTCCCTTGTACCAGCAGAAGCACCCTCAGCAGCGGGCTCAGCTACAGCAGCTGAGGGCAGCCGCGTTCTGTATTGCCCCTAAACACCCCATAACGGGGTTGCCGGGGGGGGGGGGGAATTAAAAACGAATATATCCACCTACGTTTTTCATGCGCATCTGGTTGATTATCAGAAGCACTAACTTCTCCTTGCTCCACGAACTGCTTTAGTTCTGCGACCAAGTCATGTCTGTTAATAGTCTTAAACAAGCCTTCAAGCAACGCCGTCTGATCGCTTGTGATCAGCTGCTGCTCGAGGAGGATGCTGAAGAGCTCCCCCGCGCTCTGGGCAGCCTCAAGCTTCCTTTTCCCGATCTTCTCCCTCAGGAGGAACTTGAGGGAAGAGAGCTCATCTGCCGACAGCCTCGAGGAGAAAGAGTGCAGCAGTATCAGAAACGGATCCATAGCGCCGAGGCCTGCGCCTCAACCACCACGTTCCTGTTATCACACGGCGGATTCTCGGGAGGCCGGGGAGCGCGGTCCCGAACCGGCACAGACCGAACCCGAGGCGGGCCGGAGCCGGCAGCGCCGCAATGGCGGACCACCGACCCTGACCCTCAGCCCGCGCCTGCTCTTCTCGGAAGTGACGTAACGCCGGCGGCGGGTTCCCGGCACGCCACAAAATGGCGGCCGCGCCTCTGCGCTGTGGTAAAGCTGGACTCTGCCCTTACTGAGGGTGAGCTCAGGGATAGCGCGGAGCGGAAAAAGGCTTCGGAGGCGAACGGGTTTGTTTTGTGATGGGGATACGGAACCGTGTGTCAGGGCGGAGCTCGGGCGGTCTCCTGCCGCAGGAGGAGCAGGGTCGGGTCCTGCCACCTGAACCAGGCTGGACCTTAAGGTGGGGGAACTGCAGGTTTCCCCATTAATGGAGGATTGTTGGATTCTTGTGAACACCCACACCTACAAGGGTTACTTTTGCAAAAGGAGAACAGTACAAGGATGAAAGCACTTGCTCACTGAAGAGCAAGAAAGGTCATAGCAGAGCTCTGCTCCCAGAGAGGCACAGTCCCCATGGAGCCTCCCCAGGACAGCTGTATCCGCCCTCCCTTACCAGCCTCTGCTGCCCCCGAGGACTCCACCTTTCCCTGAAAACACAGGGCTGCAGCCTGGTCGTTGTTCCTTACGGAGATTGGTTGTGACATACACTAACTCCTGACCTTTAAAAGGGAGGAAACAGGTCAAATCTGAAGTGCCTGGATTCCAAGGGCAATTTTTATACAAGGTGAAGGGTGAACTTCTCATAAATGGGAAAGTTCAGGTTCGTGCCATTGTTTTGTAGGTCCCCAAAGCTCAGGCAAAACACGATGTTTTTTCTCCGCATCACATGTAGGTAGTGCAGAGATCTCTCTGTTCCTGGTGACCACTGGCACATTGATTCCTCAAACTACCCCAGTGCCAATAGTTTCCAGTGCATCCTTTAACTTACTGCCACATACAAATATACCCATGGTCCTTGTCATAAACAGACTGCAGTGTCAGGCACACAAGTTTAAGTGTTATCTTCCACATCTCCTTTTCCAGTCTCACATTCCAAGTGAGGAACAACTCCTACTCCCAAAACACTTCTTAACTCCCATAGGCACAAGACCAAGGGAGCCAATGTATGGAGCTGGCTATGCTCATGGAGTCCATCTGTGCATCCTCAGCAGTGGGCATGAAGTAAGAAAATGTGTATTTCATATAGAATACAAGATTTGTTTCCCATATATTCCTCCCAGGTTATATGAACATTGGGCTGCAACGTCTCCTCCAAGTATGCATTCCCTTAAAATCATTTCCTTTGCTATGATAAACATTAGCAATATTTTCTTTGATTTTTAACTGGATAATCCTAAAATTCACAATAAATTTGGGGCTTCCAGCAGCCTCCTTTCCCCCCCTCCCTGATGTTGCTTATGCAGGAAAGGCAACAGGGTGTACCTAATGCCAACCTTGAAAAGCAGCCAACATACTTATTACTCTCAGTCTCTCAGGTAAAATATTAAACCTGTTTAGAAGAGAGACCTTTTTTTAGTCCCTAAATGCTGCAAATTAGAATCATAGAATAGTTAGGGTTGGAAAGGACCTTCAGATCATCCAGTTCCAACCCCCCTGCCATGGGCAGGGACACCTCACACTAAATCATGCCACCCAAGGCTCTGTCCAACCTGGTCTTGAACACTGCCAGGGATGGAGCATTGCCAACCTCCCTGGGCAACCCATTCCAGTGCCTCACCACCCTCACAGTAAAGAACTTCTTCCTTATATCCAATCTAAACTTCCCCTGTTTAAGTTTGAACCCATTACCCCTTGTCCTGTCACTACAGTCCCTAATGAAGAGTCCCTCCCCAGCATCCCTATAGGCCCCCTTCAGATACTGGAAGGCTGCTATGAGGTCGCCACGCAGCTTTCTCTTCTCCAGGCTGAACAGCCCCAAGTTTCTCAGCCTGTCTTCATACAGGAGGTGCTCCAGTCCCCTGATCATCCTCGTGGCCTCCTCTGGACTTGTTCCAACAGTTCCATGTCCTTTTCATGTTGAGGACACCAGAACTGCACACAATACTCCAAGTGAGGAAATTAACCTATTGCAGGGTCTCATGGTAAAATAAATAGTGAAAGAAATTAGCAGTAAGAATGTGTGCTGGGGTAAGATGTGCCTGTTTTAAGAGATGTATTTTCTCTCTGCAGCTCTGAATATACTTTAAGCTGAGGGAAAGAACATTAATTGCAAGGGTAGTGCAATGCCAAGGAGAATTTGCAGTGTGGGGCTTAATTTATAAAGCAGACGTAAGCCTTAGTAATGATCTAAGAAGTATAAAATCCAGTTGAATAAAATCTCATTTACATTTTGCCAAGGAAGGTGACTGTACAAAACAGGAGGAGCCAAATCACATTGCGCATAGTTGTGCCTGGTGATGGCAGCCACCCAACTCAGAGACAAGGAAGTCTAATCAGTGCCATTTATAGCTTTATTCTCTATCCCTTGAGATGCAGTTGAAAGCAACACCAACTGAGATTTTAATAGGTTCATATGAACTTAGCGGCCAGATTCAGCACTGAAGTACGAGGAGGTGTGAAAGCAATTCCACACAAGTGTAATTTAAAGGTGTCTAAATTAGTAACAAAAATAGAAGTAAAAGATACAGATCATCATTTTATTAAGATATAAGTCATTGCTTAAATGCTTTTAAACTCAATCCTGATGTGTGGCCTAGTGATTCAGTAGCCCCGTTTATTATGTGGGAATCTGACCCGTTAATGCTACTTTGACCCATTCACAGATGAAGGTACCCTAACAATGTGCTTTCCTCCAGTTATTTCCTTTGAAAGCAGTTCATGGGGCTTTAGGAAAGAAGGCATTTGCCAAGGTCAGCAGATCCTAACTGCTCCACATCAGAATAAAACTTAATAGAAATGATTTATTAGAGCAGCTCAGATTTCAGTGGAGGTTTCCTAGTAAATGTAGTGCTATGAATGATCCAGCTCCTATCCAAAGAATTTGGAGGTTTCTTGAGGTGAGATGATTCCTTACAAAATACTGCAGAGGGAGCTCGAAGCCTGGGAGTGTTTCAGACTGAGCTCTTTGACTTCATGGTGGAGTAGCAGGGTAAAGAGAGCAAATATTGATTCGTTTCTGTGGAGCTTTTGGTGGTGTGACCAGGACATTCAGTCCACAAACACCCACTTAGAGACTGGGGACATGGAATGGTGAAGCCCGTGGCTGCCCTTGGCAGGGCCTGTGAACTGTCACGTTGCATGAATAAACATGGCATGGGTGGCAGGTTGCTTGGGAGGGTTCATGGCTTATTAAACAGCTGCTTTAAAAAGCTGTATATTAACCATGTGCCCTGAGAAGTCAACGTTTTGGTACAATGCATGCAGCTGTACACAGGTGTGAACCACGGGTGACCAAGGTAAGTTTGCGTGGAAACTCTGAAAGATGCTTTGTGTTTTCCAGCTGAGGGAGCCCACATTTCTGGCTGGCCCTTCTTTGCTCTGCTGCGGGGCTGTGGAGATGTCTGATGGTTCTAATCCCTCCGGTGTAGTCTGATTTGCTGTTAGTGCTCATTAACAAGTATACAAGTTGCTAAGTTCACTTCAGCATGTGAGGCAGCTATTCTGAGCAATTTCCTCCTGAAGATAAACCTATGAACAATATGATACAGAAATGCCCAATCTCATGCTGACTTATACCAAGGCATGTCCTCACACTTGTCTTCTGCTGTACCATACAGAGATACCAGTGTGGGTCTGAAGGCAAAATATCTCTTCAGGGTGAGGAAAAGCCATGGGACTTAAGTAATTTGTGAATCCAACACTTGCTTCAGCCCATTGACTCTCAAACCCATAGTGGGCACCCATCATGCAGTGGTGGGCTCTCTGACTGGCTGAGAATGAAGCAACCAAAGTTAAGATAGAACTGGAAGGTGCTATTCATCCATGGAAATAATCTAGCAGTTCTGATTGCCAGGCTTGAAAGCTAATACTAATCAGTTTCTGAAGAGTGTATAGATTTGTTCTTTGTTTTCCTGAGTTGCTGTATTGCTAGTTCCCAAGCCCAGTAAACACATGAAAAGGTACATACTTCCCACGTTAAGATTTATTTTCTTGGATATAAAATAAATGGAAGTGGTTTTCTGCAGTCTCCTTCTTTGCATTGGAAAATGCAACACTCAGAGCAGCTATCAAGAACGGTTAAGATAACTTAAAATTTATTATTTTGCAGGAAATGGATCTTTTTTGCACTAGTTTACATCATTTGGAAGTACAATCATGCAAAGTTCTGTAAGTTCTATATTTGGAAGTAGAAGCCTGCAAATAGTTCTATACCACAGGACTTCATCTTCCTTCCCTTTCCTTACTGAGCACAGCAGCACTCAGTTGCCTGCTACACAGTAGTGGCAGTGATTATTTTGTTGTGTCTGTGAATATTCCAGCTCTAATCTCTTCTGCATTAACAGACTCTGCTTTGGACCTGGTTGTTGTCACCAAAGAGAGGTGAAAAATGTAACCTTTCCCCAGCCATGCCTCTGCATCCAGCCTGCAGAATGGCCTCTTCTCAGACCAGAATATATCTTGGCCTCTGAAAGTCTCCCAGACTTTAATAAATAGAAATGAATGAGTCTGGCCACACTTGCTTGATTTCTGGGTTAAACAGCTCACTACAGTGACTGGAGATAATGCAAGCTCAGAAAGGGGGAATACATTTCCTTAAAACAAGTATTACCTTACATACCTGTGCTTGGCAGTAGAATTACTCATTAGAGGAAAGATCAGTGGGTTTTTGTTCTTCCCCTCAGGAATGTGCCAATACAATATATTCTGGCTGGGTTATTACCTCACCGTCACTGAAGCTGGAAAGTGTAAGGGTTTTTCCAGATCTAAAAGAGAGGGAGTGCCTTCTCTGCTCAAACACAGCTCAGTTATTATCCTGAGCACTCATTTCCTTTTAAAACATGAATAGTTTTATGCAACCAGTAAGTGACAGAGGGTATGAGTAGGTTAGTTACTCATAGGGGTTTTAGATACAATAAATAAGAAAGCATGTCTGGTTTTGTGATTGCCGTCTCTTGATTCTTGGGGAGGGAAGTATTGTTTTCTGCTCTCTAAAGAGACACTTTAATTTGAGCTAGTCCACAGTTTTGTAGACAGAAGCAGTTACAAGTTAGTCTTAAGCCATGATGTATGTGGAGTTTATTTTCATACATAAACATAATGGACACCTATTGCATTTGTTCCCAGAGATGAAAAGTCTAAGGAGGAGCCTGACTTAGTGAGAGAAGAATGGATTAATATAATACAATCTATACATTACAATAATACAACATAGACAATAGAAGTAACGAAGTTGCACACACCACAGCTTTGTCTGTCTGCCCTCAAAAAATCACATACTACTCTTTTTTTTTGAGAAGCTCTTGTTTAGAGATACAACTGACATTAAATGATGTGTAACCACAGAGCAGACCCATGCTCACCCTCTCGTCCCTCAGATCTACATACAAGTATACGGGTTTGCTGTTATTCACCAGTTCTGGAGTGAGGCTTTTCAAAGCAAAAGTAGCCTGTATTACATCTTTGCCAAGTACCTGAACCTGAAAGTGATTAACTGTCATTTCTTATCCACAAGAAGACCCTGAGATGATTACCAGCTTAGCTCTACAGCTCTCTGGTCAGAGCTGAAAGACAAGCATTGTAAAGAGGCAGAGAAATTTGGCTTCAGAAGTAAAGTTCAAAAAGACAAAAGTGCAGGGGTTTAGTAGAATTTCAGAGCTGACTCTCAGTTTTACTTCTGTCTTTGAAGCCAGGAAGAAGACATAACTGAAATTCACATTAATTTACTCTCAGGATTTTCACTGTTCCTTCCCTATTCTTAAGTCCCTCCAACTCCTAATGGTGCCTGAGTGGAGTAAAATACCTCAATAGCTCTAGGAGTGTGGTCCAGAACCCAGAAGACTTCAGAGCCATTTTGTTATGTACCCTGTCTCTTGCTCACCTGAGAGGTCGTGCAGGAAACCTGGAGTAGTGCAGCCTGCTAAGATTTATTACTTTCCTACTTGATGGTTAATTACTTGCAATTACCTACCTTCTTTACCTGCAGATGTATCTGGAGATTAATACATTAAGAAATGTGATCTGCTCATCTAATTACACGCTCCTAGCAGGACAGATGGGAATTCCATGCTTGTGAACACTGTGCCACAGTGACGCAATGCTGCTGTCTCAGTTTAAAGCATCAGTTTAAGATCAGCTTGCACATCACCTTTGGGGCTTGAGAGACTTACCTACTACAGAAGCAAAGGCCTGGTACCAACTGGGACTCAACTGCAATGTTGGAAGCTGTGTGAGAGCTTATAAATTTTTCTGATCAATGTTAAAAATAAGTGTGTCCCTAGAATAATTATTTATTTTTGATTGCCAAAGATCATGGTATTATTTGAAATTCATAGAATCACAGAATCCCAGACTGGTTTGGGTTGGAAAGGACCTTAAAGCTCATACAGCTCCAACCCCCTGTCATGGGCAGGGATGCCTTCCACTAGAGCAGGATGCTCCAAACCCTGTCCAATCTGGTCTTGAGCACTGCCAGGGATGGGGCAGCCACAGCTTCTTTGGGCACCCTGTACCAGTGCCTCAGCACACTCACAAGGAAGAACTTCCTTATATATGATCTAAATCTCCCCACTGTCAGTTTAAAGCCATTTCCCCTTGTCCTATCACTTACATGCCCTTGTAAAATCCCTCCCCAGATTTCTTGTAGGTCCTTTTAAATTCAGCACAACAGTGGGAGAGGTGTAGTCACAAAGCACTCACTGATGCCAGAGAAGGACTTCTCTTTCTTACTCTGTTTTCAATCATTTCCTTCCACAGGACCAAAGCCTTCCAGCTTCCATCTGAACGTAAGGCCAACAGCACTGCACTGCTCAGGAGGATGAAGTGGCATATCACTACAAGAACGTGAGCAGAGGCTACCTGATGATAGCCTTGCCTCAGGAAGTGATTCTCTCTCCAGAAAAGCAACTTCTGTGGCTGATCTGCCAGCTAACTTGGATCTGAGACCATCAGTCAAAAGCCTTTACTTCCTCCCTTCCCTATTTGCAACTTTTCCCTAGCCTCCATCTGTATATTTCAGCTGGAGAAGACAGACACTCTTTTCATTTAGAAGTAAAAATTGGGAATAACCTTTTCTTCTGCTCTAAGAAGGATTCCTTAACCACCTGCATTTCACTCTTGCTTTGGAAAGCAGACTTCGTTATGCTTTTGAGTTTGTTCAGCACAAGCACTCTGCTAAAATTTTGTGTTTTGATTCTTTTTCTCATGAGCATCCAGATGGATCCAGTTCCCATTTTGGCCTGGATTTTCTCACACAGGTGGCACTAAGCAAGATGAAAGCCATGACCTCAAAACCTTCAAGATTGTGTAACAAAGTTCATGTGGCCGTGTCATGCCTTTGATTTTCTGAGTCTTTTACCTTGTGGAAACTAGCACAACAGCGTGCACAACCCTTCACTGCTCACACAGCCTATCTGAGTCAATACATTTTGGCTTTACCTGACAGTCTGTGTTATAAAAGTACTGTACAGTGTAATAAATTTCCATTGTAAGTTATCAATAAGCAATGCTTAGTCTCATGCAAAGTGTGATGCTGAATGGCTCCTAAATAAACATTGCTGTATTTGTAGACACCATTTGCAATTCACATCTGATTTACTTTGTAATTGAACAGTGCTTACAGAAGTACCAATAATGAAATGCATGTAAAATCATCTAGTACAAATACCCAGAGTGATACATGTCTTTGCATTCCCCACTTACATCCAGAGCATTTAGGAAATCCTGATCCTTCAGCAGCTTTCTTCATACTGTATTCAGTTGAGGGATGGGGGAGTGAAACAACAACATTAATAAAATCATAAAATCATAGAATAGTTAGGGTTGGAAAGGTCCATAAGATCATCAAGTGGGAACTTGTGAAATTATTTTAGTAAATATAATTTTAAAATAAACAAAATTCAGGATTAAATTAATTTCTAATATAGAAAATACCTCCTTCAATGTCACATACACCTGCCAGAAACCCACTCTTCAATCATTTGTTCAGAACTTATCCTGCTGATACTGCACACAACACGTAGGATAAAACTGCTGCTTTCATTTTAGGATCAGGAACTTAGGAAGTTGAAAGATGTGACTTTGCTGGGATTTGAATGTGCTCTGTAGCAGCTAAATCATCCCCAAGGCCTGGGCATGGCAATGGTAGAAGTTCAATGGAACTTGGTTATTTTTTTATACTAACCACAAAGCACAAGTGTTAATTATTATAAAGGTTTATATCTACTAAGTGTAAGTATCTTTTCTGATTTGCAGTTCATATATGAAATGAATACACTGAACAGACAGAACAAGGCAAACAGAAAGTGTTTGGACACACTGTTTGAATAAAGTCTGCCACTAATGCAAGCCAACACAAATCATCACATCCCTTTCCATGTGAGTGGTAAAATGGGGTGATACTTACCCACCTTCTAAGGCATTGCAGTGGTAATTGTTCTGTGACCAGGAGGCTTAATTATTTGAACCACTCTGAGATGGAAGGTGCTCTGAAAGTCTGAAATGTAATCATTAATAATAAGAATGAAAACACAGAAAGAATAATTCCCAGTAAATTAACACAGAACCACAGATCAGTTCCAACCTTGTGGGTTGTTAACACAGCATTTCTTCCCAAGGGCTGCAGTAGGATCTTCTCCCCTTCATTCCTTTCAGCCACAGCTGAAAAGGCTTCAGATTGCCTTTTAAATATTTAACAACTGCTTGGGACATTTTACTTATGGTAATTCCACATCATGCATCCCTGGGCTTCTAAATTCAGCGCCAGGTTTTAGAACAAACAAAGCCAGTTGAATCTTTTGTGTGCAGACCACACAACCTTCCCTTGGCGTTTCCTGAAGGTCAACTGAAACCTCCAGAGGAGGTTTTGTTATTTTTCACACCCTTCTTTCCACCCACCATCAAATCAAGCAAAACTTCTCTTAATCATTATCAGGAAGACAAAAAGTTACAGTGTGGAGCAGTGGGCCAGGATTTCACACTCCATTTGCAGGGTAACTCAGAGGGCTGCAGATGTGCTGTTTGCTTTTAGCAGGCATCTCTGCAGCCATCACTACAATGCATTTTGGCGGTGCTCCCAGGGCAGCTTAGCTATTTATGACAGCTTGTCTCAAGGTGACTACATGAACATTAGGATGTCCATGGCAATCTGCAAATTGACCCATCCGTGTGGCATTTGACATGGAAAGAGCTTAATAATGCTGTAACTGAGAACAGAATCCAGCTTTATTTAGCACTGGTCAAAATTTCTTCATTGTAAATGTGTGTGCCAGGTGTGGGTGGTCCAACATCTCCAGAGTCTCTACCTGCACCACAGGATTCCTGTTCTCAGTACAGAACTAAAACTAATCTGAGGTTTCTGAAGCATCAGTGTTCAACTGCTATCCCTGTACAGGAATCGTTGCTCTCCAGCTGAGCTTAGGCTTCCTCTTTCACAAATAACTGTGAGCCAGCAGCCTGTTTTCTCACCTTCTGCTCCACCTTCCTTCTGCTAATCTGTGTAACGTACAGTAGGAAATCCAAAATGAGGGGGCAATGCTAGAAACAGACTAACAAAGGGAAGTTCTGTGGAGGCTTTGAGAGTAAGCACCAGGAAACTGGGCAAGTAACAAATGCTACAAGGTTCTGTGTCTAGGAGGAAGGAACGTGGCTAGGATGCACTGGATACCTCAACTCTGGAGCCTGATTCACTCTAAAATGCCTGAGAGAATTTGCAGTTGCACAGCAGCTGTGATGCTCCCCAGCCAGATGTCCCAGAGCACAGCCCTCACCCCGTCACTGTGTACATGCTGCTCTGCTATCCCGTTGTCTACCATAAGAGGGTTTCTGTCGCATGTGGGAGCTGCATACCTGGAGTATCTTCTGGGTAAGGAGCTGTTGGAGAGAGCCACTCGGAAATGATTTACCAGGTGCCTGCTTGATTTCAGGCCTAGCATGTGAATATTTTGTTTTGGTTGGTTCGTTGTGGGTTTTTTTGCCTAGCTGCTGGAAAAAATCCTCTTATAAAAGAGAATGGAGCTTATTCAGCTTTGTGAAAATCCATTGACTCATGTTAAGAGATAGATTTGCCTCTCAGGACTCACAAGAAAGCAATCAGAGCATTTTGGTATGAAAAGAATTGTACCTGCTCCTAAAATCTTTCCTGGGGTAGAGCTTATTCTTCTTCTCACCCACACAACCAGCAAGCTCTGCCAGCTGGTACAGAGTAGGACGCAGAACAATAGCTCTGCATCTTCTCCCTCTCACCTTGCTTTTCTCCATCACCATCCCACCTGACTGCATGGGAGCTGCCCTGCTGAGTGCTGCTCAGCCCTTCCCATGGTATATAGGAAGGAAACTCCTGTTCTTCCCCTGCTTTTTCTCTCAGGCCCAGTCACCCAGCTGAACACCACCAGACTCAAGTTTGCCTTTAGACTGTGAGACCTTAGAGGTCCTCCCAGATGACAGCGGCTGTGGAAACAAAACATCAATCTTAATGGCCTCCTATTGGCAGTCTCTGGGATCACCTTTTCCTGCCCACAAGCATTTATTGAGGTCAGTAAAACTGCTCAGATATTTAAGAGTTGTTTGCAGAAGGAAAGGGGTGGGTAAAGACTGACACTGGGGGCTGAGTCTCTGTTGTATCAGGAGCTATTCGAAGAGTGCTGTTTGAAGGGTCAGACTAGATTTCGTGAGGGGCTTCAGGAGGGATCAACAGATCGACTTTATTTCATACAGTCCCAACTTGAGAGGCAGGATTCCTTCACCTGAAATTGTTCTTGACCTGTTTCTCAGCAGAATACAAGTGGATTTTATGCAATCTGCCCCATCTTCTCTCCTTAAAACCCTTTATCTGACACCTCAAAATTGCAGCCTTTGAGGATTCATTATTTGACTTCTCTTTGATGCATCAGGGTGCACACAGAAGCCTAATAGCTGCAAAAAGCCCCAAAGCAACAGGAATCCATCCATATACAATACTGAGTGTCACAGAATCTTCACCCTTTCACCACAGTGGATATAACGAGGAAGTGAGTGTCCTATAACTATAAATGAGAGCAACCCCCTGGCAACACCAGGTGCTAGCTGGCCTTCACTTGGATAAAGGAGTTTTTAGGTTGCATGTTCTATTCCGTGCTGTGCTGAGTCTCCTCACCGTTCCAAACACCATCAAAGTCTCACTGCTGGTGCCAGAACAGCAAATGAAGGCGAGGAAAGAAGTGCTGTGACCCTGAGGCAGCACTCACCATGGCGGGGCAGGCTGAGGTGAGGAGAGCAGGGGCTGCACAGCAGGCCAGAGGATGAGCCGACAGGCACCGCTCCCGTGAGGGATAGGCGGACAGATGTGAAGGAGCATCCCAAGCGTAATGCTTGACACGCAGCAGGGAGGGCGGAGAGCCCGTTGTAAGCTTCTAAAAGCCCCTCTCCAGACCGTTAATGGCGGCAGACACCGCTCCAGCACACCCCGACCCCTCACCTCAGGGCCGGCGCCTGGGCCCGCCGCAGGGACGCATCTGCGGGGGCAGAGCGCCGCCTGCTGGCGCCACGGGGAGCGGCGCCTGGGCAGAGGGAGCTGGGCAGCGGGGTCTGAGCTGCGGGGCCGGAGCTGCATTTCCATGCACCTATTGCAGGGCCTGATGCTCCTGTGGGAAAGAGTTAACATAATAATTAAAATAAAATAATAGAAATAATGAAATGAAATGAAATGAAATGAAATGAAATGAAATGAAATGAAATGAAATGAAATAAAGAAAAGAAAAGAAAAGAAAAGAAAAGAAAAGAAAAGAAAAGAAAAGAAAAGAAAAGAAAAGAAAAGAAAAGAAAAGAAAAGAAAAGAAAAGAAAAGAAAAGAAAATATGGCCTTCCCAGAAGAGGAATTTTGCAAGTAACTGAGATCACACTAGAAGGAATCTGGGCGATACTGCACATAGTTGAAGGCAGCCTTTAGATGCTTATAACCACACAAGGTAGCTTTAATGTGTGCCAGTGAAAGGCTGCGCATCTCTGAACATTTGTATGCATTTACTGCATTCCCCAGTGATGTATAGAGATCTTTTTCTGAGAAACACAGAAATTCTTAAGGTGGATGAGGGATAATTGCTGTATCCATTTGTAACAATGGGCTCTGTTAGTGACTGGATTGGATAGAGTGAGAAACAGAACATTAGAAGGATTCAGGATCAGTTGCTCCTCTGGCATAAAATGGACTCAATTTCAGACACTTTATTACCCCCTCGGTACTGAAGCAAGTACCCAGTGGACAATAAGGTACCTTCCAGGTTTGGTACCTGAGGGTTAAACAGCTGTTCCAGTGTGGAACTTTCATTGTGTCCTTACCTTCTGTCATAGAATCACAGAATGGTTTGGGTTGGAAGGGACCTTAAGATCATCCAGTTCCAACCCACTCCCATGGGCAGGGACACCTCACACTAAACCATGTCACCCAAGTCTCCATCCAGCCTGGCCTTGAACACCACCAGGGATGGAACATTCACAGCTTCCCTGGGCAACCCATTCCAGTGCCTCACCACCCTTACAGTAAAGAACTTCTTCCTTATATCCAATCTAAACTTCCCCTGTTTAAGTTTGAACCCATTACCCCTTGTCCTATCACTACAGTCCCTAATGAAGAGTCCATCCCCAGCATCCCTATAGGCCCCCTTCAGATACTGAAAGGCTGCTATGAGGTCTCCACTTAGCCTTCTCTTCTGTCATGGTCATGATAACAGTCTATTATTGCCCCTGCCTGTGGCTCTGTCTCAAGTCTGTTCTCCACCAAAACACAGGGCAGTTGTGGGACACAAATAGTAATTATCATCTTTTTTCCTCTGAGGAAATGAGACAATTTCAGTGATTTCACAAGTAAATTACTTTTCCTCTGGAAAACCTGCTGGAAATTGTGCAGAGATCTCCAGTGATGCCAGTGTTCATGGATTAGTGGACGTGTGCAGGAATGGAAGTCAGATGTAGAATGATAGCAGTTATCAAATGAGTTTGTAACTTATCTCCACAAGCTTTGGTATGAAGAGATTGAGCAGAAAGAATAGATTATGATTAATCATATTGCGCAAAATGAGGAGGCTTGCACTGCAGTCTGAGCCATTCTCAAACGTGCACGTCAGGCTATTGAGTTCCTAAAGATTGGTTTCCAAAAATATCCCAACTTTAACAATCCAAGAGATCCCCGGCTGACTTTGAACACGAATTTCAAACAATGTCTCCTAAACTTGTAACACCATCAGCTCTTTACTCCCGTTCCCTTTGTCTTAATGCTAAGGACTAATGGTGATTCATTTTAAATGGGTTCATTCTAAAAAATATTTCATATATTTTCATGTGTATTTCATACATAAGTGAAAAATAAAGACTGGGAAATGGGAATTGGTGTAAGGAGAATAAAAATGAAGACTGATGCAAGGCAACAAGGAAGTAGGTGAGGAAAAGACCCAAGAGGTGACATGTGGAAGATCAAATGACAGGAACAGAACAAACCTCAAAGAAAGCGTTTCTTAATGTGGCTCTGAATGCTCCTCTTCATTTCGTGTGCTCTCTGGTAGGAAGATGATTAGCACAGCTGAATGTATCACTGCCAGAGGAAGTAAGAGAGTATCATTCCAAGGCATATAATCCATGTTATGATACAATACATATAAATACAATACAATATATACGTGTTATGATACAATATATAAAAATATGATACAATAGATACATGCTATGATACAATATATATAAATATGATCCCATATATATGTATTACGGTGCAATATATATAAATATGATACGTTCCAAGCCCCTGCCACAAGCAGAGACACCTCCTACCAGAGCAGGTTGCTCCAAGCCCCTGTGTCCAACCTGGCCTCGAACACTGCTAGGGATGGAGCAGCCACAGCTTCTCTGGGCACCCTGTGCCAGCACCTCAGCACCCTCACAGGGAAGAACTTCTTATCTCCAACCTGAACTTCCCCTGTTCCAGTTTGAACCCTTGAAAACAGCCTCCTTCTGACACCAGGAGCTCAGTGCACCACACAGTGCTTGTACGCAGGAGTCAAAAAGGGACAGAGGAAGGATTAGCTGAGGGCAGACAGTCACGGCTTCACGAACACACGCGGGGGAGCTCCCGGCGTTACCCCTGCCCGCAGCTCCACCGCCAGCCGCCTGGGGTCGCTGCGCAGGCGCCGGCACGCGGCCGCTCTGGGACTGCGGCCTCGTTGGTGCTGACGGCGGCGGCGCGAGCGGGAGCAGCGGCCTGAGCGGTGGCGAAGAGAGCGGCGGCCTCGGTTGCAGCGGCGGTCGCGCCCGTTCCCCGCCGCACCATGCCCACCGTGGAGGAGCTATACCGCAACTATGGCATCCTGGCGGACGCCACCGAGACCGTGAGCCAGGTGCGGCGGGCCTGCGGCCTACAAGGCCTCGCTAGGCCCGGGGCTTGAGTAGTGCGGCGGCGGCGCCGCCACGAACGGCTCCAGGCTGTGCGGGCGGGACGGGGTCCTGCTGGGCGGGATGCTCGGGCCGCAGACAGCCGGCCAGCCCCGCGGCTGTGATCCGTATAGGTTCCCTCACGGGCGGGGGCGGGAGGCGATGAGCTTGGCGCTGGCGGCTCTGCAGGGACGGCGGCAGCGTCTTTAGTCGCTTTTGCGGCATCTTCTTCCTCCCGTCCTGTCGGCAGTTCTCCTTTTAAACGTGGGCCCAAGGGCGCTAGCTAGTTATTAGCTAGAATCAGGCTGCGTTTTGCATGGGAGCGGGGAGTTTCGCCTTAAAACACCGGTAGTTGTCCATGTTCGATCTGTGTACTTGCAGTTCCGGAGCGCTCTCCTGCTGAAAGGCTTGTTGGAGGAACGTGAAGGCTGTTACGGTTTGGTAACTGCCTGTAGCCCTTTTGTATTTTCCTAAGGCAAGCATGGAAGGTTGATCCTCACGGATAAAGGAGGTTTTTAGACGAAAAATCCTGGAGAGATGTGCCAGTTCTCATAGCGTTACTGAATTAATCAAATAAATGATGCCTTCGTGTGTTACCAATACAAAGTATTATGGTTACTTGAAGCTAGTTTTTGGATTGCATTATGTGCTCATTTTACTGAGTGGCTGCCTGAAAAAGTTGATTGTTTTGTAATTATTCTTTTGTCATAATATATGGTGTCCCTGCCCATGGCAGGGGGGGTGGAACTTGATGATCTTAAGGTCCTTTCCAACCCAAACCATTCTATGTAAGTAGGAAGGTAGCTTTGCACATACCTGGCAATGGGGTTTAAATTGGATACTACTATGCAAGGTCATTTAGAAAGTTCTTCAGGAGAACACATAGTATAGTAAGTGACTGGGTGTTGTGCTGTTGGGTTTTTTTTAAGCTTTTAGATTCAAGTCCATTCGCTTTGCATGTGTAATTCTGCGCTAATGAAACAAAGCAGAATCCTTGCAGACAGTTCATAAAAAAATGTTATCTCGGAGACAACCAAAATATACACAGAAAATGTTGGAAACTACGGGGAGAGATGCAGAATAAAAGAGATGCTATTACTGTGCTGCTTTATGAATACGTAGTCCACCATGATTTTGACAGTTGTGGGTAGCTTTTACAAGGCAGGGATGGATATCCCAGGGAGAATAAACTGAAACTGCAGTGTAGTTAAGAAATGCAGCTTGTGCAGATGCGTGAGAACCTCCAAGGGTAAGTATAGAATGATGATTGCTGATATACTCCCCCAGCGTTGCCTTTCCAGCTTGTGGGCTTATGGAGCCAGAGCTAGTGTCTTTGTAATTACAAGATCTTGCAAGATTCTTCTTCAGCAAACTTTTCTGATTCCTTTTTTTAACTGATATTTCTGGCATACAAATGTTCTGTGGCAAAATATTCCATTAGCCTTTGTGAAGAAACTACCCCCTTTGAACTTGTCACTTCATAACCTTAGTTGATGTCTCCAAGTTTTGCACTGAGAAGCCATGAGCAATTGTTCCTTATTCATCAGTTTTATCCCACTTATTCCTTTATTATCTCTTAAATTCATGAACATGATCTCTCACTACAAAAAAAGTCAGTCACCCTGTCTCAAAAATGAAATCTTTTGAACACAACAAGAAGAGCAAGGGGACAAACAGAAGTATGACATTAAGAGAAGTCATTCAAAAGACTGGAAATGGTGAGCTTGTAAAAGTGTGTTTCAGTTGAGAAAGGGGCTCAGGTGCGATGAGTCTACTCAGGAGCGAAATGAAGGTGAGAACTTGGAAAAAAACTATTAGTAAGCAGGCTTTTAATAAAGAGGAAGTCAAACTTTTCTCCATAACACATTGTGCAACTTGTCACAGGATGTTACAGAATCGATTCGAGAAGTAGTCTAGAGAAATTAATGGTCACTTGATAGTTATTGATACTGTCTCTGGCTTAGGATGTTCCTGTATAACAGACTGGGAGGAAGCATGGAATACTGAAGGATTACACTGCTTCTGCAGTTGCCTGTTCTTTTCTTGAGCATTCCAAGCTCCTGCCTGAGCAGCACTTTGGCTAAATGATAGGAGTAGTAAGCATGAAGGAACCCAAGCTACCCTGTTCCATTGCTACATGACTGCTATTGTAATATGTATTAAGTAATTTGTTCCCCAGAAAAGTTATTCTTAACGTGCAGTCTGAGAACCTGTGACTGTAATAATGTGTATCCCGTTGTTAGTTTGTGCTGCTTCGTTCTGCCTTTGCTGTTGAGTGCACTGTGTTGGCACAGCTGCAGAACAAACTGGTGGGAATGTGGATCAGCTGAAAAGCAGTCATTTTATTCCTTGCTTATTTTTCTTCCAGATCCATGTCCCAATCCAGTTCAGGATTTGACACCACGGACATCTATTAACAAGGTGTAGGGAGGGTTGAAGGGGCATTGGTACTGAGTGTTTAAACACAGCTTCCTTTAAAGAGAATTAATGCCCTGTGCTGCTTTGTAAATTAGGATCTGTTTGCTATGGGTGAACTTTCATGTGTTGTAAGAGTGACAGTGTATGTGGCTCTGGGAGATTTAATGTAAATCAAGCGTCCTCTGCTGTTGTTGCTGTTCAAAGTTGTCTAAAACATTTTCATAACCGTAAGGAAAATTAATGATAGAACTAATTTCTGCTATTATCCTAATACTACTGACTTTTCTTTTGCAAGCACATAGCTAACCACAAGAAGGACTTCAATTTATTCTAAAGTTTCAGTCCTGCAGGCACAAAATTGGTATGTCTGTGTGATTCTAGTTGGAGCAGGTAGAGAATATTCTGTTCTGTTCCTGAATCAGCTGGAGATATACCCTTTTTTTTTATAGTCTCTGTTCAAGACATCTTTTAAAAGCCGTGTTTTATCTCAGGTTAACTGCTTGAATAGATGTCAAAGATGCTTTAGCCCTATGTATGTTAAAAGTTATGTGATCTGTTTCATTGGCATGGTTTTGACGAGAAGTGGCCCCTCCTTGAGAGATGGTAAATAGGCAGAAGGTAGAAACCCCTTGAAAAACTGCCCAAGTTTAGTGAAGGTGATCATGTCATTCCTTGAGTCTGCGCTAATGTAGTAGCAAGATCTGTTAGCCTTAGGGCTGGCAGTTTGAATGTAGGCATTTGATAGGCACTTGAACAAAGGAACTAGAGTAACAGTGAAAACCAGACAACAGAGGCAAATTTTAGTAAATGGCACAGTTATAGTGGTCTAAGAGATAAATGTATTTCTTTGTATGAAGCTTGTGTAATATAGCTGACTTACATAGCTGAATAGTGAATGGGAGAGAAAAAAAATCCTTGTCTTGAGAATAAGCCAAGATTTCTCTAATTGTGTTCTGTTTCTCCTCTTCCAGCATAAGGATGCGTACCAGGTGATCTTGGATGGCGTGAAGGGAGGTGCCAAGGAGAAGAGACTCGCAGCCCAGTTTATTCCTAAGTTCTTCAAGCATTTTCCTGAGCTAGCTGACTCGGCTATCAATGCTCAGTTGGACCTCTGTGAGGATGAAGATGTTTCTGTAAGAATAAGAACCTTGTAGCAAGTTGATACCTTGAATTTGTATTTTTATTAGTCTTTTGGGAAGGGGAGACTTGATCTTTCCAAAGCTTAAGAATACTTAGTTGTATTCCTGTTATGTGATGGTATGGGAAGATATGTAAGTTTCCATTTGTTCTTTTCACTCCATTATTGATCAAAGGAATAGCTCTGTAGAAAGAAACAGTTTATTTGCATATCTGTTACATTTTTTCTTTTCAAAAAGTGCTTTGTGGTAATTGATCCTAATGAAATTCCGCAGGGAGGCAAGAAAACTTTCTTCAGAACCAGGAGCCATGGGGATGTGATTCTGAATGTAGTACTCTTGCAGAAGTCCTGAGATGCTTCATGCTGCTTCTGTGCTGTTGCTAGAAGCTGTACCTTTGAAGTGTCTTTGATTATACTTTGATTATTACTGTAGTGATAGGACAAGGGGTAACGGGTTCAAACTTAAACAGGGAAAGTTAGATTGGTTATAAGGAAGAAGTTCTTTACTGTAAGGGTGGTGAGGCGCTGGAATGGGTTGCCCAGGGAAGCTATGAATGCTCCATCCCTGGTGGTGTTCAAGGCCAGGTTGGACAGAGCCTTGGGTGAGATGGTTTAGTGTGAGGTGTCCCTGCCCATGGCAAGGGGGTTGGAACTGGATGATCTTAAGGTCCTTTCCAACCCTAACTATTCTGTGATTATCAGATGTTAAATGATTTGGACAGGTCATTCAAGGTTTTTTGTCAGCGCCAAACCTAGAGTTCCTCTCTGCCATGTGCACCACTGAGAACTATCCTTCCTTTTAGCAAGTAAGACTCCACACTAACACAGATTCCAGCCCTTTATTTTGTTGATCAAATGAATGATTTTGTGAATAGAGGTGCTGCTTGAATTTGTTTTTTCTCCAGTGCTGCTTAGATCTGAGAGAAAGACATCATAATAGTTTCATGGCAAATAGGAAGTTTAAACTGCCATTAATGTCTGAAATCTGTATTTCACTTTCTGAATATGATACTCCTGTTAAAAGAATGTGGTTCATTTCTCGAATTTAGCTGATTTTTGTGCTAAACGTGATTAATTGAATTGCCTGAATTATGGCCTATTATTATTTAAATTTATTAATTCCATAATACTGACAATTTTTGCAGATCCGGCGACAAGCAATCAAGGAATTGCCTCAGTTTGCCACTGGAGATAATCTTCCTCGGGTAGCAGACATACTGACCCAGCTCCTGCAGTCAGGTAGGAGATGTTGGTAATTTCCTGATTGATCTCCTTGCGGCACACCTAAAAACGTATACAGTTTTGTTCTAGAAAATGTTTTCTGTTGATTCATAGTTGGTGACAAAGCAGTTTGTCCCAGTGCCAGTCATGTCCTGTTTTCACCCCAACCCCTTTATATTTGCCATACAGTTAGGCTGCTATTTCTGCTGAAAGGTCTCTCATTATCCTGATCTAAACTGAAAATCTTTCTTTAAAGTTGACCTTTTTTGGTTTTATTCAAGTTCTCTTAAAGCACCTGTAGAAAAAGGGGAAGGGAGGGGAGAGGGACACAACAACAAAACCTCTTCCAGTTACGGACTGCAGGAAGTTGCCTTCTGAAAAAGTTATTGGGTTGCTAATCGAAGTACTCGGGAACTTTAAAAATCCTGAAGGCATTTTCTTCCATACCGTCCATTTTTGGTACAAAATAAATTCCAAATTTAATAGTACAGCATGTACCTTTTTTTTAACCTCAGTAAGTTACAGAGTGCTGAATACTAGATCTTGAAATTGATGTTAAAAATGCATGATTAGTTCTGATTGGAAGAGTTGGGGTTCTTTTAGGACTTACTCGAACATTTCTCTAGTTCAGGAGGAAAATTGTTTCTTTCACCTAGAAATACTGAAGATGACTTAAGAATTTAAAAAGAAATAACTATTTAACCGTAATTTACTAAAAGTCAGCTTGTTTATTCATATGTTCCTTAAATTTCCTAAACATATTTAATAATAACTTCCCTTCAAGTTTTCATTCATATCAAGTTTGTGATGTTAAAGTTTTGGCAGGGAGGCCAAAGTGGCAAATAACACCTTTGTTTCGCTTTCAGCTTTCATAATTGTGGCTTTCTACTTCCTCTGTCTAGTAGTCATTAAAATTATAGTTTATGTTGTTTATAATCAAATGTTGAGGATGGAATACTTCTTGTGTGACACCAGGGATCTTTCTTTGGTTGTCTGCTCTAATGTTTGCATTTCAAGGACATCCATATTGTTCTTTTTTCTCTCTTCAGATGATTCTGCAGAATTCAACTTGGTGAACAATGCTTTGCTCAGTATATTTAAGATGGATGCTAAAGGTAAAGGACATATCTTTCTATATATGTATTTTAGTAATAGTTCCCAGTCTCTAATACCATGAGAACAGGACTCGGTTTTGTATCTTCTTAGTACAATTCAGAAGTGAGACACAAAGTCACCACTTGGCTTTTACAAAAGATACTGAATTTTTCAATGATTTTGGATTGGAATTGTACAATTCAAGAAAAAACAATGTGGATTCTTATGTCAGTTATAATTTTTCATCGAAGTTAGTACAGCAGATGTTTCACAGAGTCTTAGAGGAGGAACCTTCTTCTCAGGGAAAGTTCAGCTCTTCTAGAATCATTTGTGTTACCTTATTTATTCTCCATTCAGGGACTTTGGGTGGCTTATTCAGTCAAATTCTTCAGGGAGAGGATATTGTGAGAGAGCGAGCCATCAAGTTCCTCTCTACAAAGCTGAAAACCCTGCCTGAGGAGGTGATGACGAAGGAGGTAGAAGAGTTCATATTGACTGAATCAAAGAAGGTGAGTGTCTTATTTCAGTACAACCATAAGGACTGTTAAACCATGCCTTACCACTGGCATTGCTTTGTTTAAACCACATGTAGGGTTAAGCATTGTACAAATGCTTCTAGTTATCCTATTCTGCTACACTCCAAACTTTGCAGCAGTTTTTGTAGGAACATTAAAATAGGCTCTTCTCATTTTGTAAGAGTGACTTCTGTTAGAACCATAGAATCATTCATATGGGAAAGGGACTTTGGGAGATAGATGACCTCAGTGAATTGTGCTCAGCTGGATTCAGATTGGATTTCTCAGTGCTTTGTCCAGTGGGTTTTGAACACCTCTAATATATACACCTCTGTTATACCTCTTTATCCAATTGAAGCTCCTATTTCAGTTTTGTATCATTGTGTCATTCTCACCCTCTCCACCTCAGTAAAGAACCTGGCTCCTATTCTTGGTGTCTTGCTCAACATTACTGGGAGATGAGTGTTAGGTTGCCTCATCCCCTTATGACTTTTTCCTTTAGGCTGAAAAAGCCCTGTTCCTTAAGTTCTCCTCACAGATTATGTGCTCTAGACACTGATAACCTTGGTGGCTGGGCTTTCTGCAGCTTATCAACTTCCTCATACAGAAAGACTCAACACTAGGTGCAGTATTCCAGATTTGATCTAATAAGGGTATAGCAAAGGAGAATCCTCAGTCCTTTTGCTTCTCTCAGTCTACTGGCCATGCTCTTTTTGTAGCACAGGAGCACTGTTCATCACCCAAGGAATACTACTGACAGGTTTATCCTGCTGTCTCCCAGAGCCCTCAGGGTCTTTGCAGCAGAGCAGTTCCCCAGCCACTCAGTCCCCAGCTTGTGCTGATGCAGGGAAGTTGGCTCATCCCTGGTGCAGGACTCCGCATTGGTGTTTATTGAATTCCATAAGATTCCTGTAAATTCTACATGCTGAGAAAGTTTAAAAAAGTATTAAAGCAATTAATAATGAGTAGATACCTATTTACTGTTTATTCTGCCTGAAGCATACGACTTTGTTAGATAAGAAATTTGTTCTTAAAATTAGAATCCAAGAAAAATAATGTTTTTTATGCACAACTTGATGGTAGTTAACCTTGATTTGGGGGTACATACACTTATACTGCATGTTCTAATGTGTTCCTTTAAACGTTTATATCTTTAAATAACAAGAAGCTGAATTTAAATGCTTAATATTTGCATACTTTACATTTTCAGATCAATTGAGTTTGACTTGGAGGTTTGCAACTTAACAATTATGTTTTCTGGAATTCTCTTAAGGTGCTGGAAGATGTAACGGGTGAGGAATTTGTTCTGTTCATGAAGATATTGTCTGGATTAAAAAGCTTACAGACAGTAAGTGGGAGGCAACAACTAGTGGAGCTGGTGGCTGAACAAGCAGACCTGGAACAAACATTCAATCCATCTGACCCAGACTGTGTGGACAGACTTCTGCAGTGTACCCGGCAGGCAGTGCCACTCTTCTCAGTATGTATTTGTTTGCTTTGCATGAGGAATACTGTGGAAAGTTAATGGCTGTAGTTACTCTTTGGTGTTGTGAATGATTATGTTAGAATGAGAGTGTATCAGTACCTCTCCACCTTCAGCTTCTAATGCATTGAAATGTTGGAAACATCCTTAAAGCCTCTGAATACAAAGAGTTTTTGTGTTATTCTCTGCTCTTGACATTTTCTTTCAAATTTAAGGTGTTACAGTGAATTATGATAAAATTCTCACACTAGGTTCATACATGTATGAGTTTGATTATTTTATATCTAATGCCAGGCAATTGCAGTGTTTAAAGACCTGTTGGGCTGTAGACAGTTTTCAGCCCCTGTTGCAGACAGCCTCTGAGTTTAAGCCACTTGGAAGAGTCTGTGTTGTAGGAGTTGCAGGGAATTCAGTAAAGCTTTAAGGTGTAGCTGTGTGGTAGGCACTTATATATAGGGTTGGTGGAGTGATGGGGGAAAACATTTAACTCCTTCAGACTCAGAGTAACCTGCATAATGTGGTGTTCTCTGCAGAAAAACGTTCATTCCACGAAATTTGTTACTTACTTCTGTGAGCATGTTCTGCCAAACCTCGGTTCTTTGACTACGCCAGTAGAGGGTCTTGATATCCAGTTAGAGGTAAGCCAAAGCTAAAATGTCTTTGAAATCGTAGAAAAATACAGGCACCTTAGATGAAGACAGCTACTTACAAATTGGGAACCCCTTTCTAAGGGGGTTTTCAGTTCTTGGCTAGGAGAGAAAGCAGTTAAACTAGAGAAAAAGTTTGCTGTACTGAGGCATGACTGAGCATTGCCTTTTAAAGCATGTGTCATTAGTCCCCAGCTTTGAGGCAAGACTGGACTAAGTAGATCGGTGTAATCATTTTTATATTGCTGTCAATCTTTTTTAAGCACATAGCAGTTACTGAATTGATTGTTGCATAAACTAGATGTGGCTTATGTTAATTTTGCCTCCTAAGGGAGTGGCTTCGTGTCTGTAATTCTGCTTACATTAATCAGTGCTGCAGCTTCAGTTACATTTCTGAGTCTCACTTTGAAGGTGAGCTGTGCTGCAGACGTGGGACAGGAAGCTTTGTTTACTTGTTGACTAATGATGCCTGTTGGGATTAGACACACAAACCTGTATGTCTGTTTGAGGACATGAAAAACAGACCAGACATGTTCCTCCTTGTTGTCTTGCCTGATGATTGGGTTTCACTGTAATAACTGACCTCTGCTCTGCAGCCTTAATGATGTGAGGTTTACACTTTTAGGTTTAAATTTAAGCCTTTGTACTTTTCTGTTAACGCACAAAAACCCGGCTGTCCTTACATGTAGGTTTTGAAGCTGCTTGCTGAAATGAGCTCATTTTGTGGCGATATGGAAAAGCTTGAATCAAATTTGAAGAAGCTGTTTGATAAATTACTGGTAAGACTCATTCAATTTTTAGTGTTTTAGTGCAAGACACTAAAAAAGTTCTCATCAAAACAAGTTATTTTTATCTAGTAATCTATTAATCCTTTTTCTGAAGTGGCTATTTCAAAGATAGCTCTGTCCATGATAAAGGTCAAACGTCATTTTGCAATTCAAAGCCTTTATAGAGAGCTGTTACCTGCATCATGTTTTTAATCTAGTGAACTCGTGTGGTTTTGTTCTTAGTATTATAATTATGAGAGACTCATGTTGATCTCATTAAAGGCTGTATCTGCACTGACAATTTTAAGCAAATTCAGTGCTGTTTCAGAAGCCCTGGTGTAGTACATTATTGCTTCCTGTGGTAGCAGTGCTACTGTAATGTTTGCTCTTAGAGGTGTCAAGTCACAGAAGTATAGGCAGACTACCTGCACCAGGACTTCATGCAGTGGTTCGTCACATTAGTATAGGGATGAGGGATACTTCTTAAAATGTCAGCATAAATACATCCTCCAGTTCATACACCGCAAAAGATCAGTCAGGGTGTGTAAATGTGTCTCATGCATTTGTTTTTCCTTTCTGTTTGTTAGGAGTATATGCCCCTTCCTCCAGAGGAAGCAGAGAATGGGGAAAATGCTGGCAGTGAAGAGCCCAAGTTGCAGTTCAGTTACGTGGAGTGTTTGTTGTACAGCTTCCATCAGCTGGGACGTAAGCTTCCGGACTTCCTCACGGCCAAGCTGAATGCTGAGAAACTGAAAGACTTTAAAATCAGGTAATCATTGAGAGACAAGTGTTAAGGGTTCTGTTGCAAAATATGGATTATTACATGCTAAAGAAGCACAAATCAGGTTGGTGAAAGACTTAGAGTGGTTTTCCTAAAGGGGAGAGAGATTCCAGCTTCCCTTTGCTTATGCTTTTATTTTATGGGAATATGTTATTAACAGATTGCTTTTAAATCTTTTAGGCTACAGTATTTTGCTCGAGGGTTGCAGGTGTATATTCGACAGCTTCGTCTCGCACTTCAAGGCAAAACAGGAGAAGCTTTGAAAACAGAGGAGGTAAGTATTGCTCAGGAATGCTGATTTTTCTAATTGAGCCTACCAGAGTAACCATTGGCACACATTAGTGGGCTGCAGTCTGTTGTAAGCAGGCAAACAGATGAAAGCAATAATACTGCTAACAGCTATTGCAAATGGATCTTAACCAATGCTGAATTTTGCAAGCTAGGGTGATATTTTAGTTTCTACTTGTCAGCTGCTCTCTGCATCCCCATGTGTTTGGCATAACTGTGCTCTGATTCTGTTTTGAAGGGGAAGCCTTCATATGTGGGGAGGGATTTAGTGGCAAGTACACTGGAACATGAGAAGCAACTAGTGTAAAGCTGCAAGAAACCTAAAAATAGTTGTAATGAAAACTCAGAAGTGTATGCACCTTTCACTATTACTGTTGCTGTAGAAATTCACTAGGAAGAGCAGTCAGTTTAATGGTGCAACTTCAAGTGCAGTTAACGTAATTTAAAGCTACTGGAATAGGTGCTCAGTGATGTTTCTTTTTTTACAGAACAAGATAAAAGTGGTTGCCTTGAAAATAACCAACAACATTAATGTTTTAATCAAGGTAAGTCCTCACATCCTGAAGGAGTAAATACACAGTAGAGTAACGTGTACAGAGAAAAGGAATAGATTCGATCAAAGTTGTACTGTGTTAAATTAGTGTTTGCCAGCTCAGGGTTGCTGCTGCTTTACTGTGGTGAGACCCTTTTTTACAGCAGTAGCTGCCCCAGGAGCAGAAGACCTTGTTGTAGGGGTCTTTGGATTCTAGCCGTGCCTTTTTCCTTGCAATTTCCCTTTCCTGCAGTGACAGGGACTGTAAGGAATAGTTTGAAGAAGTGCAGGAGATCTAAAGGAGGGAGGAGGCAAAGCCAGCTGCCACACAGAACCTTTTTCTCTAGGGAGTCTAGGAGAGATGGGTTGCAGGAAGAGACTTCAATCCAGAGCCCTCAAAACCATTCTGATTACTTCTAACCACCTTTTCTTCTCTTCACTTCCATTCTAACTTACCACAATGAACCAAAAACTCTGGCCACAGTATTGAGAGGCTTATCTTTTACCATCATAGGGATATCAGATGTCTCCCTGCAGGAACCACTGTAGTTCATTATATGATGCTTGATGTGCAGAGGGAGAAAGCATGTAACGTCTGTATGAGACATTACTTTGTTAGTGTAAATCTCATTTGAATTTCCTAGTGAAGTCTCAGGCAGCCAGATAAGGCAGTAAGGCATCTTCTCCCTCTGCCATGGGACTGCAGAAAGGATTTGAAATCATAGGAACATAACTGTTATTATGGAGTCTCGGTAGGTAGCTAAAGTTTTGAAGTGCAGTTGATGTGAATTTAACTGTAGAATAAACTCTCTGATTTTGCCTCCATAGGATCTCTTCCACATTCCTCCTTCCTACAAAAGTACAGTTACGCTGTCCTGGAAACCAGTGCAGAAGGCAGATGCAAGGTGAGAGTTTTTCGTTAAAAGAATGAAAACAGTGGTGTTAATTTTTGCTGTTTACAAAGTAAAGATCCCAAGAGATACATGGAGATCTCCTCCATAACATGCGAGCTAAAAGTTTCACAATCCAAAATAACATCCATCCTGGAAGTTGTTAAGGCTGTGGAGTGATAATCTTATTCTTCCATTAGGGATATGATAGACCAAATCACCTGGGGACTACCTTATTTCCTCTTTTGAAGTGTTATTCAGGGCATCTTCATTAGCTGCTTCTAACTTCCAGTGGTTTATCTTTCAGGCTGAACTGCTATTCCTGTACTTGTCACTACAGGGGTATAATGATCTGTTTGTGTTTTCTTCTGTCAGTCAAAAAAGAACAAGTGAAGATACAACCTCAAGTTCACCCCCAAAGAAAGCTTCGGCAGGACCAAAAAGGGATGCCAGGCAAATATATAATCCTCCCAGTGGAAAATACAGCAGTAACCTGGGTAGTTTTTCTTATGGTAAGTTAGGCAG
Organism: Pezoporus wallicus; assembly: GCF_028554395.1. Classification (NCBI taxonomy): domain Eukaryota; kingdom Metazoa; phylum Chordata; class Aves; order Psittaciformes; family Psittacidae; genus Pezoporus; species Pezoporus wallicus. The sequence continues at coordinate 2,753,796 of NW_026638015.1, read as the reverse complement.
CTTGGAAAAAGCTTTGTGTAGTGACAGTTGTGCCTTGGGTGGGGGGAACAAACAAATTAAGCCAAGTTACTATCACATTCTCCTTTGATCAGATCGTACTGTCATCTGGTTTTGTGTGTAATGGGCTCTTTCTAGCTCATTGATTTGAGTGTTACCAGCCTATAAACTTATGTCCTTTGTGTGTTTTAATACATAGAGTTAGTAATTGAACTGTTGTGTTCTTTGTTATGACATACAGCACTTGCACCCCAAATGTCCCATTGGACAGCAGTTGCTGCAAGTGGCAGAGCTGGGCCACCTTGTGTCATACGACTGGACCGGTGTTGAATTCCTATTACAGCCACAGACCTGATCCAGAACTCCTAGGAGCTGCCAGGTTCACTGTGCATACACACAGTTATGCCCTCATGCTTCCAGAGTGATTCTTTCTCTCTGCAAGGCATATTTCTGGGCAGAGCATGAGGGTAGTTGCAGACTGGGTGAATAGGCCCAACAGTGGCAGCACCCTGTTCTTGTTGCCTTCCCTGTGGGCCCATTGGTCCTGCCTCTATCAGGTAAACAGTCTAAAAATCACCCATGCCCATAGGCTGAAAAACTGATATAAAACACTGATTTTTTTATATGAAACAAAGAAATCTATTGCAAATTTCTTACTGCAGACTCCAGGTGATGCACCTGTGTCTTTTAAGATAAGCTTGTAGTCCTACAGTTATAAAAATCAGGTTTACAACCAAAAATGTTTTACTGCTTGCTGCTGTTTCTTGTTAGTGAGATGCTTAGGCCTCTGATCAGCTTTTGCTTTCTGTACTCTTTAAAATAAGCACATAGTTCTCTTTGTAGATTAATATGAATTGCATTTTAAGACTGTGCATAAAGAGAAAGCATGGAGGAGAAATAAGATTTTGATATCAAACAAATCCAGAGAAACTTTAACAAAGTGGTTTTGGGGTTGCTTTTGCTGTGATCAGATTGTTCTTAGTGAAGGGAAAGGAAAAAACTTCTATCACATACAAATAGTTTGTGTAGTATCTATTTAGGTCTGAGATTTTTAATTAGATATAGTTAAGATATCAGCCCACCAAAAAAACTTCATTGTATTGCTCATAACTCTATGTTAAGGATAGAAAAGGACAAGTAGACTGGCAAAGGTATGTTTTTTCACCATTTTATAAAGTCATGAGGAGCAAATCACTTCAGTCCAACACCTCAAGACAGACGGTGTTACTGGCCAGAAGGATGAGCCAAGTAATGTAATGAAGGTCCTTACAGATCAGTTTTCAATCCTGTGACAGTGGATTGGCCAAAGTATAAATAATGGGACAGTTTTTTATCATAAAGTCAATATGCAAAGGACTACATTTAATTTACAGAAGCCAATTCTCCTGGCCTCCTTTTAGAAGTAGTGGTGTCTGTTGTCCATCAAAGCATAACTCTGAAATCTCATGGTGTTTAAGCAGGGTTAACCTCAGAGGCTTCAGTCAGCCCTTCAGTACATCCAGTTATTGCTGTTTAACCTGTATACGGCACAGAACCTGCATGAAAAGTTTTGACTTCTGTTTCAGAGCAAAGAGGTGGTTTCCGAGGCGGCCGAGGAAGAGGCTGGGGAGGACGTGGCAATCGTAGCCGAGGAAGAATCTACTGAGTAAAGCGCTGAAGTCTTCCATGCCCTGCGGGGGCTAAAACGAAAGTGCTACTCAGCAAGTTTGCTTGCAGTACTGCTTCCTTCAAGGACTGCCTTCCACTGAGACTGACTTAAGTGTTCTTTATACCTTTGTATGTATGATCTACTTTTCTAACGGACTACAACTTGTCCATAGTGAAACTACAACTGTATTTTTGGATGCTTCCAGTTAGCAGTTTTGGGTTCTTTATTTTTGAAGTGTCTTCAGGATTCAAAATTGGAAAAGAGTGTAGAATTTTATCAAAAGCTACATTTTGTCAGTTTGTACATTAACCTAAAAATTAGCTAGTGCATAACTGAAACTATATAATTGAGTTTATCTATTAAGTAATGGATAGGAAAGGCATGGCAACAGAGATACATGTCAGATAAGCTTAGCAGCTGAACTGATCCTTTCCTCATCTGTATAACCACATTTTGCAATATGTGGAGAAGAGTACTGTTAAATTTGCTTTGGTTTCCTTCTTTTTTTCAATTGACTTGAATGAGATCCATGCTGGTTTTATAAAGTTTGCAACAACTTTTGCCTGTAGCATGAAGCAGTCCTTTTACTTAGAGATGTGGAAAATTGTGGTGGCTTTTGGTTTGCACATCTTACTCTTCTCCGTGCATTGTAATGCAGAAAGTGATGTTTTGCAAATTCACTTTTAATGTTGAAAATAAATATGAGCATAGAGTTATGCTGTGAAATTTCACTCAATGAAAAGGAAAACCAATAAATGACTAGAATTCTTATAGGAATGAGTAAAGACTGATGCAGTGATTAAGCTTCATAGGTTGGAGCTGGACCGTAGCAATACCTGGCTCTTTTCTGTGTTCTGCAGGTTTCTGGATTAGTTGGCACTTGAGGGTTGGTTTTAGTTTTGGTTTGGTTTTGTGTTTTTTTTTTTGATTTAATTTTTTTTAAACAATACAGTTGCATTTAAAAATATATAAATAAAATCATATTTTGAGTAACACTGAAGGAATTCCAGCTATGTAGTTTGATTCAGGTGGAAAAACTAACAATTCCATGCTACATTTTTGTCCATAGCAACTTGGGATTCTTATTTACTGGTGTGCACCCAGAAAATACAATGTAAGAGCACAATGCTTTGGGGTTTTTTTTTTTATTCTCAAAACTCAGACTTTTACTTCTCAGGTCATTCAGCATTGTAAAGGAATTAGCAGATAGTAAAAAGAAGTTGAGACAGAGGAAAAGGATTTTAATAAGTGTTCCAGGGCGTGTTGATGTAAAATAGCTTAGACTTTAGAAGAATGAAGATTATTCCTTACCCTTTTCTTTTGTCCAGCCATTTGATATCCACAGACAAATGCCTGAAAGCGATGTTTCCCTACCTAGTTCCATTTGTATTAGCTTGTGAATCTGACTCAGGTGTCTTCCTTAATACTCTTTGGTATTTATCACTACAGTCAGAAGGCCAGAATACCAGAAATACGACAAAGTTAAGAGACATTGTTGCTGAATTACAAGTCTGGTTTTGCTTAATTCTGGAGCAGCGGGCAGCAAACTCTAGACATTCCAGGACATGTGAGCTGACTGTTCCCGATTACACGCCAGGTGCTAAACTCAAGATTTGTCACTAAACCCAACAAACTTGGCAAAAAGCTTTCGAGGACAAATTTGTGAGGTCAAAATACCACTTTGAAAATAAGCACTAGATTGGTAATAAGCTTCCACTGGGGAAAACAATACGGTTTGCACTTGTGGCTGTCATTTGTTTTGAAGGGCTTTAAAAGTGTAATCTCAAAGCCTAAACATAGCTTGTATTTAGACTAATAACCAGGTACTAGCAGCTTCCTTCCTTGAATTTTGAGTGAGTTTTCTTTAGGGGACTCCTGTTTTCAGAGGTGATGTGCAAAGTCCTTGTGGCCTCAGAAGTAGTTAATTCTCCCTTTCTCCTCCCAGTTTCATATTTAATCTCTTGTGGAGACACCTGTTTACCATCCTGTTGAATTGTACATGTTCCCTTATGCTTTTGGAATAAATTCATTTTGTAATTTTGCTTGGCTCACTGTTTGACAGTTACTCTGCAGCATTTTGTGTTGGCTTAGTAAAAGGGTACTGTGGTACCTTGTTGTAGTGCCTTACTGCTTAGATTGCTATAGATGTTTGCCACTAATGGATAGGTCTTAGTTGAAACAGATAATGTAATCTTGCTATTAAGCAATTCAACTTGGGTTGTCTTGGGTGACATGGTTTAGTGTGTGGTGTCCCTGCCCATGGCAGGGAGTTGGATCTTAAGGTTCTTTCCAACCCAAACCATTCTGTGATTCTAACTTTTAAATGCAAAATTCTGAGTAGTAGTCAGCAAAAGCTGCATGTCATAGATCTTATATAGGAATTACCATGTGAAAAGGAGTCATTCATTGTCTTTATCTCCTAGATGTTGACAGTGCAGTAAAATCTGTTAGTATCTTATGGTAGAGCAAGAGTGAATTGGAGCAGCCTGTACGTGGTGGGGTTTGTTTTGGGGTCTTTTGGGTGAAATCTGTAATGTACATGATATGAACACTGGCATCAGTAATGAACTATTGTGGGAATATGTTCTTTATCCTGAAAGACAGCTGAATGCCTTGCATTAGTTGAATCGCTGTGACCCCATTTGTAAGCATTTTTTCCTTGTTTGCATTTATAGGTTTGTATGTTATATATGCTATATATGTTATATATAGGTATATGTCAAATGGTGGTGTGTTCCAGGCTCTGGGAAGTTGGGGTGTCCCAAAAGCAAACTGTTTGCAGCTTGCTTCCAAACTTCGAAAGGTCAGACAGACCAACACTCGAATGAGGTAGCTTTTAGAGCTCGCTCAGGGCTGGGTAAGGAGACTGGTGCTGCTGGGTTTCTATTTACTGTTAACTGGCACAGGAAATGAAGAGTTTAACTGTAACTAAAGTGTCAGGAGTGATGTGGTTCAGAGCTACCTTCACCCCACTCCTCGGTGAGCCGGCGCTGTGGACAGCCACAAGCACAGTTCCGTTTGCTGTCTCCTCAGGCTGTTGTGACAAACGTTTCGGCGTGCATTAGATAGAAATTAATGGGTTTTTAATGAAAACGCTGCTCGTTTGCACAAGGGCTCCCGACAGCGGCTCCGCCCGTTTGAAGCGCAAGAAGGCTCACTAACCGGACTCAGCGTTACCAGACAGCGCTCAGCCCCGCGCGGAGCACTCCATACGCGTTGCTGCCACACGGAGCCCCGCACCGGTGCCTGGTGCTGCCGCAACCCGGCCGGGAGGGAGCGAACCGCGGCCGCCTCAAGGCCAACCCCGTCCTTCGAGAGCGGCGGCACCGCCCTCCCCTCCCAAAATGGCGGCGGCGGCGATTCCGGTTCCGGGTGGAGCGGGCAGGCCGGGATTGGGGAAGATGGCGGCGGCTGGAGCGCCCGGGCGGGGCGGGCTAGGGCGGGCGTGGGTCTTCTCCGGTTGGGCCCTGGGGTTGTGTTCGCTGCTGGCCTCGGGGACGCGGCCTGCCGCTGCCACCACGCACTGGGTGGTCACCGAGGACGGGAAGATCCAGCAGCAGGTGAGCGGGGCGCGGGGAGCTGCCTTGCAGCGGGGAGAGCCCCTCTCTGCGGTGCCGTCCACCCCGCAGTCCCGGGTCTGGCCCGAGCGGTGCTGCCGCGGGACGGGACCTGCTGCGGAGCGGTGCCTGTGTGGGAGCCGCTGCATCCCCCCTCGGGAGGCGGTGGAGGGCGGCCCCACACGGGGGTCCTGCCCCGGGGAGCCAGCGGCGCTCGGGAAACGTGGCTCGGAGTTGCGGGAGCCCCGGGGTGAGGCGGTGGCTGGCGGGTCCGGGCGAGGTCTTAGCTGGAACCGTGTTGCAAGCAGCGGTGCTCACCTGCAGCCTCCCCGGAGCCTCCAGCTCGTTAGGCCGCTGAGTAAGCGCGGAGCCGGGGTCCTGCTTTGGTCGGGCGCAGGTGAGCCTGTCCCGGCTGCTCTGTGCCTTTGGGAGCGAGGAGGAGTGGGGTTGGTCAGAGCGGCTTGTTTTGATACCGGGCTGTGCCTCGTGTGCAGTAACCGGCTGAAAGAGACGGTATGTTTCTCGCGTTGGGGCTTGCACGCTTTGCTCCCCCTTTGTTGCAAGGGGAACAGCACCAGAAATCCGCTTTCATGTCAGATCTGCTTCGGTTCTGAAGAAGTGCCAGAGCCGTTTTTCCTTACAGCAGAATCGCTGTAGCAAGCAGCAGTCCCCCTCGTAAAACCAGAGATGGGTGCCTGTTAACACCACTTTCTTGTGTGAGAACCTTTGGTCGGGTCTCCTGTCAGAAAGCAGTAGGGTGGAACTGCAGGAAGCCTCAGCTGGCTTTATGGTTCCCAGGCACTTGAGGCTGCGTGGACCCTGGCTCTCACCCTGGTTAATCATAAATGAATGAATGACAGCACTGTCTCACCTCCTTTCCTGGCTGGGAAGTGGTGAGAGTGGCTGGTAATGGTCTGGAAGCATCTCTGCGTGTGTATTGACTGTGTATTATCAAATTTGGGTTGCATGTGGGTTTTGGTTATTGCATGAAAAGCAGCTGCGGCTGGGAAGAATCTGATTAGCTGGAAACTGCTTGAAAACCTGATTAGCTGAATTCGGTACTGATAGCATTTTATGATGGCAGTTAACTGAGGATGTATGTCGAAGCTTCCACTGTACCATTGCTATGCAGTAACCTATTATCGTGACCAGTGCTTTCTAAGCAGAGGTATTCCCATGTTCTGTGTATAAAGCTCTCAAGGTTTATAGCTGAAGTGGTGAAATATTTGTGGAATAACTTCTCTTGCCTGTATGGTCAGAATCAATCCATCCATTTCCAGCAAGGGAACTCAAATTATAAATATGGTGTTACTTAGAATATGAGGGATTCTTCAGTAGCTGTGGTGTAATGCTGCTAATTTGCCAGTGAGTTTTGTGTAATAAGATGTATTTCAGCCTCTGTTACTGCCAACTCTGTACCGTTTTGTGGAAATGGTACTTACATTTGTGGTTATTGTCATTGCCATCCCTGCAGGACACCTCTGAATTATATTTTCGTAGAATCATAGAATGGTTTGGGTTGGAAAAGACCTTAAGATCATCCAGTTCCAACCCCCTGCCATGGGCAGGGACACCTCACGCTAAACCATCTCACCCAAGGCTCTGTCCAGCCTGGCCTTGAACACTTCCAGGGATGGAGCATTCACAACCTCCCTGGGCAACCCATTCCAGTGCCTTAGCACCCTCACAGTAAAGAACTTCTTCCTTACATCCAATCTAAACTTCCCCTGTTTAAGTTTTAACCTGTTACCACTTACTTGTATTTTGGGCAATGGAGAAGAGTGGACGTTTTCTGGAGTGAACTTGGATGTTGTTTGAAAAGCCAGAATGTAATTGTGGATCAGTAGTCAGCAGCAAACCCAACAGCAATGAACCTCCATTGTCCAGCAATAGGAAGGAATTGTTCCACTCTACACTGCACTGGTGCAGCCCCAACTCAACTATTGTGTGCAGTTTGGGGCTCCTCAGTGTAAGAAGGACATCAAACGAATGGGCTGTGTCCAGAGGTGACCAGGATGGTGAAAGGCCCTCAAGATAAGGCTTCTGAGAAGTGGCTGAAGTCACTTGGGTTGTTCAGCTTGGAGAAGAGAGGGCTGAAGCGTGACCTCATGTTCCTCAAGGGAGGCAGTGGAGGGGAAGGTGCTGATCTCTTCTCTTGGTGACCAGCAACAGGACATGAGGAATTGGAATGAAGCTGCACCAGGGGAAGTTCAGACTGGATATTAGGAACAGGCTCTTCACTGAGAGAGTGGTGGGTCACTGAACAGGCTCCCCATAGAAGTGGTCACAGCACCAACCCTGTCAGAGTTCAGGCAGTATCCTGATGATGCTCTTAGTTATATGGTTTAGTTTTATGTAGTCCTGTGAGGAGCAGGGAGCTGGATTCAATCCTTGTGTCCCTTCCAACTTATGATCGTCTGTGATTCATTGGCAGTGGGATGATTCATAACTGATTTATCAATTCACTGGTAGAACCACAACATTCCCAAATATTTGAGCTATCCATCTCCTAATACTAAGGCGTAGGTGAGTTCTTTGTCATCTTTTCTAGTTAGAATTTCCCATGTAGCAACAGATGTCCGATGCCTCTCACTGTCACACCCCAAGAAGAGTCTGGCTTCATCTTATAGAATCATAGAATAGTTTACATAGAATACATCTTCTCTGTACCCTGCCTTTAGGAAGCTGACAACAGCAGCAATATCCCCTTGCAGCTGAGCTAGCCTGCTTCTCTCAGATGCCCTGTATATTATGTGCTGCAGGCCACCTCGAATGGGTTTTGCTGGCCTTGAAACCGGGGACAGAAACCTGAAGGATGTGCGTTCTTATGGTGGATGGGGATAGCCCCATCCCTTGCCCTGCTGGCTCCAACCGTGCTGCTGCAGCTCAGGATGCAGTTGGCTGCCTCAGCTGCAAGGGCAAACACTGCTGGCTCATTGCCACCTTTTTCCCCACCAGAGCCCAAACATCCTCTTCTGCAAAGCTGTTTTCTGTTCAGCCCAGTCTGTTCTGCTCCATGGGGCCATTGCTTCCCAGGCACTGGGTTTGCTTCTGTTGACTTCATGAGGTCCCACCATGGCTGTCCTCACCCTGTGTTTGCAGAGGATACCAAGCTTGCTGAGGTTCTTTTTCTCCTGTCATTAGTAAAAACATTAGTGTTGGTCCCAGTATTGATCCCTGAGGATGCTGCTGGTGATCAGCCCCTTTTGGCCTTTGCACCATTGATCACAACACTTCCAGCACAGCAGTCTCTAAGTGAAAGTGGTTGATCCTGTCTGGTGGCTGAGAGTGGTGGTGCTAAGTGGCATCTGTATTATTTAATCTTGGAAATATTAGCATTCTCAAACAGCTGAAACCCATTTTCAAAGATTGTCACCATTTTTACAGAGGGTTTAATCTTAGTGGACTGCCTCACTTCATCTGAATGAAGCCCATTCATTCAGTGGGCAAAACTTAAGTGCTAGTAAGACCCAAACATTCCCCCTGCTAAATGAGCCACTAGCTGTGGATGTCCAGATAAGCACCAGTGACAAGTGATTGCCCAGTAACTTTTAGTTTACTACTGTGAGCCTTGATTTCTGTGTTACCAAAGTGTGCTATGGATGTGATGCTGAGAGCAGAAGTTACAGATCATGGCCAATATACAAAATGTAATATCTGGGATCTGGGGGAAGAAGGGTGAAACTAGTTTATGTTGTTGCTGTAAAATCTCTGTTAGTTGTTTCTCCTTGTAGCACAGCAAGGGTGTGAGCCTTTAATATGAGACTACATTCAAGTGAGATTGATTTTCCTGTGCCGTAAGACCACTAGCAGTACCCCGAGACTCTTGCTGCACTTCCTAGTGCTGTAGCAACCTGACAGGGATGGCAAACTGAATGCAAACTGAACAATTCTCCATATATCAGCAACATATCATCTAGTAAATGGGAGCGCTTGCTAAGTAGGTCCTGCTGTTCCAGTTTCTAGCAAGCATTTCTGAATGATGAAACAAGTTAATTCCCAGCAGCGTATATAACATTTCATTGTCTCAGTAAGCCGTCAAGAGAAAAGCCATCAAGCTGTATCTGCTGCTCTAGTAGCCTGTTTTCAGGTCAGGTACATCATTCTCTGGATCAGTTTGTATTTTTCTTTTAGTCTGAGTCCACCTTCAGATGTGTGTTCCTGCAAAGCCAGGAGCTGAGTAATTGTCTCTCTTTAATGAGATTATATCTGCTCAGTGCACTTGTTTATAAACCTTGTCATTTCACAACTCGGGGTATAAAGTTCAGGCTAATAGATAACTGACTTTAGACAGTGCTTGCCTGCCAGTAGGGAAGCTGCAGAAATACAAGTGTACTTCAAAGGGAGAGAAAAACTTGTTCATGGAGAGGATGAACAGTTGACAGATTAAATGCGATGCAGGAAACAATTTCAGTAGTTATTCATGGCTCTACTGATGGGGACCAACTGCTATCATCTCTCAGAGACCTGACAGAGCAGAACTGCAGCGAGGTCTTTCTAAAGAGCCCTTGATGGAGGCAATTGAAGCCAGGCAAGCTTGCAGGGACTCAAAGGGCTGTCTTTATGTGGACTAATATAACCACTGAAGAAGTTAGTTCTGAATAACCAAACTAAAAGAAGCAAAGAAGCCTCCCAGGCAGATGGTCCGGAGCAGGACTGGGGATGTGCTGCCAGGAGCAGAGAGCCTCTGGCAAGGAATCTGAGTTGGCAAAAAGTCGTTTTGGTTTTAATGTGCTGTCATGTGTCTTGAAGTTTGTTAGAAATGATCTGGAGAAGAGCGTGAACAAACAGTGCTGGTTGGCCTGTTCAGGGCTAAGAAGACATCTGAATTTCATATTGCGCAGTAGTGTGCTTAATTCTGGCTTAGTGTTAAGTATAGAGGGCAGATATTACCTAACAGTCATTCGATGGGTTGTGGGTTTGAATGCAAGTGTGCCTCATAGTTGCAGCAAGGCAGCATGGTTCATGGATGGCTTCAGAGTTGGTTAATGCATTACTGATGTCTATCATCTGACTGCGTGTGTATGCAAACAGGTTGAGATGAAAGCAGTGGTCCATATGCTGAAGACTATAGGAAAAGCAACTATCCAAACCCAAGGAAATCTGAAAATCGATTGCAGCCAAATAAAAAGCTATTTGCTCTGTACAAAAGCATCTTCTGTAGTATATGAAATAGTCACTCAGACCTACCTTGACAATGGCAGCTGGATGTTTGCTTTGTGCTTTCTCTAAGGGTTAGTTTGCTTGGCTGTATGACCTCTTTATTCATTGCATTTCTTATCCTTCTGAGTGTGTTATCTGCTAAACAGAACAACCCCAGCCAAACAAAAAACCCCACAGGGTTTGTTCTTACTGAAGTGTGTAAGGTGGCATGCCTTCCCCAAAACTGTTACCAGTGCCTCTTTATGAGTGACTGCAAACAGACCTAGGCTGGAGGTTGGTGTGAGTCTGCTGCAGTCCGTTAGCTGTCATCCAACCCCATGATGGTTTTGAAGCATAGGTCAGCTCATCCTCAGGAAAAGGGAAAATTGCTGTGTTTTAAAACTTCCTGGTTGATCACCAAAAGACTGGGGGATTTAGGCCTTCCTCTGGTGTGAAAAACAGTCATTTTTAAAACTTCCTTCACTTTACACTTTCTGCTTTTTCTTAAGTATGTTTGAAAAGTTGGAACCTGAACATCTTGTGTAGCGACTGGCTGAGACACTCAACGTCCTTGGCCCCAGTGTGGCGTTGCCAACCTAGAACCTGCCTGCTCGCAGGGGACCGCAGCCTCCGTCTTTCTGTATTGCTGTGAAGGTCAGGGCTAGACCTGAATTTGATAAAAATAGGTCTTGTGGTAGCCTGTGTGTGGAGTGCAGTCAGAAATGCAAATGTTCTGCTCTTTGGGGCAGTGGTAGGAACGTAGATTTCACTGTTCTCAGCTCAGCATTGAAAGATTTGCATCTGAGGCGGAGGAGCAAAGAGGCAAAACTGAAGAGCTGCTGAAATAAGGCTGTTGGTGTCATGTCCCTCATGCCTGCTGCAGTCTGTGCCAGGTTTTGTATGCTGACAGCAAAGCTTTTATACAAAAATGTCTGGATTTAGCTTTACATAGTAATATATGCCAAGGTGGTTCAGTGTGTGAGTCCAGAAGGCCCCAGCAGTGGCTGGTAGCACCATGTTAGAGAATCATAGAATGGATGGGGTTGGAAAGGACCTTAAGATCCAGTTCCAACCCCCTGCCATGGGCAGGGACACCTCACACTAAACCATGTCACCCAAGGCTCTGTCCAACCTGGCCTTGAGCACTGCCAGGGATGGAGCATTGACCGCTTCTTTGGGCAACCCATTCCAGTGCCTCAGCACCCTCACAGTAAAGAACTTGCTTATATCCAATCTAAACTTCCCGTTTCAGTTTAAACCCAAGCTGAAGTGGTCACTCCTTCACTCCAGGTGTTTCTGTACAGCCTGTGTCCCCTGGGCACAGGGTGGCTCCCAGGTCCTGCTCCTCTTAGCATCTTCACGCTTTGATTTCCTTGGCCTCTCATCCTGTTTTCAGTGTCTTTTCCGAGAAGGGTGGGACAAACTGACAAGATGATACAAATGAACTGTTCAGAACTGATTAATCTGTGGTAAAGTCTGTGGTTGGTGCCTGGCATGGCTTCCCCATATTGTGAGCTTCACAGCACAAGGATAGTCTAGAAGTGGCCCCCATCAAAGCCCAAAAGAGCAAAGTTAGCAAGACTCTGAAATCCGCTGTTACTTCATGTAGCTAAACTCTTCTTTTAACATTTAAAGCTGAATCCCTACCTAATTTCTACCTATTCCAGTGAGGAAATGAGAACCCTGGCATAAAGTGCCTGCCCTAAAAAAACATCACTGGATAAAGTAATTTCCCTTTAAGTTCAACCAGAAAAAAACTAGTAGGTTGTCTGCTGTTTCATTTGCTGAAGAAATCACTGGTTAGGGTTGACCTTTTATAGGTGTCTTGTAAGTCTAATTAGTAGTGTTCCTTTTCTGTATTTTCAACTTTAGAACACAATATTTTTAGGATTTGGCAGGGAGCAGGCAGCAGGAATCAGTCTGTCTTTACGAAAACAAGTACTTGTTCATTACTGATGTATATGAAATCCACCTGTGGGTCCTGAAGGAGCTGGTGAATGAAGTTGCTAAGCCACTGTCCATCATATTTGAAAAATCATGGCAGGCAGGTGAAAATCCTGACGACTGGAAAAAGGGAAATATAACCCCCATTTTCAAGAAGGGGAAAAGGGATGACCCGGGGAATTACAGAGCAGTCAGTCTCACCTCTGTGCCTGGCAAAAAACCTTGGAGCAGATTCTCCTGGATGCCATGCTAAGGAACATGAAAATCAACAAGGTGCTTGGTGACAGCCAGCATGGCTTCACTAAGGGGAAATCCTGCCTGACCAATTTGGTGGCCTTCTATGATGGGGCTGCAGAACCGATGGACGGGGTAGACCAGTTGATGTCATCTACCTGGACTTGTGTAAAGCGTTCGACACTGTCCCACATGACATCCTTGTCTCTAAATTGGAGAGACATCAATTTGATGGATGGACCACTCAGTGGATAAAGAACTGGCTGGATGGCCGCACACAAAGAGTTGTGGTCAATGGCTCAATGTCCGGCTGGAGACCAGTAACGAGTGGTGTCCCTCAGGGATCGGTGTTGGGACCGGTCTTGTTCAACATCTTTGTTGCTGCCATGGACAGTGGGATTGAGTGCGCCCTCAGCAAGTATGTCGATGACACCAAGCTGTGTGGTTCGGTTGATACCCTGGAGGGAAGGAATGCCATCCAGAGGGACCTCGACACGCTTGTGAGGTGGGCTGATGCCATCCTCATGGAGTTTAACCATGCCAAGTGCAAGGTCCTACACCTGGGTGGGAGCAATCCCAGGCACAGCTACAGGTTGGGCAGAGAAGAGATTCAGAGCAGCCCTGTGGAGAAAGACTTGGGGGTGTTGGTTGATGAGAAAATGAACATGAGCCGGCTTCAGTGTGCGCTTGCAGCCCAGTCGAAGGAGGTGATCCTGCCCCTCTACTCTGCTCTCATGAGACCTCACTTGGAGCATTGTGTGCAGTTCTGGTGTCCTCAACATAAAAAGGACATGGAACTGTTGGAACAAGTCCAGAGGAGGCCACGAGGATGATCAGGGGACTGGAGCACCTCCTGTATGAAGAGAGGCTGAGGAAGTTGGGGCTGTTCAGCCTGGAGAGGAGAAGGCTGCGTGGAGACCTCATAGCAGCCTTCCAGTATCTGAAGGGGGCCTATAGGGGTGCTGGGGAGGGACTCTTCATTAGGGCCTGTAGTGAAAGGACAAGGGGTAACGGGTTCAAACTTAAGCAGGGGAAGTTTAGATTGGATATAAGGAGGAAGTTCTTTCCTGTAAGGTTGGTGAGGCACTGGAATGGGTTGCCCAGGGAAGTTATGAATGCTCCATCCCTGGCAGTGTTCAAGGCCAGGTTGGATAGAGCCTTGGGTGAGATGGTTTAGTGAGAGGTGTCCCTGCCCATGGCAGGGGTTGGAACTGGATGATCTGAAGGTCCTTTCCAACCCAAACTATTCTATGATTCTATATTAGTGATCTCTCCATTTCTTGTTTTGATTCAACAGTGTGTATAGCTGGTATTTGTTTTACTACTGTAGAATATAAACCTCAGCGAGAGGTTTTGTACTCTTTAAGTATGACCAAAGATGGGTTGCTGGCAAGTGGTTTTACAAATAAAGTGTTGTTTTCCTTTGTATTTAGATCTGTTATCTATGGTGCTTGTAGCTTGTGTCCTCTCTGGAAGTGATCTCAGTTGAGCACACCTATTCAAATAATACTGCGACTTCGTTAGGTTTTAGGCTTGAAGTGCTACAAGTGTTTAAAGCTTCTGTTTTTCCTATAGTACAGCTACTCTAAGTAATATCCAGACACCTAATGCTGTTTGTTAACAGATTCTGCAGCTGTAAGCTTTGAAATGGCTCAATACTTGTAAAACCATTGTTCTTCTATGTGAAGTTTTCATTGACATCCCTTGGAACAAGTATCTTCTGACACTCCCTGTTCATCATTTGGATAAGCCAATGCTTGTCTTGCACTCAAACATATACAGATTTTTTGGTAGCTTTTTCAGGAATGCTGTGTTAGAATATAGAGTATCTCAAGACAGCAAGAATATGCCCAAAAGCAAACATCAGTTTTTAGATGCTTCACTGCCACTTGAGACTGCAAGCAGTTCCAGCCTATTTCAGTGGGAATTGCCTTCATTTTCCAAACTTGGTGACAAAAGATCCACTACCTGTAAAGCAAGTCTATAAAAGAACTACAAGGAGCCATTTAGCTGTACACCATCACTTGATGTAGTATCTTTTCCAGCTTCTTTCTGTCATAATCTGCCTTCTGCATGTAGTAGAATGCTTTTAGGACATGCAGAGGCACTGATTTTTGGTGTCCCTGTGCTGCCGTTAACGGTGGGATTTCCACAGTACTTTAAAAAGAAGTTGTCTTCCCTACAAATAGTTGACTGAGGCATTCATTGGCCCTCATTTAGAACAGAATTGTGGGAGAAAATATGCCAGAAGGTTTGGCAAAACTTACACAAGTGTAGTTATTCAATGACTTTGATATATGCAGGTAACACAGGAGGCGCTCCAAAACTTCACGGTTTGGTTCAACTCGGATGTCTTGGGCTATTTTGTTACACAAATCCTGTGTGTTTCTTGCTGAGTCAGGGTCTTGGTGTACTTTGTGATGGGCAATAAATTTGAACTGTGCTTTATAAAGAAACTTTCACCTTTGGGCTAAGTTGAACAGAGAGCACTTATTCTGGAAGTGGTTTGCTGGCAGGCTTTCTGCAGTGTAGCTGTAAGAGGCGCATGGGGTTCAAGGAAAGCTTGTTAGCACTGTTTTTTTCCCTGTTTACTGTGTTTGAATTGAAGTCAGGTTCTTGCATTTCAAGCACTTCATCTTGAATGTCACTGTTTCAGCAGTTTGGAGGAAGAGTAAATGACTGTGGTGCTTTGGTGTCAGCCTAATGCTTTGAGTTAGTCAGAACAAGCATCTGTTTTGGCGCGGGCGTCTCTACTCTCATCACCATGAAGCTGTAGGTGCTGTGCAGGTTCATGTCTGTTCTGCTTCATCCCAGCAGAGCCTTCCAGGGAGTTGCTTATGTTTTGCAAAAAGTGAGCTAAATCACAACATCCATCAGTGTTCCGCTCCCCTGATCAGATGAGGAGGCGCAACAGACTTTGCATAGAACAGGTTGCCCAAAGGATATAGTGAATGCTCCATCCCTGGCGGTGTTCAGGGTCAGGTTGGACCAGAGCATTGGGTGACATTGGGTGTGAGGTGTCCCTGCCCATGGCAGGGGGGTTGGAATTGAATGACCTTAAGGTCCTTTCCAACCCAAACAATTCTATGAAGGGTGAAGGATCTGTAGTATGCCACTGTCATGAAAGTGAAGCTACCATTTCTAATGCAGTTTGAATTTATGGTAGCATCCCCAGCTCCTGTCTGAAACGTGACAGGAAGCATCAAATATGAAGTGTTTTTTAACACTCTATGTGTGTATCTGCAGCCTTCTGTGTGGCAGGGAAGAGGGCATAACACTCTAAAGTGAGACCAAGTCCTGCTTGGCAGTAGATTCAATCCTAAGGTAAAAAGAAGCATCTGAGAACACCTTGATATTTGATTCTAGCTCTTACAGTGTTGAAATAACACCTGCCCTCTAATAAGGTTTTGACTGAAGTGAGACCTATGCTAGTTTCCAGAGCCAAGTTTTGTGCTGTTTTCTATACTAGTTAATTATGTAAAAACTGACTTTAAATGCAGATGCTGTACCAGGCACATCTTCAGCAGTGCTCAGAACAAATACAAACCTTAATTCATCCCAGCAGTCCCAGGACTGTATAATCAGCAAATCTAGTGATGCTTAATAAATGGAGGCCACATACACCCTTTATTTCATGGCAGGGGGGGGTTAATGCATAATTATTTGCAAATACCTGAGCTGTCATAAAAGAGGGGAGCCATAGCGATGAGCTGATGACTGTGCACTTTTACCATAAGATCTTATGCAGTTGTAGGTATAACACGCTCTTTCCTCAACATGATCCAGTACCGTTCATGTTGCTTACTGTTTTCTGTCCAAAGAAGTACTTTCTGCAGTGGATGCCATGAAGATGCAGAACTACTTTGGTGTAAGCAGCTGCTTCTTGTTTTGGTTTAGGTACTTTCTTGAAACTGGAGGCATTTCCACGACCTGATCAGTCTCTGGATGACTATTAAGTAGAGGCTGGGAGTGTCTGTAGGAGCAAAAGCATGACATGAGACTGAATGAAACCAGTATCTTCTAAAATCTAGAGTCCTTATAGTATTTTTGTTGTGGGAAGGAAGGAATGTAATCCAGAACAGTCTCCAGGTATACATCAAATTAGTTTTATTTGGACTAGTGCATTTCTTGATGCCAAATGTAGCATTGGTACTCTTCGCAACTGTGTAGGTCAGATTTGCTGTCTTCCAGCTGTAGAAATGGTTGGCACTGTAAAAGAAAACGTGTTTAATCTGGGGAGGGATGTTGTAAGCGGTGAATAATGGACCACAAGTCTGGACAGCATTGCTGGCTGGATGAGAGGAACAGGTTGCAGTTCATGAGCCACATGACTGTTGCTATAGAGAGGAGGGTGATGAAGTGCTCACCTGAGGTCAGTTCAGACTCATCTGCTGATGTGGCTGAAAACTAGTTGTTCAATCTGTTACTTTTCAGTTGGTCTGTTTCTCAGTGGAACTATAGGATTACAGGTAGTAGGAAAAGGGAGAATTCCCCTGCTTGGCTCCTTTTCCCTTGTGGATCAATGTAAGCAGTTCAGGTAACTGCACTTTAAATGCTATGAAATTCTTAAGTTTGAGCACCATCATCCTCTGAACTCATGCCTGTTGAAGGCCAAGTTGGCATTGTTTTCTCCATTTGCAGGCATGATATCATTAGATCTCCTGTGGTTTTCAATTAAGAATCTGTTTCCTTTGTGTTTATTTGTGTTATATAGCATTTTGTTATAGCTCTGAATGCTTTTTATTTGCTCAGTTCTCATTCTGTGATGCCTTTATATTGTAAATGTATAAACTGAAGAGTATGAGGACTGATACAGTATATTCATCTCACTTTTACAAGCTGTCAAAAGTGCTCTGAATGCATTAGATATGCTGGCTTAAGTTGCTTTTGCAAACCTTGCGTGATTGTCCAATGTAGTTGCTTATCTTTTCCATTCAAATGCAATTATTGAACCTAAAATGGAGCTAATAATAATCTTTACTGTGAAAGTTTCTTGCAGTGGAAATCTTAAACTTTCAGAGTGAGAAAAAAAAATCAGATGTAAATAAATGTGAGGTTGGATTTAGTAGTAAAGTTTTGCTTTTAAAGATTTTATTTACACACTGCTGAGGTTATTTAGTAATAGAATCATATAAACATGAAGTAACGAAATCATATAGTAACAGAATTATAGAAATATTAACTTTCTACTAGGTTGAAGAGTTTTCTATCAGTAGAAAACATTACTATCATTACTATCATGTATCATTTGTTGGTGATAAACTGAGGTCAGATCCAGAAGTGAAAATGTGAAGAAAAATACCATGCATGCTGTTTAACTTGAGCTGATTTCCTGGTAGATTGCCATAACTTTATGAATGAATTCAGTGACATTGCTGTTTGGTTGTTGTCACTTTGATTGCTGCTGCCAGGTCATAGTTGATACGAATCTGGTACTTGTTGCATTGCTTTTGTGTCAGCCGATGAATGCTGGATTGGTAGCATCGCACTCCAAATTCCCAAACCCTGAATTCAGACCTAACTCTCATGAGACTGTTTTATCAGGAGTTCAAAACAGAAGCTATCCCTGAGCATCAGTCTGTTTCTGAATGAATGATAAGCCAAGTACCTTCATCTTTCAGAATAAAGCTTTCTAAATGGTGATGCCTGCATAACGTTCCGCAAAAAATTGCTCCCCAGATGCAGTTTGTCACTGAAAGTAGAGCTGAAGCTTGACTTTGCTCTCAGTGACTTGTGTAGTATCATGCAAGCAGCCTTTACATGTCAGGGGAGCAGTGCAATTTAGGAATGGGTCGTAAGTGCTCTAAACACAGTAAAACTTTCCCTTGTTTTCTTTGCAAGTTCATATCTCATTCACTTGTACATACTGCAGTAGCCTCCCTAGCAAATGAGGCGTAACAAGTGCTACATTCAGTACATAGCTCTGAGTTTGTGTGCAACCAGTTCAGAGTGAGGTGGGGCCCACAGGAGGGAATATGAAACATGTATTGAAATGTGTGCATTTCAATATGTGTATTGAAATATAAATATATGCAAGTAAAATGCTGTAGGCTTTAATACTTCAGTAACAACATCAATATGGTATCAATACTGATTGGTATTTTCTGTGCTTCTCTGGATCATTGGGGGTACTTGGTATCTAGAATTATAGCAGTAGGTAGAATCATAGAATCATAGAATAGTTAGGGTTGGAAAGGACCTTAAGATCATCCAGTCCAATCCCCTGCTATGGGCAGGGACACCTCACACTAAACCATGTCACCCAAGGCTCTGTCCGACCTGGCCTTGAACACTGCCAGGGATGGAAACAGGTACTCTTAGTAACGTCTGTTATGAGAAGTTTGCTTGCCTCTTATGCTTAGAAGTTGTGTGCCTGAATAAACTAAAATAGGGTTAAAATTAAAGCCTGGTTTGAATTGGCTTCTGAAATCACAGAATCATAGAATAGTTAGGATTGGAAAAGACCTGAAGATCATCTACTTCCACCCCCCTTGCCATGGGAAGGGAATAACAGTGTTGTTTGAAGTACAGATTGAAGTTATGGACGTATTACGATGCTGAATGAGCAGAAAACCTCTGAACAGACAAACTGTAGTTGAATTAATATAACTTCTTACCTTTTAAAATCGATCTTTTTAGGAGAATGTCTTACGTGATGGGCTGTTGAAATATCTTGCAGGTGGATTCACCGATGAACTTGAGGAACCCACACGATTTGGTAATACTAATGAGACAAGAAACAACCGTTAACTACCTCAAAGAACTGGAGGTAAAGCATTAATGTTAAGTACTAACTGATTTCTGAAAATACTGATTTTCTTTTTTCCATAGGCTTTTTAGGGATAGCTTTAGATGGCGAACAGACGTTACTATGTGCATAATTCTGCTTCAGTGAAAGGATGAATAATTCTTTAGATCTCAAGAATTTTGTGCCTTAAGTTTGCTCAACAGGTTATTATTGTCCAGGTTATCAGTTGTACCATTCCTTGTTGTTATCCATAAATCCTAACATTTTTAAGTCAAGTCATTCAGGTAATGGATTCTGTTGCTGTATTCCAGAAGAGTACAGAGAAGGTCACTTGTTTTTCTTCAGGCCCATTTATTGTTGAAAAGGGGTCTGAGAACACCCTTCTGAAAAGGGCTTTAATGAGCTTCGAACTGGTAAAGTTTAAATATAGCATGGGCTGGGCAAGTGAACAGGTCACAGCCTTTCTTCTGCCCATGCACTCCTTTCTCTGTGTCAGCTTTGGTATTGTCAGATTGGCATAACTAGCTAACTGGGAAGTTAGATGAGCACCAGAGGTAGCTTTAGGTGAATGGGAGACGTGGAAGGGAGGAGAAAGAAGTAGGGCTCCCTATTATGTGATTGTATTCAGCCAGCCTTTCTCTTCGAGGTATGCTCATTTTTGTGGCAATGGGCATTTTAGCTGTGGATGGAACAAAAGTTACAAGCTTTTCAGGACATGGATTGTGGGCTTGGAAATTACTAGTCTACAATTTGTGGCATACAGATGACTTTCAGCAGAAGTTACTGTTGAGATCTGCAAGCTGCTACTATTTGTATATATCTCTGGTATTGCATAGTATTGTGTAATTATGGCTTTAATTAAAAGTGCAGATTTCTTTACATCACACACACAAATCCTGATGATATTTAATGAGTTTGCAATTTACAGACCTAGTGAGACTGAAATACAACTTACTGTGCTGTGACAGATCATTAGTCTGTTCACCGCTTTTGCTAATCAATACCTATGAGCTTTATGGGGCAACAGGTAGCTCCTAAGGCACATCATAAGCTAATCTATATAAATTAGTCTCAATTCTTGCATTAACCTGCCACCTCAGTTGTACTTAGCATGCTGAGTGATTAAGTTCATTTTGTTTGAAATCTCTATTATTTCCATGAGTTCTTAAACTGAAGAAGGGTCAGTTGAAAAGTTGATGTACTGTTAACAACTATTTCTTCCTTTTCTGAATGGTCTGCTATAAATTTGAAATGCTATTAGCCCTCTTTTTAGGTACAGCAGGAGAGATAATGTCCTGTTCAAGTTGTGTATCTCTAATGAAAGTATTTATATTCCATCTAAATCAAAAAATGTCCTACAGATATTATAAAATACAGGAAAATATTCCCAAAATTTGCAGAGAGCTTTTAGATTTTCTTCAAATGGACTTTAAGGAAAAAGTCGCACTGTTGAACTCGTAGTACCTGTAGAGTTTGCTCTCATGTGTATACGTTCTTCTTTTTGTTTTATTCCTACAGAAACAGTTAGTTGCTCAAAAGATTCATATAGAGGAAAATGAGGACAGAGACACAGGGCTGGAACAAAGGCATAATAAAGAGGATCCGGACTGCATTAAAGCCAAGGTGCCCTTGGGGGACCTAGATCTTTACGATGGCACGTACATCACTTTAGAGAGCAAAGATATCCGGTAATAAGATGCTTATATTTCAAGTTTTTTACTGAACAAAAAAAAGGATCAACAAAACCTCTAAAAGCAAGTAAACAGAAAAATGCTATCACTGACTCTCCTTCAGATGGCAGTTGTTTTATTTTGTGTTAGTGTGGAATGTAAGTGAAACAACCTCTGCCACTGATTATGAGAGGGTGCAACACAGAAATGCTGTCTCCCGCTGTCTATGTTAGCCATGCCCTAGAACTTCTCAATTCTGTTCCCAGGCTCCCAGTCAGTTCTGTTCCTGTAACTCTGAACTGATACAACCAAACATGAATTAAACTGGCATGCATCATGTAGAAGAGGGTTGAATTTGCCAGAGTGTGCTTTGGATGTTTTGAGCTAGAGACACGTCTTGTATTGGGAACTGGCTTGACTTCAATGTGAATGAAATGCTTTTGATTACCAAGCAGTTGAACCTTCTGGTCATATTTCATCCCTTGTGTTTAGCAAGTAAGGGATGCATGGACAGTCAGCTTGACATTCAGCTTCACTGGCAATTCATCTTCAGGGCTGACTGGTTTGGTTTCGTAGTTTTAATAATAACACAATCAGATGAGTACTTGAAGTGGGAAAAGATTAATTTTATCTGAAGATACCTTCATTTGGGCTTCTTGCTAATACTCAGGGTTTGTTTCGGTTGAAGAGACTTCTGCATGTGTTGCCATTTGCCTGGCAGATAGATCATTAATCATAGTAGTGATACACTAGATTTACACTGATATATTTTGGAGTTTATCCAAATGCTGATGTTCTGTCTAAAGCAGACAGAAATTTGTTTGCTTTATCCTATAGTGGTGACATTCTGATACAACTGAAATCTGGGAAGGCATCAGACATGGTCTGATGTGCTCAAAACCAGGGTTTTTGTAAGTCAAATCAGAGTATTGTGTCTCTCAACTGCAATACTGTCTCTTATGAACTTTAGCAGCATTTTAATATGAAGTGTACTCTGTTACGTTATGTCCTCAGCCCTGAAGACTATATAGACACAAAGTCACCAGTCCCTCCAGACCTGCAGCAGCCAGACTGTACAAAAGTTCTAGATCTTCCATACAGTATTCATGCTTTTCAGCACTTACGGGTAAGTGAGTAAATACAAGTATGGCTTTTTTTCCCCTATCATGAAGAGGAATAGAAAACTCTTTCTGGCAGTTCTCAGTGAAGGTTGAAAGATACTGTAATCTTTCAAGACAGTTTCAGACTTCTTTTGTGCCCTGCTTATAGGAAGACAGTTCCATCAGACCACAGGTCCCGATTCTTTGCCTTATTTTAGAGGGTGTTTTTAGGAAAATGAAGTCTTGTCTTTTCATAACACACATCTCACTAGTAAAATGGTAGCTTTCATTAGAAATACTTTGAACTTGTGAATTGTTTCAGTTGAAATTGGAGAGTGCGTGACAGGGTCATTAAACTATGAAAATTGAGGGTCAGAAAATTATTTGCAGGCTTGTGGGCAGCTCCTCACGTACTTGACTGTCTCTTTGGTGTCTGAATGTCAAGTTCTGACCTAGAAGGTGAGATAATTGTTCTTTACTAGTACGAAGTTCATATGCTTGAGAAAGGTTACAGTAGAAGTGTGGTGCATTAAAAAACCTGGTTTTGTCAACAGTATCATATGAGCAAATTTTCTAATGCAGATGCTGCTGTAGTGCTTATATCTCGGTACTTACTTTATTATAAGTCTTTTTATCTACAAATAAGGATTTTCTTACAGACTAAACAGGAACTAAGTATTTTAGCTTTGTCCCTGGGTCTGGATGTACTTTCAAAAGGAGCATGTTTGTTGTTGTGGAAGGAAGCAAGAGATGTAGGGATGCTTTCAGAGTGTGCCTGTAATCTGACAAACATGAGTTAAGTGCTTCAGTGATCATTACTGAAATCAATAGCTGCCAGATACACAGTGTTACCAGAAATAAATACTTCTATAGCATTCACAGGCAGAGGCTGCTTTTGGCTGCTTCTGGTATTTGCCTATCTATAATAATATGTATTATTCATGTGTCAAAGGTGGCATTATCCTATCAAGTCCCTAAGATCTTGATATGAAAGGCCAATAGGAATGTAAAGTACCCAAGCTCTACGTTTTCCTGGGGGTCATGCTCTTGTGTCTATTTCTCTGCTTTTAGCTGAAGTGTTAGCAAATACCTATATTCAATTTTTATTTTAGGGTGTCCAAGAAAGAGTTAATCTTTCCGCACCCTTGTTACCTAAAGAAGATCCAATCTTCACATACTTATCACGGAAACTGGGAAGAAGTATAGAGGAAATAGGTCATCGTATTTATGATGGGCTAATGAAGGTATGAAACTGTAATCTTACTGTATGCCCCAAAAGAGTTCTAGAAAGATACTGACTGTCATCTCTTTAATAACCATGTGTTCTGTGGTCTGGCAAACCACATTCATTGCTTTGTCAAGGTAATAAGTAAAAGCTTTTAAACAAAAATGTGTAAGCTTTTAAACCAAAACTTGAAGAACAAAGGGATAGTACTGAAATGTGTATGGTCTTTCCTGCAAGATACAGAAACCCTCACTCAGCGCCAGCTAAGCTGCTGCTGCTTGAACTACTGTCGCTTCATTTAATCTCATCTTGAATTTTACCTGTTTGAAAGGCAGGAGTTTCTTTACTACATTTATATGCCAGCTCATTCTTCCTGAACATTCACAACTATTGCCAAATGGCAGCTTTCCAAAGGAAACGGATAACTGAGAGCAGGTTTGGTGCTCAGCTTTCTATCCCATCGTAATTAAAGACCTGATTAACCTTTTAGTTCATGTCTTAGTACAGTTAACATGTTTCTCTTTACTGCAGAACTCTTCTTCCTGGGTACTTTATAATATGGCTTCTTTTTACTGGCGAATAAAGAATGAGCCATACCAAGTAGTAGAATGTGCCATGCGTGCTCTTCATTTTTCTTCAAGGTAAGAATTGCCATAAAGATTTATTTCAGATTGCTTTCCTGGTTATCCTAATTAGTTAAACAGGTTTTAGTTTCCTGAGGAATAAGCCATGTTACTTGTTCTTAGTCTTTATATGCTATGCTAGGTATATATGTAGTTTAGACATTTTTCTATCAAATTACATATTTAATATATGACTACTGAAGGAATGATTCTTAAACAGTTGGATCTGCTTTTAATATCTGTTTTTTCTTCTCTTCTTGTAGGCAAAATAAAGATATTGCACTGGTGAATTTGGCAAATATTCTGCACCGAGCTCATTTCTCTGCAGATGCAGCTATCGTGGTCCATGCAGCTCTGGATTACAGCGACTTCTTTACCAGCTATTACACTTTGGGAAATATATATGCAGTAAATACTATCTTTATTTTTCAAGATTTGTAGAAAACCAAATAATATTTAACCTATCTGTCTTGACTTATAAAGCTGTACTGTTTAACAGTGTCTTGTGTTTCACATGCATTTCATATCCCAGGGATATTCTCCTGCAGCCTTCCTTTAGTAGATACAGTGGTTTGAGTTTCAGAAATGACAGGCTGCTTGTTACCACAAATTAAAATCTTGAGTTAATGACTTTTTAAAAAATGGACTATTTTTAATGAAAGATCACCAGACAGTGGCTAATTCTTTCTGTCTCTCTCCTTCTTCAGATGCTTGGAGAGTACAACCACTCAGTCCTGTGTTATGATCATGCTCTACAAGCCAAACCAGGGTTTGAGCAAGCAGTAAAAAGGAAGCATGCTGTCCTATGTCAGCAAAAACTTGAGCAAAAACTGGAAGCCCAGCATAGGTAACTAAAGAAGCATCCTACTTGCAGTTCGTACAGTCTTACTTTTATTGTTCTATTGGAGCAGTTATTTACTTTCCAAATAGAATAATGATTTTCAACTGTATTTCTTTGTGCAATAAAATTATGCATAAGAATACTTTAAGAAATGTGCAACACTGTAGGAAAAGCTGATACTTTAAAAAGCCTTCAAAGTAAATCTTTTCTGCTGTTGAACTTTTAAGATCACTTCAGCGAACATTAAATGAATTGAAGGAATATCAGAAGCAGCATGACCATTACCTTAGGCAACAAGATGTCTTGGACAAGTACAAGCTTATCCAGGAGGAACAAATCTTGAGGAACATCATTCACGAGACACAGATGGCAAAAGAAGCTCAGTTAGGTACAGCTTTTTAGAGTTCATGCTCATTATAGCAATGAAGAACTGCATGTATTCAGATTAATGTCAGGACATAACTTCTGTATATATATAGATGGCCCTGAGTGGCTGTTGTGTTTTGCTTATTAAAATGAGGGATTGCAATATGTTCATGAACATGTTCTTGCATCTTTCTAAGAATATGGAATTTCTTCTTTGCTGATTAAATAAATAAAAAGGGTTGACCAAACTGGGGCTGGAGGGGTTGACTGTTTGCTGTGTTTGTCTCCTCAGAAAGCTCACTTTTGTAGTAGACATTGTGTTGTGCTCTGCAGGGAACCATCAGATCTGTAGACTGGGCAGTCAGCAGCATAGCTTGCACTGCCAGTGGGACCAGCCTGTTCGTTATCACCGTGGGGACATTTTTGAGAATGTGGAATATGTACAGGTTTGTCTGTGAATTGATACCACTGCTCTAAGTTGCATCTCATTTGCCTTGTTAGCAAAATATTCCCTCTTTGTTTTGAGGCTTGACAAAGGGGGTACTTTTTGAGTGTGGTAATTGGAGTGAGAAATCATTCAGTCTCTTTTCCAGACTGAAGCATTTAGTGCTAGTTTTTGCTGGTAATACAAGCTGAGATCATCCGTGAATTATAGGAACTTAGAGGTTTTACTGTGTAAGACTTTGTTTAACTTGGAGAACTATTAGAATTATTTGAGTTTTTAAAGATTATTTTAGTCCAAAGTCTTAGTTTCCTATGAGTTATCAACCACCTCTATATTGACTCCTTTGCTTTTTCAACCTGCATAGAATAACCAGATTATTTCCTTATAGGAAGTATAGCTTTCTCTTACATAAACATACTGCAAGAACAAAACATGTTTAATTTTCTGGTTTAGTTTCCTTCAGAGAGGCCAGGAAAAAGCAGTAGGCAGCTAATGTTAAAGAAGAGGCAAAGGTTTTCTAAGGAGTGAGTTTTCTGATGTTCGTGTGCTATATCGAACAAGAATTACTCGTTAGTAGAAAGGGTATTCCAACATAACAGCTTAGAATTGTGCTTAAAATATTGTAGCAATCTCTATCTCCACAGCCTTAAAATGGATCAGGGTTTCTTTAGTTTAACACACTGTTGTATGACTCAAGCTATGCAACTTTTGCATGCTCTTTCCAGTTCAGTCTTTTTTCTTACCAGGAGCACAAAACCGCCTTAAGCAATTAGCAAATGGAGGAGCAGAGCTCAATGGTGTTGAATCTAGTGAGCCCAAAAATAAGGTGTTAGACTGGGTTTGTGAGTATTTGCTGCTTGTATACCTTGAATTAAACAGTGCACCAAGGAAAAACTAATAGAGGAATATTGAGAAGTTTCGGAAGCAAGGTGTGCACCGAGACTGAAAATCCGGAACGATAGCCACCCAAGCAACACTGCTGCTGTGTTAGGACTCCAATTAAAGATTGTGGTTTCATGTATTTTGTAATGTGGGATATGTTCTGGAGTTTCCACTTAACTAGTTCAGGAAACAGCCCTAATTATCAAGATAATTTTGCAAGTCATCAGCCTTAGTAACCCTGACTTGCACTAGAGCTATGCAGTCTAGATAAGTAGGTTTTGGTTGTGGTCTATTAGAAGTGTTTGCTTGGTACCTGTTAGCATTTTTTGTTGATTTGCACTTTTGTTTTCATTGTTAACCTATTTACAATATAAATATTACTTTTCACTTGTGAGTGGATCAGGAGGCTTAAATTTCCTGTTGTTTGTTTTTTCCTGCTACCCAAATTTCAGCTCATCAGTGAGGCTTAACCACACAAATGGCAGGGAAAAATAATGTGCAGCAATTCAGCCAGTAATATATCATCTCTTTATTAAGTACTGGTTTTCTGTTGTTTCTAGTTTGGTGAAGACTCTTCAACTTCTAGTATGACATCTGTGAACTTGGATCTTCATGCAAACCAAAGCGACCACAGCCAGTCACTGCAGTCTTCCCCTGTTGCTCGCTCGATTGTTTCAGTGTGGAGTGTAGAATCCAATAGAGTGAGTGAAGAGCATAAGCTTTGCCCTTTTAAAGAGGAATTGTGAAAGAGTGACTCTTTCCTTGTTTATGTGAAAGAAGTTAATTAGAATATTAAAAATGTTGAGAAATTAATAAGAAATAATTCCATTCCCCATTAGGACAAACAGCATATTCTGTGGCCTCAACGATCAGAGTGCATGAAATCTTTCCCCAAAATTCCTGATCCAGAAGAGCTCCCAACTTACTTCTTGCCCCCAGAAAACAGGGGATTCAGGCAAGTGTTGATTACTAAAAGTTATATTGGTAAATTTGCACGCTGATGTCTCAGTATTTTCTTTCTGGAGAGGATGGATGCAGTTAGTAACCAATAGCACAGATGTGTTCACACCTTCTTTTCTGCCCGTTCCACAGGAGGAGGGTGTTTTTCTTTGTTGTTGTCTTAGCTGTAACTGTAGCAGATCCAATTTCTTGGTGATTCTTCCCTGACTGTTAGTACAGGGTGAATGCATGAAATACCTACAGTATTGCTAAAGGAATTAGGATTTGTACGAGTCTGAATGTCTTGTAGAGTATATTTAAGTTAAAAAGAACTTGAGAGAGAAAATGAGGTATCTATTTAATAACTACAGTTAGCTGTTGTACACTGCATGCATCCTCTTAGCTTTAGTTATGATAACAGAAAATTACAAAGACCAGAAAAATACCAAAAAGGATTAGGAGTTGAAAGCCCTGGCTTTTATTCCTTTGGGGCAGAGGTAACAAACCATCTTAATTGTGGAATAGTCAGTAATATTCATTATTACATAGGATAAAAATAAGTGTGTCTCCATTGCAATAGCTACTTTACATAGATCAATGCAATTTTATACTATTGTACTCAGTGTTATCATAGTGATAGTAAGGAAGCTTTCTTCTCATAGTGGGTTTAATTCTAGTACTGAGTATGTCTTAAAGCAAAGGTTCCCATCCACTTATCTGTTTAATCACTGTATGAAGTTTAGGACTATTATTATAATGAGAAAACCTTCTGTGTCTTATTTCTGCTGCATTGTCCAGTATTTGCATGTATTCTGTGCTTAAAAATAGAAAGTAAAGACCTTATTTATGAATGACTTTTCAAGGAAAGGGTGGTGCTTGAACTCGCCTGGTTTGCAGCTCATGTCTCGTGGCAGTCTACAGTAGGAGGCTTGTCAGTTGATATAGCTGATTCTTACATGTATAGATCAGCGACGTGCAGAACATGGTATTGATTTCTCTTGGTTCTCCTTACTGCTAGAGTCCAGCCAGTCCTGAGTATCCTGAGAGATACTGTTGGGCATGGGGAAACCCAGGCACCAGACTGTTCTTCCATTACTGATGCTCGTAACAATGAATCTCTAAACATACTGCTCAAGGAGCTAGACAGTAATCTAGATTTGAAATTCAAGATGCCGGATGATCAAGCAAGACAAGTAAGAGATGTTTTCTTTTTGGGTCTTTTCTTTATTGCCTTAAAAATCTTACTCTGAGCATGAAAGATTCTGATATTTAAAACATTGCTTGATATCACAAGCCAATTGGTACTTCCAAAAAAGGAGAACAAGTACTTTCTGTAAAGCTGGAGAAAGGGAAAACTTGGCATTCAGAATGTACATCAGGGACTGTAGTGATAGGACAAGAGGTAATGGGTTCAAACTTAAAACAGGGGAAATTCAGGTTAGATATAAGGAAGAAGTTCTTTACTGTGAGGGTGGTGAGGCACTGGAACAGCTTGGCCAAAGAAGTGGTAAATGCTCCATCCCTGGCAGTGTTCAAGGTCAGATTGAATGGAGTCTTGTGTGACATGGTCTAGTGTGGGGCGTCCCTGCCCATGGCAAGGGGTTGGAACTGGATGATCTTACGGTCCTTTCCAACCCAAACCATTCTGTGGTTCTATGATTTCTTTCAAATGCTAACCAAAAGCACACAGAATAGAAAATGTGATTTACTATTTGAAATTCCTGCTTTCTTTTAAAACTTCTAACAGTCACTTCACATGATTCATCTTCTTTGGTTTCCAGTAACTACTGTATTCTACCAAGTTGGTAACTATAGGCTGAGATCATAGAATCATAGAATAGTTTGGGTTGGAAAGGACCTTAAGATCATTCAGTTCCAACCCCCCTGCCATGGGCAGGGACACCTCACACTAAACCATGGCACCCAAGGCCTCGTCCAGCCTGGTCTTGACCACTGCCAGCGATGCAGCATTCACAACCTCCCTGGGCAACCTATTCCAGTGCCTCACCACCCTAACAGGAAAGAATTTCCTCCTTATATCCAGTCTAAGATCAATCCTTCACGTTGCTTTCTGGAGATTGGCTGCTTTAATCATTATATGTTGTCATCATCTGTTTAAAACAATATTTTTTAAGGTTCCCCCCCCCCCCCCTTATTAAAGAGAAGACGTAGGGAAGTGAGACTTGAATGACTGATGTAGATATATCATGTAAAATTCATTCAGCTGTTTAAAAACATAAATCTTTGTTGTCCAGGTTTTGCATTCTCGTATCAACAATCAGACTATTTCACAGGCGAAGATAGGAGCATTTCTAGATCATGCCATGAAGAAGGTATGTAAAAAACTGTAGCATGAGATAAATTCACAGTTCTTACTTGAGGCTGTTTTTAGAAGTCAGTGATGTGCAAGAAAGAAGCTTATTTGCTGCCAGTAACTGAAATAAAACTAACTTAAAAATCCATATTTACAAGTAAAGCACAAACACATAGAGAAATAGCCATTTAATTCAGCTTAATGTGCAGCAAACTGCCCTGTAGTTACTTGTTCTTCTTGTGACTGCGGGACATGGAGCAGCAATACATAAGCTGTTTGCAGCTGTTTGCTTAACCGAGAGAAATAGCTTGGAACTACGCCTCCATCTTTGCCCCTCCCTACATGCCTGCCTTTTGCTGTTCCTTCTCCTTCCCACTACCCTACCTTCCCCTCTTCCCCCCTCCAAAGAATCCAGCTATCTGTCAATCTTCTGTCAGGATAATTAGCACTGTGGGGCAAAGATTGTACATCCGTATCGCACCCTGTGGAATGCCACCTCCATCATGCGTGGGGCCTTTGAGAATCATCACAAGTAAATGACAGGAAGCATTGAGATGGAGGCTGACTCTTTTTGATGTGTCAAGCTGATACTTCTCAAATTAACTCTCTTGTACAAGTCGTGTCAAGGCGGTGTATGTATGTATTGTTTTTAGTCTAAAATCAGTACCATTTACTATGTGCACCTGTCCTACCCAGAAGAAGAACTAATAGTAGGAGTTGATTCCTATTATTATGCTGTTCAGAACACTCCTGTACATGTCTAATGTCTTACTGTTCCTGTGCATAGGTATTTTGGTTTTATCTCTAGTAGTCTGTTGCCTTCATGTTGAAGTCTGAACTTCCTGGTCATTTAGATGCTGATGTAAGAACAGTGTTGTGTCATGCCTGTTCTGCTAATGATAAACTTTCTAGAGCAGGAGTGCCACAGTTGCTATCTTTGTATTGGGAAAGACAAAGTGCTAATAACTTGCTGAGAATTTAGTTAAACAAAGGTCATTGAGATCTGAAGTGTAATCAGTGAGGAGTGTAATTCAGTGAGGAGTTTGGCATGAGTAACATGCAAGTAATATTATGTAAATGCATTGCAAAATAGGGGGGATAAATACTCTTAGACTTATAGATTATGTAAGGTGCTCAGAACAAAGAGATAATACATCCAATTGATTTCTTCCAGTTCATCTTGAACCATAGGTAGAATCCTTCTGTATGAGGCTGGTTTTAAAATCTGGAAGAAAATCTTTGTGCTGGTTAACCTTTTCAGCACAGTATTACTATAATGGCAGCTCTATTGGCTTAACACAATACTGCTGTAAAGTTCCTTATCTGTTTCACTTTAATCCTAGCTGCACATTTCCTCCTCATGCCTTTGGGCTTTAGACATGTAGGTTAGATTGGACTTTAATTCCTGTCGTCACGCTCATCTTCAAACTGTGTAGAATTGGGTAACATGGAATGGTGGAAGTATTAAAACTAAAATGTAAATGTTTCTAAACCATTTCAAACTGCTCATTCTGAAAGTGGATGTTTTACACTGCTCTGTCCAGTTGTCAGTGTGTTAAAGTTTCCTATTTTCTCCTCTAGGATGAGTG
Source organism: Pezoporus wallicus (assembly GCF_028554395.1). Classification (NCBI taxonomy): domain Eukaryota; kingdom Metazoa; phylum Chordata; class Aves; order Psittaciformes; family Psittacidae; genus Pezoporus; species Pezoporus wallicus. The sequence goes on along the minus strand of NW_026638015.1, from coordinate 2,722,532 downwards.
GTTGTTCATTCTATTATAGGTGAAAGAAGAGGAAGGAACATTCAAGGTCTATTTGAGACTTCTTCCATTCTTCCATGTGCCCTTACTTCTTGCTTGCTATTTTATAATCTTTAAACAGTATCTAGTGTGTGTCACTTGTCAACTTTCAGAAGACAAATTGATACCTAAATCTAAGAAACCCACCAGCTCTGAAACCTTAAATTGACAAGAAACCTCAATGTTGGATATAGCCCTGGAAGCACATCTAACTGCAATTTAAAAGCTGCCTGCCCTTCAAATTGTAACATTTATACCTAGGTCAGTATTAATGTAATTTTAAGACAAAGTGGCTCACAAATGTTGCTTCCTGAAGCAAGCTAACTTATCACTTGTATATTTTAAGGGATTTTGTGGTCACAGTATAAGGCAGTCGTATGAGGAGAGTGTGAGCAACAGCTGCTACTAAATTACAGTTCAGACTGTAAATCACATAAATTTGAGTAGAGCAGATTGAATAATCTGCTAGCAATCACAACAAAGGGTAATTTGTCTCTAGTTAATAGGGTAGTATGCAATGGTGAGGTTTGTTTCTTACCAAAGAGCAGGCAATTATGTCTTCCTTGAACACCTCTTTGCAGGTGTTTTCATTCTTCTCTCTGACTCTCCTATAGCTGGAAGGTCCTCTATGGCTTGTGCTTAATGAAGCTGGATTGTACTGGCGTGCAGTTGGAAATGGCACCTTTGCTATCACCTGTTTGCAAAAAGCATTTAATTTGGCTCCACATGAGTATCAGGACATCCCTCTCGTCAATCTTGCTAACCTCTTGATTCATTATGGTCTTCATTTGGATGCTAGCAGGCTCCTGTTGAGGGCTTTGGCCATCAATGCCTCTGAGGTAAGATGATAGTTTTTTGTGTTCATTCAGCAGTGTATGTCTTTTCCTTCATTATACTCTTAAGTACGTGTTACTTACTTGTGCTTACTTAGCTGTACATACAGTTCAAATTCCAGGTTGTGATTTGCAACAGATCCTTGATTGTACTGGAGGTGATGCTGGTTGCTGAGAACATGAACATCTAGAGCAGAAGTTCTTCTAAACTAGATGACAGATGTTTTATTTCCCAAACCTATATTATCAGCAGTGCTTCTAAGGAATCTAATCCTAGTGTTTTGGCAGCACTTTCTTCTAAAACAGAGATCTGTAATGCTGTCGGTATTGTGTCTTGATTTTTAAAAGCTTGAAGTAGCACATATGTTACCAAGGTCTGTGGCTGTAGAGGCATCTTTCTATGCCACTTGGCTTTTATCTGTACTCTTTTATGTATCCTTAGATTTTGTCTATATATACCTAGGGGAAAGGCTGTGTTCAGTTGTTGGGTGACTTTACTTTCAACCACAGATTCAAACCAGGTTTTTGTACCTCTGAATGTTAATATTATAAACATTCAGTAGGGTGTTACCTATGACACACAGAAAGTTTCTATATAAACTGTTTAAACTACTGGGCTGGCCAGAACAGTTATGACAAGGAAAGGGAAGGAGGGTTGGCAGGAGACACCTTTTCTCTAACGAGTACTTTTTGGTGTTACATTTGAGATGCTTCACTAAGAAGTTCATGTGACATTTTCCCTCTGCTTCTACCTCTGTAGTTAGATAAGCAGAGAGCCGAAACCTGCTGGGCCACCAGTCACATAAAAAAGCTAAAAACAGAATAAGGCTTTTCAGTGTAGCATTCAAAAACAGTTTTGCAGTTGTTGGAAAGGAATCTAGCCCATTTGGGTGGCAGGTAAGAGTGCAGAAAGGAACTGTAGAAAGAACCATACTTGAATGATGTGCCTTAAGAAGAACACTTGAAAACGCAGCCTTGGAGGGGAGGAGCTGAAGGATCCTGTGGACCTTGCTGTATAAATAGGACTTTTCAGAAATATTGGCAAGTCCTACCTTGTTATAATAATGCCTGCTCCTAGGTTTTCAGGCATTTTCAGTCGTGTAGTACCTATAGTATCAAAAAACGTAGCAGGAGAATTTGTACTTAAATAGTATTTCCTGGAGTATAATGGAAAGTAAATACAAATAAAAGTGAATTATAGCTACAGGGAGTGAAGGATGTGCTACATCAGCAAAAGCTTGTGCCTTTTTCTGATTGGCATTTAATAATACGAGCTAAGAGGAGCTGGAAAAATCCTGTGCTGCTGATCAGTCTCCACGCATTCAGATAATGAATGTAAAATTATTGCAGTGGAAAAAAATGATTTCTAAATTACAATATTACAGTCATTATTCTAGCATTATGCTGTTAATTGCAGCAAATTGCTTTCTCTAAGCGAAAGTCTTTTCAGTTAACAAACAGAATGTAATGCTTTACTCTGTGCCTGTATTTAAAGGCTTTACTCTGTGCCTGTATTTAAGCGCTAATTCAATTCTGCCCAGTGAAAAAGGTGTTTAATTTGGTCTTTGTAAAAAATACCTATTTTAGGGAGACTGGCTGAAAGCAGTGGACAAAAATATTAAGTTTTATAAAGAATTAAAAGTAAACATAAATGTATACTCCTAAGCTAGTGTGACATTGGTGTTTTCAGTAACCGAGTTCTGCTCAAGTAAATCCTGAGCACTCATGATGAATGCAATGCATCTGTCCTGCTAGACAGTAGTAATACTTTTATGGATTTGCTGACTCTTAATCATTCTAGAATGTCTTCAAGCATTTCAGTTTAATTCTTTGCTACTCTGTGCAATAAGCACTGTGTTCGTGATGGGTTATAAGTAAGTATTTAATGCTTCATTTCAGCTTGTGTGTATTTAACAGCTGCTTTTCATTGTAGGATGATGGAATCCTGAACACAACCTTATGTCAAAACAGCTTTTGTTTAGCACCAATGCATCAAGCTGTTAGTTCTCCATTCTAAGAATAGGCAGTCCCTGTTTTAGAAGTTTTCTAAATTCTATCCAGACAAATTCGGGAGGGTGTGGATTGACAGGGGTTTTCCTAGTTGGCTTCAATTTTAAACAGTGAACGTACTTATGCTGGGGTATGTTCTATGATTCTATGATTCTATTCTATGTTACTTTTCTCTTCGCAGCCGCTGACATTTTTGAGCCTAGGAAATGCATATCTGGCTCTGAACAACATCAGTGGAGCCCTTCAGGCCTTCAGACATGCGTTGGATTTGACGACCAAATGCTTGGAGTGTGAAAGCAGCCTGAAGATGATCCGCTGTCTGCAGTTCTATCCCTTTCTGTACAACATCACCTCTTCTATGTGCAGTGGTAAGCAACTGCTGAAAGATGGACCACAAGTGAAATAGTGTCTGTTTGCCTTGGGTGTTGCACCTGAGATTCATGATGACTTTTTTTTTCCAAGGGTCCTCCCTTTATAGTGCTTTCTCCCTGTAAGGGCCAAGGTTGAGGCACTGCTTTTAATGGAAAAGTTACAGTCCACTAAGAAGTGTTTGGGAATAACCTCTTAAATATTTAGAGGGCTACCACTGAGTGCAAATAACTTCCTGAGTGTGTCAGTAATACCTTAACAGCCTCACCAATATCTCTTACTGGTAAATGGGTAATGCTGGATTCATTTATGGTATTTATGGAAGTGCACAGCTGCTGCTGCTAGGCTACTCAACAGACCCTTTGTACATCCCTTCAAACTTTACAGCCAGACAGATGTGATTTCTTAAAGCTGAAGAATGTGGTAAATAGCAGTTTTGTTTTAATTCATATCCTTTCAGTGTGTTCAGTACTTTGGATGTCATTTTCTAGTGTTCAGTCTTTACAGAACAGGCTGTGTTCTGCCAATGTAATTTTGTTTATATGGGGTATGTGGTCACTGCTCTTAACCTTCCAAATATTTGAGATAGAACGCTTTATTGTCCTTACTGGCTACTTTTGTTAAAAAAAAACCTATCAGTACTATGTTTTGGAGATGGATTCTTTTGTTTCAGTCAGTCCCACTGAATATTTCAAGTACTTGGTCTGTACATGCATATGGCTAAAACGCTGCTCATGAGCAGTCTTGAAGGACCTTATGAATGTACTTGACGATCCCTTCTCTAAAATTGTTACTAAGGTATCTCTCCGTATAATCTTGTTTGTAAATTCAAACCTTATATGGGAGAAATGCTCTTGATTTTCAGTAGTGCTAGAACTTCCTCTGAATTACTGGTTTTTAATTCCCTCTCCAGTGGAAAGACATGGGGAAATGTCTGATTTAGCATCTAGAATTAAACTTTCTAAACAGGTGAGAGGCCATTGTATCTCCTGGTACAATATGGATGATGCCATTGTAGGTGAAATTCCAGGACTCTGCCATTAGAATAATGCTGTCTTTTATGGTCTTATCTATTTTTGCTGTGATTCACAGCACATCAGTTGTGCAGAGAAATTAATGCTGTTTGGCTAACTGCAACACGTCAAGTGGTATACTATGGGCCAGCTGATGGGTCTGTTACTGACTTGTATCATGGTAACACACTGGTACCTTTCATTGAATCTCTTTAATGTTGCATTGCCCTTCTTCTAGAACTCCTGCCATACTGTAAGCAGTAGTGAAACCTGCACCTTTCATCACGAGACACTTCCACTGTTCTGGAAATAAAATTCAGTGTTTGTTTGCTTTTTATTAAGATCTTCTTTTAAATATGGCTGTAACTTGCAAGGTTAAAGTTGATCCAATCAAACCTTAATGACAGCCACTCTATTTTGAAGTTAAGCAGAAAGTAACTTAAAATTATATTGACAGGACTGAGACGGCAATGAGCAATGGCTCTGTTTGAACCCCAGAATGATCTTTTACATCTTTCTTTTCTTCTGTATGCTTTTCTTCCTTAAACTTGCCATATTACTTAAAAATACACTGCTCTAGTTTGGCTAAGTCTTGGCTGCTGTTTGCACTGATTCCTGATCCAGGGTATTCATTCTGAGGTCAACTATTACTGTATATATATATATATATATATATACTGTATACTGTGTGTGTGTATATATATATATATATAATGTATACTTTAGGAAGTTTGAGGAAGAACCTGTATCAAAAGTCCTTCTTTCCTTTCTTGCTCACTTGGCCACAGGTTAACAAAGTGAGCATGAGTGTGTTCATCTGGTACATTGGAATTGGTTTTGATAGTTAAGGAACTTGTGAGGCTGCTAAATCAAGAGAGAGCTGAATATGCCTTAGCGTGTTAATTCTTCTCATTGAATTTCAGTATTCCAGTGTTTAAGTATTTTATTCTCTATTTTTGCCTTTTTCTGGGACTTTTCCTGTCTTAATCTTTCTTTCTTTCTCATTTCTATTTATAATATCCTTTAGGTCGTCTTTTGTCTGAGTGCAAGAAACCTGAAAGTATGAACCTGACAAGTAGCGTAAATGTTCTTTGTCCATTCTTATGCAGAGTGTAAAATAAACACATTTGTTAATTCAACCTTGATGATGATTTGTGGTTTAAGTCAAAACTCATCTCAAAAATGGACGTGTGGATTTGCCTGTCTTATTTTTATAAGGTTTGGGGAAATAACTTTTTTCCCACTGTAAACTTCAGCTGACTCGAGAGGAACATTCACAGGCTATGTGTAAGGGAGGTTAAGTCTCCAAAACCAGAATTATTACAAGAATACATACCCAGAAATCACACTTCACGTTTACAAGTATCCTGAAATATTGGAGGTCTCCTGTTAATCCTTCAGTCCAAAGAAAACAGTTGAAAGGAGATTGTAAGTTTGAATTTTCCTTACATACAATTATTCAACCACAACAGAACCTTAAAAATGCAAACTGTATTCAGATGCTAATATTTCATATTACTTATTGCACTTACAGCATTTATTAAAACATTAATATCATATAGCCTACATAATCTGCTCTTGTTTGGCTCCATGACAGACTGGGAGGCATGTTTTGATGACGAGATGCAAACTGAACACTTCTTTCACACACCTTTCTGGATGGGGCTTCAAGTATAGAGCTAAAGCAGCACATTTGTAAATACATGGATAAGTGCTCAATCACTGTATCTGAAAGTAACAGCAGTAGGGCTGCTTGTGCTCTGGGTTGTAGGCCCACATGATAGCTGTGGTTTTGCTTTGCCTGTCTAAAGCATCTTTTCCCAAGAACTGAACCTACTACTAAGAGATGGGGTTACCTGCTCTGCTACCATGAGCTGCTGGCAGAATCCAGCAAATGGTCAGTGGGAGTTATATGCTTGTATTTGATGGCATATGGGATCAAAAGTCTGAATGTATAGTCTGATTTTTGATGACACTATGTGCTTGTTGTATAGGTGAAGTAGGAATTTACTCCAGCATGTTGGGACATTTGCTGTTAGCACAGGACTTGGTTACTTGCTTATGTGCTCTTGTCTGTATTGCTGCCTGGTACATTTTTCTCTTCTCTAACTTACCTCTGTTCTAGAGATAAACTTGTTTTTCAAACCCAGTTCACTTCATGCATATGAGAAGAGGAATTAAAAACATCAGACCAATGCTTTTTTATTGACAGTGTTAAGGGTGTTGCTACTGAGTGATCAACTGTTCTGTTACTGGCAAGGCAGTTCCTGAAGCATGTTAAGTAGCAGAAACTTCATTTTGCTTGACATATAACTTGAGCAGCCACATATCTGGCACACAAATAACGGGACCAAGAGAGTTGCATAACAAGTGTAAGAACTTAAATGTGAAAAACAGGGTTAACTCTCTGGAGGAATGAGATACTTTGGCTTTGTGCTGCTCATTAAGCTAATAGAGAAAACCATCATTATTTTTGATTGATAGTGAAATGGTGCATTTCCAGGGTTTGTTCCACACACCTTTATGGCTTAAAAATCTGCAAGGAGCTTTTAGCATGTGGTAAGGTCTGTAGAAGAATATCCAGCTAAAGCCTAAGGGATTGATCCTGTGGCCCGTTATTGGCTGATGTGACCATTCAGATGTTGTCAAGCCTTATTAAAATGGTTATAATGTACCTGAAACACGTTTCTAGTGTGATGGTCAGCTGTCCTTTGAAGCATCTATTAACAGCTGTTGTGTAGGACTTTTCCTTACGTGTATAAGGATAATTGCTGCTTGGACAAGTAGAAGTCATGTGTACTCAAAACACTTTTGTCTGACAGTAAGCATTTGCCTCTGACTGACAGTTCCAATTCATTATGAGCTCATGCACTGCAGATTTTTTTAGAGAAGATCAAAATTCAGTCTTAAACTTTAGTAGTAATAAACTGATGGTATTTCAAACATGAAGCACAACTTGTTTCAAGCTTCAAGTTTCTTTAGTCTCACTGTCTTTTGTTGGAAGTAGAGGCAGTGTAAGTACATTATGAATGTATGAGCATGCCATTAAGATATCCAGATGCTTTTATATAGTATGTATGGGTGAGAAAGCAATGCATACTTCTGAATATAGGACTCTGTAACAGCAGTAGCTTAATCATCTGCTTTAAGTATGGGCTTAGTGCCCTCTTGTGGTACAAATACCCTATACCATGTGAAAAGAAGTTCTATTTCATCTCCCTCTTAAAATAAAACGTGGGGAAAAGGTATTTAATCTTTTAAGTGTGTGGATTTTTCCTTTGTCCCCAGCACTTAAGTTCTTACAAAGTTAATAAGCTTAGACCTTTAAGCAGGTTGACCTGTAGAGGAGAGATTGACCTGAAAAGAGAAACTCCGCTTGCAACTCTTAATAGTAAGCTTATGGACAGATTAAATAACTTGCTTAAATCTGCATCACAGTTTAAGCCTCTGAGAGCTGCAGTCACTTCGAGTTCCCTATAGTGATTTCATATACACAAACAATAAGCAAAAGCATCACGTTTCCTTTACAATAGTGTGTTAAAACATAGAGCTGTGCAATACTTCGTGTTTCCAAATGCACCTTTCACTTACTCATTGATCCCCTACAAGCTATGACTGTCTTGATAGTCCCAGCAAGGGGCTGCTACACTTTATTTACATTTGCTATAGCATGAGGGCCTTTTAGACATATTTATCATAATACCGTTATAGTTTCCTCCTTCTCAAGCTGCTGTATCTTGTGGCTTCAGGTAATGCTCATCACTTAGAGTGTTATTAGGTAGAAAGAGAGGATGTTTAATTCTTGGGGCGAAGGGTGTTGAGTTTAGCTCAGAATTTAATCTTAATTTAGCTGAAGAAGGAGGCCAGAATCTGAGAGCTCTCAGAAACACATCATGGCAAATGTTTGCATTATCACTTGATAGCATAAAGTGGGTTCTGTCTTAAACGGAAGCAGTTCCAAAATCAGTGTTATCATTTGAAGTTGGATACTCAGTTGCCTGTTTCTGTCCTCCATGCACCCTCATGCCTGTTGTTCACCCTGCAAGTTCCACCTATGATTTGAAAATACTTTTTGCTACCTGAGTTAGTGCCTGCTGTATAGGTCGGATCTTTCCCTGAAAAGTCTTTGCTTAGTATGACTTGAGTGGCTGAAGGAAGTTGAAAGTGAAGGACTTCGAACTGATAGTGCCATGCCACGCTCACTTTGAAACCTGTCTCTCCTTCCCAAGCTCCATGTGTTTTGATTCTCAAAACTATGCAGAGATGTGTAGGTTGAGATTCTTAAGTTTAAAAGTCATGATACCTGATTTTTACATGGTACCGTATTAAAGGTGGCATTTTTAGCTATGCCAGTATCCAAAGACTCTGTACCCACCACTCACACGTTGTTTCCAAGCAGAGCGGTGGATGTGGTCTACCTTGACTTCAGCAAAGCATTTGACACAGTCTCCCACAGCATCCTCACGGCTAAAATGAGGAAGTGTGGACTGGATGATCAGGTAGTGAGGTGGACTGCGAACTGGCTGAAGGAGAGAAGCCAGAGAGTTGTAGTCTATGGGGCTGAGTCTAGTTGGAGGCCTGTAACTAGTGGAGTGCCTCAAGGGTCAGTACTGGGACCGGTATTATTTAATATATTCATCAATGATTTAGATGAGGGAATTGAGTGTACTATCAGCAAGTTTGCTGATGACACTAAGCTGGGAGGAGTGGCTGATACGCCAGAAGGCTGTGCTGCCATCCAGCGAGACCTGGATAGGCTGGAGAGTTGGGCAGGGAGTAACTTGATGAAATATAACAAGGGAAAGTGTAGAGTCCTGCATCTGGGCAGGAACAACCCCAGGTTCCAGTATAGGTTGGGGAACGACCTGTTAGAGAGCAGTGTAGGGGAGAGGGACCTGGGGGTCCTAGTGGACGACAGGATGACCATGAGCCAACACTGTGCCCTTGTGGCTAAGAAGGCCAATGGCATCCTGGGGTGTATTAGAAGGGCGGTGGTTAGTAGGTCGAGAGAGGTCCTCCTTCCCCTCTACTCTGCCCTGGTGAGACCGCATCTGGAGTATTGTGTCCAGTTCTGGGCCCCTCAATTCAAGAAGGACAGGGAGCTGCTGGAGAGAGTCCAGCGCAGGGCAACGAAGATGATTAAGGGAGTGGAGCATCTCCCTTATGAGGAAAGACTGAGGGAGCTGGGTCTCTATAGTTTGGAGAAGAGGAGACTGAGGGGTGACCTTATCAGTGTCTATAAATATATAAAGGGGGAGTGTCACGAGGACGGAGCCAGGCTCTACTCAGTGGCAAACAATGATAGGACAAGGGGTAATGGGTACAAACTGGAACACAAGAGGTTCCACTTAAACTTGAGAAGAAACTTCTTCTCAGTGAGGGTGACGGAACCCTGGAACAGGCTGCCCAGGGAGGTTGTGGAGTCTCCTTCCCTGGAGACATTCAAAACCCGCCTGGACGCATTCCTGTGTAACATTATCTAGGTGTTCCTGCTCCGGCAGGGGGATTGGACTAGATGATCTTTCGAGGTCCCTTCCAATCTCTTAACATACTGTGATACTGTGATACTGCTTGCTATGAAATCATGCACGTTAAAGGTTTCTGTAACCAGCAAACTGAGCTGTCTTAAGTATATCTCTGTTGCATTTGTTAAACGTTAATGGGTGAATTTGGTCTGCAGCTTCTTTTTGTACTAGCATTAGGTGATGTCTTTGCATAATGCAGAGTCTTTCAAGCTTATGTACTTTGCTTTTTTACAGCATAACAGTGTACCTAACAACTTCTCACAACAGTCAGCAGTCTCGCTTTGCACTGTGCTCTGTTAAGAATGGCATGCCTGCAATATTTAGTGTTCTGTATTCACTCTGTCTTTTCCCAGGATCAGAAGGCCACAGGCTGGCTGAGAATGGAGAAGTCAGTCATGGCCTCAGCTGCGGGAGTAACTATGGAAGTGGGAATAGCACAATGGAAGGGAATTTAGAATTGTAGGGCAGTTCAGTGGGAGTTTACTGATGCAAAACTATTAATATATGAAGAAAAAGCAGTACAGTATTAAACTAAATATAATGTGACATTCGCCATTTATATCTGCCTTTATAGTGCAAATGATTCTTCATGCTATGTTATTTGCACCCTTCAGTTACTTCAGCATAACTACGCGCTCCTGTAGTAGGAGGATCATCAAGGGTTAGAGTGGAAGGGAAGAGGTTCTCCTAACTAAATTTTTCAGGACCTGATACCTTCAGTTATTAGAGGTATTATTATTCTTCTGCAGTGTTTGTGGTGCTTTTTTCTGTGATAGGAATATAAAGAAAAGGAGACAGTTGCTACTGCCTTTGTCTTCATCTCATTTTAGGAAGCTGCATTTGCCAGTGGCAGTTTCTTGCACGTAGCTGCTAAAAATTCTTAAGTGACCCTGAATAGTCATAGTTTTTAAAAAGGCCCAACAATTGCATATGGTTAAGAGCTTTTTGGGGATTACCCAAAGCATTAATTCTCCAGTTGCATCTCCAGGAAGATAGAGTTGCACAAACAACTTCCTTGTAAAGCTGTGCAGACTGGATTAGTGAGTTAAAGCATGTTTGGAAGAGAAAGGACATGTGGTCCCCACATATGGGAGATCTGGTAGTGCATAATTAACATTACTTGCCAAGACCTTGAAGGCTGTAGTCACTTGGCTTAAATCTGTGAACTTGTAAAAAGGTGAAGTGTAGCCTCAGCCTGTAATGAGTCATGTTGAGATTGTCTCAAAGCAGCATGTAATGCCATGTGCTCAGATTAAAATGAGCACTGCATGCTGAGCCATGGAGTGCCAGGCACTTAACTACCCCTGATCTGTCTACTTTATTGATGTGGTTTTTCCTTTTAAGGTTGGTTGCCTGGTTCATGTGAGTTTGTGTTGTGCTCTGACTGTCCTCAGAGCTTTCAATCTGTCCTGTGTTACGGCTACTAGTGACTGAAACTAGGACAGTTCAGAGTTTCCCTTGAGGAAAAGATCGATGCTTCTTCAGTGCAGCAGTTTCAGGGAGAAGGGACACTCTTCCAATAATTCCTAGTCTTTCTGCAGCTACTGTTCTATAGATCTGTATTATTCTGGCAGTGGGAAGAGGGTATTGTCCTGTTAAATCCTAAACTAAGGTGGTTGGCAGTATTCTTGTCAAACAGCCTTCTGCAGTTATTCCTTACCTGGACTCAACGAAAGGCTAATGCAGTTCTTGGTCATCACTCCCTCAAAACCAGGATTGATTTATTTTTTCTCTTATTTACAGCAACATCTCTGCTTCTTCATGGAATTGTGTAACATATGGCCTGTCAGACAAATTGCTAAGCACTTAAGAGCTATCTTAGATTAATAAGGGGTATACCTACCAGCACATTGTTTTGCTGTTTGAGTGTGTCCATGTTTTGTCTTTGATCTCCAGTTAGGAGAAAGATTGCACTGGTATCTATCCCAAACAGATCTATAAATTGTCATGGATCAAGTCCCACTATTGGAACAGAATCACAGACTGGTTTGGGTTGGAAAGGACTTTAAGATCGTCTAGTTCCAACCCCCTGCCATGAGCAGGGATGCCTCACACTAGACCAGGTTGCTCAAGGCCTGTGTATTAATCTATTGAGCAGTATAACCTAGTGAAGAGATACAACAAAAATACAGCCTATCAAAAATATTCTCTTAAAACAAAACCTATGAAATCAGGTTCCTGTGTGATACTGTTTAAGTAGCAATATATGGTGCACACCTTACAGACAGAGTGGTAGTGAAAAGACACGCACATAAAGCCATTATTGGGTTTTATAGTGTCAACCATGCATGTTGGGAGAAGCAGAAAGCTAACAGTAGCTCACAGTGGGGTTATTTAACAGTGTACAGTTCAACTAAAGGATGCCATTTCTCATCAGTGTCTTAAAGTCCCTTTTAAATTTGAGTTCATGGGTACCACAGGGTCTAATATTTAATATTCAGCATAAGAAGAGGTATGTATATAATACAGAAGACAGATTAGAAAGAGAGCAAAACAAACGCAGGCCACTGTTGCCTTTGCTTATGCTAGTGATCCTTAAACTAAGAATTTCCGTGGCTTCATCAGAGCCAGATTTCAGAAGTGTGTTGCGTGCAGGGGGCCAAGCATTAGTCATTCGATATTCATAGCATGCATTATGCTGTGATCTGCTGTGGGTGAGTGTTTATCGTTAAGGAATTAATAAGGAACTATTATCTGACAGGAGGAGAAAATTCTGGCACATAGATGTCACTGAGGACAAGCCTTTGCCTTCAGAGCTTACATGTGCTTGTTTCTCTTGCCTTTCCCTTTTTCCCCAAAGCAAACCAACGACTAAAACCTAGCTATTCTGGAGGCACAGGCTGAAAGTGACACTGGAGTTCTACCTGCCTTCCTCCTCTGTATGCAGGACCAGAAAGAGACCCTGAAAGAGACATTTTCCAGTCTCTTTTATCCACTGACAGGATTGGAGAGTTTAAATTTAGGTGTTGGTGTTGGGAGCAGCACTGGTCAATATCTTTGTCAGCAGCATAGACAGTGGGATCGAGTGCACCCTCAGCAGGTTTGCTGCTGACACCAGGCTGTGTGGTGCGGTCAACACACTGGAGGGAAGGGATGGGATCCAGAGGGACCTTGACACACTTGAGAGGTGGGCCATTGCCAGCATCATGAAGTTCAACAAAACAAAGTGCAAGGTCCTACACCCGGGTTGGGGCAATCCCAGGCACAAATACACATTGGTTGGAGATTGAGAGCAGCCTTGGGGAGAAGGACTTGGGGGTGTCAATGGACAAAAGGCTCAATATGACCTGGTAGTGTGCACTTGCCGCCCAGAAACCAGCCATGTGCTGGGCTGTATCAAAAGGACCAGCAGGTGGCCAGCAGGTCAAGGGAGAGGATTCTCCCTCCCTACTCTCCCTCCCTACTCCACTTTTGTGAGACCCCCCCCTTCTGAGTCCTGTGTCCAGCTGTGGGGTAACAATACAGGGGGGATGTGGAGCTGTTGGAGCGAGTCCAGAGGAGGCCACGGAGATGCTGTGGGGCCTGGAGCAGCTCTGCTCTGGAGTCAGGCTGAGAGAGCTGGGCTGGGTCAACCCGGAGAAAGGTCTGGGGAGACCTGATAGCAGCCTTCCGTAACCTGAAGCGGACCCACAGGAAATCTGGAGAGGGGCTATTTACGAGTGCACATAGTGGCAGGACAAGAGGCAATGGCTTTAAACTGCAAGAGAATAGATTGAGATCTTAGGAAAAAAATCTTCCTTGTGAGGGTGCTGAGGCGCTGGCACAGGGTGCCCAGAGAAGCTGTGGCTGCCCCATCCCTGGCAGTGTTCAAGGCCAGGTTGGACACAGGGGCTTGGAGCAACCTGGTCTAGTGGAAGGTCTCCCTGCCCATGGCAGGGGTTGAAACTAGTTTAAGGTCTTTTCCAACCCAGACTATTCTATGATTCTATTTTAGGCCCATTGAACAAGCTTTGCTTCTACGTGTGCGTCATAAAAACCAAACAAGGCCTATTTTGTTGGGTATAGAGGAAGGAGGAGAGTGCAAGCCTTAAGTAATCAACCTCTTTTATTTTGCCCTCCCTGTTTTTAACTATGGGAGGGTGGGTTGATGTTTTCTACTCTATTATAAGGTAGCCTACTGAATTCTTCAGGATGCTTAGCATGCATGTTTCCTATTAAATTACAACATGTTCTAATTTAAATAGGTTTGTTTCCTCTTTAAGTTTTTTTTTGCCATGTTTTATTCATCACTTCTTTATATTTCATAAGGAGAATTCGTGTGTCTGTTCATCAGGGACTGGTGTGTTACGCAATGGTGAGGTATTTCACTTAGTAGGAACAAGGAATTTGGTTATGTATTGTTGGCATTTGTATGCTTTAAAAGGTTTAATCAGAACTGCTGTAATGAGACAAATAGATAATCTTTAAATCTATAGTAAGCCAATTTAGAGGCGTCTTTTGGCTACAAATCAGGTTTAAAAACTGTTTCCCTATGAGAACAGTTGTTTTACGACATAATCCTCTTAATTGAAAACCTGTTGTTGGAATAAATGATAAAACAGAACCAACTTTTATATGCTTCCTTTTGTGTGCCTGAGTCTTTGACCACATAAATCATCATCCTGTTTGCTCTGCATCAAACCAAAGCTTGTTATGTAGCACGCTCTTCTTACTGCTCGATTTTGAGCATGCCCCTCATCCGAAGGGTCATCTAAGGGAGAAACTTAGAGAAGAGGTAGGAATTTATGAAAATCAACTTGTAAAATACTGTATATTGCTTTTTCCTTATTCGTTCTCTATACTTAGCCTTTATTTTTCTGTTAGCAGAATGTCCTGTTCTTTGAAAATGTTTATTTTTGTCCTGTAACTTCAGTGTTGCAAAGAAGGGTTTATATTAAAGGAAAAGCTAAAAATGAACTTTGTTTCTGTGTGGGGAGAAAACACATCAAAACTTAGTCTATATTTTGGGCACTACACCCATCATTCTCTGCCATTACCCATATTGGTACTTAACTTGAAATACTTGACCATCAGGGACTGTAGTGGTAGGACAAGGGGTGATGGGTTCAAACTGAAACAGGGGAAGTTCAGGTTAGATATAAGGAAGAAGTTCTTTACTGTAAGGGTGCTGAGGCACTGGAATGGGTTGTCCAGGGAAGCTGTGAATGCTCCATCCCTGGCAGTGTTCAAGGCCAGGTTGGCCAGAGCCTTGGGTGAGATGGTTTAGTGTGAGGTGTCCCTGCCCATGGCAGGGGGTTGGAACTGGATGATCTTAAGGTCCTTTCCAACCCAAACCATCCTATGATTCTATGACCAGAGAAGGAATTTGCTGTCTTAGAGTAATAACTTATTGTTATTTCTTCATTATTCCAGAATGGTAGCTATGATGATGTGTGGGTAGTAGATAACATTTTTTAGTATTGGGATATTACAACTGTAAAAAGTACTGGAGGTACATGTGTGTTACTGTTCTGGAGCCTAGTCATGCCTTACTGAGACTAGCAGTGATGCTTTTGGGTTTAGGGAGAGCAAGACTGACTGCTGGGTGGGCTGTTGGGCTTTCTGAGTCTGTGACAGGGCTTCAGACGATTTTACTCTGCTTCAGGTTGAAAACCTTTAGTAGCTTATCCATCTTCCTTGTATTTTCCTGGGTCCTGTAGTGCACAGTGAAGAGTGGGACTTGTGTATAGACCTGTCAAACATTCACAGGTCAGTATTGCATAGCCAGGTAATCATATTAAGAACTTTTCTTCTCCATTTACTTCCCTTCTCTGACTAAAAATGAACTGAAAACGCTTTGGTCACATATTCTTTTATGCTTGTGTGTGTGGAAAGCCCCAGCTTTTCTCTGGTAGTGCTTCTGGAGCACAGTGCTGTCTTGCAGCAGTTAGGCCTTGTGACCTTTCTGTAATGTTTTTGATGACAGTTCTGTTCAGTCATAAGTGGTTTGCAGTTTCTGCTTTCAGAGCTCAATCATGGGATTCATTTTGAAGTGTAAATACATGTTTTTTTCCAGGAAAACGGTAAGAAAAGGAACACATGAGTTTTAGAGCTGCATCTTAATAGAACAGTGTTCATTTATAATTAAGGTGAGCAGAGCACTAGCTGCTAAAGATAGGTCTTGTCTCTAGTTACTGCTCATCCTATTGCTTTTAATACTCATCTCAAAATAACTGGCATGGATTTTTTTCCCTTTAACAAATGTTCTGCAGTCAAATGTCTGTTCATGTGTGACTGGAATAACATAGCTGCTTTTAAGGGCTCACAAGATCTTTAGAAAATTACCATGTTCACCTTGAAACATCACGGTAATTCAGGTATGCAGCGTGTTTTAACAGTGCTATGAAAGTCATAGCTCATGCTTTCTATGTTGTATGAAAGGATGGTCTCTCAAAGAGCACTTCCCCATAACACTACCCTGACTTGTTAATGTCATATTGCAGTGAAGTCACCGTGGTGCAGAAAGTAGGACAGTTCTTCAGGTGCTGCTTTGGCCCTGATTTTGATGACTGAGATCCCAGTAGTTGTAGTGTTCTGGTAGGTGAGTTCATTCATTCCAGATTATTCTTGTAAACTCTGGTAAATTGAACCATCTGGTAAATGGGTTTAAACTTAAACAGGGGATGTTTAGTTTGAATATAAGGAGGAAGTTCTTTCCTGTGGGGGTGGTGAGGTGCTGGAACAGTTTGCCCAGAGAAGTGATAAATGCCCCATCCCTGGCAGTGTTCAGAGCTAGGCTGGACAGAGCCTTGGGTGCCATGGTCAAGTGTGAGGTGTCCCTGCCCATGGCAGGGGGTTGGGACTGGATGATCTTAATGTCCTTTCCAACCCAAACCATTCTATGAGTCTATATTGCACATGACATAAAGCAGTGAACAAGACTTGCTCTATGAAAGTCATGCGTGACAGAAGTCATGGCTTCAGTTTGATTTCTATAATGGATATATTTTATCCTAATTCTACATACGAAGTGTCACCCAAGCTGTGAGCACCACTAAAGTTTTCACATCACCAAAGAACAGCATTAATTGTTACACGTTTTCATGTGTAAGGTGGTAATGTACCAACCCCTTTGACTCGTGTCTCTCTGTATCTTTGTAAGCAGTAACTAGCAAAAGTCAAAGGAAGACAGCTTATTGATGCCCTGCTTCAGAAATGTCTGTAGATGAGACCTTTTGTGAGCATGCAGGGATTAAAGCCTATTTCCATTAAGCTCATGACATGTCATTCATGCTATCAAAAAAAGAGAACTACCTTCACTCAATTTCACTGTGGGGAATACCAGTTTTGAGCTCACATCAAAAAGTATGGAGTTAACTCCTGTTAGTAGGTTGGTTTCAGTCTGTTCTGTGCTCTGACAACTCGGGTATTAGGCTGACAATATCTGTATTAAGAAGAGTTCTCTCTTTGCATTGTTTAAATGCAAAGGGGCACATCATTTCAGTGACATCGCCATTTAACTTGCATTTTGTGTAATCTAATGCAAGTCACTGACTGCAGCAATAGTCACTTGATTCTTGTAATCATTCGAGAGATAATCTGGCACTGCTTATTCCAAGTGGTATGAAAAATAGCTGTACATAAATTTGAAATGACTTTTAATTCTGAGGCATTATTCTGCCATTGTAATTTCTAAATGGGTTCCAAAAAATCTAAGGAAATTTGTTTGTCTTGTCATAAGAAGTTAGGAGCCAATACTTTTCTTAAACCTATTACGTTGAACCATAGATGGTATCATTAGGAATGCTGTATTTCACAAGCTCTGCGCTGACAAGCTAAGAAGAACAAGTCCAGAGGAGGCCACGAGGATGATCAGGGGACTGGAGCACCTCCCACATGGTTTAGTGTGAGGTGTCCCTGTGCATGGCAAGGGGGGTTGGAACTGCATGATCATAAGGTCCTTTCCAACCTAAACCATTCTATGATTCTATAAGAAAAAGTCAGTAAAATCTCTGTGCTAACCAAAGAGAGATAATTTTACTTTTGATGCTCAATGCTGTTGATGTCACCAAATCATCCATCTTAACTTGGTATATAGGAATCAAACAGTGACAGTATTTAGGGAGGCCTCATTCTCTCTGCCGGATGTACCACAAGACACAAAGAGCTGCAGTGCAGTTCATTTAGAGCTTTAAAACAATCAATGCCCTCTTTAATAATGAACTTTGATTACTTTGGGGACCTTCATCAAGGTGCAGCACTTCATGTGATACATTGAGGGTGCTGATTGCTCATCTTTCCTCTTCTTCGTACTTCTCATATTTCTTTCCTTGCTTTAGGTAAGCAGCTTTGAGTCTAAGGGCATGGAATCACCTAAATTGACAGAAGTTTGCTCTTAATCAAACAAAATGCCCCACGTAGTACCAGAAATATGTATATAAATATATGTAATATATATAATAAGGAAAGTTCATGATTGCTTCCAAGTGTCTTTCCTGAGAAATGTGGCAATATGAAGTATGGTTCAGAATAAATATTTGTTATCCCTTTATACGTGGAATAAGTCTTCAATGTCAGTTACTGCTAGAATCATAGAATAGTTAGGGTTGGAAAGGACCTTAAGATTATCCAGTTCCAACCCCCCTGCCATGGGCAGGGACACCTCACACTAAACCATGGCACCCAAGGGTCCAACCTGGCCTTGAACACCACCAGGGATGGAGCATTCACAGTTTCCCTGGGCAACCCATTCCAGTGCCTCACCACCCTTACAGTAAAGAACTTCTTCCTTATATCCAATCTAAACTTCCCCCATTTAAGTTTTAACCCGTTACCCCTTGTCCTATCACTGCAGTCCCTAATGAAGAGTCCATCCCCAGCATTCCTATAGCATCCATCACTTCTCCTTCCTGCTATTTCTCCTTCCTGGCTACAGATGTCAACACTGCGTGTTTCTTTCCTTACATGAAGTGGCTTTCAACTTAAGAGTTTGGAATCATCCAATTCCTAAGCAAGAGCTGAAGTGTGACTTTTTGTTTGGGGATTTTTAGCCCTACCAACTGTAGTAGGTACCACAGCTTGGGTGACATTGGAGAGGGGTCCTGAAAATCAGAAAGGTGGTTAATATTAGGTGGGATGGATGGATTAGCAGATCTTTTCTCTATTTAAAATGTATGTTGTGCTAGTGCTGTACAAGCGCATTCACTTTGGCCCCCAAAAATTACAAGCTAGAACAATATGAGAAATAGAGAACTTTAATATATAATACTGTGTTCTGCTTTTAATGTCCAAAGTCTCAGTTTAGAGTTTGTATTTGCTTTTTCCCTCCAGTGGATTTGCTTAATAATTTACAACGCTGGAACAGGCTGCCCAAGGAAGTTGTGACTGCTCCATCCCTGGGAGTGTTCAAGGTCGGGTTGGACGGGGTTTGGAGCAACCTGCTCTAGTGGAAGGTGTCCCTGCCTGTGGGACAGGGGTGGAACTGGATGAGCTTTAAGGTCCCTTCCAACCCAAACCATTCCATGATTCTATTCTCTTTCTTTCCCTGCAAATTTCTGCATTAATCTGACACAGTCAGACTAGTTATTTGTGTTATTTCTAACACCTCAATGAAGACCCAGACACTTGTTTTGTGTCATCTCTATAGCATCTTTGTTTCACTGCCTGGAACATAGTAACCATGTCTCATAATAGAGGGTAGGATATGTACTTTCTTCTCTTTCTTAGTTCTGCAGAATCAATAGGAAAAGTGGCTCTCATAAAATTAAATGAGCATAGAAGTGCTCCTTCTATAGTAAGTTTTCAGGATGGAGTAAGCTGAGTTGATCAAGTGCTACAAAGTCATTTTAGACTTCAAGTTTTGTAGCTGCAGTATCACTGTGTGGGGACTTCACACCTAAACTTCACATGGACTTATTTAGACAGCCAGAATATGTGTGCAGTGTTAATAATACGTAGCTGACCATAGGGTGGCAGTCGCTTCTGTCCTTCACTAAGGCTAAGGTGCTGTAAGTCCTGCAGTGATACAGCTCATGTCCTACAGCCAGTGAGTGTGCCTGGAGTTTGGGGCTGTGCTGCTCCCTTGCTGGTCTCACACTTTTACCCTGTTGGTCTGCAGGCATCTGGCTGATAGGAGCTGTGAAGTTCTCGCAGTGTTTCATTGCCGCCAGCTTCACGCTCATCACAGATCTTAAACATACACTGGTTTTTCAACCAGTGACGTTAGACAACTGAAAGCAACAACTTGAAGAAGGAGGCCACTCAGGTTTCTATATATAGCAGCTGTCAGATCCCAAGAAAGCCACTGTTCGTCGAGTCTCGGTTTCTAAATTAACAGAGTCCCTCTTAAGTAGAATTTTAAGTGGTTTTTCTTTTCCTTTTGCTTTTTTTCCCTCTCTTTTTGCTGTTTCTAGTTCACTTGAAAACAGTGGTCTCTTTTTCAGCCCTTTTGCTTTTGTTCTTTACACGAATGGTGAGTTGACCTTCAGCAAAGGGAGTTGTGGTCATCGCATTACTGAAACACACCTGACTTGCATCAGAATCAGGCTGGTTTGATGGCAGGCAGGGGGGACTGGTTTCAGCTTGAGGGTTCTGTGCATACCATCTCTCATAAATTAAACATGAGGATCTCTATAGGGTGAAGTGATTTTTTTGTTTGTTTTGATGAAACCAATTAATTTTCTATTGGCTGCATGGAGGAAGTGAGGAGGGGATTAAAGAAAGAGTCAATGAATGATAGAGTAGGAAAGGCAGAGCATAACTATGGCAGATGCTAGAAAAGTTTATGAAGTTAACTGCGTCTGGTTTGCATATTTGCTCATAAAATACATTGTTTGACTTCTATACAGCAGAAAAGGTGGGTCTGGAAATAGTTTCCTCAGAGGGTTTATGAGTATAGTTTTATTTGATCCTTGGTCACACCACCATACCCCCCTAGAAAACTGTTTCTCCTCCAAACATGCCACCAGAGTGTTCACAGATGCAAAAGTAGAGACCATCCAGCAAAAAGCTATGGTTTCACTTTGCTGAGAGGTGATGGACCAGGTTATCCTTACACAAGAGTTAGAATCACTCCCTTGTCCTGCTGGCCTGATAAAGAGTGAGACTTCAAAGTACTGTTTTGTAACATAGGATCATTGCATGGAGAAGAAAGGAGGCACTGATCTAATTTCTTCACATTCTCATATTTTATGCTGCTAGCTTAAAAAAATAGTGGTTTTCATATGCATGGAGCAGTGCCATTTGCATTCATGAGGGTAGAATGGGGAACATACTTGAGAATCTTGCATTTAATTTAAGCTTTCTTTGATTCACTATGTGCTTCTTAATTCATTTGTGTATGTATGCTATTTTGACTCACAAGTGATTGAAAGGAAGGTTTGAGAGCAGCAGCTTCGTACACAGAATATGTTTCTCTCTGTGGGGACATGCTTCCCATGTGATAAGAGGCAGGTACCCTGGTCCATGTCTCAGCCCCATAGCTGTGCAGTGGGGTTTGGGGCAGCTTCTCCCCATATGAAGAATCCTGTCTCTTAGCTGTGCAACTCGGAGGGTCGTGGCAGCAGCTCTCTGAGCATCTCTTCTCCTCAAACACTGGCAAGTAATTGCTGTTAGAAGCTCTCAGATCTTCAGTTAAAATGTATTAAAGATAAAATATATTGCCACAAAGGTGCAGGTGGTTACCCTTTAAGCTTAACAGTATCTCACTGAAGGATGCTCCAATGCTTGTGTTGCAAGTTTGCTCTTTAGTGTTTTTTTTTACCTGCTTATTGCTGGCTCTGCATTTGGCTTTTTCCAGTGTTATTCCTAGATCTTTGCATTTGGTGGAACCTGACCACAGAATTATAGATGTTAAATTTTCAGCTGAATAAACTGGGTTTTGGCACATATTAATACTTGTAGCTTTTGTCTGTCTGCCTAATGAGCTAATCTTACCTATGGGCTGCCTGTTGCTGGCTCAGAAGGTCAGAGCCTGGCAATCACATGTCAGTCTGCCTTGGCCCTTTTTCTTATGCATGGGAACGTTATGGTGTCTTAGGGAAGTTTATGGCAGGCAAGCCCCACATATGGTGCATTGTCACTAAAAATATGTCTTGGGAATGCTCATTGGGGTGGCCACCAGCACACAGTTGTTTCCTATGCACTGTGTAACCTTCCCTCAAAAGAGAACTGATTTTTCCTTCTTTAGTACTTCATTGTGTATACCTATTAACATGGTTTCCTGTAACTGTTTTAGGTGATCTGCCTTGTCAAGAGGCACATTAGCTTTTTAATCACTGAATGAAGTCTTTGTAGAGTTACTCTGCTAATCCATATGTAGAAAACTAGAAGAGTGTAGCTTCTGCAGTACGGCTTCTGTGCTTGTAGCCTTGAGGAGCAGGCTTACGTGGTGTGTCAGTGAATATCTCTCTTTCAGGCCACTGTCATGAGAAAAATCCAGATGGCAGTCACGACAAAGAGAAATACTTTGAAGACCACTATGAGTCAGTTACTGCAGTGGCAGAAGGACGCTCAGAGGGAGGTACCGAAGATCCAGAAGTCCTTACTCAGAGTTTAGCAAGGGGTCCCTCCTTCTTGAGACTGGAGAGTAAGTTCAACCTTACAAAATCAGTGCCACCGAATGAATCAGGCTCTAGAGCTGTCTTCCTTCCTCCAAAAAAGCTACTTTTCCCCCTCCCTAAAGCAAAAAGTAACCCTTAAAACCAGTTTTTTTTCTGTTCACTGTTGTTCTTCTGCAAGCTAAACATCAAAATGCATTCAATAAAACAAATGTTTAGACATTTTCCAAGCTAAAGGATGTAGGTTTTTGCGAGAGTTTACAAACGTGGTGGTTGTACCTCAGTGAATTCAGCTATGCCAGACAGAAGGGAAGAAAACCAGCATCTATGGTTAAGGTAGAGGGAGCTTTCATCAGTGTTTAATGCATATATGTAGAGGAGAGACACTACCCATTTACTCCCCCAAACAAGGCAGACCTGTGGTTTGGAAAGGAAACTGATGTAAGTGGTCTAGAGGAGCTGATTTTGAAGCTGTAGATGATGCTTATTTGTAGCAGGGAAATCTGCATTTTCCAGGCCCCCTCTCCATTTGAAGTGTGCAGTAAGCAGTCGGTGACACTTGGTTTGTGCAAGTGGAAAAGTCAGCTCACAGAAAATAGATCTTTTTTGATGTGATTTTTGGAAGTACCAGGAAAAGAAGCTTTTATGGTATTCCCTCTTAGACGCAGTCACTGCAGAAAGCAACGGTTCGGAAGGGATGGAGGGTTTAGAAGATGATCAGATGTCTGAAGAGATGCTGGCTTTGGTGGATGAGTTTGAAAACTCTTGGCCTCAGGAAGCTTTTGAAGGGGCACTGGAGGTAAAAGGTCGTCGGATGGACTTGCAGGGAATCCGAGTCCTAAAGAAGGGATCTCAGGATGGACTGGCTAGCTCCTGTTTTGGGGACTGTGGTGATGATGATGAAGCTGAATGGGTAAGTTTGGATGGGTTTAGTGAAGTCTTGTACCAACTTATAATAGTATAAGGGGAGGAGAGAAAGATGAGGACAGGCCAGGGTGTTGAACACTGGAATATATGTAGGAAATGCCCTATGGGCCTCAAAGAGCTGGTTCATGGCTTGTGTGAAATGAACAAGTAGTTTCAGTCCATCTTCTAATAGAAGGGCCTCTGCATCACTAAACCTGACATTAAAAGCCTTGAGTATCAGCAGCAAGAGCTTAGGTGTTGAATGATGCTGGGTGCCCTCAAACTTCTTGCTCACAGTTAAAAGGAGAAAAGTCTCTAACCAAAAGTTCTAGCTTGCATGAGAAAATGAAATACCTGAATGATCGTGTTACAAACAAAATACATAATGAAAACTGCCTTTCAGTTCTGAACAGTTAAGATGGTTTTCTCCTTTGTCCTTTGATTTGGAGTTGTGTACTTTGTTTGCATAGTGTGATGCAGTGAGAGTGGGCAGACCGTAGAGAATGGGTTGGCGTGGAGTTGGGAGGGAGAGAAAGATCTCATCTTTAGCATCTTTGAAATGGAATCTTTGGGCTAAAACAAGTAGTGTATTGGAGCTGATAACAGTCATGGCGTTTCATAATGTTAACCTTGCTAATACTGTTCTTTTGATAGATCACTTTTCAGGTCAAACGTTTAAAGAAACCAAAAGCTGAAAGCTTGGATCTCCAGGAGCCAGTTGGGAGAAACGGGGAAGAAGGGACTAATGGAGACAATGAAAACTTTTACCAAACTGCCCTGGAGATCAGTGGACCAAAGATACCTTCTCCTGGACCAATAGGTAACCTGCTGATTCTAGAGAAAGCAAGTCGTTTCCAACTCCTATATTACTCTGGTTTGTTTCCTTTGCAGCTTTTATATTACACTGGTTTACTACCATAAATATGTGTCACAAAGACTATGTAGTGAATATGCCTTTGGATAAATTCTCTTCCATCTCCACCTTTAGCGTGAAGTACAGCATAACTTTGTCTCCTGAATGAAAACTTTCTAGTTAATTCCCAGGTCTTCAGGGGATAATGGGATAGGAGTGGAGAATGAAAGAGGTAGATATAGAAGTAGTAAAGGAGAGAGGGGGTGAGTAGTCAAAGAAGTTAGTTTGTCAGATGAAACAGCAGGGACAAATGCAGGATGAGAGCTTGAATTGGTTGCTCACTAAACAGAAGACACAACTCAAAAAAGAACACAGAAAGCTTGATCTCATAAAACCAAAACACATCTTAAAAGTGGTCTGTTGTGATTGGTTTGGTGATGATATAGGAGAAAACATAGAGGCTCTCTTCCAGATAATGGAGCTACAGAAGAGTAGTTTTGTACCAGTGTAAATGAGGAGGTTTAGAGAGGGAGGTGGAGCTTTTGCTAGTTGAGTAAGAGGCATTGGAGAGTGGTCTACTGATATGGTGCAAGCTGGTGCCACTGCTACATTCAGGTGGGCAGAAGTCATCAGCACGATTGCATGGGATGAAATTTCATGTTGCTGGAACCTAATGTGGCCAAAGAGGAGAACCAAAGGAATTGGGCCTCATACTTTTTGTTTTACGCTCATTTCAGTGGAGCTAAAATCTTAATGTCATAGAGCTGACATGTAAGCAAAGATGTGTTCTCCACTACATTTTAGTCCTTGAGGATTTGATGACCTGGAAAGTGGTTTCACATTTTGAAAGCTTTTACGTTAAATCTTTAACAAGCTCCTATTTTAGCAACTGTCTAACGTAAGTTACGAAATTAAATATGTAAATAGGGGAGAAGGGATCATCATTTGTGAGCACACACTTGGCATTTCCTCCGTGTATCTTCTCTCCCTCTGAGCTACTTTGTGGCTTGATTACATAGCATCCCTCAGTTATAAAGTAGTTACCTTCCTAATGCTCCTGTGGGGCAGGCTCTGCTGACATCCTCTTTTTGGACAAAAATTTAAGTAACATATTGGAGGTCACTCAGGTTATTCATGGTAGAACAGGGAAATGATGGTATCTGTCCTCTGTTTGGCTGCTGAACTGGCTCTGTGTAGCACTTCCATGCCTCTCACTATCTTTTGCTCTTTGTGCAGATCAGAACTCACAAGCAGGTAGATCACAGTGGTGGTGATCAGAACTGATCATTCCCCTCTGAAGTTCCTCAGTGATTCTCAAAGCTAATTTTCCTTTAATCAGAATACTTTAGGAAAGACATGGTCATGGTCTTACAGACTTACTCATTACTGTACACAGTTATGGTAAAGCAGTTTACTATGCCTTGGATGGGAAATAGGATTTGCATCCAAATGGGCAAAATTTCAGGTAACTAGAAATAACTATTGAAACCCTGTCTGCATAGCTGGTGCAATAGACTGGCACGTTGTTAAACTTGGCTTCCCACTGTGCAAATTTACGTCTACAATGAATTCCTCTTACATTTCAAACAGTTGGATGTTTCTCAAATGAGAGGAAAATGTTTCCCAACAGTTAACACAAGCTGGATTCCTAGGACTTGGTACAGTATCCGCCAAATGTAAGGGAAAGATTTCAGCAGGAGTTGGTTTAAATGTAAAGATTGGGTTCTTGTTTCTCCCAGTGATCTATTTGTTAATGTAAAGCAAATTATTTAACCTTTCCCTACCTTGGTTAACATGTCTGCAGAATGGGAGGACTGAAGTGTAGTTGCTTAACAGTTTCAGAAGTGTTGCTATGTTGAACGTAAGAATGCGGTAAAAGCCAATCTCTGTCTTAAACAATATTCATTGAAAAGAAATGGCAGTATTTTTCACCTGGGGTTGTCAGAAGATGCAGTCAGCTTTTATTAGTTTGTACCGTAGCTGTAGAACGTAAATGATCACTTCCAAACTTTCTTTAAGGACATTTAAGTAGAGGTATTGCCTATAAACAAGGGTGGCAATTGTTCATCTGTAGCTGTTGAAAAAGTGTAATGAAATGGTATTTAAAACTCCACCTCCTAATCTGTCTTGCGTAGGATCTGGTTCTGTCTTTGGATCCCACCAGTTCCAGTCCATTTAGGTTCAGGAAAGTTCTGAAAGAAATCTGACTGCAGGACCATGACTTTTATACCATAGGGAATGTATCCACTGCTGTGTTTTGTAAATCACTGTAGGGAAGTAGGATGTCCTTCTGCTTCCAGACAGTTTCTTCTCTATGTATTTTTTTCCTTTCTCAAGGAAAGAGACGTGACTATCGTAGCCTTGGCTGGCCAAGTCCTGATGAATGCCTGAAACTCCGTAGGGTAGAGCTTACAACTGTAGCCAGCACATGGCTTGCTGTTTCTGCTAAAAACATTGAGTAAGTATCTTGTATGTGAGCCTTCAATAAGCTACTCCCACAAAGCAAGACAGTTATATGGCCTTCAGTGTGCATAAACTGAAGACTTCAGGGTTCTTTAAAATAAGAAAGAACTGTCAGGATTTCAAAGAAGTTTGGAAACATGGTACTTCATCGATAGATTTGCAAAGGAAAGTGGAAGTACAGATAGGAAATCTGGTTTCTCTTGCTTCTTGAGCTATTCAAATGAGATTCAGCCAGGTTATGGACGATTTATACTCATTAGAAGACTTTGTAAGGACTATTCTGTTTTCTTCTTCTGACTGATTCAGCTTGGTTTATGACCTTTGTAGCATTACAGAGCACATTGATTTTGCCACACAGCTGCAAGAACCAGCCATGGAGCCCCTCTGTAACCCAAATCTGCCAGCCAGCATGCATACTTTGGACCACTTGCAAGGTGTCTCTAGTCGGGGCAGTTTGCATTACACTGGAGAAAGTCAACTGAAAGAGGTATGTCAGAGTTGAAGGCTGTCACACAAAAATGACCATAGCATGGCGGATTCAAGGTGCATTTAGATCAGTGCCCTGTCTGCAGAAGTGACCTTCAGTGAGTGAATGCCTGGATAAAACTAAGAACAATGCAGGCTAAAAGCTATATTTTACCAGAATGTTTTCCCAGCCCTCTATGATTTGGCCTCAGGGAAATCCTAAACCACTGTTTGTGTATTTGTATTTATGTCTTGATGGGTGAATTACTGAAAGAAAAGTCCAACTGAGCATACATAAAACTTCTCAGTATTCTTAGTATTCAGTGCCATGGAGTTATAACACAATGTGATAATAGGGATAGTATTAACTCAAGATAGACAGTGATGTTGTGGGTGTTGGTTGATGAGAAAATGAACATGAGCCGGCTTCAGTGTGCGCTTGCAGCCCAGAAAGCCAACCGTATCCTGGGCTGCATCAAAAGGAGCGTGACCAGCAGGTCGAAGGAGGTGATCCTGCCCCTCTACTCTGCTCTTGTGAGACCTCACCTGGAGTATTGTGTGCAGTTCTGATGTCCTCAACATAAAAAGGACATGGAACTGTTGGAACAGGTCCAGAGGAGGCCACGAGGATGATCAAGGACTGGAGCACCTCCCGTATGAAGACAGGCTGAGAAAGCTGGGGCTGTTCAGCCTGGAGAAGAGAAGGCTGCGTGGAGACCTCATAGCAGCTTCCAGTATCTGAAGGGGGCCTATAGGGATGCTGGGGAGGGACTCTTCATTAGGGACTGTAGTGACAGGACAAGGGGTAACGGGTTCAAACTGAAACAGGGGAAGTTTAGACTGGATATAAGGAAGAAGTTCTTTACTGTGAGGGTGGTGAGGCACTGGAATGGGTTGCCCAGGGAAGTTGTTAATGCTCCATCCCTGGTGGTGTTCAAGGCCAGGCTGGACAGACCCTTGGGTGACATAGTTTAGTGTGAGGTGTCTCTGCCCATGGCAGGGGGGTTGGAACTGGATGATCTTCAGGTCCTTTCCAACCCAAACTATTCTATGTTTCTATGTTTAGGTTGGAACAAGTTAAGGCATTTGTGAAAGGCTGGGGAAATAAGCAACCAACAAGTGAGGGATGACTCTTACCATGTTCCAGCTATAGCCTGTTCTTTGTCTTCCACAGGTGCTACAAAATCTTGGCAAAGACCAGTACTCCCCCCAGTCATTAGAACAAGTTGGTACTCGAATAGCAAAAGCTTTGGATAAGGTATGCGTACATGAGAAAAATAAGGAGTCTGGGCTCACTGCTCATGACTGACACAGTGGTCGATGCAGTCCTGAACCGTTTGTCTGAAATCCCAGTCAAGGAGTGTATTAGTACTTGGACTAGGGATTTGTGTCTGTTCAGCGTCTGTAATGCCCTCACAGGTATTTTGTTAAGCTCTATCCTGTGCTTAAACTGTCAAGCATCTTGCATAGCTCTCTAGTAAACTTAAGCTTGTCAGATTTCCCAGTGTTTCCAGCCCTGTAGTGAGCAGTATTGCTGGTTGTTGGATATATATCTGAATCTGTTTCAGTGGTTCTCAGCCCTCCTCTTTCTTTCTTTCTGTGCTGCATTGACTTGGAGTTTGTGGAAAGTTTCCTATCCAGTCATGATCCTGGCATGCAGTGGTCAGACAGCTTATACTTCTTACTTCCTTTTACCTTATGCAGTGTTGGGCTGAAGTGTCAGATGTGTTCAGGTAGAGGTACGGCACCATATGCAAGGCTGCACCAACTGTTCTCCCCAGAGAAAGCCCAGCTTCCAAGCTAGGTTAAGGCTGTGAAGGACCTCAGCTGAGGGCCTTGGGAGGAGATGGTTAGGGACATCATTTTCTCAGGATCTACAAGGTGGATAAGAATATAGGGATTATTGTTATATGTTTACGGTTAGTGGGGAGGAGATCCCAAGCTGCTGTAGAAGAGAGAGCTCAGCCAAAACAGTTTGGTGCCCTTAGCCTGTTCTACCAAAAGCCATCCTAGGAGCTTATTGTGCTTTGAAACTAAAGCATGTATTTGTCATTCCCAGAAAGTAAAGATATTATGCTCATGTTGCAGGACTTAGTTTCTTTATATACTTCAGACGTATACTAACTCTTTCTCTTACATGCTACAGATTCCCCTGCAGGCAGCAAGCTTTATCCACATAAGCTGAAAATCGAGTGCTGAGAGCAGAAAAGGCATTCTCAGTAAAGCTAGCTGTGTTGGAAATGCAGTACAGTTCTTGTGTCTACCAGTCTCATTCAGTATTCACAAGAGCTAATCAAACAAATCAAGATGGCTACTTATCTAATTGCATATGTGAGCATAAACATTCATTTACTGTGTCTGAGTCCATAGAATTCAAGCACATAGTATTTTGCTTTCTAACACGTGACATGGGAGTCAGCCAGCTTTAGGAACCAAACTTAATCAGCTAATCTTGTCAGGCTTCTGCTCTGAGCTGCATCCCAGAGCATCCTTCCTTTTCCCAGAGAAAAAGGGCAAAAGAGAGCCCAATCAGCTAAGTTAGCTGAGTTTGTTGCTTTACGTTGGGTGATACGTATGCACATCTAGATGCTCAGCTAGAAGCTGTTGTGGCTGCTGAAACTTTTGTTGCTGTTTCAAGCTATTTAGCTGCTATTCCTTTCTTAAGAAAGTGATGCTGCACTTGGAATCTGTTTCATTTGGCAATCTCATTTACCTGACTATTGCATATATGTTGTTAGATAAGAAACTTTTTGCTGCTTTGAAATAGTTTAATGCTATTTTTAAGTGTAACACCCTCTACCTCAATATATAAATAAATTGGAAGAGTCAAAGACAGGAAGACTTTACTAAAGGTGTTTACATGACTGGTTTTTGTGTTCTTCTTTTGTCAGAATCAGACTTCATGGGTCCTGTCTAGCATGGCAGCTCTTTACTGGAGAGTGAAAGGCCAAGGAAAGAAGGCAATCGATTGCTTACGGCAAGCACTGCACTATGCACCCCATCACATGAAGGTGTGTATGCATGTGCCCACTACTCAGATGAAACAGTGTTTTGCTTGTCACTATAAAGCTTTCACAGACTACCATTAAGACCAATATCGTGTGTATCAGTGTCTATAATGTGTTAGGTATGAGCTAGTTGTGGTGAAACCTCACAACTTTCACCACATGTTTAGTGTGAACGGTCTCTCCTTAAAAAAGAGTAAGGGAAAGGGCAACTGCAAAAGGGGTTCTGAGGAAGTTTCTGCACGTCAGTGGGTTTGACACCTCTGGGCAATGCAGGCTCAACCTTCCTCCTGTTATGTAGGACTTGGAGTCTTCATCAGCCTTTGACTGGACAAGTCTTCTGAGATGCGGGGTAAATATTTTCTGGTTATGTGTTTAAAGAGGGGAGGAGGTGAGATCTAACTTAAATGCTTAAATCTGAAGTGTTTGGGCTGTGAATCTCAGCTGGGCACTAGCACCTTTGTGTGGCAGTTGTGCTTTACTCCAAGAAAGGCAGGACTTCGGACGTAATCTTCTGTTAATGTTTCAGTTGACCTAAGTGCTTTGTACCCTTCACCTTGCCACATACAATGCTGAGCATTGCGACATCTATTCTTATACACCAGCCCCCCCACTTCAAACTGATAAATGCAATATAGGCTCCTCACTCAACATTGCAGATTTCACACTGGGACCTGAACAGCAAAGGGGGGCAGGATGGTGAAATGTGTACTCCTTTTTTTGACCCTTGGTCTTAAATCCTTCTCTGAAAATCAGGAGACAAAGGAATTTACACTCAGCGTATCGTTAGGAGGATTTAGCCATTAGCAGTAGAAATGCCTCAGCTAAGAAATGCACATTCCCACTTCTTGTCCTGTGTATCTATGTCTCTCTCCTGTAATCCTGTCTCTTGGCACTTGTCCTTTTAACACGAAGTTGGAACCAAGATCTAACACAACAAGTTCTCGCTTGTTTTCCTGTCTATGTAACTGGGAATGGTTCCTCAGAAATGGAGCCCTTGGCTGTGTGACTTGTGAGGGTCAGAGTATGGATTGTAAACTACAGGATGGCAAGATCATGGTTTAGTAATGTTGTTTTCTAGAAATGTGATGTAATGTTCCCTGGGGTTGGCTGACTCCGGATTTGTGCCTTTGTTTTGCCCTCCATACTGAAGCTGCCTCCAGAGAAAACCTTGGATCTTGTTTGTAAAGATCCAGCCGCAGCTTGAACTCAGTGAGAGTTAGCACTGAATTAACAGCTATTTACTCTTTTGTTTCATCCTCCTCTTCCATTTTCTGCACTCTGGCTACTCTCTCGTGCCTTTTCTCATGTAAATAAAAGGTAATTAATTTTCCTGTGGGCTTCTTTTGGGATTTTGACTTCCATAAGATCTGCTTTGCAAATGTGAATGACTTATCCAGCAAAGGTACTCCTTGCCTTGTGGAGGTTGAGGAGGCAGGGATCAAATACATCCAGAATTGTTTATTGTCCTGCTGAGGGCACCTAAGACTTGCTCTTTCGCAGTGTTC
The DNA here is from genome assembly GCF_028554395.1 of Pezoporus wallicus. Lineage (NCBI taxonomy): Eukaryota > Metazoa > Chordata > Aves > Psittaciformes > Psittacidae > Pezoporus > Pezoporus wallicus. The sequence continues at coordinate 2,691,070 of NW_026638015.1, read as the reverse complement.
TGTCCTTTGAAGCCCAGCTCTCAGAGAGTCTGTTATGGCTGCCAGGGCTTAACAGTTTTGTCAGACAAGGTCCCAGTCTGGAAATCCAGGAAATAAAAACCATACCATCAGTGACTAACTGGGAAAATTTATTTCTAGCTCTTATCCAGCATCTATAGGAATTCTGTTGCAGGATAAAAACTGCTGCATCAGCTGCAAACCCTTTTTTCGCTTCCCTGCTGTCCCTTTTTGTTCATATTCCTTCCCTTTTTATGCAAGAGCTGAAGAAATGTGGTCAAAGAAAAGAGCTTCTCTTGAGGATGCATCTCATCTTTGGGGAGAAAACTAGTGCAAGGTCATCTGAAAAGTAATGTACATCCTAGGACACTTCTGTGAGTTAATTTTGTGAGTTATCTGTGCCACAGCAGTGTTTGTTATTATTGTGAGCAGATGTGTGTAGGTGAAGTTTTCTTCTTCGTAACCCAGGTCCAAATGCCCTTTCGTAGTAAAATAAATCTGGCTCATCACTTTCAAAGGCACCAGATAGTGAAGTGGGAAGTAACCAAGTAAGAGTGGCCGAGTGGTGGAGTCTTCCATTGGTCTTGTTGATCCTGAGACAGTTCCAATGCAAAGAACCTCACTGTTTATCACCTGCTCTTCTCTTCCAGGATGTACCACTAATAAGCCTAGCAAACATCTTCCACAATGCAAAACTCTGGAACGATGCCATCATTGTGGCTACCATGGCAGTGGAAATAGCACCACACTTTGTGGTTAATCATTTCACGCTGGCAAATGTCTATGTAGCAATGGTGAGTGTGCTGTCACCCACTTACATCTGTCTTTGGTACAGTATCTAGACATGAAATATACAAATCTTACTCTCATAAATCAGTTTGAAGGAGCAACATTCAAGAAGTTGGGGTAAGATCAACAAGAAAGAGTATTTTTGAGTGCCAGAACTCTTATTACTCATTTTACTCTTGTTATTCCTTTAATACTTGAAGACAAACAAGTCTATAAGCTGGCTTCAGAATGCTGTCTGCAAAGCTTTAGGACAGTAGTAAACAATAGGTAATTTGGGTTGGCTGCCTCTACAAACACAGGGTGTTTTTATAATACTGGACATTAATGATAAATTGGATCTCTATCCTGAAGAGCTTTGCTTAGCACAATAAGATCCCAGTTCATTGTGGTGGTGAACAAGCACAAGGCAAGTTTAGTTTCAACATCTGGATTATCAACACCCAAAATGATTTATAGATTGAACTCAAATTTCTTCATGTTCTCTATATATTCTAATCTACGATTTAGCTTTCAGTGTTTACTGTGAACACAAAACGTCCCTTTTATCTTATTACTGCTGGGTTTGTTCTTGTGTGTTTCATCCCTATCATTAACGGGGCCAGTACATGTGAAGGGTAAAAGAGGCACAGTTAGACTGAGACATAGTTGATCTCTATTTCTGTGTCAAAAGTGTTTTCAATTACACATTCCTAAGTATCACTGCCAGTTTTCATCACTTGTCACACATTTGTCTTTAGTGTTTTGCTCCCGTGGTTGAGAGGATCACACAGATAACAGGGCGAGCTGGGGAGGTGATCATATATTATGGCTATCAAGGTTGAGAAGAGTTGAAATGCACAGTGGAAGCAAACTGAAGCAAGGCATGACTTGTTTCTATTAAGGTGTTCTGACAATTGCTTGGAAGAAATTAAGTCTAAGTTTGATGCTTGTCTTGCCAGTATCTTTTTCAAGTTAGCACAGTGCCTAAGGATAACTTCATTTTCCCTGGATCTAAAAGTTTTCTCAATGAAGCTCTATATTCGTTATAAGAAATGACTGCAGCAACGAGGCAAAATTCATCTTCTGGATTAAATTATACTAACATAAAGACAAGTTAGTTTATTTACATCATTTTTAACTTGCTGTATTTGAGAGGTGACTGACCAACAGATTGTAGATGTCATGTTAATTGATAGTATGGCATTGTAGAGCCCAGCATTCATTTATCTGCAAAGCTTCTCAGTAAGTTGTCTTACAGAGGGGAAACAGTTGGCCACGTTAAGGACTGAGAACTTGGGATAGATGCTGTTGAAACTGTTGGACTCTAAAGGAACATCTTAATAGTATCAGATCACAGCAAATGTAAATTACAACATCTAAAATGGAAGGGTCTGATTCTTGTTTTCATTGCTGTGTCAATGCTCCCACAAACTAATATAGGATTTTCTGTGTAATTCCATATTGAAACTGTATTAAAAATACGCTGTATTAAAATACACTTTTTACAACTCACAGTGATTTAGTCAGTGTTTATAATGTGGCCAGAAATTAGTATTATCTCTATTGTACAAATAGATTTACTGAGACAAGGAACTTAAGAGAACAAAACCAGTGTTGAAAGTAACTTAAAACCCCAGAATGTCGTGGATCTTTTCCTCTCTCCTTCTTCCAATACACTGTTGGATGTTGGTGTGCTTTCCTAGTTAATAGGAAAGTAGGGTGCTGTAGGTAATTAGATTTCAGCTATAGAAAAATAGATGTTATTTCAGCATGATGCTCCTTACTGCCATTCTGGAGCCTAGCTTATCAATTGAAATTGTCTAGCTATTATATGCTTTTTAAGATTTTGGTGGGTTTTGTTTTGGTTTTACTTCATCTTGAGTAATCCTTAAAAAGTGATTTCAGGTTGTTTCTAGCAATGTTGGCTTTTCAGCCTAGTTGATGGTTTTGCATTGTCCAAGGTGTTAAAACCTTGATCGATGTAAATTCTGACCGAAACCTGTTTTAAAAGCTACTTTTAACAGCAAGAATGCTAAGTTCTACTATCAAAAGGAAAAGGTGAACAAGAATTGCTCACCCTTCCATAGATTATACAGAATTGGGTATTTAATCCAAGAAAATATCAGTTACCTGGGGTAGAGGGAAGGACCACTCCTCCCTCAGGTTCAGTTACTTTTGTGCATACCATACACAACTACGTAAGACAGGAAAGGCGAAGAAAGTGTGTTTGGTGTTTTTAGAATTGACTCTTTGCAATCTTCTCTCTTTCTTTACAGGAAGAGTTTGAAAAGGCAATGAAATGGTACGAGTCAACACTAAAACTTCAGCCGGAGTTTGCCCCAGCAAAGAATCGAATCCACACCATTCAGTGTCATTTACTCCTGAAGAAAGAGCGTCGGTCTCCTTAGAGCTCAGCGTCTTTCTCTTTCTTTTTTACACCAATGTCATTACTCTCTATTCTGCTTTTAAGTGTGCTGAGAGGAATCGATGAATCAAAATTTTTAACAAGACTTACAAAAAGAGATGGGATTTGGATCAAGGGGTGTTTTTTTTGTTGTTGTTTTTCTCAAATATAAGAACATCTTTGGAAAATATATTTCACAGACCATAATTTGAAAACATCCGTGTAAATAATTAAACCAAGAAACTTCCATGAGTCCATGACCACCTGTTCCAGGACCCTGGCACTGTTAGTTTTTCCTTAATGCTCAGATTGGCATCAGCATCCAAAATAACTTGCTTCATGTCTTAAAGTCAATGGAAATACAAAGCACACACCCATACCAAATAGTAAGAAGAGATAATCAGCAGTTCATCCATGTGAAATCCATGCTTTGTCCGGTCTTGTTTACTCCATACCACATCACCTGCTTTTTTGGAAGGAGAGGGACAAGATTTTAAATACTTGTAAAAAAATACCCGTTAGGAACATCAAGTATTTTTGGTATTGTTTCTTTCTGTTGGTGGATGAGGAGGAGGGAACAGCAGGACACTGAAATCCAAGTGGTTTTGCATCTTCCTTGCAGAAAAGAGAATTGGTAAAAACCCCAATAAGATGTTTTATGTTTGTCTGTATATTCATAGCCCTCTGCCTCCCCGAGTGGCTGATTCACTAATTCTTTGTCGACTATATTTCTAGCTGTTTCGGTATAAGGTGCAAGTTTATGCTCACTCTGAGCTATACTTTGAGCTTCCGAGGAGGAAAAGGAGGGAGGCGGTGTCCAGGTATCATCAGCAACTAAGTCAGGTGGAGGATTTCCAAATCAGTCGTGTGTGTGGTTGGTGGAAGACATGATTCTCCAGGCATCCGTGAGGAATCAACAAGGGCACATATTTGAAATAAAATAAATTGTTTACGAACAAATCCCAGCTTCTCTTCCAGTGTGTTCCATGCGCCGGTTCCAGGAGTCTAGGCTTGGGGATCCTCAGGAGCAGACAGAGCTGGGGAGGTAGGAAAGCCTTCAGCATTCCTGATTAGACAGTGATTTTCTGCCTGTCGTGGACAATTCCCTGCACCTCTCTGCCTGACTCCTTTTCCACGGCAGAAGGAAATAGGGAAAGTTAACTCAATCAGCTGCTGTCGTGTAACCTGCCCTCCGGCTTCTTGTGTTAAACACACTGCCTAGTGATTCCTTTTAAGGAACCAACAATGTTCATGACCTTCCAATCTTTTCCCTCTTTCAGGGATGCAAATGAAGACCAAGTGTGGCAGCAGTGGAAACTATGACATCAACATAGTTTGTTTTAATACTGTAACTTTTTACTTTGGGAAAGGATCCTAAATGTTTTTCTATGTAATTGAACATGAGCAGTTGGAATGCAAATTTTACCTCTGTTTTATTGCAAGTAATTTTTGTTCATCTAAAAAAGCCTGACAGAGGTATGAGCAAGTGCTACCGTTGGGTAGGTTTTTATTAAAAATGGGGGAATGTGATAAATTTTTGTCAACAGAGCCAACAGTGTGTCAAATTTTATTCCCTTCCCAAGGCTACTTGGAGGCTGGATGCTGTGGACTGGAGGCAGGCGTAGCTGTATCTATGTAAACTCCAAGAGGAAGATCACTTTCTGGAAGGTCTGATACACCGTCACGAGGATTGTGGACTGGGATAGTGAATTGCAGAGATTTCTTACATTAGAGGTGTGGGAGGGGAAACTGGTAAGGTGGGTACAAGGAAATGGAAAGAAGTTCTATTTGAGCTAGAAAACAAGAGCAAAGCCTTTTCCTCAAACTAAAGCAATGTGCAGAGTAGCTGCTTTTGTTCAGTTTTGTTGACTGAGCTGCTTTACTTTCATAGGGGTTGATAAATACTTGGGAGTCACTTAAATATATTGGGCAAATCTTCCATTTCATTGCTAGTTTCAAAATGTAGTATGCAAAGACTCCTCTTGATACAAAGGATCCACCTTACTGTTTAGTTTCCTGATGTGTCATATGGTCTGATCAAGTGGTCGCCACATGCTGAACTCTTTTACTGCATCTGTCTTGCTGATGATGGGTAATGTTGGGATTAAGTGAAGGGTAAGGCTGGTCCTTAAGAACCTAAAGCAGCAATATTCAGAGCACAGATGGTCACCCTTGGCTTTGACTAAAGATGGAATTAAAATAGACCATTTTTGGACCACCAGGGGTTATGCTCATGGAACGAATGAGCACTTAAAATTAGCCATTAATACTCATGTCAGCTTACATCTTGCTTACTGCAGTATTTATGTATTTTTTATTAGGCAGTGCAGCAAGGTGCACCATACAAACACCATACCAAAGGCAGGAAAACTACATTTGTGTGCATGACCATGCTATAGGTTGGTATTGCCACCAAGAGCAGGCCATTGCTCCTTTTGCTCTTGTTTGCTTCTCCAGAGAACTTGCACCTTACAAATGGCTCTTGAAAACTGCAGTAAATCTGATTTCATGTGATTTTTTTCCCCTGAATCTTAGTGTAGTACTTTAAGGGAATGTGTGCTGCCTTACTCTCATAAAATTTGTATGTACAGCTCTTCCTTTGCTACTTGGTTGCTGTATGCTGTAGCTGCCATACAACTAATGGTAAAATAGCTTCCTGCAGCTGTATTTTCAGAAGTTTGAGGTAGCTCCTCTTTATTTATGCACTGCATAGGCAGTACGTAAAACTGAAGCAAAGAAGCAAAAAGACCTACTTGAAAGCATAAACTTGACCTAACGCTTGCAGTAGGGTATGTGTCTAAATCACCCACTGATGAATCTAATGGGGAACGCTGGCCCCTGCCCTTGGAGAAGGTGAATGGAAGACTCCCCTTTCTCATCTCCGTGTCTTCAACTCTTCTGTGTAAATGCAAAGATTGGTGGGTTCGAGTGGTTGGGCTGTGCTCTAATGTCAGTCACAGAAAAACTCATGCTGATCTGATGAACAAGTTGGGCAGCACGTTGAAAGGGAGGACAGTGAATTTTATGGAGCAATGGTGCAATTCCCTGCGGGATGAGCTAGCTATTTAAGGCTGACATTCATGTCCTTCCATTTAAGATACTTTAAAATAAGCTAAGGTAGTTGTCTAGGCTCTATCTTCAGTAAATGGAAAGGATTATTACCTTGAGAGGGTGATCCACCCTCCCTATTGTAGAGCGTGACAAACTGCCTGTTCGAACTGCCTGTTCCTTTCCATTGACTGTTAAGGTACCTTTGACCAGCTGAACTTCAATATGATTTTTAATAATGAGACTTAGTAACTCATTTCGTATTGACTGGCTCTGCTAAATATATCACCAAAGTAGTCTAATTTAGGGATGACATAGAATCATAGAATAGTTTGGGTTGGAAGGGACCTTAAAGATCATTTAGTTCCCACCTGAGATTACCTAGTTCCAACCTGACAACCATAGGTAAATGGCAAAATCCTCTCTTCTCAAAAAGCTTTTTTCCTCAGAAATCAAATATAAATGGGGTATAAAAGTCTCAATGCAGATAGCATCAGCTCCTAATATGCAGGGGCTTTTGAGGGCAAAAGCTAGGTGAAGAAAATCAGTCGACTTCTGTCTATGGAATGGTGGTTTAGATTTGACATTGATGGGATAGTTGTACTGGTCAGGGCTGCACTCATGCCATACAAAAAAGAAACCCCAGTATACCACACTGGCACCTGATGTGACCCTAGCAGCACATTCAAACCACAGATTTTGCAATGCACTGGAGGCTGGGATCTTGATTTCCATTGCTTGTGGACACCTTGCATCATCTGTGATGGCCAGTTTTCATAACAGAGTATATCAACCAGAAGAGTTTTCTGATGGAGCTTTCAAACTCTTTTCCCTAGTCTCTAACCCTCCCTCTTCCCTCTTACAAGAAAAGGATTTAAACCAAACAAAACCCCCATAACCTCTCTTTATGTATTAGCTCTATTGCAGTATTGTGATGCTTTTGCTCCCTGTGATTGACTAGCAGTGTAGAACCTCCTGGGCTTAGACCTGCTTCATGAATAGTAACATTCCTCCCGTTATTGCTGTCCTCCTGTATGACTTCAGGCAAGGCATTTCCCCTCCTCACCGTACCTCTCTTCCTCCCACACGTTGTCTGATGTCTTCCTAGAACATATGGGGGATTTTGGAGCTGGAATCATCGCTGTTTATGTCTTTGTAGGAGAAACAGTTGTAGTGCCAGAGAACACAAATAGTAGCAACGCAAATTAAAAACAACTGTGTGGAGACCCATGAAGCAGGGAACCTGAATAGTCTCTGTATCAGCACTGAAAGAGTGGAAATGCTTTAGGAGAACTTCCCTTGGCATTCAGAAAAGGCAGGCTCCTTCACCAGTGCTACTGGATGGGTGGTCTTCCCATCTCCAGCATCACTTAGAGGTATCCTGGAGTGCTGTAGATTGCCTTGATGTCTTAGAGGACCAGCTGGCCACATTTGAGTCAATGAGACTCTCTTGAAAGAAAGTCCCCATAGAGTAAGCTCTGTCACTTGTGGGATTGCTTATTGATTCTTTTTCCCCCTCTTGGTTGGCTGAACATACTCAAGTGTGCCAGTATTGATTCAAACAAAGCAAATGGGTCTATGAGCACTGGAGCTTATGGAGCTTTCCTATCAGTCTGTGGTGGTCTTGCAGTGTCTGATGGCTGGTCACCTGTGAGAGCCAACAGAAGGTTGTCCTGCAAGTGACTACCAGGACAGGACAAGCAGCTTAAAGGCAATTTGGTTTTACTATTATTTTAAGGGAATTTATATATTCTGTACATAAAATGTTAAGGTAGTCTGACTTTAAGGGTGAAGGTGCTCATACTTGAAGCTTTTCTCATTTCTTAGTATTGAAAAGCTCAGGATGGGCTAGGAACAGTGTTTTGTTAAGACTGACTGCTTAAAAAGGCAGCTCCTTGACCTTTAACACTTAGTTGGTTTCTCTGAACCTTTTAAACCCGATGATCTGCTGCTGGATTCCAGAGCAAAACCAACAGTAACCAAGTTCAGCAGTCCTAGAGGAGGTGCAATCACAGTGCCACAGAAGGAACAGTTTCCAATACAGGTGAGTATGAGTTGGCTTAGCGGTATTTATAATCCAGGGGGATGGTCTGAAGGCAGGTGTTTGGATTTGTTTTCTCTTTAATCCACTTCCAGGCTGCTCCTGCCATGTTCAGCCCTCCAGAATGGGGTTATTACCAGTTATAAACAGTTTCACTGTTTACATGTATTTGTGCCCATGGCATACAGGTGTTCCACAGAAGGGCATATCCCTGCTCCGAAGGGCGCACAGCCCCAGACACCAGCCCACAGTAGCTTTCCAGTGGTTCCAGACTTTGTGGAGCTCATTCTGGGATCAGAATCAGACTTGTTCAGTCAAACCATCTGGCTGCCCTCCTTCCACAGTAACACCACTGCTGATGTTAGAATCCGCATCTCTACCAAAGCAAGCCGTTATCGGTTTAGTGCAATTTAATGGAAGACTTTCAACCTGAATTTTGGCTGTTTTTTGACCTTAATCCGATCTTGTTTTCTCTCTATAATTGTCTAATTCTACTGGTTTTTAGAAAAGTAAGTTATTTCCCAGTGCTCCAGGTTTTGCAGGTCACAGAATGATAGCTTGAGTTACCACTATGTCTTATGAATGCCATTTGCTGCCTTGCCTTGTGATCCATATGCTGAGGAATAAAGAGGTATTTTAAAAGTCATTAAGAGGCATTAACCTGTGGGCAGATGGAATCCAAACAGTATAAATGAATGGAGGGAGCCAGTTCTATCCAACTGCCAGGCTGGGAGCTAAGGTAGGACATCATGTTCTTTAGGAAAAGAAACCAGGCTTTAGTGGTGAGAGTCTCAGAGGAGGAAGAGAAAGCTCCAGGTGAAAGGAGGACCAAGGGTCCTGCTTTTGTAGCATCAGAGACTGTTTCTGACTGCAGGGCCAGAGGAGGTGAAAAGTACAGAGAGGGGGCTTGAATGAATGATTTCTTCTGGTTGTCTGGGAAGGTCAGAGAAGAAGGAGGATGGATGAAGCTGTGAGTTGATGCTGCAGACGGTGGTGCTACCGACACGTAGAACTCTGCGTGTTCAGATGTGCTGTATGTTCTCATAGTCTTTGGAGGATGAAGCTGCTCACCCCCACCAGCAAGTGCAGGTGTTTGTGCCAAGGGATGAGCATAAGCATGGAAACATCCCCTGGGTGATGGGACAAAAGCTCCCAGGGCATCTTCTCAACTCCCAGCTCCAAGGTAGGTCCCAGAGCCCAGGGCAGTGTGCTTGAGAGTGCTCTGCAACCACACCAGCACCTCCTCTGCTCTGCCTTACAACACCAACACCTCGGTGTGCTGCCAGCCCTCCCTTTGAATGCAGTCATGTAATACTTTATCAGTCCATTTGCTAAATTGTAGACATCTTAGCATCCATACTCGCCTATAGTTGGGAGTTCTGATGAAGAAGCATCTGTGTTGAACCTGCTGGTTTCATGTGATGCTTCCTACTTCTTGTATTAGAAGAGACCATGAACAGTTGTTGTCCTTTACCTTTTCCATTAGATGCTTATCTAAGACATGCCTTTTTGACTAATCCAAAGCCTGACTATACTTGGTTTGGGTTTTATCTTATTAACTCGTTTGGGAAGGTAGAATACTTGCTTAAAGATGAGGGGCTTTCTAATAAGGAGACTGTTCAGTATCTGCAATCTGCTTTTTCTCTGACTTCTTCACCTGGATTGCAAGTACTGCTGGAAAAGAAAGGTCAGGATGTGACTCAGGTAAGTGAGGTGTTAACACTGAGGTGGCCAAGCTATAGCCCATACACCAGATGCATCTTCTGGCCCGCTTGATCTGGCCCTCTTTCTTGGGGCCCTGCAGGTGCAGTGAGGTCTATGTTGGTGACACAGGGCCATGTCTGCCTCTGGGGACGTCTGAGGAAGAGTTGTACATACAAGTGGATGGCATCATGGCAAGTGTGTATGTCCCCAAGCATGAGAAGTACATGATACATGCCCTGCCGTGTCAGGTAACAGGAATACGACACCCCTTTGAGTGATCACTCCTCTGGCCAGACAAGCTCAATGGGGTCACAAAACATGCTTTTTTAAAGACTTTGTACTAAAAGGCCAGGTTGGACACAGGGCTTGAAGCAACCTGGTCTGGTGGAAGGTGTCCGTGCCCGTGGCAGGCAGTTGGAACTGGATGAGCTTTAAGGTCCCTTCCAACCAGTCTGGGATTCTATGGCATTGTCTGCCCTACCACACTGGTATGTCTTTGCATACCACCCTATGAATGCATGGGTGTACCACTATGGGAAACAACCCTGGGGTTAATTGTAACCATGGGGTATAAAATGAACCACCAATTAATTCACTAAGCTAGTTCTAGACTGCCATAATGAAAACTGGACCTAAAACCTTTGTCATCTGTGTTACCTGTTGATTACAGCAGTGCCTTACAGTCTTTTTCAGTGAATTGAATGATCTTCCAAACCCCAATTAATTCCTCACTGTCATCATAGGGCAATTTTAGTTATTTGGAGTGGCTCGGGCAGCACATCTGCTTGCAAGGGTTCTTATCCTCATCATTGTAGGTTTACATGGGACTTCAGATTTCTATAGGGAAACCTCTTGCACATATACAAGAGCCACCCCTAGCAGGAGCATCACTAACAGCTACAACCTAACTGAAGCCCTCTCCAGCTTCTCCAGCTCAGGCAGGAAGGAGAGCATTCCCTCTGGAGCCGATCAGATCAATGCAGGTATCCTGACAAAGAGCCCTGTGTGTCCCCTTTCAAAACAGGGTATTCTCTGCTTTTGGAAACCCAGAGTGTTTCTTAGGAACTACTTTTCCTAATATGTTTCCAAGGCATTTTGACCGGAGGAGCAGACAATTGGGCAGGTTTTAGTGCATTCAAGGCTTTTTTTCCTTCCAACTGGAGCACCTGCAAGAGTAAAAGAAGGGGAAGTGGAGGGAATCTGGGTGGGAGTTTCCTTAGAAACTCTTCAGCAGAGAAGCTGGGACAAACCCCTTCTTGTGCTGTAGTTTCAACCTTCCTCGGTGTGAGGTGGAGCACAGCCTTCCTGCGTGAACCCAGGGATGGGGCTTTTATTCTCGTTCCATCCTTTTACTTCTTGGCTTAGCCCTGAGCTTTCTCTGTTGCCTTTTCCTTGCCTGAGTGGCAGTTGTACTTCCCTCGCTCTGGATAGCGTGTCCCATCACATCAGCTCGCTGTGAGCTGTCTGTTCAACACACCAGCCCTTCAGGTTAGTGAAAAAGGAGAGGAAGGTTTTCTAATACTCCCCAGCGTGGCACCAGGACGTTTGAGAGGGGAATGGGAGCTGTGGGTGAATTCACAGGGGTAGTTAAGGAGCTGATGTTCACCACCATAGTGGATAAGGTGGGAATGAATTCATCCCTGTGACTCTCTTCTAAGTGCTACCTGCAACCCTTGGTTACCACCTCATCCCCTTGCTTGCACGCTACTCCTGAGGTCTTCAGCAGAACGGATCCTGGCTGGCACAGGTTTTGGGGGGATACCAATGAGTTTTATTCTTTTTATGTTCTTTTATTGGGTTGATCCTGTTAAGATCCTCTCTTATCGCAGCTGGGGTGACCAGCTTTAGCTCCTGAGCACCCACATCTCTCTGCACCCCACTTGCACATCACACAGCTCAACCACCTCTGTGAGCACAGCACAGAGCAAATGGAGGAGACAGAGAAGGTCGGAGGAAGATGGGGCTCTGGAAAGCAACAAGGCAGTGGCAGCTGTCAGCCTCCAAGTGCTTCCCCTGTTCCTTACAGTCTCCTCCAGCCTCTTAGAGCTGCTGTGTGGGAGGAAAGAGCAGCACCAGCAGCTGGAGGAAGGTGGGAGGAGTGGGAGGAAGAAGAGGGAAAAGCACCTGGGGGCTGAGAGCCAGGCTCGCTGCCTGCTCCTTGTGCAGCCCCTCCAGCTGTGTTGCTCTCACCCACCCAGGAGCCGAAGGGGATGAGGAGCAGGCAGTGGCATGAGCAATGGCTTGTGGGGCACCCCCCCCCCCCCAATCACCCTCACCGTGTTTCTGCCTCCCTCCATGCCAGGAAAAGAGACATTACTGGTACTGAGCCTCCCCAGCACTGCCACTGCCTTATTCCCTGTACCTCTGTGTTAATGAATGGGCAGCTGAAGCAAAGGAGTGTCTAAGGATAAAACTGTTACTGCCTCCCCTCTGGACATATTTGGACTTGGATTGATGGCCTGTCCTACCAGGAGCAGGTAAGAACTGTCCCATCCCAGTACACCTCTCCTATCCCACAGACTGTCCCAGTATCTGCCTGAGGTCTGTTTGGGACTGGGAGCGCCATGTTTCATGAGTGGCCCCTCCTCTGCACCATGCTCTTGGTCTCCACTGACAGAATTGGGTTTGGGGTCCCACTTGCTGCCTGTCTTTGTGTGCCAGCCTTGGCCCTGTGCTTCCTGAGAGCACAGGCTTGTGCCCTGCAGCACTGGAGCATCCCAGGTACCCGCTCAAACCCTCCTTGCCCATCCATGGAGGGAGCCGTGTTGAGCTGGTTGATGGCACCTCTCTGTCTCTCTGTTCCATGTATTTCTCCCCGGGGTGGTTTTGCCACTGGGGCAATGTACCTGGGTACCACTTTAGGGGTAAACTCCTCTCCTGGGCAGGATTTTGGGGGGGGGGGGGGGGTCGCGGATGCCCCGCTCTGCCCCCGCCATGGGGTGAGAACCGGGGATGCGGGGTGGGGGGGGAACCATCTCCTCTCTCCGGCAGAGCCAGAAGCTGCTCCCGCAGCCCCGGTCCCGGCGGCGGGGGCAGCCCGGGGTAGGGCTGGGGATGCGCTTTCCCCCCGCGCTGCCTGCAGGTGGCAGCCGGAGCCCAGCTTGCGGCGGCGGGGCCGGGAGGGGCAGCGCCTGGCAGCCGGGCACGGCCCCGCTTGGACAGGACCGGGCGCCCCGTTGGGTCCCCGCTGCAGGGTCCGGCCCCCTTAGGGCAGCGGGACCCCCATCCCGGGGGCACTGATGGGGAGCGGTGCGCGCCTGGGCGCAGCACCTCGGCTGCCGTCGGTGTGTCCGTCGGTGTGTCTGTCTGCGTACCCTGCACATGGGGCTTCCCCGCAGTCTGGTCATGGGTCCTTACAGGGTTCGAAGTGACAGCAGCCCCCAGGGTGGGCTCCAGGCTCGGTGTCCGCCATCCGCACCGAAGTACGGGCCCCACAGGCCCGGTGGTGCTACCCGCTTGGTCCCCTCGGCCCAAAACAGAGCCGGGGGAGTGCTGCCCACAGACGGTGGCAGCGGGCGGCCCCTCTCCCTCTGTTACCGGGGTGCTGCCGCCCGTGGGTTGCACAGCTCGGCCCGGCTTCGCCCCCTCGAATGTCGGGGGTTTGTTGCGTTGTTGGCTCTTTTGGAGACGGAAAACCCCGTGGACCCGCTGCGGGAAACCCGGGCTTTGCTGGGGGGTTCTGAATCCCACCCTGCGTGGGGCTGCACGTCCCTTTCTCCCTCCCCTTCCCCGTGGGTCAGGATGAGCAGCATCAGCCTGGGGTCCCTGTAGGGTGCAAAACCCATTGGCCCCTCTGCCCGGCGCAGAGGGAGGGACCGGACGGGACGGGCGAGGGGCGCTGGGGGCTGGAGGGGACCTTCCCCTGCCCACACGGCCGGGAAACCGCAGCTCTTTAAGGCAGGGATGCGGGACCCGGGGTGCGGGATTCCCGGCCATCCCCTCCAGGGCAGGCGGTGCCCGCAATGTGTTGCTGCTGGATTCACCCCCTTCAGCTCCCCTCAGCCCATCCTCGCAGCCACCGAGCCCGCTGCTCTGTGCAGCCTCCCGCCGATCCGCCCTGGGGCTGAGCTGTGCAATTCCCTCGCCTTTCGCCGTGGGTTGTTGTTTTGGCCCAAACCTTAGTCACATCCCTATGGATGGCACGATTTGCACGATTCTTTCTTTCAAGTTGACCCTTCTCAGCTCCTTCAGCAGCTCAGCCCCTCACCTCTGCGTGCCCTCCGGCTTCCACAGCAGCATCCCTCCCCAGGCTGTTCGCGGGGTGTTCCCTGCTCACCTTCCCTCCTCTGGAGAAGGCAGAGGCTTTATCCAGCACTGCCTCTGTCCTGAAATGTCTGTAATTCAGACCAGAAGCCACCTCAGGCTCTGTCAGCTTCAAGCCTTTGGGGCTGGATTCCTACTCGGAGAACAACGACACCGCTTGCTTACAAAACTGATTGAAATGCAGTCCAAAACAGCAAAGAGAAGAGTCACGCTCAGGACCTGGGAGTGAAAACATCGGGGCTTCTCCTCTCTTTGCCACCAGACCTGCTGAGACAGGCAGCATCTGCCTGTTTGGGCACCCAGCAGGGCAGGGCTGGTGAGGTGCTGCAGGCATCCCCACCTCATGTCCCATCACCATTCCCTACTCCCTGCTCAGCCCCGCGGAAGGTGGTGGGAGATAAACTGGGGCTTTCCCCTTCAGGGTGAGGCGCAGGAGCTATGGTCGTGGTGGGGACCTGTCCTGCCTGTGTCTATGATGTTCTTTAATACCTTAGGAAACATACGGGACTGCAGTCTACAGGGTTCCTAGTCTGTCCCCCTCCCCGTTTGCCGGCTAGGAATGCTCTTTAAAATGTATTAAAGGGGGGAAAAAATATCCAAGCTCTATTAAATGCAAAGAAATCATGAAAAACAACAAGGAACAAAAGCTCTCAATCCTAGCTGAGCACTGCACAGACAGGAACCTGCTCTGACGTACATGAGCACCCCATAGGGATTAACTCTCTCCTGCCCAACAAAGCCAGCCTCCTAGTTTCTACTTTGCAGCACATTTTGTGTGCTATAAATGTATTTAATCTGGCCAGATAGGGAGATTAAAAGGTACAGGCTTAGTACCCATCTGCAGCTGCCTCCACCCAAAAAAAAACCCCACAACCCTGGTCCAGGATTTCCCTGCCTGTGTGACAGATCCAAAGAAATTCCCGTTGTGAGGCAAGAAATAGGCAGCAGAAGCCTGAAGCAGAACGAAAAGGGGAAGCTTTTGGAGTCATTTCCCCCTTTGCTTTCCTGTAGTAAATATGCAGAAGGGAGGTTCATGCATGTCTACTACCAACCAGTTAATATTCTGCCATCCCTCACCCCTTAACTGAGGTTCCTAAAGCCCTTTGCAGCCACTGCTATGTTCAGTCACCGGTACCCCCATTTAGGAGGTGGTTGGTGTGATTAACCCCCTCGTACAAAGAGGGGCAGCGAGCTATGGAGGGGACTTGTGTAAAGGACCTTACAGGCAGTACCTGGAACAGAAATTAGGAGGTGGGATTCTCAGGTTTTACTTGAATCATTCAGGAGTCCTCCTCTTCCCAAACCTGCAGTGCCAGACCACTGCAGCATCAAACACATCACAGCATCCTCCATCTTCCTGCCACCTTTGGTACCACATCGGGGTGGAGGGATATGGAGCCTGCAAGCCTCCAGACCCTCACCTGCCTTTCTAGGGATTGCCAATTTAGAAAGCTGGACTGGGAGATCCACACTTTTGGCTATCATCTGCATTGTCCTTCATTTCATCATCACCAAGGAGGGAATTACATGGAAATGACTTGCTTCAGGTACTGTGTCACTCCATCTGTCCCGTGTTTAAGCACAGTGAGAAGGTCTGGTGTTTTTCCTGATGTACCATGTATTCCTATTCCATTTCCTTTCCCTGCATCTGTGGGCAATTCAAAGTCTCACCACGGGACCACCTGCACAAGGATGCAGCCTGTCGCAAGTCTCAGCTGTGGCTGCAGCAAGAAGTGGGAACAGTGGAGAAGAATTCCACTGCCATGACAATGAAGGGAGAGCATTGCCTAAACGAGCTCATATCCCACCATATTCAGCACATGTTAAGTTCTCTCTTTTATTTTACTTTCAGGTCTGACTGGACAACGCCAGCTTCCTCGTATCTGCATGGGAGATGTGTAGCCATCAGCTCTGATAACCAGTGATCACGGTACATCACGGGACCTGAGCAAGAGTCTCCATGGCATCTAAGACAGCAGGGAAACTCCTGTGACAGAGGGGAGATCCTTGAGCACAGGTAGGTCACCACGGGAACGATGTTTTCCTTGAGAAAGCCAAGTGTAAAATAATCCCTAGTTTTCACTCTACTGCAAGAAAATCACAAAAAAAAAGAGAAGAAACTGAAACTTCTCCCTCAAAAGAAAAGGGGGAAATGGCTTCTTGGGAAGAAGGGATTTGTGGCAGGGAATTCCTCTTGTCTGCACGTCTGTTCTAGGAAAGGAAAATGTTCACGAGCTGCATCCATTTCCCAAAACATCACATCTACTTTTCTTAATTCAGTGCTGGTGCCATGCTGGATCTATGCTTTGAGTTCATCCTAAGATGAGACAACGCTAGGCTGAGCATGCCTCGTTAGCATGGCAGCAATGTGGTATGAGACATTCAGGTGTTGCATGCTATGAAAAGCATGGTGGACCAATACTGAATTCAAAGCAAGGTTCTGGCTGATCTTGCTAATCCATTTGCCTGGTGTTTAATGTGTTTGTGCTCTCCAGGAGTCAGTGCAGTGTAGAAGTGTTGGGGGCAAGCACCACAGGTGACATCCTTGACTTTTCTGAGCCTCTTGTCTTCCTCTCGACGGTACCTAAAGCCCTTGCCCTCTACAAGGATCTGTCTAGGAGCAAGTGCCAAGTTGCAGAGAGGTCTCAGAGTGTTGTGGATGAGATGGGGGAGAAAAGAGGGAGGAAGAGGCAGGTGACAGTCAGAATGTGAACAAAACCCCACACTAATTTCAGGTTTGTGTTGCTCAAAAGCTTCTGTTCGGTGGCATTTGACCAGAAATCAGAACTTCTCAGCTAAGATCAGGCAGACATCAGTGTGGTTCAGTGCTCTTGAATGCTACGGAGGAAGGCTTAAAATCCCTTTAGTGCTCCTAACTGCTTAACATTCATCTACCTCTAGAAAGCCCAGCAAAGACTTGTTTTCATGTTGGTTTAAGTGTCCCAAAACTTGGGCTTGAAACCTAAAACCTTCCTCATCCATAGCTTTCCTTCTAGTGATAAGACCACAGCATCACAGATCCTCTTAAGGATCTTAAGTTAAACCCTCTTTCTTCCAGTGTTGCTCTTCTTGTCTCCATTTGCTAATTGTGAACATGGAAACTTGATAGCCTCATGCTAGAGCCTTACAGATCCCCAGATTATGCAGCAATAATTAAATTTAGGAGAGCAGAGGGAAAGGAATTAATATGAAAAAGAAAGAAAAGAAGAAAGCAATGCCCAGAAACGTGACAATGACTTTAAATGTGTGGTGTGTGGCCAGTGACATATGAGTCACTTGAGCCTATCTTTATAAGAGTATGAATAAAAGACCCAGCTGGCCTGGTGCCACTGCCCCTGTACACATAGGAGAGCTTTAACAGCAGCCTGAATTGTCAGCTAGAAGCTTATTGTCATCAAGGCAAGTAGACATCTTAGTCCTTGTGCTGGGGTAAGAGTCACCCTGCACCTCAAACTCCTATTGCAAGTCTTCCTCAGAGCTGTGCTCTGTAGATGTATTTCTCTTCCTTGCCTTTATGTTCCCATTTGACTTTCATGATCCCAAGAGAGTTTTCAGAAGTAATAGTAGGTATCTGGGTGTCTTCCTCTCATAGTTACATTGCCCACAGCTCTTGCAGCTCTGCAGCGCAGGTTCACTCTACACCTAGAATCAGTGAGGTTGGAAAAGACCTTTAAGCTCATCCAGTCCCACCATTCCCCAGCACTGCCAAGGCCACCACTAACCCATGGCACTGAGGGCCTTGTCTACATGATGTGTGAGCACTTCCAGGGATGGTGACTGCACCGCTTCCTTGGGCAGCCTATCCAGTTTCTCCACTTGACATGAATGCGGTCAATGCTGAATCGTTGCACTTATTCTCTGCAGCAAGGAGAGGTCCTCTGTGAAATGGAGATTGTGGTGTAATTGATATTGATAAAGCCTTTAAGAAGGTTGTTTTGACATCTGTCAGGAGCAATGCTGGTTACGGTTGACCCTGCTCTAGATAGCAGGATAGATTAGATAAGCAATACAGGTGCCCTGCTCTGCTGCTTTGTGACAACCCCCTTAGAGAAGTTTCCATCACCATTAGCTTGATGAACCTTCACAGCCAAAACGTAAAGAGAAGCCAAGAGCCTTTTTCATAGAATCCCAGACTGGTTTGGGTTGGAAGGGACCTTAGAGCTCATCCAGTTCCAACCCCTGCCATGGGCAGGGACACCTTCCACTAGAGCAGCTTGCTCCAAGCCCTGTCCAACCTGGCCTTGAACACTGCCAGGGATGGAGCGTTTACGACTTCTTTGGGCAACCTCTTACAGTGCCTCACCACAGTCATAGCGAACAACTTCTTCCTAATACCTCATCTAAATCTCCCCTCGTTCAGCTTAAAGCCATTTTCACTTTGGGAAGAGAGCTTGCAGTAAATCAGTGTACTTCCAAACCTCTGACTGTGTAGACACAGATACATCACAACTGCAGATGTTGGTACCCTGTCATAACAGGGACAAGGGTCCATCTTGCCCCACACTCTGCTGCCAAGGAGCAGACTAGAGGGAGGTTATGAGCATAGCATAAATGCTACCTCAACCCCACCTCCCACCCCAGGTGAAGCAGCCACTTCCCTTGGGGATTAAAGCCTGGAAAGAGGGAAGAGAGATGGTCCCAGAAGGATGGTGGGAGCGCAAGGCCGATATCACTGCAGCCACACTCTTCATCCCTTAATCCCCACAGAATAAGGTGTCTTCTAAGTGGCTCTAAATGGGAGTAACACATGAATTCCCAAATGAGAGAGGGAATTATGCAACTGTGAGGCAACCGATCTCATGTTCATAGTGCTGGGAAGGAGAGGAGCCCTCCCCCGCTCCTTACCCGAGCAGACAGTGAGTGGGGTTTCCTTAATGGGAATCCCTCCGCTGCTTTCTCCCCCAAATCCCTGGCTCGTGCGGGTGGGGTGTGCTGCATCAGGCAGTGGAACGAGGCTTGTTTTCCATTCAGAGGTTCAGCTGAAGATAGATTTGAACTCCACTCTATATTTAAAGGGAAGTGTATTTAAAGGGAGGTACTACTCCTGTAGTAGGCTTAGCCTAAAATGCCCACCTCGATCCGCTCCTCCCGCTCTGGGGAAAGGAGGCAGCTTGGTTCTGCTGCCTCTCACTGTGTCTGTTTGTAAGGAAGTTGTGAGGGAAACGCTCCTCTATGTGGGCTGAGAGCTCCAAGATAGAACAAACCCAAAACCCCCCAGAGATCCTCACGAGTGAGCTGACAGCCCTCATGTTGGTAAGGATCAGTTGAAGAAGGGGAAGGGCTTTGTCTGCTAACAACCTGGTGCATGCAAGAAAGCCTCTAGCTGGGAGCTCCCCCAAGTTCCCAAGCTCTTCAGCATCTTCCATCACCTAACTTTAGCGTTTACAAGTCATTGATTAACCTCACCCCATGGTTTCCCCAGCTACTCCTGCTCTGTCCTGCTGGGTAAGGCAGCATGGCTTACTCAGGTCAGCCCTTGGCAGAATCGAGAGGAAGCTTGAGGAGCATCTGCTCCCAGCTCTTTCCTACCTGTCAGGCCATGTCTGTCCTCTCTGCGTGGGAGTGTGGGGAAAACTTGGTGCCTGAATGGGTTTAGGCAGGGGTTTAGGTAGGGGTGTATTTGCATGTCAAGATGTGATAGTCCTGGGGAAGGATAGCTCCCTCCTAGGAGGCCACAGAGGAAGATGACCATCCCCATCTGGTGTGGCTAAGGAACGGGGCTGAGCCCTGACCGGGAAATGGGGATGGAGGACAGGTCCTGTCCCTTCAGGAGTGGATTTCCCTAGTGTTACCAGGACATCACTAAGGGGGAAAAGCTACCCCCCTATGCCAGGAACCTCCTCTGCCCTCACCTCCCAGGGCACAAGAGACCTTTAGGCTAGGGATGGCTCCAGCCTGTGAAAGAGCTAAGGAGCATCTAGGAGACAAAAAGCAGAAGCATCTTCTCAATCACAGGAAGGGCGTTGTGCCAGGATGGAAAAGCTGGCTTTGCATCCCAGCAACGCCATAGACTCCTTCTATAGCCTTGAGTGAATCACCCACCTTTCATTTACTCAGATATAAAGTAAGTGTAAAGGGCTTTTCCCTTTTGTCTTTATTCTTTCCTTATTCTTCTTTTTCTCTTCTTTTCACATATTGAGCTTCTTGGGCAGTCTCTTAACACTGGGCACATATAGCTCCTAGCATGTGATTGTGCAGATCATGTTAGCTTGTTTACCTCCTCCCTCAACATAAAGGAAAACTCCCCATTAAAATCCCTGTAGGAATACTGAGCCTGGGAGAGGTTATTTGGAGAAGGACAGAATGGATGGAGGGAGGGGGAGAAAGGATTTTGTTATAATGCAGGCACTGCCCTTCCTAAGCCAGGCTGAGTTTGCCTCCTAGAACTGGGTGATAAACGCCACTTTCCTGCGTGTCCACCCCTGCTTTCAGCCGTTCCGAGCTCAATCTTCCTGCTGCAGCGCATGTTCTGCCCTCAATTAAAGAGGAAAAAACACAGCAGGAAAAAAACCCCTGATATCCTGATTCTTCTCCCACTGCCTTGAGTCTCTGTAGCAGGGAACTGTGAGCAACCTCCCATTGCAAACAGCACAACCCCCCCCCCCCGTGTAAAAATAGCAACACAGCCCCAAACTTCAGGGCAATCACTGCTTGGTTTCAAAATATTTGCTCTGCTCCTGCCCTGGCCTTTATCTCTCAGGCTTCTCTATGTCACTGAAGCAACATTCAACAGCTCCTCGCCGGGTCTGCCTGCTCCAATGTGCTCCACCATTATTAATGGAAACAGTCTCCATCTCCCAGCCTTTAAAAAGACACCCTCTGCTAAATATAGGCAATCTGCGTGTGCCGAACTACTACAGGGCAGAGGGAGAGGGACCAAAATATTGACATGCACTGGGTGTGTATAATTTGTTTTGATTCCTGCTCTCAATCTCTTCCCTCCCCTCCTTCCCCAGTGCCAATCTGTGCATAACGCGCACACCTTGGTGGAAAAGCTGCTGTTATTTAGCAGGAGGAATGTGGCTGCTGCTCGGAGCCTGGCTCCAAAGGAGTTTCCTTTGTTTATTTTTCCATCCTCTGTCCAAACGGTGTCAATGAGAGCGGAGCTTACGGAGCTATTTATAGCCTCTCGCCACACTAGGCTGCACCTTGCCAGCAGCAGCAGCAGCAGCAGCTGCCCAGGGGGGACTGGATGGGGCAGGCCATGGGGCAGGCTATGGGGCTGGGCACCCAGGCAAGGGCAGAAGGGAGGGATAAGCATGGAAGGCAAGGAGGAAAAGCAGAGGAGGTATGCAAATCTGGGGGCATGGTATGGAAGGGGACAAGGGGAGCTGTCTCTGATGTTCAGCAGGGGATGGAAGCTGGAAGCATCAAAGATTGTATTGGGAGAGATTTGAGGAGGGAGGTGGGAGGCAGCTATTCCCCTGGTCAGGATGGATGCTTTGAATGAAACCATCTTGGGGAAACCCTTGCCTGGGAGCTGGTCAGAGTGGGATCTGCCTCTTGGGAAGTGGGTTTGGGGGATGCAGAAACATCCCATCTCACTCGGTACAGAGGGAGAGCTCAAAAAAGAGCAGTTCTGGAATCTACCCCATGGGGAGGGGGCGACTGGTCCAACGAGAGCTGTAACTGGGACAGGGGGACACAAGGGGACACTGGGCTTGTACAGCCCATTGCCACAGGGGAACGGGTGCAGGGTGTGCTCCCCACCCCTTTCCCCAGCATCTCCCTGGTTTGGGATGCTGGGCTCTGCCCTTTGCTGGAGCAGAGGAGCAGAGCACGTGTGCAGCATCCCCCCAGGAGGGGCTGGGTACCTCCTCCCCAGCCCCTCCGCTCTCACTGAGCTGAGCCTTGGCTCCCCCCGGGGGTCCTGCCTGCTTCCTGCACCCCACTGGGGACATTTCCCCTCCCTGCCCGTGGGTGGGTTTGATTCGTGCCTGGCTTTATGTGCACACGTGTGCCGGGGGCAGGTTCCTAAGCGGGGGTGAGGGTACCCTACCCAGTAACCAGGCAGGCTCTGAGGCTCGGTTGGCATCTGTGTGTTGTTGTTGTTAGCATTAATAAGCTTGCCCTTGGTGCAGTCTGCAGGGCTCGAGGTGCTGACTAAGGAGCAAAAATCCTGGGAAGGGGGGGGGGGAACGGGAAAGGGAGCTCACATTTGGGATTGTGTATGAGTACATGCCCTCCCCCACACACACCCCGAGTACGTGTCCAGAGTCGAGGGCCACCCTATTTTTCCTAATGGAGTGCAGGCAAAAAGCTGCAGTTTGAGGTATTGCCTGAGCTGGCAGGGAGAGCTGGGCTGGCCAGATGGAGGGATGAGAGGGAGGCAGGGAGAGAGAAGCAGGCAGGGATGGGAGGGGGGAGAAGGGAGCTAGACACCTACGCAAACACAGAGTGAGAGGAGATCCTTGGATGCAAACACAGACACAGGCGTCCTCCTCCTCCTCACATGCCCCTGATTCATTTCCACATGCCATACACGTGACATGCTAATTCAGGGCTACTACAGAACTCCAGGGCGAGAGAGGAACGGGAGAGAGAAATAAAACCCAGTAAGACACCAAACTGCAGACTGTTCAAGGGGATTCGCTGCAGCTCATCCAGACCCCAGCCCCAGGCTCCCTCCGGGCTCCCGGAGCCTCATGCCCCACGCACCACCACCACCACCACCATGCGGGAGCGGTTCCACGTGTCCCTGCACAGACAACCAGCACGGTGCCAGCATAAATCCCACCCTTCCCCAGGACCGGGGTTACATCAGCCGCACGCTCCCCTCCACATCCCTGCGGCACAGCGCAGGCTGGGGCAGAGCGAGCCTCTGCTTTCCACCCTGAAACCGGGGGCTCGGTGAGCTTGAGTCTATATTTAAACACAGGCACATAAGCCCTACGTGCTGAGGGGGGGAGAATAAGCTCCAAACAACCTCGTTATAAACCCCGGAGATCCTCAAGGTAAATGTAGTGATCCCGCAGCAGGGCAGGGAACGGTCCCGGCTGCAGCCCCGCCACGCTGCAGGCTGCTTCCCCACCTCCATCCCCAGGGCTTGGTCCCCCTGCCTGCCCCCATTTCCAAGCCATGGCAGGCCACCTCCTCTGCCTGATTCCAACAGTCGCATCCCCACTGTGACAGGGAGCTGAAAAGGAGGGGAGGAAGAATCCCAAATACAGCTCTGGCTGTGGGTGGGCTGGTGTAGCTGTGGCACTATAGCTGTTCCGACCCCACTGGGGTTTCCACCAAGGTAATAGCACAGGTTTATCCTCTGTACTTGTACCTTTGCCCAGGTTATGCAGCGCTTTCTTACCATCTACTCTTCCAGCCCTGGGTCCAAAATGAATGAGCCACCTGGATGCATCATTTCTATCATGCAGACATAATGTCAGCACAGAGCTCTGCAGCCCATCGCCAGCCAGCTTCCTCCCACCCCCTGTTTAAGGCTGCATCCATGCAAAGACCTGGAGAGCTTCACCCTCTCAGGCACTACCAGGTGTGCCAGAGACAAGGGTAAGGGAAAGCAGATTTCCTCTTTAGAGCATCTTTGTTCCAGTGGAAGGGGGAAGGGGGGCAAGGACTCCCACCTCATGGTGAGGGAGCCAAAGAGGGGGTCAGATCCCTTGTTCACGCCAGAGCAAACGTGATGAGCAAGGATGAGAAACCAACCCTCTGAAGTGTGCCTGGGAGTGGTGGTGGCTGCCAGCAGCAGCAGGGTTAGACCTGTCTCCAGCAAACAACCAGCTCTGGTGGGGGCTTCCAGCACCCTTTGGGGTTAGCCTTGAGCCCCCCAGCTCCCACTGCAACAGTCAGTGTGATGAGGACTGAGGCCTGGACAGGACATCCAGGTGGAGAGATGCTCTTCCCTTCAAAGGGGCAGGTTGTTACACTCTGGCCAACAGAGGGGCAAATCCTTAAGCCTCTCTCCTACACCCCCATTTCTGCTGTAAAACAAGACAGGGAAAGGTGCCAGCAACATCAGGGAAAAGCTGTATCTCAGCAGAGGCATCTTTGTATTAATTTCCTCCTTGATTTAGTGGGTATGAGACAAGGAACTTGGTGGGGTTGATCTCACTGTAGCATGGAACGCTAAAGATATTTTGGGCCCTATCAAATCCTTAGGATGCTCTTGCTAACTGGAGTAACCCTCCAGACGTCTCTAACAGGAGCACCAAATCCAGCATGGCAAAACCAGTCTTCTCATGGATAGCATCTTGTGCGTCATGCCTTTGAAAAGCAGAGAGGGGAAACTTGGGCTGCAGCCCTGGTAATCTTCTCCTGTGAACAGGTGGCAGCTCCAATTCTTTATCCAAGTGCTGATCCTTCCTCTTTTGGGGAACCAGGGGAGCTGGCCCCTGGCCCCAAGAAAGATGCCTTAGCAAGCTGCCTCCTCCTTCTGCATTCCCGAGGAGGAAAGAGCTGATCTGGTTTACTGCTTGCTCTGCATCTCCCCATGTGTGAAGGGGCTTTCTCTGCAAGACTGAGTACCTTGAACAAAGACCTGTGAAGGAGAATACGCATCAATCCCAGATTTGGCTGCCATCGTTTTTATTAGAGACACCCTGCTCGCTCCGGAGGAGAAACCTGTGTCAGTTCATGCAAAGAGCGAGAGGAGAAGGTGGAAAGCACTCACGTTAAATATTCCACCTGAGTATTTTAAGCTGACAGGCACACGAAGTCAAAAAACCCCACAAGCTATAGAAGGCTGTGTAAGGCTCACTGCAAAACAAGGCTTTCTGTCTAAGGCAGAAGAAACAAAGGTCACCCAGAACACCCACTACCGTATGTATTTTTAAACTCTTATTATGTCTGTTCTCAGAAGCCCTAATCATGATTGAGGTCCTTGTGTGTACAGATGTAAAGGTAAGGTGCCAACCCCAAAATACTTCTAATGATGTGGGCACAGAGGGGGCCACAAATACACACATGCACAAGTGTGTGAGTGTATCTTATGTGTGGCACCCTTGCCCTTCTGATATTGCCCATGCCACAGTGCCAGGCAGAATCATAGAATAGTTAGGGTTGGAAAGGACCTTAAGATCATCCAGTTCCAACCCTCCTGCCGTGGGCAGGGACACCTCACACTAAACCATGGCACTCAAGGCTCTGTCCAGCCTGACTTTGAGCGCTGCCAGGGATGGAGCATTCACAACCTCCCTGGGCAACCCATTCCAGTGCCTCACCACCCTCACAGTAAAGAACTTCTTCCTTATATCCAATCTAAACTTCCCCTGTTTCAGTTTGAACCCATTACCCCTTGTCCTGTCACTACAGTCCCTAATGAAGAGTCCCTCCCCAGCACCCCTATAGGCCCCCTTCAGATACTGGAAGGCTGCTATGAGGTCTCCACGCAGCCTTCTCTTCTCCAGCCTGAACAGCCCCAACTTCCTCAGCCTGTCTTCATACAGGAGGTGCTCCAGTCCCTGATCATCCTTGTGGCCTCCTCTGGACTTGTTCCAACAGTTCCATGTCCTTTTTATGTTGAGGACACCAGAACTGCACACAATACTCCAGGTGAGGTCTCACAAGAGCAGAGTAGAGGGGCAGGATCACCTCCTTCGACCTGCTGGTCACGCTCCTTTTGATGCAGCCCAGGATACGGTTGGCTTTCTGGGCTGCAAGTGCACACTGAAGCAGGCTCATGTTCATTTTCTCATTGACCAACACCCCCAAGTCCTTCTCCTTGGTCTGCTCTGAATCTCTTCTCTGCCTAAATGATGCTCCCCCCAAAACGATGAGGAAATCCCTGACTAAAGAGCATGCAACTACAAGTAAAGACCAAACCTATCTGAGGGTTTAGGCTGAGCTTAACAAGCTGCCACACGCACGTTGCAGTCTGGGAATCCTGCCTCTCCGTGTCTCCGGTAACCATGAAACTGCACTCCTTCCCACGTCGGCAGGAACAAAGGTTTTCTTCTTTGTAATTACATTAATACCTGTTCTTCCCTCATGCTGGCAATTTGGTTGATTTCTTGTTTATTGCTTTTCACCTTCCACCATCAATAATTCAGCCACATAGCCCCCAGGAGGTGGAGAACTAACTACTCATTTTACAGAGACTTGCCTAGGAAAGGAGTGATGTGCTAGCTGGGATCAGAGCCCCGGCATTCCCAGTTCCCAACCCCAGCCACAGCCCTGGAGACAGCAATCCCACGACCTGCAACGCCAGGGCTGTCACTAGCTCTAGGAGGTTTATTCCAGCTTTTGTCTCCTCGGGTTTTGCTATGAATAACAACTGCAGGATGTGACCCTAATTGCAGATGAGGTCCATGGGCAAGTTCTGTGCTGTTGGTGGTGCTGCTTTGCCTCTGGTAGGTGCATTTTGGTCTTGTATTTCCCAAATCCAAGTGTAGTACCCAGGTCTTCCCAAGGAGTCCCTCTGTGGATAAGGTCTACGGGCTTTATTTTGGTTCCAGTAAAAAGAGGTGCTCGTAATTAAACTGCTGCTGTAGCCAACCCCAGAAAATCCCATGTTATGAACTGGAAGGGGTGAGGAGAGAAAAGCCTGCGAAGAGTAAGCTCCACTTGTGCTCTCTAGCGAGTGTCTGAGCCATATAGGTCAGGCAGAAGCCATTTGCTTTGCTGTACCTGCTCCAGGGATGAGCATGGGGGCTGCATTCTGCATATGTGTCAGCCGCCTTGCTTTTCAGTTCGCTTCAATTAGCTAAACCCTCCTCAGAACCCTGTGGAAACGCGTATCCCTTAAATATCCCTTTACTCCTCGAGCAACGGCGGGCTGTGTGTGTGTGTGCGTGCTTTTATATCCCTTCCCTTCGCGTGCTGTCCTTTCAGCTCATCATTCCCAATCTCCAGCCATCACTTCGGCTGCCGTGGGCTGTGTTTTAACCCCTCCGGATCTCCCCCCTCTATGCGCCGCTGAGCCCCCGCCGGGGGTGCGGCGCGGGTGCAGTTCCCACGCTTGGCCACCAGGGGGAGCGAGCTCCTGCGATTCATAAAATGTGCCTCCATTGACAAAAAAAGCGGCGGGCGATCGTGAATGGCGAGTGCGGGAGTTCCCGCTGCCGCCGGGAGCACGGGCAGGGAAGGGCCGGGACTGGCCCTGGGGTTGGTGCGCAGGGATACGGGGATCCCAGGGGGCTTGGTCCCACTGAAGTCAGCGAGCTCTGGGCCGCGGGGGGGGTTGGTGGTGCCAGGGAGCGCAGTTCTGCTCCCAAACTCCACTGAAAGTAGTGGCAGCGGCGACGCCGAAGGCAGGAGGGTGTTGGTGTCACGGGCTCCAGCCCACGCTGTCTCTGGGGATGCTTTGTGGGTTCCTATGAGGTTTTGCAGTACATGCGGTCAGCTGCCAAACGTTTTTAGTTAAGGGGAGAGGAGGCTGATGGCTAAGAAGAATGTTTGCACGCAGAATGTGTATCTCTAAGCAAACTCGACGTCCGTCTCCATCTCCCAACCCGGTGTGACTGAACCCATCCTCACAGTGGTAAGTTCCCCAGTTTCTGCTGTCTGTTCCTCACCTACAGCACTGTAGTGGGGTTTGGGGGGTTGCACCAAAGGGCAACCAGAGGGAAGAGAGTGGGGCTGAGCAGTGAACCCTGGGGATGCTTTAGCCCAGTTCTGCTATGGTCTTGTCAGGTGCCTGAGAGTGCTCTGATGAATTAAAGGCCTAAGAACTTGCCAATGGCCACTGCAAACTCTTGCTTTCAAATATTTCCCAATGCAACGGATAGAAGAAAATATGAGATGGGTGTTTATGGCTGGGCATCTCACAGTAAATAGTAATTTCAGTGGCTTTTTAGAGTTCTACCTTCACAATCCAAAATGGAGCCAGTTTATAACTTTGCAGGATATGAGTTAAAATGTGCAGCTCAGGGCCGGTAACTCCAGTGACTGCAGTGGAGTTCAGCCAAGAATGAATTTGGCAAAGCGGAGTGGTCAAGGTGGTCCTAAGCAATATTAGATATGGGAAAGCAACCGTCACTTCTGCCTGCTCTGCAGCCCGTGCCTGTCTGCTTCAACCCTCCTCCTCCAACAGCGAGACCTTCACCCACTGCGGGCTGGAGCCAGTCGAGGGCTGTTCCAGTGGCTGTTCCAGACTGCACTGCCATAAGGGAAAGGGCTGCAAAGAACAAGTCTGACCCCACTCTCTTAATTGTTTCCTGCCTCCCTTTCCTCTCTTTGATGGCAAAGGGGAGGGAAGGAGCAAGGCAGAAAGAATAAGTGCCACAGCATGTGGAGGGGAGATACTGGGCTGCTCCATAGTGACAAGCCAGTGCGTCACAGGGAGCACCTCCTCCAGTAACCACGCAGGGGAGGACCAGGCCTATAGCCACCCTTACTCAGCTTCAGTGATTCAGCCTTAAAGCCCCTTCATCTCACTTATAAAAGGCAGAAAGCCCCTGCCATGCAGTTCAGAAGGTAACCTTGTCTCCGTCTTCCCCCTTGCACAGGTACAAGGAGGACGTAGATGCTGCAAGGTTTTATACAAAAAGGAATAGGAGAAGCAGGCTGGATTCACCTGTGGTATGAAACAGATTTAGCTCTTGAATGAGTTTGCCCAAAATGGCCTCTCTGAGACTTTGAGTTACAGTGCAGTGGAGGTAGAAATAAACCTGCAAAGGGCTTTCCACCCTGAACGATGCTCTGGTGCATCAGTTATGTGCGTGTATGATAAAACCATTGAGAGATCAGCAGAAACAAACCAGGCCTGAAGTATTCCATACCCTGAACCATCACATCTGAGCCTGTTGCACAGGGGTCTCCTGTCAGAAACTGTGTGACCATTTCATGATGCTGACCCCTGGCATGGGCAAAGCTTTGGGAAGTCCAGTTCATCCCTGGGACATGTCTGGTTAGGCA
This sequence comes from Pezoporus wallicus, assembly GCF_028554395.1. Taxonomy (NCBI): domain Eukaryota; kingdom Metazoa; phylum Chordata; class Aves; order Psittaciformes; family Psittacidae; genus Pezoporus; species Pezoporus wallicus. Next base: position 2,662,037 of record NW_026638015.1, on the reverse strand, counting down.
GGCTGCAGAATGGATGCTTTCGCTGTGTTACCAGTTTGCCAGGGCTTTGGTAGTGCCAGAGGTGATTGTGATTTTGCTTTTGTTAAATTCCAGATGAATTCCCATCCCTCAGTCTCCTTGCACTCTGTGCAGATCAGAAACTCCCCTTTGGACCTCAAGGGAAGGCAGCCCTCCATCCCATGGGAAAAATGACGTCTTCCTTTGACCTGGCGCTGGACACAGCCACTTGCTCATGTGCTCTGATGCCTGTGTAGCCTGCAGCCTCTAACAGCCCTAAACCCATGTTCCATGCAGCCTATCCAGACTGCGAATCTCCTGGTTTTCCTTCCAGGACCAAACCTTCTGCAGTAAATCACAGTAGTCTTTAAACACAGGATACCAATTCAATTAAAAAGCTGAAAACAGCAAGATGGGTCTGACCCACCTGCAGTTAAATTTGGTCACTTACCTTGTCCAACCTCCCTCCTCTTTTCTAATCCTTCTTTGTGTGGTTCCTATCGTGTTCCTCAGTTACAGTTCCCCATTTAGCATGTCATCTCCTTGTGTACAGGGTGCTCTCCTCTACTTCACCATCAAGCACTCTGTGCACTGCACTGCCTTCCCTCACCATTATTTAGTGCTCGCGTTTGCTGCTGCATAGGTAGCGTGGTGTCTCCCTGCTCTTCTAGAAAACTCTGATATTCGCAGGACTGCAATGCCTGAGAAGTCAGCAACAAAACACTAAGAGAAATATCCCTCCCCAACACAATCCTCACCGCGTCCTGCTGGCATTAGCTCCTGGGAATGGCACAGCAAAAAGTGAGAAGCCTAATAAATAGACCTGAGACACTCTCTTTGGGTGTGCTATTATTAGAATCACAGACAACACATTGGAAATCCAGCATTTGTCTGCATCTATTCCGAGTGCATTAACTGTGTTGACTGTAGCTGTATTGATTAGCTGCTGGAGCAGCCTGGAAAAGCTGATATCATGGTACAGTGCAAGGTCTATGTCGAGAGTTGGAGTGTAGGTTATTTGGTTTGGCCCGTGTGCTCGTAGTCATCTCTTGTGCAGGAATCATAGAATAGTTAGGGTTGGAAAGGACCTTAAGATCATCCAGTTCCAACCCCCTACCATGGGCAGGGACACCTCACACTAAACCATGTCACCCAAGGCTCCATCCAACCTGGCCTTGAACACTGCCAGGGATGGAGCATTCACAACCTCCCCGGGCAACCCATTCCAGTGCCTCACCACCCTAACAGGAAAGAATTTTCCTCCTTATATCTAATCTAAACTTCCCCTGTTTAAGTTTGAACCCGTTACCCCTTGTCCTATCACTACAGTCCCTAATGAAGAGTCCCTCCCCAGCATCCCTATAGGCCCCCTTCAGATACTGGAAGGCTGCTATGAGGTCTCCACGCAGCCTTCTCTTCTCCAGGCTGAACAGCCCCAACTTTCTCAGCCTGTCTTCATACAGGAGGTGCTCCAGTCCCTGATCATCCTCATGGCCTCCTCTGGACTTGTTCCAACAGTTCCATGTCCTTCATCCGCAGCTCGGTGGTGTACATCAGTGGTTGTTGGGAGAGGTGGAGGGATGAGCAAAGCCATCTCATGGAGGGAATCCATAGAGAAAGGGAAAAACCATGATAACTCTAAGTGTGATGTATGTAGGCTCAGCACTTGAACACAGGCCAAGACTAACTTGTGCCTGTTTGCTGGGTGTGACCTTCCCCTGTGTTTTGCCACACCACAGGAGGTGTTAGACTTTGTCCAGGAGCTCTCCGTGCTCATTCCCAGCACTGCAGTGGTGGATGAGGGAGGGTGCTGGTGTGCAGGTGAGTGCCCTGCTGTGGCACAGCGCCCAGAGGGCAGAGTTGAAGTCACATTACAAACAGCAGATTGTGTGCAACGCAATTCTCTATCCCCAGGGTTCCCATGTGCTTTCAGCCACTCTCTGCCTCCCTGCTTCCTGACAGGAAAAGGAAATTCAATTCCCTCTAAGCAAAGTTTTGGAACATCCAATTTTCTTCAGTTCACACCCCCCCACAATACACAACCTTTATCATGTCCAGAGCCCAGATCCCCACACTGCATTTGGTTCCCTGTGTTGCACACCAGCTTCCCTCTCCTTTACGCTCCTGTGTTTGCAGGTACCAGCATGGAGCCCTGAAGAGGAGCTGGGGAAGGACTGGAGAATGGCTTGGGATGACTGAGCACATTTTGAAAGGGAGAAGACAGATGTGAAAGGAGCAGGTACAATGAGCAGAAGACCTGAAACAGAGCACTCTGGAGTCCCATGAGGTAAGGATACACTGGAACTGGTTGCCCAAAGAAGCTGCGGCTGCCCCATCCATCCCTGGCAGTGTTCAAGGCCAGGTTGGAGACAGGGACTTGGAGCAAGCTGCTCTAGTGAAAGATGTCCCTGCCTGTGGCAGGGGGTTGGAACTGGATGAGTTTTAGGGTCCCTTCCAACACAAACCACTCCTTGATTCTGTGATTCTATGATTCTATGTTGGTTGTGAAGTCTGTGAAGCCCAACTGCTCGGCTTCTCCCATTCCTCTTCACTGCTTTCACCCACCATGTTCCTTGTGTCTCTTTTTACTCCCCTGTGGTGCTTCAACTGCTCTGAAAACTCCTCCGTTACAGCGTACTTTGTACCTCCATGTCTTCTGACACTCTCCTCTTCCTCTCCATGCATGCACTGCTTGCTTGCAGCTCTCCTCACTCTTTTCCTCCTATGTGTCCATCTCAGCTTTACCCTTCTCCTTCCCACCCCACGCGTGTGAGATGGACGCATGGCAGTGCTGTGAGAGATGATGTACCAGGCTCAGGGTAGCAGGACAGGGAATGAGACCCAAGGTCCAGCACCAGGCTGCTCCTGGTGCATTGGGAAGGAGGTTGACAGCCCTGGGAATTCAGAGGTTCATTCTTGGTGGAAGAAAAATGCTGCATGAGGGAAAACACTGTCTGCAGAGCTCCAAGTGGCTCTGGCCAGAGACGGGCTCTGTGCCCAGCAGTAGGGCAGTGAGATGGATGCAGATTCCACCCTGACTAACACATTCTGCTTACACGGCAGGAAGAGGGTTTCTAACCTAGCTGGCCTTCATCCTCCACCAAGCCCCTCATCACACTCCTGGGTTAGGGTAACAGCTCTAGACCCTTGTCTTTTGTTTCTTTGCACCTTTTAACCCCCTTCTTATAATGGCTTTTTCCTTACCAGAGCCCTATCCTCTCCTTCCTGTGCTTTCCTCCAGCCCCTTCTTCTTGCTGCATCCAACCAACCCACCCTGCCCCTCTTCAGTCAACACACATGCCCCAAAGCCTTCCCTCTGTTCACCACCACCACCCCAAACCATACAAAACTCAGAAACCTCTAGAACAGTTTGTGCTGAAGGGATTTTCTATCAGTGACTTCTCGGGGCAAACAACCAAGCCGCTTGTTTTTCTTTGGCTGCATTCACTTTCCTTGCTCCAGGTAACCTAATCCTGTTTTTTCCTTCCCCGGCTTCTATCTTCCCTCAGTTAGTCATTGCTGATTTTCCCCTGACTACTTACGTTTCTAAAACAACATTGGATTGTTTATTTTCGAGCTCTCACAAATGTTGTTTTTAAACCAGAGACTGTGGGGTTTGGATAAAAGGCAGCCTTGCAAAACGCAAGCAGCGCGTGCATCGCTCTGCTGCCGAAAGCCATCAGGAGGAGAAGTCACCTGCACGGTGCAGGGGTGCAGCTCGGGTTCAGCCAACACCCGGTGTCACCTGGAATCATTGAGTTATTTGGCCAGCAAGAAGCCTGGAAACTGTCTTGCTCTGGCACATGTCTTACAGCTCATGTGCACTGTCTTTGACTCGATCTTCTGCCACAAGCTGATGTGGGGACTCGAGCTCAAAGGTTTTGCCCTTTTGCAGTGCAGTGTCATCAAGGGGTGCTGGGTCCAGTGAAATGAATACCAAAGGATGGTCCAGTCTGCACAGGACCACACCACCTTTTGCAAAGTAGTAATAACACCAACGGTAACACAAAGATGAATGAGGGCATGAATGAATGATTCACATCATGGCCGTGCTTTCATTCTTCCCCTTGATTCTCCCCTCAGAACTAAGGGTGGAGCCTCTGCGCACACCGATGCTAAACTTGGAGTAGTCAGCAGTCTGCAGATCCTCTTGCAGCCATAGCCCGTGTGTAGCCATGACATGAAAAACAGGGACACGTGAGATGCTCATCTCAAGCAGGCTGCACAGCCACAGCTTCTTGCTTAAATGACTCCAAATTTGCCTCAAGAGATATTAGCCAGGGCCTCGGGGAGGCTGGTGAGCATCACAAAAATCAGATTGAGCATAGGAATATCAAGGTGTGTTGCATGCTTCTTCGTTAAGCAGTATATGATGCTTGTTCTTCACTACAGCAGAGCAATGCACGCTCCCTGGGTTGGATCGGAGCGTGTACAGTACTCAAGTATTGTAGGTAATAAATGGTGTACCCACTAGTGCCGGGCTGCAGTGGTGATTAATCATTTAGGCCCTGATCCTGCAAACATGCATGAGTTTAATGTTACTACTATGAGTAATCCCCTTGATTTCAAATTAGATTAGTCACAGTCTTAACACTTGGCACGTGAATAAATGTTTGCAGGGTGAGAGCCCTATTTATGGCCTGATCTTGCAAATTATTGCTGTCTAGCACAATGCCTCTGCTCCTGAATAGTTTCACTGATGAAACAAAAAAAAACAGGAGAAAAGGTTCAAACGCTCCCCTGGATTGTGAAGGTTGCAGGTTTAGATCTGCTATGTGGTACCTGTGCACAGCTCTGCATAGCTCAGGTCATGGGTGGATCAAGCTGTATCTTGCCATGGGTGTGTGCCTGCTTAAAGCTCTGATGCAAAGCACTTGGAAGGCGATCACCGGCAGTGTTTTTTACTGTCCTTTACCCCTGGTTCTAAGATTTAGGTCTCCCATCTCCGGTGTTAAATGGAATTCTTCTTCTATTTCCTTTTATATGAACGAACGAGAGAGCAATGCCATCGGTTCTGCTGCGTTCGGGTGAAGACAATAAGGAACCCAATGAGCAGCTTGCGAATTTAAATCGCGGCTCTAATCAAATTCCTCTGGGCTGCCGTGTCCTTTCTGTGAAATCAACCTGCATTGAAGGGACTGGGCTGCTGTTTGTGAATGTACCATCTCTGCAAATTACCGCTGCTCCGTTGCATTGTGTTTGTATGAATGGGGGTGACATGTGCTTGCCCACAGGTCCACGTGAGAGAGGTGGGGTGAGGAAGGAAGGATATTTTTAAAGTGAATCTAGAGGGAGAAAGTGGAAGCTGCGGCTTCATAGAATGTGAATGGTATCCTAAAATAACCCCTGTCATCTGCCCACCCACCCTCTGCCAAAAACCAAGGTGCAGCTATTTTGTTTCAGATTAATTCTTGGCCCCAGAGGGTATCGATAGATCAATATCTTGTGCCTCTGATCTCTTGCGGGCCACCCTTCGATGGCTCATGCAAAGGCTAAAAACAGAAAGATGCAACACAAAAGATACCGCAGTCAGCTCAAGCAAGGGGGATATTTTTAGATCAGAAAAGGGAAAGGAGGGGAGAGGGAAAGAGAAAGGAAAGAGAGGGAGAGAGGCTGGTCTAGGGTTTGCAATCTAATTTGGTCTCTCTCCCACCACCCCCCCCCCACCACCCCCCCCTTTCTTTCTTTCTCCTTTTTTATTCCATCGGTGGTATTTTCCATACAATCTGATTTCTGCCCATTTGGCTGGGGAGGGGGGGAACCGGGGGGGGGGGGCAGCACAGCAAAGCCAGGCTGAAGATTCTGGAGTTTTATGGCTCATTCCAGCTAGTGGCTTCTCTCTGCCAGTTGAATTAATTTGATACTATTTTTGAAAGTCAGTGTTTCTAAGGGAGACCTAATGACGCAATGACGTCAATGCAGGTCAATAGCACACACTGGAGGAACTGACTGTGCTACCGGGAGCCAAGGGCTGGGAGCCTGCTCCAGCACCCCAGCTCCCGCACACGAACCCCACCACCATTCGCACCCTAATCCCCCCCCCCCCCAATAATAAATAACTAATAAATGTTAATGTGACGAGAGGCGGGGGGGGGGAGGGGGGAGGAGGAGAAATCCCACATCTATATGTACAGATAGACATATATCCATATATCCATCCATCCCCCCCTCGCTACCTGCCAAAGGCAGCGCTCCCGCCGCGGTGCACGCACACGGAGCACGCAGGGACACGCGTGTGCCCGGCCGGCGGCCGCTGCGCTATAAATAGCGGCGGGGGCGAAGGGAATGGATTGTTGGGGGGGGGGGGGGGGGGGAATATCGGGAAGGGGGGGAACCGGGAGATAGGGAAAAGGAGGAGGAGGAGGAAGGGTGTGGAGGGGGTGATGCCACCCCGGAGGTGCCGGGCTCGGCGGTGCGGGGGCGGTGCGGGGGCGGCTGTGGGGGGGAGGAGGAGGAGGGAGGAGGAGGCGGGATGGAGGAGGAAGGGGGGGGCTGCTCCTCGCTGTCTCCAAGTCAGGCTCTGAACACGAACCTGCGCTTTTCCCTTTTTTTCTTCCCCCCTTTTTCCCTGTGTTTCTTTTTCCCCTCCCCGTTGCCGCTCTCCCGGCAGAGCGCGGGCACACACATTACGCGAAACCCACAGCCTTCCGCGACACACAGCTCCAAACGCTCGAGTTTATTTATACAGCCCCTCCACCCTCGGCTCTTCCCAACCCGTCCCCAAATTCCCTAGAAATCCAGCTAAGGCGTGGGGAAGAAGGGAAAAGCGGTCTCGGAGGGGAGGGAAGTGATTTATTTTTGTTCCGTTTAGGGATGGTTTTGCTTTGGTTTGGTGTTTTTTTTTTCTTTCGTTTTTTCTTTTTTCCTTTGCGTACAAAAAAAATAAGTGAAGAAGATTTGGCAAGGTAGGTTTCTGTGTGCGTGTGCGTGTGTGTGTGTGTGTGTGTGTGCAGGTGGTTTTGCCTTTCTTTTGCAAAGTTTCCTGATTTCAAGTTGTTGCGATGCTTTGACAAGAAGTAGACTTCTCTGATTTGTTCTGCTGCCTGCCTTTGGAGAAAAGAAAGACTGGACAACATTGCATTCCTTCCCCCCCCACCCGTTTCTTTGCAAAGAGTTCTCGAGGCTGTCGTGTCGTGTGTCCTGTGTGTTTGATGTTCCTGCAGGAAAGCATGCTAGTTTTGTGAGCTCCGACTGCAGGCAGGGAGCTCTGTATTGAAGATCCCCCCCCTCCTCAACCACTACTTTTTGCAGAGGCTGCAACTTTCACTTTGACACATTTTGGGGTGGGAAGGGGAGGGGGGGAGAAGGGAACCATGGACTTACCCGGGTAACGAGCTTGCAAATGCAGTTTTAATTGCAGAAAGAGTCCAAGTCAGCAGCGTTAAAGCTTAAGGAGGATGGGAGGAAGCTGACATTTCTTGCATAGAGAATTTGCTACCATTGGGAATAGACTGAAAGCTCGGGGAGGGAGGGGGGGGGGGGGGGGCAAAATAATATGGAAGTAAATCATGAGACAAAATACTAATTAAAGTGATGCAGGAAAGTGAGAGGCTGTTACAAGCTCTAACCACCTGTAGAGGGAAATCTTTATACATAGTAATTTCTGATAGCTGATCTATAGAGAAACTAAAGGGAATTACATGTTCCAAACTTTGCTGCTCTGCAATGTGCAAGCCGAGATGCCAAGCTGCTTGCTTAATTCTCGGGGGCTCGAGAGCTGCAGAAGCCTCTTAGCTCGGGAGAAACCAGGGTTTAGCAGCTACTGAGCCTCAGTCTCCACCTTGGCTGCAGCCATCTGTGGTGCATGTCCTGCTTTTCTTTACTGCTGCTGCACTCGATGTGGTTATCAACAGATGTCTTGCTTGAGAAGAGTGGGTTTGATTTGTTGTTCATTTCGGGCAGGTTTCTTAATGGGGAAAAGTTGGATGAAGGGAACTGTCTAAAGGGAAGGTTTCCAAAGCGGCTGCTCTAACCAGTGGAAAGCCTTTTCCCCTTAGAGAATCCTGCTCAACTTGTGTGTCACCGAAAGAGTAATAACTAATACTTTGTCATAAGTGACACGAGGCACGATGTGAATCATGTGCCATACCTTGTGCAGTGCTTTTGTTTCTGAGGAGCCTCAGGGCACTCAGTGGAACAAGGAGGCAGCCTGACCTCAGAGGGGACCCAACATGCAGCTGCAGGATGATAGCCAAATGCTTCAGAAGCACGAGGTGGCACTGGAAGTCAGGGCTGTGGCAGGTGGTGCAAAAAGCCTAAAGTGAGGTGGTTTGGAGGCAGCATTTTCCCTTCTTGCTTGCTCATGCACTATTTTCACGCACTGTTGTGAAGTGCAGATGTGTCAGGTAATGGGCTGGGGGTTACAAAGCCCTCACCTTGTAATTCTCCAGCCTGTTGCACCATTGGTCCCACATCCCCTGCAGAAATATGGAGATCTTGAGTTAGCTTGGCCTTGAATCACCCGTACTGCCATCTGTTCACCCCTCATCTGTCATTTGCCTATCCAGCTGGGAAAAGGTGGAAATCCTGTGGTTTATTGCTGTGAATCTTGATGTGCACGGCATCGGGGTCATCCGGTTAGTGAGAACTGCAGGAGGTGAAACACCGTGGGCATTTCTTTCCTCTGCATGGTGTTACAACAGCTGGAGTCCATCACCCAGGGGTGCTGGTTTAGGTCCGGCCTGTGCCCTCGTAACACACATTAGTGCCTCTGGTTTCTGGTTCAATGGCCTGTATCACCTCCAGCCAAAAAATGCAAGTTGTTCCCAACCCTCACTTTCTGAGGTTTGGCCTTCATCTGTTTTCTTTACTCTGCTCATCACTCCCCACCCCCAAATCTTTGACTGATGAGGGTATCTTGAGTGTTTTGAAAGGCCACCAGGTTTAAACACCTCCAGGAGCTCCTCGCTTGCCACGTCAAGAAATCTGTCTGTGACAGGATGACTCTTTGCAATGAGTTTTCATTAACTCCTTTCACTTGCCCTTCCCTGGGAACTTCTGAGGTCCTCCACATGGTCTTCTCAGTACAAACTCTCTTTAACCCAGATATTCTCACATCCACTTCACCTATGAGTCACTGCACTTTCTAGCCTACAATTACATTTGCATAGCTTGTGCAATAGAGGGAATTCTCCAGCTTGCACACAGCTCATCTACCTTCCTGCAGCAGTTGCTGTGTCTTTTCATGACAGGTTTAGAAGGATCCTCTGTTTTGAAAGAGTGAACCACTACCTCTTTTTCTACTGGGTCCTTTCTCTCTGCTTCCTAGCCCAACAATAAACAGGACTGCATCAACATAGGATCTTATCCTCAAAGTGCTCATCCAGGTTTAGATGCTTGTGATGAAGGATATTCCTCATTAAGGCTCTTTCAGCTTTGCACATTCTTCTGCTACTCTTTATTTTCTCATGTCAAACTATGTCTTGTGATGCCACTTACCACGAGGAGGCCACATAAACCAGTTCTAAAATGAAGCTTTTATTCAAGATCATGGCAGCATAGGCCACAATGCAACACATGAAGAGTGAGAGGTGGCCAGCCACGAAGATGAAAATCCTGCATTTCTTCTCACAGTACCTCTCTGGATTGTCTTAACAATAATTGCATTGTACTATTAGAGATCTAGATACAGTTGTCTTCATAGAAAATGGGCAACTAAACTAGCACTTTCTTACAGAAGAAACCTTCAAAGAAGCAATCCCACACTACCTTATATACTTTAGGAATAAGAAGCAAAACTCTTCTACTCAACTGCGTGTGTAGTAGAAGGACTGGACAAGAAGTCAGTGCTGGTGAGGTAAAACAATATTTTCTTCTTTCATCAGACATATTATGCTATTTTATGACCATTGATCAATGAGTCTTCAATTGTGCTAAATATTGTACTTTATGAGTGGATAAATGGAAGAACAAACCAGTTTGTTGCTTGGGCTCACCTTTATTTGATAGAAAAATGAAGAAGTGGGCACAAGTCCACAGACTGCCTGGCAGAAGTATTACCTCTCTAAATGTTATCACAGACTTCTCTGAAAGACACTCCAAACTTCCTTGACACCCATGTGCAGTCTCACCGCCAGGTTAATTCCCCTCTATTTTCTCATTTGAAGAACTAGTATCAAGCCAAGAAGAGTGGCTCCACTCATCCACAATACTCCAATGAGGATTTTTGGTACCTCATGACATTTTTCCCCTCAAAACACCAGGATCACAAGTAAAGTTGTAAGATTGTCTCACCCCTGATGTTTGCCTTATTGCAATGCATTCCTGCAAATTCTTGTTGCATAGAAGCTTCAGTTTATTCCATCTTCCCATTGACTCCCACCATGAGCGTGAGGCCGTGCATCTTGCTCTTGCCACTTGCGACATTCCACTCCTCTTTGTTCTACACATGATCTCCTTCCAATCAACTTGTGTCTCTCACTGTGATCATACCAAAATGGTCTGTGTAGCTGGAATATCTTTCTGCAAAATTCAGCTTTTCCATGTCTCTTCCAAAATACAAAACCATGCTGGGACACAAGTCATCTTCTTCTGTTCTTCATGCCCTTCCATTTGCATTGTAACCGCCTGGGGCATGCACTGTGTCTTGTTCATTATTTGGCACAGTACCCACCCCCCATGGATGTTTAGGTAACAATGACATAATCTGTCATTATCTTTCTTTTCCTCCCCAGTAAATAAGGATCAGCTTTACTTTAGTGCCTCAACCTCTGTTTCCAGGTATTGGCTCCCAGCTAGAATGTTCCCTGCTAGAATGCTCCATCCCTGGCAGTGTTCAAGGCCAGGCTGAACCGAGTCTTGGGTGACACAGTTTAGTGTAAGGCATCCGTGCCCATGGCAGGGGAGTTGGAACTAGATGATCTTAAGGTCCTTTCCAACCCAAACCATGGTTACTCTTTGATTCTGTGCTTGCACAGGATCCAATAGAATGGGAACTTAAACTGTGCTTGCCAATAAGTAGCAATAAGGCCCAGTGTTTGAAAGTGTAACTTGTGACATGTGTTGCTAATGTAAGGAGCAATCAACAGATACCATATTAAAGTAAAAAAAAGAATTAACACATTTCTAAATTTAGCTAAGTGCTCATTGTCAGTCTTGAGCAGCAGCTCAGGATAGCTTTTATATGCAAACCTTGAACCACTCAGAAAATCATTACATGGAATATCATTCAGACTTTGTATGTCTGTTCATATAGTCCTACAATAATGGCAATTACTGCAAAAGCAGCACCAAAATGATGATTTGTGAGGGATTTGCAGAAGTATATGTGCTTCATCAGCTGGCTCTGCAGCAGGCATTTAAAGCAGTATGATAATAGCCTGCACTTCTCTGTTGCTCATCCATAGATCTCCAGATAGTCTACTAATAGTAAGCTATGTATGATACTCACTTCCCCATCCGATTCACATCATGAGCTGGGTAAGTATTAATACGCATCTCCTGATGTTAAGAGAATGTGAGTATAGCCACAGCAAGGAGCAGAGACACAGCTGCTACCCACCCTTCTCTTTGGTGGGTCTGCTGATGAGGGTACAAATAGAGGAAACCACTGTGGCTCCACTGCATGCCTTCAGGCATACATTGGCTGATGGTGGTGGTGTGATCAGGTGTATGCAATGCAGTGGTGTTTTTTGAAGTCTATTTTAAGGGCCTATACTCTTTTGAGTATTGAAGTGTGTCCTTCTTCCTGTTAATTTCATGGCATGTCTTGTCTCCTCAGTGCTAGCAGTTAGTCCAGTCGCTGTCACAGCATTCCCTAGGGGAACTGAAGTGTGTCTGAGCAGTAAAAACTTGTAGATGTTTCCACTCCCATGCCCAGTCCCATGAATAACCTCCTTCGGATCCATGATCAAATAACACCACGTACCAATAACCATAGTCATTTATTTGGCAAAGGAAAAGAACAAGAAGTATTTTAAGTTTCTATAGAGAAGATTCGGCAGCTGGGAAAATAGAAGCCATTGCTGCTTGGCCAGCTGGTCCTCCTGGGACTTCCACGAGTTCTATACACACTGATAGTTTGCCAGTCACAGTCAGGGAACCAGTGGCTTAATTTGTAAACTGTGCATAGCAAAGACAGCTTGGATCCAAGCAGAAACAGCTTGGATCTTGGAGCCATTTATAGGGTTGAACTTGCTATCAGCATGCAGTGCATAAATGTTAACTGGTGGTAAAAATAGATGTTCAGACAAAAAGTCATATGTGATCTAGATCTTGTGCTCCATTCATGTTTTAATTTTCCCTGATATTACTGCAAATCACTTTGCCAGATGTTTCTGCCCTACTGAATGTGGGTTTCTGGAAGTTTGGGCTCTAGCTAGATAGGAATGCCAGAATTACTGAATGGTGTGAATTTGGGATGATTTTACCACAAAAGGTAAGTAGAGAAGTGACTGACTGAATTGCCATCCTATCCTTGTTTGAATATCCATTGGGCTTTTCTGGCTGAGTGGCAATTTTAAGTTGTCATTTTTGATAGCCAGACTGAACTATGTTATAATGAAGAGCAAACCAGAGGCAACAGACTAGGAAAGCAGAGTGTTATAGGAGCATCACAGGTCAGGGTAAGAGCTCACAAGGCCGTGTCTCCATAACCCTAGGCATCTCACCTTGTCTTTCACCTCACCATCTATGAAATGCAGCTAAATGAATGTATTTTCTTTTTCCACCCCACTGTCTTCTTCCTTGAGAAAACTTGATTTTTTTTTCCTTTGATTGGATCCTTTGGCTTCATGTTCTATTACCCCAGTAAATAAAGTCTTCCTAAATGACTTTAATATCACCCCACTCCATATCCCATTCTGTCCCACTGGTTATAATACTTGCTAGCTTGAGGTAAAGACTTCATCACTGCCTTCTCTTTTTTCCTACCAGTACAAGATCCTGCGTAATGCACCTCGAAGTGTTGTCTTATCCTTTTTTTCTTGTTTATAACTCTTTCTTTAAGGTGGTTGCCAGATATATGTGCACGTTATGTTAAAGGTCATGGGTCTTATTCATGAAAGTTCCATTTTAAAGGCTAATGAAAATCAAATTTTAAAGGCTCATCAAATTTGTAGCAGGATTCCTCAAAGGTTATGCTCCTGTACCTAAGTATGATGCCTATTCACTGTATTTCTTCCATAGGTTCAACTTCCATTAAAAAGTGGTATGATTTTCTTTTGATATCATCTTCAATATTGAGACCTCAGTACTCTTTTCCACGAACTTCATTGTATTAATGGTTTTCTTCTTTTCATCCCTGTTACACAGAAGTATGTCTCTAGGGTCTGATTTTGCAACCACTGAAGAAGATCCAGTTCCTATCCTCTTCCATGTTAGAGCCATGACATATCTCTATAGTGTAAAGAGAAAAGCTAAAGATAACAAAGCAACCCAGGTATAGTGGCAATTCAACCCCAAACTGTTCAAAGTGTTTATTAATGCAATCTGTGTGAGATGACATTAGCACACGAGTTGTCGACTTTGGTGGTTTCCAGCTCTATGCATCCAGCTTCACCAAAAATTCCATATATTGAAGTCTTACTAAGTCCTTGATCTTCTGACACAGGTGAGATTTTCTTTACTAACATATGCGTAGCTTCTTGTTCTGATGTTGGAGGAAAAGCATTCTTTTCCTCCTCGTGATTCCTTGTATGCTCTTGATCTCTCTGATTATTTATAATATTGCTGTCTTCTTACTGATGACTTTTATTGATTATCTCAATGCTATAGATATCTTCAAGAACATCCTGGTTAGGTAAGTAGGTATTGTCTTGTCTTCATTTCATGGGAGGATACACCAAGCATAAATCGATGGGCACTTCACCTGAAAATTGAGGAGAACCTCAAAATACCCACGGAAAAAGCCTTTCAGTGAGAAATTTCAGATCAACACTTGTTGCAGCAAAATTTGTATATAGAAGAGGAATATCTAGATCCTAATCCCCTGCTTTAGGACTCTTCTTCAGGTCCTTTCACTAACTTATGCCATTTTTTTGTGAGCTCCTGGTTTATCTTGGTGGCACTTCACCCTGTTTCTGGTTGTCTTCTGCTCTCCCTGTGTTTGGAACATACCATGTGTCATTCAGCTGCCCAGATGAACTAAGCCAAGAGCAGACTCTTAACTGTCTGGGGGAGTAAGACTGGGTTAGGAGAACCTTTTGTAGCAATTACATTAATGACTGGCCCACAGGTTAGCAGAACTCCCAAGATCTGAGGAGGTACCTCTCAAACTACAGCAAAACATCGTCAGGCTATTTCCCCCTTGTTTTATAGTGTTGATCCTTGTCTTGAAGAGAGAAGATGAAAACCGTCTTCTAGGCCAAAATGAGAAAGAGGTGGAGCCTTGAACTTGCTGGATCAAAAGCCCAAAGAAGTAAGGAATCCCGCTCAAATAGCTTTACTTGCAAACTGAACTACTTTGTAAGCGACAGATCGTAGTTGTTTTGAGCAGCAAATGTTGTGCAGGCTAATATTTTACTACTAATAATAGTAGTATCCTGATGTGTGCCACTGGGGCAGAGTTTGGAAGGGTAATTCCAAGGGTGAGGACAGGCTGATATGCAGATTGTATGCGTTGGAGACTGGGCTGTTTCTTTTGGCATCTCAAGTACATCTAAGTGAAAGGCCACATACCTGCAGCTGATGGGCACTCTGACGCTTCAGCCAGTATCAGTGGTATTACTTTCCAGTGGAGGAAAAAATACAGGATCCATTGCTTTCATGATGACTTCAGTGGTAGGGAGGCTTAATTGTTTGGAAATAAGGAGGTTGCTGATAACTAAAATATCAAGATGGAAGATAAATTTTCCTTTTAGAGCTCCTAATGATGAGGAGAAGTGGAACTGCTGTTTGGTACATGATCGCCTGCCAAACATTCTTTCCAGTTTGGATGGTTTCCATGTCTTTTTTAAAGCCAGAGATTCCCTGGGCACTGGACGTCGTTTCGACCAAGCCTTTAGCAGCAGGCAGGCAGGACAGGAGATGGTTCTGCTGAGCTGGACATGACACATTTGGGTGGAGAAGCAGAGGAGAGCCAAGGAGGAGGCAGGCTGCTTTTGTGAAATTGAGGCTGAAAGATGGTACGAGAAGGACATGGCAAACCCTTTGATACAAAGATTTAGCTCTTTCACTAAGATTAGGGAGCTTAGGAAAGCAAATAAACACTCACGTGACTGCACGGAGCTGCTCAGGATGGGAAGCAGGGAGGGAATTCCAGGCATCTGCCCAGCCTGAGGTCCAGGAGCTGCAGAGCTCACTCCCAGCCTGTCACTGAGACCATCCTTTACACAACCGTGTTGATACCTTTCCTTCGCAATACAGAAAACCTAAAGCTGACCAGCTTTCCCCTGTTCACATGCACAGAGAAATCACTACGGAGAAATGCAATGCTCCTAGGGTATGTGTGCGGGGGGGAAGACAGAAGATGACCATCCCCTCCTTCCACAGTAGTCTGTGGGCTGTCTGAACACTCCTGGGTCTGAGTGACAGAAGATAGTTTAGGTGTGAACATCTTCACCCTCAAACTCCTGTGTGGCCTAATGTTTTTGTTCATCCAGGATGAGCTTCATTACAACTTCTCGAAGAAGGTATGTTTTATGGCTGGCTCTTTGTCTGGGGTCTTGAGGTGACAAGACAAGATAAGGTGTTTCCCTACTGTGGTGTTTCTTTGTGTCTTGCCTTTTGGGCTACTACTGCTGTAAAGGCTGGCTTTGCAGGTGTATCTGGTGAAAACATGGTTTAGGCTGGGTTCTCCTCCCAGATCTGAAGCACAACATTGCTCCCAGTCCTGGGAAGATGGGTTTGTGATGTGTGAAGATGTGCTAATGACACTGCATCTGCTCGCTTCTACCAGAGAGGAGTGTGTGTAAAGAGTGTGCAGTCATTTTAAATGCCTCATCCATCTCCCCGAGCCTGGCAGTGCCTATGATATGATCTCATATAGGTGTGTGGTGCCCCCTCCCTGTATCAGTAGTTGGCAGTGGCATCGTCTGGCTAAGACAGAGAGGGAGAAGCAGCCTTACCTCATTGATTGCAGTTTATTGACATTAGGAAATTCATTGTCTGCAAAAGAAGTTGGTAATAATTAAGTGAGTTAATAAATAAGGAATGTGTGTGTACAGATTAGACAGTAAATAACTTACCGGCTTCTTGATTGCCCCGGCATTTTGCTTCTCTCTTCATGCAAGGTGTGAGGTGGGCTGATGGTGGGCAGAGCATGGTGGGGACTTCTCCATACACAACCTGGGCATGAGATGCTCCCGTAAACCTTGGCTTTCCCTCGGGTGCTGGTGTGTCTGTCTGAGCCTCTCCCCCCCGGGGGGGGGGGCTCTTTAATGCTTTTGGTGCCATTTTCCAACAACTGTGAGGTGTGTTTAAAAATAGCAACAGCCCTTTTGTGCTTGCCTTTTTTTAGGCATTTTGAGAAAGAGCTGCGTCCCTTTGTCTGGGAGACAGGGAGGATGACCTGGACTTCAAGGTCCTCACTAGCCCCCCTGGGACCGAGGAAGGGCTCCTGGCATCCCCCTCCCCTCCCTCCCGGCGCCGTGTGTCAATCGTCCCCTCCTCACACACTTGGTGGCAAGCGAGGTCGTTTCAGAGATGTGTTTTGCTCAATGGGAGGTGGGCAAGGTGTGGTGCATAAAGGAAATACCTCTCCTGGCCAGATAAACCCCCGCACTTGTCAGCAAGACAATTCTCTTTTGTCTGGTTGCTGTTGCTCGCCTGGGTTTGGGGCAGGGGGGTTTGGGGAGTGGGGACACACACACAGGGGTGCGTGTCTCCAAGTGCAAGCTCAGGTTTAGCCATTTGCGTACAGGCTATAGCAGCATTATAGTTTTTAATTGCAATTTCATTTGATATTCTCTCCCTTTCCCCCACCCCTCTCCCTCTGTATAATCTGGATCATTGCTCTCTGTAGCTGATTCCGTGGGAGACCAAGCAGAGTGCGTGGGTGCAGAATATAGAAAGCCAGAGCCATAGAATCTGTTATTTGCGTCATTCTAGGAGACGGGGCTGTTTGCCTGACAAATATACAGGATTAATCCTGGTTTTATCAATATCTGTCTTTTGCTACAGTAGCCAAATACAAGTGTAAGGTGGTAGGGGGACTAGCTGCTGCTGTTGGTCTTATTGGGGGGTGGGGGGGATAAAGGGGGTAACAGGAGGAGAAAGGATGCTGAAATACATTCACCACCACCACCCCCATGCTGTTTGCCTTACAAATATTCAAACCCTGCTATTTTTATCCAAATTGCTTTTGGTTAAAATTGCTAACCACGAGAAGGGGATGGATGGGGGGGGGGGGGGGGGGGGGGAGATGTTCTTGCAAGGTCTGGTTATGCAGATTGCTCTCCCTGCCCTTCTGCATGGGATGTGTGTGTGTGTTTTTAAGAACTAGCTCCCTGTCCCCAGTGCATATTATATCCCCCCCCCCCCCTTACAAACACACACCCCTGAGGATTTTTGTGCAACTGTCCAGAAGGCTGCACAGCCCCAAACATGGGGCTTGCTAATGAACTCTTTTCCTCGAATTGAAGTGCCTTACTGCAAGCACAAAGCTCCAAGCACAGACATCTTTTATGATGAACTAGAGCCTCTGAAGAGGAGAATCTGAACGTGACGTCAATAGCTGATAACTGACGCAGCCTTGCAAAGGAGTCTCAGGCTGGCTCCTTGCAGCCTGCAAGCCCTAATGATTCTATTTTTTCCCCAGTCCCCCCTTGTAGTGAATTACTAGAACGCAAACACACACACACCCTTTTTTTTGTTCAGATATGTATTTATAGATCCTTTATTCTCCAAACAAAGGATTTTTTTAAGGGGGGGGAAAGCACTGGGCGGGGAGGAGAGGTTTTTTTTTTCCCTAAAAAAAACAACCCTTCTTTGTGCTGGGTGCAGTTCACTACATGAAAACCCTCTCTGCCTCTCGGCAAAGCAAGCATCCCTGCCTGAAATCCACATTTGTGCATGATGGCAAACTGGTGCATGGTGGTTGTTGTGGTGTTTTTTTTTTTTTCTCCCAAGCCCACTTTAGAAAGACACGGCAAGAAGACAGCCACAATAATGCTTGCAAGGCAACAGGCAGAAAGGCACAGAGACAGACCCAACACAACTATGGATTAGGGGGTTGTTGTACAGTAGGACAGCATGGAAGGCGGTCAGTTTGGGTGGTTTGGTGTGGTTTTGGTGGTTGTTTTTGTGGTGGTGTTTTTTCTGAGTCCTCTGCAATGATGCACCTAAAGCAACTGTAGATGGTGGTGCAGAAAGAAGCTGGGGTAGGGGGGTGCATGGTTGGGGTGCTTGTGTTGTAGGGGGGCAGACTTAATGCACATTTAATGTTTTGGACGTAGCGTTCCAGCGAAATGCCTTTGTGTGTGGATTTTTTTCCCCAGTACCTGCTAAAAATAGCATCAGGGTTTTGATCGCGTTCCAGAAATAGACAGAGGGTTGCACTTGTATAAAAAGCGAGCGCGGGTGGAAGAAAACCTGGACATCACCGCAGTATTTTTTTCCAACTCCTGTCTGGAAATTAATTGTTGGATTCCCCCCCCCCCCCCCTTTCCTCGCCCCCTCCTCTCCCCCCTCCCCTAACCGAGGAGTTCCCGTTTGGGTAAGTAGTGATCTTTCCTGTGCATGGTGCAGAGAGTGGCTGTGAGTCTTGTCTTTCTTTTATGCATGCCTGGATTATATTTTGGTTTATCTTTCCTTTCTCCTTTGCATCTAAAAAGAGAGAGGGGTACGCTAGTCTGCATAATGAATTTGGTGCATGCCCGGAGCCCAGAGACAGGGAATTCTTGCAGAAGGGGGAATCACCCTGACGGTAAATCTCTGAATCAATAGCGAGCTGCAACTCTCTCTGTTTCTCTGTCGGCGCTATTGAGCCCCTCTCCCTTCCCGCCCCCCTCCCTATTTTCACCCTCCGAAAGGGGAGGGGGGCGAGGCCGGGCCGGGGCCGGGGCCGGGCGCTCCCCGCGGGGCGGCCGCCGGGAGCTGTCCGCGCCCCGGTGCTGAACCCGCCGCCGCAGCTCCGCTCCGCCGCCGCGGGAGGGGGTCGGTCCAGGCCCCGGCCCCATTCGTCGCCGTTCCCATCGCCGCTGCCCTTTGGGCTGGGGCCGGCCAAGAGCGCTTCTGCCCCCCGAGGTTTCCCCGCCGCCGCCGCTTCTCCGCCCGCCCGGCGCCGCCTGCCCTTCCCGCCCGTGCGTTTGAAAGAGCCTGCACCTGATGATGGTGCTCCGCAAAATAAGAGGCTATAGGTTGCTTTATTTGGACTCACCCCTTCTCCTCCCACCTCATTTTCCCCCTCCGAGTGCTCACACCTTCTGCAGATCGTGTGTGTGCGAGTGCCTGTTTTTATTATTGCCCGTCCTTCGCGTCCTTAGTCATATCCTCACCAGATGAGTTGGTGGAATGACTGAATTAGAGGCGAAGCAGTGGGGGGATTGTTGTGGTGTGTGCAGAGTAGCGATGTAAGGTTACCTCGGTGCTGCAAACGCCCGTCATCCCCTCACCGCTCCTGGGAGCCGGGGAAGTTCTTGCTAGGCTATGAGCATGCAGGTTCACGGGCATTCCGGCTAGCAAAGACATGTCAGTCAGCACATAGCATTAAAAGAGCCGCGGAACCACCGGCCGGCGCTCGCACGCACCACCCCGCTATCCCTCACCGTGGTATCCCTCCGGAGCCGCCGTGGCGGGGGCTCAGCCGCAGACCCAGACCTGCAAGGGGTAGCCAAGGCACACGGCAGACAATAGCCGGGGAAGCAGCTTTCCCCTCAGCACGTTTAGCCACAGCCTCCCAGCAAAAGCAAGCTTAGAAAATGGTGCACCTACCACACAAAGCCCAGCAACAATTGCGGATCCTGCAGACAATGGCATGATGCAGCCATGAGCATCAGGGTACCCCAGCACATTGGGATGGGGGGTGTGAGAGCACCTCCTGGCCAAGCCCGCATGCAGTGGCTCTAATCTAGGCATACAAAAGACATTATTTCTTGCAATTAGTCAAACACCAGCGCCTGAATCCACAGCACGGTACTCCACCCACGGCTGCCCTTAATGCCTAAACCGTCCCTTCCCCGAGCTTGCGTGGTCGTATTTACAAGCGGACCCGATCTCTAGTTTGTTTGTTTGGCTTTTTAAAGGAAAAGGAAGGAAAAAAAAATCCCCTTACAACACGTGTAGCCAATCATCGCAACTCTTAATATATCTCTATAAAACAGTCATTAGAAAGAAGAAATGCCCTCCTTCCTCGCCCCCTCCCTCGCCTCCCCAGCCCTCCCCTCCTAGAGCGTTGCCTCTCTTGGCACAATGCATAAGATTACCCTTAACTGGATCCTATTAAATAATTCAATGGTGGCGGTGTAATTTTGGTTGGAAACTGCACGGATTTCCAAGTCGTGACTGTAAAAGTGAGTAATGTGCTCTGGCTGCGTCATGGCTCCAGTCACAGATGGTTCCAAACTGAGGAGAAATCGTGACTTCGACTTGAGACGTCCCCTCTCCATGAAAAGACCATCCAATCGCAGCGGCGCCGGGGGCAGCCGGACTCCTCGGGGCTGGCGACGGCCCCGTCCTCCCGCCCGTGTGTGTGCGGTGC
Source organism: Pezoporus wallicus (assembly GCF_028554395.1). Classification (NCBI taxonomy): domain Eukaryota; kingdom Metazoa; phylum Chordata; class Aves; order Psittaciformes; family Psittacidae; genus Pezoporus; species Pezoporus wallicus. The sequence continues at coordinate 2,641,465 of NW_026638015.1, read as the reverse complement.
GTGTCCGTGTGTCCGTCCGTCCCTCTGTGTGTATGTGTGTGTGTGTGTGTGTGCCTGCGCGCCTGTGTGTATAAAATCCTCAACAAGTTGCAGAAGGGGAAGGGAGAGGAGGGGTTAATCCTGGGGAATCTTCTGCACCTAGTGAGATCGTGACCCTCCCACACAGTACAGTAACTTATATACATACCTGGAGGAAGGGACGCTTTGCTTTGGGGCTTTCTAAAAAAACCAACAAACCCAACCCAACAAACCTCAAAACAACCCAAAACAAACCCAAACACTGGTGGTGATGCTTGCACCCGCGCGTGGACCCCCGGAGCGGCCAGGGACGCGCCCCGCCAGGTAAGTGCTGGGGGTTTTCAAACTTGTGTGCTGCCTGCGCTGCCCGGCCGACCCTGCCCGCGCTGCCCGCCCTGCCCGTGCTCCGCTCCGCCGCGCCGCTGCTGCCGCCGCCGCCGCTGGGGCTCGCCGGGGCTCGGGGTGCGGGAAGCTTCGGTGCGGGATGGGACTGGCGCGGAGGCGTCTCGCGTGGGTTTCCCTCGCTCTGCGGACTTGGAAGTTTTGGAGTTTGGGCCGAGGTCCGAGTCGCCCCCTCCGGTTCCCCCCCCCGTGGGGGTCCCTGTCCCGACACGGTTGGGACGCGGCGTTGGACGGGTGGTCTTTTTGCCTTTGCTCCTGCTGCCGCCGGGTGCGGGCGGGGCCGCCGGTTCCCCGCAAGGGTTTTGGTGGAAGAGCCCCTGGAGTTCAGTGACAGGTCCTGGAAACTTTCTACTAAGCGGGTGTCCCCGCCGCCGGCCGTGGCCCGGGTGGCGCAGCGCCCACGACAGTGCCACGGCGCTGGGGAGGAGCGGAGCGGACGGGGCGTCCCGCCGCCCCCGGAGGCTCGGTGTCCCCTAGGAGCTCTCCGTTCTTAGAGAGGGAGGGGGGACACGGGGCAGCGGGTCCCCCTGTCCCCATCTGCCCGCCAGGAGGTGGCGGGCTGCCCAGGGCACCCCCAGCGGGGTGTGTGCGTGTGTGTGTGTTGGGGGGGGGGAGTAGCGGCTCCGCGCCCGGGGGGCCTCGACGTCGGGGTGGGCCTTTAGCTTAACGGCACCGCTTCGGTAGCCAGATAGCTGGAGAAGGGCGAGCAAGCGGCTGGGGTGGCCCGGCCGTGCTCTCGGACGTGCTCTTGTCGCGGATTTGGTGATTAATTGAACGTGAAGAGGGATTTTGGTTTGGTTTTTTTTTCCCTTTTTTTTATTTTTTTTTCCATTTTTTTCCCCATTTTTCCCCCTTCTTTTCCCCCTTCCCCCCTTCCTTCCTTCCTTCCTTCCCTCCCGTTTTCCCCTCTTTTCCTCTCCTCTCTTTTCCCTTCCCTCTCCTCTCCTCCTCTCCCTCTTTCGGGAAAAAAAAAATGGGAAAAAAAAAAAAGGAAAAAAAAAAATGGGAAAAAAAAAAAAGCGAACGAGGCGCTGGGCGGCGCCTCCTGATTGGTGGGTGACGATTTTAGCCCGCACCAATGAGCTGCCCGCCTGCCCTCTATTTATTTAGCGCTCAGGGGGGAGAGTTTTCTCTTTACGCAGCGCCCGTGCCCAGCGCCGGAGCCTCCGCGCGGAGCGGGGCCGCGGACACGCCGCGCTCCGACACGCTCCCGCGGCCCCGCACCGCCGGCCCGGCTGCGGGAGAGGGGGGGGTGGTGGTGGTGGAGGTGGAGGAGGGGGGCAGCGGGGCATCCCCCCCCACCTCCTCCTCCTCCAACCACCACGACCTCCCCCCGACCCCCCCCTTCCGCCGCCTCGCCCCGGAGGGGTCCCGGGTTTTCGGAGGGGGACTTGGTGGGGATGGGGGGGTGGGGACCCGGCGTGGCGGGGGATGGCGGAGCCGATCGCCCGTGGGTCCTTGTGGATGTTGTGGTGGCAGCCGGATGGATGGATGTAGGAAGCCGCGGGAGACTTTGTCCTTCGCGAATCTTTTTGCGGTCTGGGCTTGCTGTACATAACTACCTACCCGGGAAGCCCTTACCCCAAAAAGCATTCGCGGAGGGCGCATTCGCCGAAGGAGCAGCAGCTGCGATCGCCGAGCCTTGGACTTATCTAGACTCTGTGGGCTTCTATTATTAATTCCTGGCACCTTTCCCTTTCCCCCGTCTAGACCCCCCCCCTTCCCTCCTCCCCCCCCCCCCGATGCTGTGAGTGTATATATGTGTCTCCCTAGATATATATGTAGTGAGAGAAATAAACACCCTTCCCCCCCCCCCCCTTCCTACTCCGCTTGGTCCCCCAGACGTTCAAATATTCACCGTCGCTTACTAGCTTAACTTTTTAATCGACTTTTGCCTATCGGAGCAGATCCCACGTTTATTCGGATAAATGTATGATGGTTTTGATTTAATTAATGGAAAAATAAAAATAGAATAAAACTTCCTAAAAGTTCTCCTACCCTCACCTTCCCCCCCCCCCCCCCTTCCTAGGACATAGCCGTGTTTTAAGAAATATGGGTGTCCTAGCTGATCGAGATTAATTCATAAAAAAAATATCTTCGGAGCGATTCATTAAATGCTCTGTAATCGGGAGCCTCGTCTTATTTCGAGGTGGGGAGGGTGGGATTTACTGGGATCACCCCATAAATAATAGGGAGGGAGGAGGAGGGGGAGGCGCGCCGAGCCGCCGCGGTTTGGGGGAGACCCCAGTTAGCAGGAGATGCACCATGGAAGCGCTTGCCAAAGGCGCCTCCCTCCCCCCTGCCCACTTCCAACCCGATTTTAAGCAAGTTGCAGTCCAGCGATCTCTCCGATCACTCTTTCCCCAAAAGCTAGTGCCCCCGAAAAGAGTAAAAAAGGCAGAATCCGGGGGAAAACCCAGCCGAGGCGATGCTTTTGGACGAGGTGATTGCAAGCGAGCAAAGCAGCATCAGCACCAGCTCTCTGGTTCTGAAACTGCCTTGTGCATGCACACAGCACTGAGAGCATCTCAGGCAGGAGTTGGGGAAGCTGCATTTTCCCTCTCTTTGCAGTAATTACCAGCCCGGATTCCGTGGGCAAGAAATAAACAGCAGAGAGAAAACCTCCCTGCTTGCCGCCCCCCAAAAGAAGGAGCGAGGAAGAGCAGATCTGTCCGTGCAGATCAGCCTCGTGAAAGAGACAAGAGCTGAGCAGCAAGTTGGGAGCAGAGTGGCCGCTCGGCGCGACACAGGGGCCTATGGTTCGCCAGGCTGTAAAAGAAAAAGGAGGTGGGGGGGGCGATGTAATACCTCAACAGTTAGAAAGTACCGGGGCTCTCCCCTCTGCTCCCCCCCCAACAGCGGCACGGAGGGAGATCCTGCTGGGAAAGGGCTGATCTTGCATTTCAGGGAAGCCTGCATTGGAGAGATCGGGCGAGGACCACAGTCGAGGCTAAGAGTTAATATTTCTCGAGAGATAAAAGAGATTTTGACGACCCGCTTGCACTTTAGAAAAGAGTAAAAGGCCAGCTAAAGGATAAGCAAGGAAAGAAGGAGAAGGAAAAGCTCCTCGTTGCTCCCCTCCCTCCTTTCCTTCTTGCTCAGGACACGTAGCTTGAGCACTAGCTGGCTTGATGAAAACAAAGGTGGAAGGGTCACAACATCTTTCAAGTAGACTCGCATTTTCATGATTATTTATCCTCTTCTGTTGAGAGCAAAAAAAAAGAGGTTTGTCCTTTCCAGTTGCCAGCAAACCTTTTTGCAGGGGGTTTATTCATGTGAGCATATTCTAGAGGAAGAGACAAGGTACTGGAGGGAACTTGGAGGGGTAAAAAAAAGAGGAGAGAGAGAGAAGTGATAAGAGGGATCAGCCAAGCTAAAGCTAAAAAAGCATCCCTGCTCTTCCCTGCCTACCGTCGTCCCTCAGGAGGATTGAAACTAGCAGTGATTTGGGGGGGCAGCGTGTGGCAATGCGAGCCACGGTGGTGCAGCTCCACGTCTCTTTACCTCGCCAGCCAACTGTTGCTGCCATGCTAAGGGCTGCTGCAGCTGCGGGCGGCAGCGGGGAACCGCTCCGCTCTGCTCGGGGGGGCTTCCCCGGCCGGGCTCCGCAGCCTCCGCCGCTCCGCAGGGCACCTCTTCCCCCGCCCGCCCTGCCCTCGCTCCTCGAAGGTCTCTATCCGCAGTAGCAAAGCCAGGCACGTCGGGCGGGCCGGGCCGCTGCCCCGCCGAGCAGGCACCTGCCCCGGGGGAGGCCCCGGCGCTCTCCTCCTCTGCCGGGGCTTGTCCTCGCCTCCCCCGAGGTGCAGGGCCGGGGCTGTGGGTCTCTATGCTGCGTGCTCCGTGCGTGTGTGTGTGTCCCTAAGGGGGAAAGGGTCGTGAGCTCGTCCCCGCTCGGCGCGGAGTCCCCGGTGGGAGCGGGCACCCCACTCCCTGCTAACCCTGCTCTCCCTCTGCCTTTTCCCTCAGGTGCGGCCGCGCCGTCGAGGCCAGAGGCGCCGCGGGAGCAGCGAGGGCGGCAGGCAGGTGAGGGCAGCGGCGCCGCGGGCTTTCCCCATACCCCGCAGCTCCCTCGGGCTCAGGAGGGGTTCGGGGCGTGCACACAGGGCAGGGAACCGGGCCGGGGGCTGTGGTTCCCCTCCCCGGCCTCCCCTGGGAGCCTGGAGGTGGCTACAGCCAGGCCCGGCCTAACGCCACGCTAGGCCGCTGGCAGACCGGGACCCCCAGCTCAGGCAGGGCCCAGGGCAGCACCCCCAGCACGGGGGAGAGCCCAGGCTGGTGGAAGGGAGGTCAGGGCATCGAAAGAGACAGGAAAATCCCCTTAAACGTCGTGTAAATTGTACATACAGCTGCCGTCGCATTGCTTTCCAGTGAAACCTGTCGTCGTAAGGAGGTGGGGAAGGAAAAGAAGTTAGTGGGCTTTGCCTAAAAATCTCCTTTTTAACCTCATCTTTCCCTCTGTCTTCACTACGTAATGCTCTCTTCCACCTCGTAGCTAAATGCCTCGTCCGACATTTGCAGTCCTCGTGTTTTTTTGTCTCGTAGGTCTCCATTTATTTATTTATTTATTTAACATCCACGATCCTCCAAGCAGCCAGCACCATTTACTGCCTACCACTGTAACCCTGAGGTAGAAGATGGAGAGGCAAATTGATCAATAGCACTTGTTTTAAGAAGGAAAGGACCCCCTCCCAGTAAAACAACAAAACACATCGTGGCTTTCAGTCGTGTTTTAGCCATCGTCCCCTGCTCTGTTTCCAGACCTGGCAATTCTGGCTAAAGAGGAAATAACATGCCAGGTACCAAGTTAAAAGTTTATAGATAAGTAACTACAGCAAAGTTTTTTTCACTGTATTTTGAATTCGAAACCCAGCATATGGGTACATAGATCACAAAGGAAGGCTTTTTGCAGAGGTCTGTTTTCGTCCTTTCCTTTTGGCACCTGATTTCTCGACGGCTGTTGTCTGCCCACGAATTGCTACGTGTGATTTGCTGTGAAGCTACAAAAATGCCTTCCTCCAGAAAGCTGCCATCACGTGCAGATGTGTCCAGAGGTTAGAGGCTTTGACTCGGGTCAAACACTTCATTAGGACCATAAAGCTTCGCAGTGATTTCCTCGTATCAGCTGCTTTACCACCAAAATAGACAAACTCTGCTCATTTCAGGATAGGAAAGAAAAGCAGATCCTTGTAGCCTAAGATGGAAAAGGCATCTTAGAGCCTCAAGTGCATACATGTCCTAGACCAGCATTTAATCTCCCCCAAAAGAAGATGTATCAAATATTAAACTAGTACTACTCCTGAGGTTGTTTCAAAGGTCGAGGCATACATTGCTAGGAGCATGGGGGTCAGTGCCTGTTAATTTACGTCTGTTACTGCACTTAATACAATTATATAAAGGCCTATGAATAGAATTGCTGCTTAAGGCCTCAGAGCCTCCTGTATTCCTGTCAGTTAAGGGCTGCAAAATACCTCCAACCATCTGTAAGGAGCTGCTTTGTGAGTGCAGGCCTCATAAAACAATGATTAACACTCTTGCCCTCCCCTCCTTCAAGCCCCCCTTCCCCTCCCCATTTTTATTAGTATTTGAATCTTTTACAGATCATCTCCACATCACTTCTCATTCTTTCTCTTTTAAATCTGTTACCACAAATACATTAGGCCATAACATTTGCATTAACTGTGGTATGCTGCCATCTCATTCCTGGCTATAGAGACGGCTCTAATACAGGGCACGCATAAATGAACTCTTATTTTTATTACCACGTTTTCAGGCAAGTTGTGTGGTGGTGGTTGGTTGTGTAGCTTTCAGTAACTGTCAACTCTGGCTGCAATGCTACCAGTTGCTAATATACTTCTGGAGGGGCTTCTTGCAGGAATTCAATCAATGCCTTTTGGCTTTTATGTCACTGGATACAGCCCAGGTGCAGTGGGGGCAGGTTGGTGTCATGTCTGTGTTGTGTGTGTCCCCCCCCCCAAAAAAAAAAAAAAAAAAAAGAAGTTATTATGTCTCTTTCTTTCCCTGAAATATTTGATGGAAACTACTTAGGAAATACTAAGGAAGTTTGTTGACTGTCAGTGTCCCCACCAGTCTGTTTTGATGAACTATTCCCACTCTTCTCATCACCTGGAAGTGCTGTGATACACAGTGATGCAGTGAGCGGCTGTTGCAGCGTGCCTAGCTGCCACTGCATTTGTCTGACATAGGGAGCATGAGAGTGAAAACCCTGATGAAGCCTAATTAGCAGTAGAAGTTGTAGGAAAGGTGAGCAGATTTCTAGCACTGCAGACATGACAGGGAGTCTGAGGGGAAATGGAGAGTGTACACTTAGCAAACTTCAGAGAGGAGCACGACAGCAGCCAAACTGAAATGAGACTGTGCTGTTTCACTTGGAATTCCTGTTTGTAAATATAATCTATTTCCATTTGTAAATAGAACCGGGAAAGAGATGCATTTGGACCTGCAGCAGTGTCCATGGACGTTTGGAGCAGGGAGAAGAAGTTGCACGTTATTTAAATACAGGCAATGTTCCGTATAAGTGACCTAGTATTGTCCAGAACAATGCACAGAGGCACAGGGTTGGCTGCACCCATGTGTGCACACGTGCACGCAAAATACATAGGTATGTGAATATAAAATGGATTTCTTTCTCCTAGCATCTTGTTTTAATTCTGGCCAGTCAAGCTTCTTAATTTGTAGGAGAGAGTTACAAAACTTGTCCCTGTGAAACTCAAAGTTTCCACTTAAAAATAAGAAGTGATGCCTGTGTTTTCTATACCATATTTGATGCTGTTGTTTGGATGGGTTTGGAAGGATGATAGGAGATGCTTTATATTTGCACATGGAGAAATGCATCATGAGTCTCATTTCTAATACAGCTTTAGTCTCTGTAGAACCTCCCTGGTGTTGGTACCCACCGTCTGCTCTGCATGGCTGCAGTACGGCCTCCAGCACAGCTCAGGTATTCCCATCCCTGTGCAGGTAGCCAAGGGCTGAGCCGTAAGTGTGGTGATGAGGAGATGCGTTCTGGTACCTCTGCTACATGTGTTGGTCACCAGGATGCAGCATTAACCTCCTTGGGAGAAAAGGGACAATTCCCTCATGTCCAGGCAGAGGTGAAATGTGACTCCCATGTTTGTGCAGCGTTACCGAGCTGCGGCATTTCAGTCCTCACGTCTAGGCACCAAGTTGTTCTCTTCCAAGCAGGCACAGATGGGAGGCATGTGGGAAGAAAAGGGAGGTGAATTGAATTTTCCATTTATTTTATTAGAGAATTCCTCCATCTGCAAGTCTCGTTCTCCGAATGTGGCAAATCCCTGTTTTCCTCCTGTTCTCCTAGCTCTCCCACTGCAGCAGCTTTGTTTCCAGGAGGCAGCCAGGTTATTTTCAGAAGTCACCCCTCTGCAAACCAGTGGAGGTACCGAAGGGGTTATTGTCAACTTCTCCCCACAGCTGAAAGCAACTGCTCTAGTTGGGCACGTAGCTTTTTAAACAGGGCTTGGAGTAATGTGAGTTTTTAGGCCGAGAATATAGTAAACAATTTACTAAGAATAAAGTCAGGGTGTGCCCAGGAAAATGTGTTCCATCATCCCTTATTTTCAGTGAGCTATACGTAAACGGTATGGGATAGTGCCATGCTACATAACGTGAGCTATCATGGGCTCTTGCCCGAGTGGACAAGGTCCAACTGCCTGGGAAACCTGGACATTCCCAGTTAGCAAACTTTCCTGAAAACGGGAATTGCAGAAAGTTTTCTTTTTTCTCTGAGGATTTGATTGCTCTAAAAAATGATGCTTTTTCAAATGAGCGCCTGGGTGAAGGAAAAAAAATGGAGAGCAGTGGGAAACTGCCATGGAGAAATTACATCTAGTTTTAAAGGATGTGACTCTTCCATTTGAACTCCTTGAATTATCTGTCCTCACGTGAATAGCTCTGCCAGATCAGCGTGGGAGGCAGAAAGCACTGCCTGGGAGTCAGGCCCCACAGCACCCCTGAGCTTACAGCTTTCCTGAAGCAAATAAGGTTATTTTCCAAGACAGGAATTGGAACAAGCACTGAAAAAACACATGCTATTGTGCAGCTCGTCGTGTTATAATCCCAACTGGATGGATGCAAGTCAGTGCCTATGTTGGTGTCCACCCTCAGTGCAAGGAAAGGAGGAAAGGAGGAAGTGGCCTAGGAGACAGAGTGTTTGGTCTTGTGCTGAGTGAGAGGCACAGGCTGTCCACTCAAGAAGAAATACCAGCATTTCCCGGGAGATGAATAAAGGTGAGAAAGACTAGTTATTAGGAGAAGGCTTGGGGAGAAGTGGCCAACAGCCATGACACTTCCAGTTATTTCACCTCAACGTGCAGAATATAGAGTCAGCAGTATTTAACATAGGTACCATAAGCTGCGAGCATCCAAAGAAAGCCACAAAAGCCAACACAGAAACCACTCAGTGCCCTTGCCTTTCTCTGCCTGGAAAGCCTGGATGGGTGACTTGCTAAAATCCTGCATGTCTGGCATAGCTGCCCATGTCCTTAGTGGCAAGCTGATGTCAGGTCTTGATCACTTTGCGGTTTCCTTTCTAAACCTCTTTAATTATGTTGTTATATTTCAGTTAATTTTCAGCATGTGCTCCTATGCTTTGTTTTGTCACACTAGAAATGGGCAGTGATTTGAGAGAGGAGAAGGCAAGTAGGAGCAGTAGGGGGGAAAAGGGAGGGATGTACATAAGCTATTTATCTGTTACGAGAACATGAAGAATCCTGACATACCTGTTAGAAGTTGCCACTGTGCCAACACGTTTGCCACTTTTGATGCAGATACTCATTGTAACTTACTGTTTGTTGGTACATTTCCAGTGCAGGGGTGGTGCGGTGAGGAGCTCCCTGAATCTCCTCTTGAGGCCTCTTGCTCCTCAGAGAGTCTCCAGCCCATGTGTCCCAGACATAGGGCCAGGCAGAATTCCTGATTGGAAAAGGAATTGAATTGAAGGTAGAAAGAGAGGGACATCCTAAAGTATGAGGAGAGATGACGTGGCTTTGGGGAGTGTCGAGTGTTTTGGCATTATACTTGATAACTTTCTTTTCCTTCCAAATCAGGATTTAAGAAGCCAAAAAAAAAAAAGAGAGATGAATTAGCAGAGTGACACGTAGGCTTTAAAAAACCCAGGTCCACTGTTGGTTCCCAGGCTCACCCTCATCAGAGCAACGCTTCTCAGTCACCCTCCTTACCCTCACGGGAACATCTGCTGGGGAAGTATGATACGGCACAGGTAGAGAAATGACTAAATGCAGCTCACAATGTGAACGTGGTGGTTCAATCCCCTTTCTTTTCATTTCTTAAACGTCCTGTTTTTCCCTCACTGGTGTTCCATTCTTCCTCCTCCTCCTTTGTCCTAACTCAGGCACACACACACCATCTCACTGTTTTCCTCCCGTTGTGTCTCCTAGATTTTCACCCACCCCTATGGACACTTGTCCCTGGAAAGGGCCTGTAGCTGATTCTGCTGCTACACTGCTCCTCCCCCCTTGTTTCCTATGATGCACGAGATAAGTGCTCCTAGGGAGCACAGGAGGTGAAAACTGGGGGGCAGAGCAGAAGGCAGAGGAGTGAACCTGAGTGTGAGCAGCAGATGTGGTCACTAGATGGGTTGGCCACTGTCTTCTGGCATGTGGATGATCACAAAGCTCATCACGGAGCAGAGAAAGTAGATGTCAGGGCCTGTCAATGTAAGTGTGAGAAATCTCCCCCTCAGCTGCTGAGTTTGGTGTTGAGGTTCCTCACCTTAATTGCTTCATAGGTAAATTAGAGTGCTGTGTGCTGGTGTGCCTGTTGCATGGGGGTGACGTGGACTTTGAGGCAGTGTGGCTACATTAGAAACGGATTATCCATCTGCAGTAGGTTGCAGATGACGGTGGAAGTTACAAGGCACAGAGGGGAGCATGTGCTCCCTTTATGCTAAGTTGAGGCAAGCAAGGGAAGGGAGGGAAGCAAGAATTGCCACACAAAACCAGGATTTGTTAACATGTGTTCCACATTTTTATAGAGTTTTTAAAATTACTCTGTGTGTGTGTTTGCTCATATGCATGTGTTTTTATCACACAGTTGTAACACAAGGCCAACCTAACTGAACCGAGTAAGAAAAACAGGAGCAAGGAAAAAATCCCAACTTTATGATACTGGTTTGTACACTGAACTGTTCTAGTCCGTATACTGGTAGGTCACCCTCACCCTCGTCTCTAGGTGTTATCAAGAGGTTGAAGTACTTAGGTATAGTGTGACATAAAAGAACAGGGTACCAAATCACTAAGCTGAAACATCTGGGGGATCTGCTCAGCAGGCGTGCAGTATAAGGGATGTTATTCTGATTAAGTGTGATCCTAAAAGCCATCTTGAAGGACCTATGGCAATGATTTCTTAAAACCCCATGTTTTTTCTTTAAAAAGAGGAAGAAGTATGTTAGTGAGAAGGAACAGAAAAAAAAAAATCTTTTGTTTTTAAATTAAACTAATAGACTTTATATTGTATTTAATGTCAAAAAGCCAAACGCAGCTGATGTGTGTTAGTACCTGACAACAGGGAGGTAAAATGGTTAGGGGAGGAAGATAAACAATTGATTTTTCAGTTGGTTTTGTTTTACTGGCCAAACTGAATGAAATACAGCAATAAGGAGCTTATAAAATGGGAAATCAGCATTGTCTTCACCCTTTTTTTTTCAGCTTCTCTAAGTGCTTTCTGCTTTGGCTCTTTAAAATAAAATTAGTATCAGAAACCATACATTTTTAACATAATAATTTGAAATCTATGCAATAGGTTTAACTTATTATAACAATTATACAAAGGGCATTTTTAGTTCTTTATTTTTCCTTACCCAGTATTTGTGAATAGACAAGTCTCTTATATGCATACAGACTATTTTGTGGGTGCATGGACAGACGTGCATATGCACATGTGAACATAGCCACAAATACCTGTGTATGCAAATCCATAGTAGAAATGATAAAGGCAAAAGGTGATCCTTGTCTTGATATGTATGAGTTTTACAGATATTTAAAGATGGTTTTCTGATTCTCAGGTTTTTCTGTACACTGAGAAAATTACAGTTCATTTCCTAAATATTTACTAACTTTTTTAAGGCCTATTCAGTCTAAATTATGCTGAAGTACAGGGCAGACTATTTTATTATATCACAGTTCAGGGAGTCGAGCACATTTTAGACAAAATAAAGTGTTTATTGACCTGTGATTGCTGCAACATCCATTCAGTTTTTTCAACCCCAATTTTAACCATATAGTCAGGGAACTCTTTTATGGCTGTCTGTATTCACTAGCAGTCTGTTGTGAAACAAAGCTTTGTACCTAATTTGCAAACCCAGCAGCTATTTCTGGAGTGAAGTAACTACGTTCTGATCCAGCAAGGGCTTTCCTCTTCCAAGCAGTCTCCTAACAGGACTTAGCCTGACCACAACAGGGCTCCTCACAGCAGTAAGTGCTGCTCAGAGAAGCAGATGCTTTCAGGGAAAGGCCTTTTGTCTTGCACTACTGCACCTGAGATTTTTTTTCCCCTTTCCTTTTCACAATGGATAAAAATACCTTGATTGTGTTGAACATCAAGCTCTTTCTGCATTTTGCTTTACTTTTAATTGTCCAGTTGCAGAAGTGGGATAAAGACCTTACAGCCCTCTCTGAAGGACCCTGGTTTCTGTGAATCTCTATTTGTTGTTATTTTGAACAGTTTCCATAGGATGTAGTTCTGGCACTGTGTGGCTGGTTCTCTATTCACATTCTTCATAAATTCATTAGCAGTAGATATTCTGGCTTTATTAATTCACTGCCCCATGCTGCATCTACTCCAGGGCAGAAAGACTGTTCAGAGCCTGAGAGGAATATTTGGGTTTCCAGGTCCTCTCTGCTCAGGTTGTCAAAAGATGAGACTGACCATATTTATTTTATCTTTTCCATTGTTGTTTTTAACACTATTATTGCCTGGCAAATGAGCAGAGACCTTCCAAACTTGTATCCCACAAACACTGGTTCCTTGTTTGTTATCTTGCTTGCTTGTTTCCTTCTCTGATTATTCGTAGTCAAACTAGGCCTTTCCCAATGTAATGTGGTTTAAAAATATATGTATAATGCAGCTGCCAAACTGAGAATGGGGATCCTGCAGTTTAGCACTCAGTAAACAGAATGTGACCATGTACTTCCATGCCAATAGGTTTAAGGATTCCCAAATGAACACAAGTGTTGAAACCTTTGTAACATGCTGTGCCTTACGTTTTTGCATAAGACCTTTCTTTACTCTTCTATATGGTTCATGAGATTATGGAGTCAGTTCTGTTCCTACAGTGAGGCCATTAGCAAAACTCCTTTAGAGTTGTATACAAAAAGTACTGGTTCAAGGGTGATAATTTTTTATTCTGAAGTTGATATCTGATCTCTTCTTTTGGGGCACGTTCATCCCTTTCATTTATTTTTTTCAGTTGGTATATATTTATATACAGTAGAAACATCACGATTTAGCTATTTTATTTGCTGCCCAAATTTAAACAGATATCGCATGCAAGAAAAGCAATCTTAGGAAAAAAAAAATCAGGAAAATCTGATGAGATTGAAAGGGAAGAAAACATTGTTCTGCATAAAATAGCATTTATTGCATATCATCTTTATTTTTGCTTTTCAGATTAATTTGGGTGTTCTGATCTGCAAAAGACCACAGAGCCTGTCCGTTCCCCCCCACAATCATGTAACACTCCTTAAACACTACTGATCTCACTTGAACATGCTTACTAAACATGCTTAGTACCACATAAGCATGTCCCCCCTTATATTCCCCACACTGCGTATATGAGATTTTAGGTAACACTGTCCCAGTTAAATCATTGCTTTTCACTCTTATTAAACTAAATCAGTCTCTCAATTCATTCCTGTTAAAGGAATTTCTTGTATAAATTTGAACTAGTGCAGTAGGACTCTATGTATGGGATACATGTAGGCATATGTGCATTAAAGAAACAGGAAAAGTAAAGTAACTGAAAATAATAAATAGAATCAAGTCAATCTGTCCTCAGTTCATTTGTTTATAAAGCATTTGGGTAGGTTAATAGAATTTTGGGTTGTTCATGAAACTGCTGCATAGTTCTGTAGAGTGAAACAGGCTGGAGAGGGATTTCACTAATTTATTGCTGTTCCAATAGTTGCTTTGCAAATGTGTTTGAATATATGTGTTTGAAAGGTGCATATTGCTTACCTGATCCAAACCCACTAAAACTAGGGGCTTTTTTTTCACTGAATAGGAATTGTATCAGTCCATTCAGTAGCCTTGTTTATTTGAGGGAAACAGCTCATGATTCCTCTGTGTGTATGTGTGCACGTGTAGCTGTGTATATACAAAGCCCATGCATTTAGTGTAGTTTTTACTGTGGTGCTTTGAATCCATTAGGTAGATGTGTCTGAGGCTGTAGATGAGAACTGTGCAACAGTGGTCTCCTCTTCACGCACAAGTAGGTGGGTTTTTTATATCTAGAGAAATAAGCATCATTTAGACGTCACTGGGGAAAGCAGCAGATTAATGTTTTGCTGCTTTTCTTCCATTTTAATTCATCCTTGAAGGTCGAAATTCTTCTGGTGATCACTTCATGTCACGATTTTTATTTGGAAACAGACTGTAATGTCTCTGGCATAGGGACTGAGAAGTCATGACCACGTATCTGAAGTGTCTGACACACCAAAGGAGGTTGCAATTTTTTTGTCCCTCCATAGGGATAAAGCCACTGTGGGCTAAATCCTGCTTACATTATTATCCAAATTATCCTAACAAAGCCCACTTACTTAATTACAGAGCTAAAAACACTGGTTGCTTTCATAGGGGGTCTTCTGCATCTGTATGTATCATAGACATTGCATCACGCAGTTGGTCCTTGAGTTAAAATGCTTCTATTTATTGGCTTGCCTTTCCCTGCTGCCTAGTTTAGGAGCCTAACCTCAGACAAGCAACTTTGAAATTATAGGCCATTGCGTTTTTAACCTTATGGATAGTCTCCAAACTAACAGCATTTATTTCTGTGTCAGCTTTAAGAATGAATGCATATAGAATCTAACATTATGAGATATTACTTTCTGGTTATATCTCAATATCCAAAAGGAAACTACAATTAGGTCTAATGGAGTTTCAGGAAAGGCTGTCAAGAAGGAAACTAGTCAACTTGCTCTCTGTCATTTCTAGCAGTCCTGAGCAGTATGGAGTTCGAATAGCAGAATTTCAGTGGAGCAAATAGAAGATCTTGGATCAAAGGGAATTCTGAAAGGTGCACACTGATTAATACAGCATGATGAAGCGTGCCCATTTTCGTTATCTAGGCATCAGCCTTGGGTGAAACCGATGAGTACAGCAAGTCCCACACCTCTTAGACCAGCAGACATGTAAGGCTGTGGAGGTGTGTCCAGATGGGTGAGTGTGCAGGAGGGGGGACATGGACCATCACACTGAAGCCACCAGCTTGATGTGTGAGTCCTGCTGTAGCTGTGGCACCATGCCACACTTTACTGCCGGCCACAATGCTCACCCAGCTTGTTAGAGCCTCTGGGCCAGAATAAAAATGGAGTATTTTTGGTCCCGACCATTAGTTCCGAATAGTTTATAACTTTAGTGGGCTTTAGTCTTGAAGACTGGTAGGAGTGTAACATGTGTGACGTCCCTTGGAGTCGTGGTGGGTGATACCAGCCAACTGAGCCAGCAGCCTGCTTCAGTGCCTGCAGTGGCAAGGCTGGAGATGATCTGTCTATTGAGGAGGCAGCAAACTGAACGCTAAAAATGTAGGAAGGAAACTTAAATATCACAAAGATACCAAAAATATTATGGGTAACTTCTGTATGAAATTAGAAGTTCTGGATGCATGATGAATGCAAGCGTGGCTTCTTATCTGAAGGATTATTTGTACTAGCTGTGTTTTATTTGTACTAAAGTTAGGCAGTGTTGTAATGGAGAGCTTGAAGATGTTTTAAAATAGTTGCTGAAGAAGCACATTTGCCTAGTAGAAGTAAGTCTTAATGAAAGTTTTACTTTGTATATGCTTATTCAAGGGTCTGGTATGTGAGTAAGAGAGTGTTTTATAGGGGAAAAAGAGCAAAAAAAGACTAGAAAAGATAAGTGTGTCTGTTAGGCATGATACAGAGATCAAACCTATGTGTGCATAGGCCAAATGCAGCTCACTTTCCATATGTTATTTACTATAATCTTGTTTCCAGTAAATGAAAGTATTTATCTGAGTGGCCAGAGCAGAAACTGGCATTAAAAATTAGCCATGGCTATTATTTCTTTGCATCCTTGGGGGGGGGGGTGGGACACGGAAAAATCAAAATTTATAATGAAACAGAGAATAATCAAAAAATTAACTCTCCTCTGTTGTTCTTGCTGTAGCTAATCAGGGGGTTATTGATATAAAAGTGCCTAATGACAGCTACAGCTAATAAAACAAAACCTAATTGCACGTTTAGATAACAGTCAAATCCATATTGCTCTGTCCCATGAATCTAGCACTATTCCATGGAAGCAGGATCTCGCCCATTGGCTTCGTAAGGGCAATTCAGATACATAAAGAAAGCATGTTTTGGCTCAATCATATGCAAACAAAAGTCTCTTACACATTTACAACCAACAAAGCAGGTTTAGAATGAATTTTTTATATGAATGTAACCTGAAGTAGGAAGCAAAAATAATTCCATTGAGGTCGTAGTGGAAGTTAAATGTTAAACAAGCTTGAATCAGGGAAAAAAAAATGGTCAGAGCAGCATCCTGCCATTTTATCACTCTGTCATCTGTTAATATAAATGTTATTAAATGAAAATGAATATTAAAAATAAAAGTTAATCCTTTTTTTTGTATTTACTCCATAATAACTGTCATATTTTCCTTCTTTATTTTTGATTTTGACATTAAAAATACATATCTAAAAAACTTGCTGTTTAGAACAAAGGCTGGGGATTTCCCCCCCCCTCATTTAAACTACTGATTAACAATGTATTTATTTGTTACTTCTTGCTGACCATCCCAGTCATTGCTATTTATTTGCTATTTTACTTGATGTTTCTTTCTGGGCAGTAGATGAAGCAGGTTTAATTTCTGTATGATTCTAAGCCTTTATTTCTACATATGTTACTAAAATTTCCCTTAGAAATACCTTGTCATTCAAATGAGAATTTCCCCTCTGTAACTTTACATTTCTATCTCAAAAGACTAAATTACTCTATGCTGAAGTTTAATTATTTTGAGCACTGTTTGGGATAGTCTTTCTTGGAAGCTTGGGGATTCTGGTTTGAGGCTATAAACACTTCTGTACGTATGAGTAAGTCTAATTCTGTGAGTAGTCTAAGCCAGCAGGACTCCTCAAACAAGTATGTGTTTGCAGGCTTGGGACCTGCAGATATTTGGATGGAGGAGAAGATGGGGAAGGGCTTATAGATACTGAACAGATACTAAGTTTTATTTATAATGACTTATACCTGCCAGGATTATCAAGAAATATGACATTATATTTCATGAAATTGTCTGGCTTGTCTGGAACATGTAACACATAAATGAAACTGTTTAATCTGGTACCATAAGAGAAAATGAACTCAAATACCTGATATCTGAATCAAATCTAATCACTGTGATTGTTGAATCCTATGGTCCTCATTTAGTTACATTTACAGAGCTAGAGATTTTCCCATCTGATGAGACCTGATTGAAAAATATGCAGAACCAGGAATCAGTCTCTAAAATTTGAGGGGGGTCAAAGGCTTATTAAAGATGCTATTAGATTGTCAGCTTTTTATTTTATATATATTTATATGTAAGTTGTTACAGTTTCTGTGTTTTTTTCACTAAGAATTCTGTTTTAGTTAGGTAGGCTTTTATTCCCCCTTCACCCCATCCCTTCCAAACTGCAGCCACAAATTAAAAACCAGCTAAGAAAAAGCTACATGCCTTGTTCTTGATACATCTCCTACTGAATTTAATGGGATCAGTATCAGTTTTAGAGATGAGGGGTATGGTGTAAAAGCAGAAGGACAGAGGTGCATAAAAAGAGTATTTCACAACTCAGAGAATATTTATAACGTAGTCAGAAGCTTGTGCAATGAGAGAAAAGGGATATGAGGACATAGTCAATGGTAAATAAGAAGGCTAGAAAAATCAATGGTTTAGAAGCCATTTTTGCAAGTGTGACAAATATATCTACTAGGGAAATGGCAATTCAATTTTTATACAGTATTGGTTTTACAGGAGTGAAAATTAAGGAAAACTAAGATGGTCAAATTCTGCCCTTAAATATACTCATATATATTGCCTGTTGACATTGAAAGGGAAGACTTTAACATTTCACATCTGACTTGGAACCGAAACAAAAAGACTATTTTCAGATGACTCTGGAGTGACTTCCAGATCAGAGGATCTCAAATTGATCTGCCAATGTATAGACATATGATTTCATCAGGCAGCGAGAGCAGTCTCTTTGGAGTCAAACATGATAGCTATTTAACTGTACATAGCAATGACAAATGGCAATTTTGCCTCTTACAGGAAAGAGGCAATTTGCTCATATGTAGAACTTCATACTACAGATGACTATCTCTGCTAGAAGGAGTGACAGTGATGCTGGCCATCATTCCCTCTTCAGACTACTTTCATAATGGCTTTGCTCCTCTGCCCTGTAAATATGACTAGCCCAAATGAATTGCTAGGTTCTCTGATTCACATTCTGTGTGAATATGCACTAATAAACAGGACATCCAGGTCCTCCTCCAGGCTCCACCAGCTTTTCAGTGTAACAGTGGACAGACATCTGTTTTTCAAATGGTATGTAGTATTTAAATGAGAAGTGTTTCAGCAAACTGGAGGCTTCAAGAAGCAGATACAGTTTTGGGGAGACTGATCCTAGGTACCTGGAGACTGGTGTACACTCATTTACTCTACTTTGTTCGCTTCTCTTATGAGTGTAGCTTGGTGATCCCACCTGAACGTCCTGGTTGCTGATAGTTTCTGAAGGCTCCTATCTGGAATAGTCATTTTCTCCCTGTCCTTTGTGAAAAATTACGGAGAAGAAGAAAGGAGGCAGCCTGCTGTGTCAGAAGGCTATGTACAAAGATAGGTTGAAAGGTTTTGGTGGGTCTTCCCAGACCACACTGACCAGAAATTAACTGCCCTTTTTTATCTGGCAGGCCTCAGCAATGTCAACACTTAGTTTTTCTCAGCTGCCTTTAGGGGACCCAGCTAAGCTGCTTATAATCATAGAATCATAGAATAGGTTGGGCTGGAAGCACCTTCAGAGGTCCTGTAGTCCAATGTTTCTTGACCCTTTGTTGAAGAAGGCGGTTGTCAAATCTTTGACTCTAATTTGTCTTGTGAAACATTTTATTTATGTGGCTATTGACCTATACAACAGTCTTCCAAAAAATAAATCCCAATTCAAAGTTCTTCTCTCCTTGCTGTCAGTTGGGATCAGCTTCCTGAACTCCAGCAATGGGGATGGCCCTGTTAACTTTCACCAGGAAAAATAGGGAAAGGAATGTCACCTGATTGTCTTGCATACCGTAGCACTGGAACTGACGAAGCTGATTTCCTAGGGTTGCCTCGTGCTTAGCTGCATGTTTGATGATGCTTCTCCTGCAGTTGGGACATTCAGAACTGCCCACTCCTATGTGGATTCTCTGGTGCCTGATAAGGCATGCGTTAACAGTGCAGCCTTTCTCTCCAACCTGGGAAACTTGATGGTCTTTCTTTCTAGGCTGGGTGGCCACTGGCTTCCAGAAAACTTACAGGAACTCGGTCATCATTGAAACCTGTATCCAACTGCCAGGTCTGACTACAAAGTAGCAATGCATTCAACAGTTACCGAACACCCTGATGGCCACTTTCTCTGTCTCTTACATGCTCACGAACGCACACATACACATGCACACACACAACATGATCATGAGCCTTGTTGCCATAGGAAACCAGGCTAAAAACAAGCAAGGTCATAAGGCATGAGCTCATTGTTTTTCTTTTCCAGCTCCTTTTTCATACTGTTAGCACAGCCTTTTTTTTTATTCATGAGATCAGATATGTTCTTGGATGCTAGGTAATGGAAATCATACTTGCTGCATGCTAGGCTCTGTTCTGCATGAACCTGTAGGGTCCATTGTGGGGTTTGTCCAGTTGCCATCTTTGTCAGGCCTTAGCTCATTCCCTAGTCATTCCCTACCTGATTTGGTAGTCATACTTGCTGCTTTGGCTTGCTGATCCCCTGTTTATTGTTGAGAATATCTTCCATAGTCACTTGGATCTCACTGCAGAGTCTTGCTACTTGAAAAAAGCAGCATCATCAGGGGAATAAGAGATATTCTCAACTGGATTTCAGTGGGCTGCACTGTTTGTATAAAATCCCAAAGTGGGGTCATCAGTGGTTAAATATTAAGGGTATCTTTAGTCTGGTTAGCACTAACTCAACCACTGTCATCTTTGCTTTACCATAAGTATTCCTTACAATGAGGGTGGTAAAACACTCTGGGCACAGGTCGCCCAGGGATGTGGTGGATGCACCATCCCTGGAGATGTTCAAGACTGGATGTGGTTCTGGGCAGCCTCATCTAGTGGAAGACGTCCCTGCTCATTTCAGGGGGGTTGGAATAGATGAGCTTTGAAGGCCTCTTCCAACTCAAACCATTCTATGATTCTATAAATATGTATAGTGCATTGTGGTTAAAACTCTGTAATACAGAGGTGCTTATGCTGCCTAGCATTTGTGGATGTGAGCCACATCCATCCGATGACCAAGGTGACGATCAGCCACCCCTCCAAACTGGCCTTGGTGACAGATGGAGCAGCAGCCTCTGCTGCCAGTTTAAGAAGCTGCTGTAAGTGCCACCAGCTGGGAAACCTTCCCCTTCCTCACTGCAGACCATGTTCTCTATCTTTGAGGGTACTGTAGGGTGCAGCCCTAGCCCTGGGCAGGAGATGAGATGGATACCACAAGGTGCTTATCTGCATACACTGATTACCTTTCTGGTCTTTTATATACAGGTGGGCAATTTGAACTTCTTGCAGAGGTGGTGTGATGGTGACCAGAGGAATATGAAGTTAGTGAAAACAGGCCTGGAGCTCCCTAATTTGAAGGACTTCTCTCCATAGGGGACATGAAAGCCATACTTTTGGTAGCTGTTCATGTATAACACTTCTTTCTTTGCCCCTCCTAGTACAGCAGCACAAATATCTGCTCTTCATAGAATCACAGAATCATAGAATGGTTTGGGTTGGAAAGGACCTTAAGATCATCCAGTTCCAGCCCCCCTGCCATGGGCAGGGACACCTCACACTAAACCATGTCACCCAAGGCTCCATCCAACCTGGCCTTGAACACTGGCAGGGATGGAGCATTCACAACCTCCCTGGACAACCCTTTCCAGTGCCTCACCACCCTTACAGTAAAGAACTTCCTCCTTATATCCAATCTAAACTTTCCCTGTTTAAGTTTGAACCCGTTACCCCTTGTCCTGTCGCTACAGTCCCTAATGAACAACATAGCTATTTGCAGAGACTTGCTCGCCTTTTCAGCATGAATTGTTGCATTCTCTTCCACCTTCTTCTTCTAGCAAATGAAATTATAAAGTACAAACCATAAGGAGCAGGAATTCATCTGGATATGAATGTGTAGAACAGCTTAATTAGTGATAAAGCATAGTACATATCCCTCTATCTCATGTAAACATTAGCTTCAGGTGCCTACAAATGGGTACAGTTATTTGGACAGATATGAATCTAACTTCTTGTTCCTATAACTGTGTTAGAGATTCAGAAACTATAGACCTACTTGGTTATGACTGCTTGTCAAGCCAGGGTAGGCTTGTTCCTTGCTTGTGATTTTCCACATTTTCATCTGTACTTGCTCTTATAGAAGTTCTGTTCTTGGCTAAAATCAGAGAAATTTCAGCTGTGGAAAATATTTCCCTTTGTCTTGTCTGGATGGTCTTTCATTTTGGTGGATGGAAATGATATCTTAACTGTATGTATTGTTTATTAGTGACTCCTTTGCCTTCCAACTTCCTCCTTGAGTTACCTGGCCTTTTGACCTAGTGACCATTAGTAAATCCCAGTGGCACAGGGGTCACCCAGATCCTATCTGTATTTCTGTATCTTCTCTGCCTGGGTTTGTCAGTGCTGCAGAGTACCTGGGGTCACTCAGCAATGGCCTCTAACCACCTCACTTCTGTTGGGCTTCCTAGGGACAAAAGTTCTTCTCAGCAGCAAGGGTTTATTGGCGAGCGGGAGGCCTGCAAGAGTAATGGTGGGAAACTGTAAAACTTGGAGTTTTTAACTTCTGGCCAATAACAAGGCCATGGAAAACCTGTTTGCTGAAACTCTTTCACCACCCCATCCCCAGCTTCCCCAGAACCGTATCCCTGTCTTCCCTGGTTGTATGCATGTGGTTTGGGCTATTCCTGGTGTGGAGTCTAACATTTGTAGTCTAGGAGCTGGGCTGATGTTCTGGTTGATGTTATCGTATCAGCAGAGAAAGGAACTACTAGAACGCAGTTATTTTCAAGAGCCATCTAGGAGATTAAAATTGCCACAGAGTGTGTGCCTATCTCCCTGCATGTCTCTCAAATCCTAGGCACATAGCTTTAAAACCCTTAAAGAAAAGGGATCTGGCAGCTCACTGAGAGGTATCTCAGAGCTGGCACCATGTATCTTGAAGGCTCACACCACTGGCTGTGTCCATGCTAGTAAATTAAACGCATCCTGGACCATTCTCTGGCATTGAGGTCAACTGGCACAAAATAGGCAGCATCCATACAATTAAGCTGTCTTGAACTCCAAGACAGGACAGCCGTATGCAGACTGCCCATTGAGAACAGCCTCTGGCTTGTCGTAATTCCTAGCCCATACCCAGGAGCCGTTTGGGAGAGTGCTGCTTGGTCCTGGCCTCGGCCATGCCAGGGATCTTCTAGAAACTGGAGGAGAGGTGCCAGCAGTAGTGTCCCTGGCACCATTTAATGTTCCAAGGAGGTAGCCAGCAGTCTTGCAGGTGACTGAGCCTTTGCCGCAACAACAAGATGGAAGCTTTGATCCTACCTACCAGGCCTGTGATTCCCTCCTGTTGTCAATCCCGTTGTCTTCTCTCTCAAACCTGAGATTTTATTCTGATGAATGCTGGAATAGCTGCCTATTTACAGCTGTTTCATAGTTTGCTATTGTGATTGTATTTGATTGTGTTTGAATTTCTATCTCCCCAAGGATAGGGAAAGGGATTCTATAAATATTATTTGATTTAATTAATAAATATCAGCTTCTTTTGTAATGTAGTAGGGGAGTGAGGATGTGCACTGGGGGAACGGCCAGTAAGAACAGAAAGGCCTTTCTGTTTTCATTCCTGTGCCACCTTCACTGTAATCCCTGTGCTGCCGGTGCCAGAAATCCTGATGCCACCACAAAGGACATTATCTGTTATAAAAACCTTTGCTAAAGCCCCAGAGTAGTGAAGATCATGAATCACTTACTACCTTCTCATGTACCCTTTTGTAACTCCTAGTTTGCTGCCATGATCCATAGAAACCCCATAATACAGATCCTACTGAAAGGACATCAACGTGGTTTTCTTAATGTGGGCTTCCAGATTCTTTTCATCCCTTGTAGGATCTTCAGCAGAAGATCATCATGATTGTTTTGTATCAGTATAATCTTCCAAGGCACGCCTTCTGTCTGAAATGTCCTCTGTAGCCTGATGTAAGCCCTGGTTGAATCTGACCAGGCGTGTTGATGGGGCTTCTGCGCGCTGAGTCAGACCATTTGTTGGCAGTGGTCAAGGATGTGTAATGCTAGCCAGGGAGAAGTGGTTTCTATTGCTGATTATTTGGTTAACTGAGGAAACTTTGAATTTCTTGTTAATACTAGTTCACAATCTACAGGTAAAAATATTAATTCAAATATTTTATCAGATGCTGCCATGTTATTGCTCTCTATTACTACCTGAAAGTAGGTTGTAGCGAGGAGGGGGTATTCTCCTCCCAGGTAAAAAGTGATAGGACAAGAGGAAACGGCCTCAAGTTTCACCAGGGGAGGTTTAGGTTGGATGTTAGGGAAAATGTGTTCTCTGAAATGGTCGTCAAGCATTGGAACAGGCTGCCCAGGGCAGTGGTGGAGTCACCATCCCTGCAGGTACTGAAAAGACATGTGGCTGTTACACTTAGGGACATGGTTTAATGGTGGCCTTTTCAGTACTAGGTTAACAGTTGGACTGGGTGATCTTATAGGTCTTTTCCAACCTAAATGATTCTATGATGCTGTGAATATTGTGGGTCAAATTAGAGATGATGCAGTGCCACATAGACTCGTGGTAGTCTATTAAGGTTGTGCTTACTTTCTCAAACTGGTGTATCTATTGCTAGAGCTGTGTTGGATAAGTAAATAAAATGTCTTTGGTATTTTTGCTTTCTGATAGAGCAATAGTTGGGTGAAATATTCTGCGGGCCAAATGCTGTTTGCTTAGCTCCTGGGAGCAATCTGATAATTCCAATGAGTTAGCAAAGCAAACTGGGTTTTATTGCTTGGCAACTATTTGGAAAGCTGCACTATACTTTTACTGAGGATCCTTCATTAATGTAGATGCCACTATATGTTTAAATCAATGAGAAACCTGTGGAAAAGTTAGGCAGTATGGCACTGAGTTTGCATTTTAGGACATACAAGCAAATCCTTCGAAGGGGGTTATGCACAGGGCAGATGGAACCACATTCCGATGGTGTCAAGTACTATTCATGGTTATTTCTTCCCCTGTGTTGTATATATGTTGCTTCTGTGGATAAGGAGGAGTCATGCATATACAGCACTGGAATTATTCTGTTCTAAATTAAGAATTTTGGATTGCTTTTAACAAACGTTCTATTCATCTGTAAAATCTGGAGATGTATTCTGTCAATGGAGGTTGGTACATAAAGACTGATGACTGTTGGGGGAAAAAGAAGTGAACTTTTGTTTGAATATAACTATTTGTTTTGATGGTAATTGAGGCAATTCCTTCACTTGCCACAAACATTCATTAGAGTGATATTCTGTAGACAAACTGTCACGTGCAGTGATGCATTTCTGGATCCGTATGAATGCCTGAAGTGGAAGTCTGTGTGCAGCTCTTAAGGAAGGCTTTGATAGGTTGTAAGTTTATCAGCCAAGGGTAAAAAAAGGATATCAGGTGATTTGTGTGACCAACAACTCCGTATAAATACGAGCCTATGAGTGGTGAATCCCTAAAATACACAAAGCAGTCGTTTTAGTGAATAGCTTGTGAGCAATCTCAGGGGCAGGAGTATGTTGGCAATTACTCATTCAATAGTTGGTGAAAAATATGTCTGCTCATTGACATTTGGAATTAAAAAAAAGAGATAAATCTCATAAATGCATTGCGGGAAGTATCTTGTCAGCTAACAACACAAAACACATGACTCCACTTGCAAATACTTAACCTTCTGAACTGCTGATATTCCTTATCGGAAGAGGTCTGTCTAGGAGTCCAGGTCCCACCAGTTTCCTAACAGCAAAAATGTAACCCCAATGTGGGGAAAAACCCCAAACTTTTATTAGTGGCTTGGTCCCAACCTGATATTTGCAGCTGGCTGGTTTTATGAATCAAGGTTTTGAATTCTTATACTTTGATGTATTAAAAATATAGGTTGTGATTTGAGCTTTGAAACAAATCACTTCTAAAGGCTGTTAGCCATGTGTGTTAAGGATCCTAATCTGTATTTGCAATAGGAGTTATTGTCAGTCATTGGTTTAATCACCTTTGCTGACCGCATAAGGTGTGGATATAGATCCAAGAACAGTTTCTCCCTCATGATCTGTGATCTCCTGCAACTATAACATTTATGAAAGCCCATTTCTGCCTCATTCTCTTCTCATGGGCCATCAGGAATACCAGTTTTCCCATGCTGCTCCTCTGTGACATGCTTTAGAGTTGCAAAGAAGTTTGATTTTCTGTGGCTTCTTCTTCCCTTTATGTCTTTGCTGAAACTCCCAGCAAAGAAGGTCATTTTTAAGGGTCTATTTTTGTGATGTGGACATGGGACATGAATTGAGACTGACAGATTCATTTCATGCAGGATACATGAACAGTGCTTGCAACCTGTGGTCCGTATGTGCTTGCACGGATTCACACTGGTGGCTTAGCTGGCAGAGCTATTTCCAATTGCTTTTCTATAAGGTTATTTATACTCTTTCAGCCTCAGCTCAGTAGTGACCAGACGACAGATCCCATCATATGTCGATATGGATCCCTTTATATATTCCCTTTTTTTTAATGTATTTTTATTTTAATATAGTTTTCTGACACCATGGTTTATTTTTTACAATTTTGTAATTAATCCAGTTCCTAAAGCACTCATATTATTAAAATAATTCCATATTTTACTTTTCTTCTGGTTCTTCACTATGCGATGACTAACCCGGTATAGCCAAACCAGTATCCTCCCATTAGAATCTGATGGTACATAAGCATTAAAATGACTTTGTGGTATCTGCCCATCTATCAAAATATTCCCAATGCAATTTGTGCTATTTAACAAATGTTGTTTTATATTTTATACAGTTATAAAGTATGGGGAATTTTGAAACCTTTCCCATTCAAGGCCAGTTAAATGAAAATACAGGAAAACCCCACATTCTGCAATAGGCACCTCACGAGTAATTTGTCTGTCAGTTGCATCTGTCTTGCAATAGTTAAGAGGAAAATGAGTGAAGGTGTTTCTAGTTTCAGCTTTTTGTCTAGAAATAAACCAACTGAAGATGGGTACAGTTATTTCATTGAACTTTTCCCTGACATATACAATGCTTTTGTTTGTATTTTTGCATCTCAGCTTTCCCCTGAAGGATCTGCTATCCTAAACCAAACCAGGGCTTCCTGGTACAGAGTCATTAAAAAATGAAGACTAACAAGTACTAGAAAGCTAATCTTCATTGTAAATCAGTGACCTATACTGCAATGCAGAAGGCAGATGATGACCCAAACTTCACAGAGGCTGAAAAGAATAACAGGTTTCATGACAAAATAACTAGTGAAATTGGTGAGGAATCTGTGTTTTGAGGCAGCCATGTGCCTTTAAGCCTGTCAAAATTCCAACTTCTTGTATTTTTCAGTAATTTAGATATGATACTGAATTAAGCATTCCCAGCAACTCTGGTAACACTGATGCTGCTGGCCTGAAACAGCCAACCTTTCATCCCAGCCCTTCTCCCTGCAGTGCATGCATTAGTACACCTAACCCTGTTATCAAGTGTCCTTCTCATTCTGGCTCCATTCCTCCTCCAGTCCATGGGAATTACAGTCCAGGTTTTTGTGGGAACAGGGGCTGTCCCCCTTTCCCAGGATTTCTTTCCTCCTCAAACAATAACTTTGCACAATGCCTGGTTGGTCTGGGGGAGTTGTTTCTGGTAACTACTTGAATTCAACGCTGTTTCTGTATTTTCTTTTATTGTTGCTAATTTGAATTTATTTTAAAAAGGGGAATTAAATTACCCAGACAGGAAGATGTTGATGCAAATTTCCTAACTGCTAAGATAATAAGATTGAAATTAGGAGCGTGCACATATCTTCAAGAAGCATCCAAAATACATAACTACAATTTAGGGAGCTTAGAAAGCTTTTGGTTTTAACAGGAATGTGATTCCTTCACTTGCTTAGTTCAAGTCTGGGTTTTAAGTGCCATGACCAAGACTGAAATGTTCTTTGCTTCCTCAGTGATTCAGCAGGATTGTGTTGAGCCCTTCCTGAGAACAACATCTTGCAACAGATTTCTCCTCCTTTACTCCAGATGATCTCAAACACCCCCCCCCAACCACGCACTGGGAGAATTAGGGTCCATTCCACCATGTATCTTTTTCATGATTGAAATTCTATGGGCGAGTTAATACAGCAAAACTTATGCTATGGAAGAGTTGTAACATGTACTACCACACACATGCATGTGTGCAATTAAGCCGAAAGTCCCATCTTCAAGACTAGCACTTTTTAACTAGTTGAATGCTACAAAAATACATCACATCTATTATTTCTCCTTTTGTGTCCAGCTAACAGTGCATACTCATCCCAAAGGATCTCTCAGTGCTTTACAAATGACATATGTACAGGAATTCCTTCCACACTGAAATGCCCAGGTTTAATGGGTGGGCTGCAGCCAAGAAAATAATCAGCTTATAGCACACTGCATAATGTGTGTGAACTGCACAATGTGTGTAAGGATAATTCTGGCCAAGGGCATATCAGACAGTACATCTCACCAGTGCATCCTGCTGGGAAAGACTAATATTTAAAACCTATAGTAAAGATAAAACCCCACCACCAACACTGTTCATTGACAGTGAATATGGTCCATTAAGTTTTCATTTACATAGGTATATATATTTTAATATACATACTCCAATTATTAAATATTATGATTTATAATTGGAATCCCTAAAACTCGTCTGTTTTCCTTTAAGGACCAGGTTTTAATAACTGATGATAAAGAGAACTAGAAGAAATGTGACTTATACATCTGAGAGGACAGTATACATCTATATTGAGTAATGATGCTGACTTACAACTCAAAGTACCAACCCATACACATACTGTTTAGTATTAAGTGTGAACTAGGACAGTGAAATGTGTGTGTGCATTTATTGTTTAAATACTACAGCACCTACTGCCTGGTTCTTGTTAATTATAAAGTGCTGCCAGCTTGATGATTCCCAAGCATCTTATTAAGATTAATTGAAGAATAAGTCCATTTAAATGAACTAAAGAAGAAGGAAAAAAACCCCCACTAACAACAACTTGAAGCTTTTTTTCCCCATTTAACAAATGACAACCCATTAGAGTTCTATGGCTTTACCAATAAAGCTTGGTGAGTCATGAGTTAATTCTTACTGTCAAAACTGAGTGCCATAAGTACATCTGCCTAGCTTTTTCTCTGGCCAGGCTTATCCTTCAGTTTGCTTTTGGCTTGGAGGCAGCCACTCATTGTGGGACTGTATAACCCTACCAAAGTGAGACTGTGATTATCCCTTAGCACCCATGGAAGGTCTAGCATTGGCTAGTAATTATAAGGGCGGCATTGCTCATAAGCACTCCAATGGTACCAGAGTCTTCTATTACAAAATCTTTTCATAGGAGACCTTCAATAAATGCTCCAGTGTCTCGAGGAGAAAAATATGGTGACTAGTACCTTGACCTTTGTATCAGTGTGAGGAGAAGGAACGTTGTTAACCTTCATCTTCACCATAATTCGTGCTTTCTAGATCATAACTTAGTTTCTCTAAGATGTTCCCTTTGTTTTCTCTTCTTTCATTCTCCCCATCTCCACACTGATCTCCACGCTCCCCATCCCAGGATGCCTCTATTCTCAAAATGACTACACCAGCCCTCAGTTAATTTTACTATTCAGGTCCTGTCTTTTCCTGCAGATTCCTCAGGACAGATTTCTTCTGCGAGCCCTTTCAGAGGAGATCTACCAGTGAGATGTCAATGATAACAGGTTGAAAAGGATGATAAAACTAAAGTGACAAGGAATATGTGGAACCAAAGAGCAACCACTGGCTGTCTTCTGCAGAAAACCCTTGCACTGCTCAAGCATTCCCACTGTAGTTCTCCCTTTTCCTCATGCCCCGTAAGGTATGTTTTGGATTAGTCTAATTTAGAACATTAGCTTCTCAGCAACAGAGGTTTTTAGCTATTTTTGCCCATACTGGGATGTATTTATGTATGGCACCGTATCAGTAACAACAGGAAAATCATCAGCACGTTTCCTTTAGCTCAAATCCACACATACTAACCAAGGGATTTATTATTTCTCCTCCTCCATGCTTTGATATTCAAGCCAGATCATTCATGACAAGGCTGCAGGTGGAAAGTCATAATTCAGAATAAAACTTGAAGAAGTAAAGTAGGGGTAGAAGATCTTTATATATGTAATCCAAGCAGTTATTATTCAGTAGCTGATATTTTTGCTTCTCTCATCCCACTTACTGCTGAAGGACACAAGCAGCTCATAGAGAGTTTGATGGGGAAAAATAGGTGATTTTTTTTCTGAAAGATAGGGATTCTCTCTGCAATGTGTGTAAGTGGAGGCACACACTGCCTCCAGTGTGCCTGTTTTTATTGTACTTGGTGTCTTTGAAACACTGTGTGTGCACAGTCTCTCTATGCAAGGGAAAAAAAGGATGGTTCAAGCTCAAACCAAATTCCAGGCTGATTTGGGCAGGCAGACAGTGATATGACAATGTGTTTGAGTGTAACAGTGCACATGTTCTGTCCATGCGCATCTACACATACAAGAATACTTTTCAGTATTCATACATGTTTATGTCTCATAGCTGATTACATATTTTTGCATTTATTTTTATGTGTGGCTACCTGGACATGCATCCTATCCATTTTAAAGGTTCTTCCAAGTCAGTCTAAGGCTTAAATATGTCCATATATCTGTCAATGCTGTAAGGAAAGGATGCACATACTTGAGTTCAAACCACATGTACTAGTCAGGACTTGTGCTCAGAGAATCCCAGCCTGGTTTGTGTTGGAAGGAACATTAAAGCTCATCCAGTTCCAACTCTCTGCCACCTTCCACTAGCCCAGGTTGCTCCAAGCCCCATCCAACCTGACCTTGAACACTGCCAGCGATGGGGCAGCCACAGCTTCTCTGGGCACCCTGTGTCAGCACCTCAGCACCCTCACAGGGAAGAGCTTCTCCCCTCTATCAGGTTAAAGCCATTCCCCTTGTCCTGTTCCTATGTGCCCTTATCCAAAGCCCCTCTCCAGGTTTCCTATAGCCCTTTTAGGCACTGGGAGCTTCTCTAAGCTCTCCCCTTAAGGAGTCTTCTCTTCTCCAGGCTAAATAAGCCCAGCTCTCTCAGCCTGTCTCCATCTGTAATGTATTTATTGCATGCACTCATGTAGACATAGCTAATCTGGTTTTGTCTGATCTGGAGAGCCAGTATATCTCTATGCAGTAGCATGTGTGCAAAGGAAGCATGTTGGTGTTAGTTTGCAGACATTTCATATTCTCAGTGTACAGAATGCTGACCACCGAGTGCTTATGACAACACCAGGGTCAGTAATGATAGCTAATGTTAAAGATATTTTAATTTATCAAGCCAGTAATGTCCGTATTTTTGCACAAAACTGACTCTATTTTCTCTCATCCACCAAAGAAACAATCAGAATTGCAACACTGTGAGAGAATCATAGAATAGTTAGGGTTGGAAAGGACATTAAGATCATCCAGTTCCAAGCCCCCAGAAGAAGTGAACTTTGGTTTTTAAGGGAAGGCAGAATATGGCCAAGACTGCGTTTTAATAGGATTTTAATTTTTGCCTCATGCTTAGAAAGAGAAATCTTCAGGTTTCTCATCCCAGGTTTGGAATCTACATCCCTAATAACAGCTTTACAGGTTATTTGTAGCTGTCTGGTGAGCCGAAGTGAAGGGCTGTATCCATCATTTGCTCTGTCTAGTGAATTTGTTAAGTGAAGCAACCTTCCTGAAGATCTCCTTGGGAGCATTTCATACAGTTTGCTGAGGAACCAGGAATTAGGATTTTATTTTTATGGTAACAAGGGAAAAAAAGGCATTTCAGTCTCCAGCACCTTGAATAAAACCAAACACCTGATTTTTCACTGCTTCATCTAATAATTCAGGGCCATGCAAAATGAGTGCAAAACAGGTATAGACGCTCTGGTTTGTACTTATTTTTCTTATTTGAGTCTTGAAAAGTGATTCCTAATATGACACAGAGCACCAGGGTGGTGAAACAAGTCCACCTTGCTTATGCAGAACTGAGTATACAAGGGGCAAGACAGCAGAAAATTGGGGCATAGGGGCCTATCCCAATTCCCCTGAAGCAAATGGGAGCTGGATTAAGCCTAAATCTCTAATTACATAGGGGTAATAGTCTATCAGAACTCCCATTGAAGCAAAAGGGAGTTGGATCAAGCCCAAGACTCTAATTGCATTTTTCCTTGCCATTTTTGTTCATATACTTTGTTTACTCTGGCTCATCATGACATTATTTTGTAATTATTATGATGGGATTAGTGGCCATTAGGTATCTGATTTCTGAATGGGATGACTTGTTCCTAGTCACTGATGTCATTGATGTATGTCAGAAAGGTTTGTATTCTGGTGGATACAGCAAGAGATAGCTGAATTTATCTAATGAATGAAATGGCTTATACGTTCCCTACCAGCACTTCAAAGAGCCATACTGCTTTTGTGTGTGCAGAAAACAATGTAGTGCGAAGAATTTTTCTTCTCTTTTTAAATCCTGATGTTCATACCAATTCTTTTGAATTTCCATTGTGAGGACTGGATTTAGCTAAGGAATTTGACAAGAACAGAGCATTACTGACTATGTGCTAGCTAGCTATTCTTTGGAGAAAGTTTCCATGATACCTGGCATTTTGGAGCGCCCCAAGTGTTTGGTTTGTTCACTATCAGATTTCCTCCTGCTCCTCTAAGATCAACTCTGCGATGGTATCCACATATCACAGAATCATGGAATTAGAGAATGGTTTGGGTTGGAAAGCATCTTAAGATCATCCAGTTCCAACCCCCTGCCATGGGCAACGATGCCTCAATCTACACCACATAGCCCAGGGCTGTGTCCAACCTGGCCTTGAACGCTGTTGGGAATGGAGCATCATACAGATGTTTGAGGGGTTTTCCCATCTTGAATCCCATCCCCAAACATCACAGTTCTAGAGTAAGAAGAAGGTTACAACACACACCAACCAAAGAGAAGTGTACTCATCCTTCTAGCAATATCCTGAATGTGCCATACTGGCAGTATTAAAACTAAAGGACTGTATAGAGGTCTTGGTACACGATGGGAAATCTCACTGACGACAGCAGAAACTGCATGCGTCGCTCTAGGCAGGACTCCAGGTAGATGATGTCAGTGTGGCTTGGAAAACATCAAAGTAGGAAATACATGCTGGAGCAAGGGGCATTTCTGCAGTCATCCTTCATGGCATAACTCTACTTAGCTGCTCATTAATAATGTCCTGAGACAGATGGGCACTGCTTTATTTTGGAGGTTTTATTGATTTGTCCTAATTTGTACTTCCAGTTTGGGACCCTAAAATATAAGCTCAGAATTATAGAAAGGTTTTAGCCAACACAGGTGTAGAGTTCTGGAACAGAGTGGAAACGGGCAAGCAAATGAGCTATGGATTTTGATTCATTAATGAAAGGAATTCTATAACAAGGTTGTCCAAAATAGGATGGCTTTACTCATCAACATAGGAGATCCCATCTGCTGGAAGTTCCTCTGTATTGATCTGGGGAGCTATGAAGGAGACAGTTATCAAACACTTTGGAAGGACATGGTGAATCATTGATGTATGTATTCATTGCTTTCTGGGACAGAAGGACTTTGACCAATTGAAGATGTTTTGTTCCAAATTAATATATTTTTGGCCACAGCAGAGGTACAGAAACTTCAAACCAAGCGGTAGAAGACACGTCTGTCAATGAAACTATCCAGGGGATATTTTGGTAGGCAGCCTTCAGTTACAGAGATATAAAGTCTAAGTAACCTCAGTCACTTCACTAGAGTCATTCAAGACTTAAAATGGCAGAAAAGAGGAAGGAATGTCTTCCTCGTTGCAGCTCTTTTACCCCTGTTAGAATAACACACCCTCAACACATATTTCCTAACTGCAGTAGGAATATGGTTGTCCTTCAAACTGAGCACTATTTTGGTGTTTAGCTCACTTAACACAGTCTCTGTCAAAGAAGAACATGTTAGCTTTTTGAACTTTCCAAGCCTGGTTTGCAGTGTTCCCAATGTGCACACCAAAATCCATAGGGCCATAGCACATTGCAGTCCTAGTGCACAGTTGTTAATCGAGAGGGACATTTGCTTAAGAATAAACAGAGTGAAATAGTTCATGATAACAACAAAATATTTTAAAGTAGATGTGTAGACTATCTGTCTATAGACTATCTAGCTTAAAACTGATTTCCTACATTTATAATGAAGATTAGTTAGAAATAGTTAGATGGTTTGTGTAAAATAGTATTGCAGGGCCATTAGAGCCTGTAATACTATTCTGGTTTAGTATCACAGAATAGTGGTGATTGTATTCTGTGCTTGCTGCCCTGGGCTGGGTAGAGCTGGAGAACAAAAGGAGGCAGAGGAGGAAGCTGGCCAGTCCAGCTTCACCATTCAGCACAACCAAAGCCCACTGACGCGTACTACAAGCTGTGAAATGCAAGTGAACTTGTAAAAATTGCTCTTTAGCAGCTCAGTGTGCTATTAGTAACAAAGGTAAGGAAGCTATTTAATACATATACCTTAACTAAGACTTTTACCTGAACATTGCTTTTGAAAACAGCAATGTAAAAATACCTGTCACATCCATTTGAAAAGACAGGTTCTGTTTTGCCATAAGAGAGAAAACCAGGATGGGGAAAAGAGTTTCATCAGTAACCAGAATGGGGAAAGAGTTTCATCAGTGGGGACTGACATAAAGGTAAGCAGGTCTTTCTGTGTAACTTTAATGACAAGCTGTCATTCTCCGGTCCCCCTTTCACCTCCATTACCAACAGATGCAGTGAAGCTGATGGAGTCTTGGGTGGGTTCAGAGGGGTTGGCTCTGGCAGAATTCTGCTGGAAAGGGGAAAAGTGCAGGTTCTGATATACAGCTTTCATAAGTAAGTACCAAAATTGTGTCATTCAGCAGCTAAGCATTGCCTTAAACACCAGGCTCAAGATGCTGGCTAAACATTAAATAATAAGAAAACTGTGTTAATAAAATCTTTCCTGATATATATATAAAAAAAAAGTTAAGAAAACACATTGTATATGCAAAATGTTCTTTGCTTTTTTTTACTACTGCATGTAGTAATGGTCCAAAAATTGACTGTCTGAGGTTTTGCAGTTCATTGTAAGTGGGGAAGAACTGATTCCTCACAGAGTGCAGGCAGGCAGATGGCACTCCGCAGGTTTGAGCTGGGGCTCCGTGTAGGTGCCAGAGAGTGATTTCATGGAGTTAGATGGTAACTTTTTACACAGGTTATTGCCCACATTTCAGCCCCCAAGATCTGAAAATCAAGGTAAATCTTACTGCTTCTCATAAAGTTTACTGCAGATCTCTGTGCAGGAGGAGGAGGTCATGCTGCTTTACCAGGCAGACTTAAGTCCCTCTCTCTGTATGTTGTACATGGCAGTGTTAGAGTGATAAAAATACATGAAATTGACCCAAATCCTTATTGGCAAGCATGAAAGAACTTGCTAAAATCACTGCAGCTGCAGATGTTCATATCAGGAACTTTGGCTTTAGTTTTTCAGTAAGGTGTGCAGGTTTTTGCTTTTAAAAGGTTAGGAAGTTTCCTGCCATGGGTCAGTGCCATGTACCATGTAACTCTAGATTAGCAGAGTGCTTTTATATACAGGGAACTGAATGTGCCTGCTAGGAACGGGTAGTTTCCTGCAATTCTTCACTTTCCTGGAAGACACATGCAACAAACCTGCAGCAAGTGAAGAGTTAACAGGACTTGGGGCTAATCACAGAATGGTTGCTGACTGGTGGGTTTCAGCAGTCAGACCCCAAAGAGGCTTTTGTGATCAGACCCCAAGAGGAGGTTGCACAAGCGATGCACTGGGGGGGTTCAGGAGGGTTCTTTAAAAACTAGTTAAAAGCTGTTGATCTAGTGGAAAAAAGTGTAATAAAACTGATATCTGCTGCTTAATGGGGAGTGATTTAACGTTCTAGAAGGTAGTTTTTCCTTCTCTTATCCATCGGGTCCTCTGGGCTGGCCACTTTCATGACAGGCTTTTTTGCAGCTGAGGATGCAAGAGCACAGCAAAGATGCCATAGCTGAGACTGTGCAGTCCGTGGGAGAGCTACACAAAAGAGCCCTGCAAATGGCAACACATCAAACTGTCACCATTAGATTCCAGGGAAGTTATAGACCTCTAAAAAAATAAAATCTGGGATTAAGGAGTTTGGGTAACCCTTTGGAAGTGGGACTTTTGACCGGGAGGGTAGTTTGTCTAGGGAAGCACTAGCATCATGATCTGTTGTGAAAGGGGTAAGAAAGGGTAAAATCAGCAACTCCATGGGGCAGAATACCTGCAGAGCAGGTACT
Organism: Pezoporus wallicus; assembly: GCF_028554395.1. Taxonomy (NCBI): domain Eukaryota; kingdom Metazoa; phylum Chordata; class Aves; order Psittaciformes; family Psittacidae; genus Pezoporus; species Pezoporus wallicus. Next base: position 2,605,931 of record NW_026638015.1, on the reverse strand, counting down.
CCTTAAACTCTTTTCATACCTTGTAATAGTTACCTTCCATGTATAAAAGCACCTTTTCTAGTTGAAGTAACTGTCTTTATTAATGATTAGTGGGCTCAAAACTTGAATTTGCTTTGTTTGCAGTTACAGAAATACTCAAAATCACCTGATTAACTCTAATTTATATTTATTAGTAATGCATTTTTTAATTTCCTAGATGTTAAAAATAGGGCAGTTTACAGAGTACATTTTAAACGAGTTTCACATCTCATTTAAATCAGAGTTTGTTCCACATCTGGTTTAAGGAAAAGTTTGTTACACTTTTAGACCGAAGTTTTAGCTGTCCTGTTTGGACTTAGTGAGGCAGGTTTGGGCTCAAAGAAGGGTATTTCTGAACGAAAACGTTATCAAAGCTTTGTTTTTGGCAGCAGCTTTACAAAAACGACACGAGGTGAAGTTTCCTACACCTTGTGTAGATTCAAGCTGTTGCTCTGCTGAAAGTGCTCCCGATGGCCTGGGATCAGGCCCGTAACTATCTTTGTCACCTCAAATGGAGCCGTCAGTGTCTCTCCATAACAAAACCCTTGTTAACCCTTCCCTGGCTGGCACTTTCTCAAGGGCTCGCATCGATTCCAGCAATTCCAAGTACCAGCAGTGGAAAACTTTGCTGCTTGCTTTGGCTTGTCTTTTCCAGAGCATCCTGATTTAACTCCTTTTTTAATGGAGAAAGTAAAGGAGTTTTCACCAATTCTACCTCTTCTCTTCCAGTTCAAGCCTTTCTGTATTTGCTGGGAAGAAATCCTCCCAGATTGCTTCTTTTTGGGTGGGTGGGGGGGAAACGGAGCCCTATGGCTTAACAGCATCTGTAGCCCAGAGGCATAGAGGTCATAGGTAAAATGGAACTACTAATTCTTCACAACCCCATGCTAGCAATAGCATGCACCACGAAGGCCTGATCCTGACTAACCTTCCGTGCCTTTCACTGCCCTCTCTGCTGGACACCTGCAGGTTTGTGACTGGAAGCTGACTTTGAGCCCTGCTTTTCCATAGTGCCCACATCCTGATCCCATGGGGGACCCATGTGCCTGGGACCACATCGGCTGCGGGGCTCTATAGGGTCCCGCTCTGCCTCTGCACCTTGCTCTCCTTCTTGGGTTCAGAGGCACTTGTACATGAGGCTAAACTGCACTGCTTACTGAAGGAGTTTATAAATCCTGGGGGCTACAGCTAAACAATGATTTCCAAAATGATGTTACCCTGTTAGAATAGCTCCTATAAACATCACAACTAAGGATGCTTTCTGCTCTTTGCTGGAAAAGTAAGGGGTCTCTGATGGCTCTTTGGAGGTTAAATCCTACAACCTTTAGTGAATAGTCATGCATATTCATGAAAATAATCCCAAGAAACTCAATAAGAGTGTTTCTGTGGATCGGGATTATTCCTAGGAGTGCAGATTAGTTTAATACGGCCCCAGAAGAACCTCCAGTTGATAATGCTGGAGTGCTTCCTCTCATAGGACCTGGCATTTAGAGCTGAGTTTGGAAAGCAGTAAATCAAAAATCAAAGTTCAAACTTTTAACTGCACGTTTCCAAATGCAGAATCCATCAAAATAACAGGAAGTATTTCAAATGAATTACAATACCCAAGCTGTCAAAAGTGGTCTTCAGCTGTAGTTTTGTTTGGGTTTCTTCTCTTGGATGTTTAGGATCTGCAGCAATCAGTTCTATAAAAATTACCATCTTCAGGGCAAGCACCCTGAATTTTAAACTAAATAGGCAAAACGTTGTAAAGTACAAGAGTTTTCAAAGGAAAGAAATTGGTGATTGGATTTGTAACAATAATTTGCACATTTAACTTGGAAACCAGCTTTTTCTTCCAGATGAGGGAGAACCAGAAGTAGCCAGAGCATTCAGCAAAGGTAACTGTAGAAGCTTTCAAAGCTGTTTTGATAACATACTGTTTACCACAAACATTATTTTCCCATAATCATAAACCCCATATTTTCAATATTCAGACAAATTTCCTACAGGGTTTTTGACCTCCATAGTTAACTTAGGCAAAATCCCTACTGCCTTTAAATGTACTGCTCAAAATGAAATCACTTTCTGTCTGGGGGGGGGGGGGGGAAGGAGGGTTGAGTTTTATATAGCTTTTGTTTGTATATATTACATATAGTGAAAGATTGACATAGAGAGACAGGTTCTTCTCATTATCTAGAAATGAGACTTGGAGGAAATGAAAAATCAGAAGAGATTCAAATGTAGGGGAAGCTCTATAGGACTGCAGCATTCAACCAGATAATTCCAGTTGGGCAGCTATTTTTTTTTAAGTGAATAGTTATACTAAATGGCAGTTGAAAAATCATTTTCAGGGAAGATATTTTCTTATATTATATTCTAGGAAGTTAGACTCGTAATAGCCAAAGTACTACGCAGTCTGCAGCTAAATATAAAACAAAGTAAGCTCAGTTATCTAATAGAGATACAAATACAAGTATTGGGGAAATCTAGTTAGAGCAAGAGTTGGGTGTTTTGTATCTTAATAGATAGAAGAAAAAGCTGAAGTGGGACTATTTTATACTTTAGCCAAAATGCCAGGTAAATATTTTTTTCCTTCTGCCAGATTTGTTTCCTAACAGTAATAAAAAAGATTTAAATTATCCAATATATCCAAAGAGTAATAATACCTAAGAATTACCAAATTCATATGGTAAAAGTTAGGAGACAATTGGATTTGAAATTCCCGAGGACTGATCCTGCTCTCTGGAAATTAGTGAGAAAACTCCCTTTGGCTTCAAAGGGAACTGAATTTCATGTCAGCTTATTTAGATAGAATTTATTAACTCTTCAGTATTCTGCTACAGAATAAAACTTCACTGTTGCTTTAAAAGCAAAGTAGCAAAAATTGTAGATTTAAAATCTAAGCAAAAAGGAGTAGCAAATACTGTAAAAAAAGCATTTAGGTGGTTGCTATTATTAGTCTATCAGCTGATAATTTGATAAAAAGAATTCCGTCTTATTTATCTACTGGTTTACAGTGGTTTGTAGGACTTAAATGTTTTACATTCTCCATTAATATATATAGGATCTGAAACAAATAAAGCCCGCCCTTACAGAATAAAGGCAGAAATAGGTTTTAGCAATTAGAACAATTAGATCTGGCTGCTGTATCTAAAACTTGGTTACTTCAGCACTGACATTTTCATATGAGCAATAGAAAATAAAGCAGAGAGATCTTTGCATCAAGAAAGAACTTCTTTTAATAAAACATACAAATTGGTCTTTCAGACATTAAAAATACCTTTATTTGTGAGTTTAAATTTGTTGTTTAGTAAATACATTGTTTAAATAGACAATCTTTGTTTGGTAGGATTAAAACTTAACAATTTGTACAAGGAGAAAATACTTTGCTAAGGGCAGACAATAAATAGAAGTCAGTTTGAGGTTCATCATTCTTCAATAGATTACTATAGTTCATACTAATTTATATGATTTAGAATCTAAAATAGTAGAATCATTGCTCATCTTTACTGAATATATTTCTGTGAAGAAGTTATGCTTTTTCCTCTTTTGCAGAAATTGCTATTGACTTTTCTACAGAAAAGCAGAAGAAAAAAGGCAGTGAATTCAATCAGAATTCACAAATTCTCTGGAAGCATATTTATTTATTTTGTAATTATTAATAAGAATTTATTGGAACAGTTTTGTAAAGTTAATTTCTGGAAAAAACCTTTCTGAAAGTGATAAAATTATCTTAGAACTGACTGCAGCTGGAATACAGCCCTCTTTCAAACTGAATACAGTACAGAGTAATTACCAACACATGTGGATGTAGACACAGTTACAATTATTAGGAACATTAATTTGCATTGTTCAGTCTTTGTGGGGGGTTTCTTCTCTCTGAAGGCTTTTGAGCAGTTATCAATGAAAAGAAAAGGGAGACTTAAAAAAAAATCAAGTTTCAAACCTTCCTTAAAGCCCTAAAACGTTTCCAAACCTTTCAATGTGGTTCGATAGATTTTTGCCAATTGTGTATAGGTTATTTATAAATCTTCTTACGATAAGAGATTTCTATTTATAGCTAGTTCATCTCTCATTAAACTGATGGAGCAGACAGGGTTACATCATACTTGTTTGTAAGTTGAACTGAGACTTATTTAACAGAACAATGAGCTACAGAAATGTTCTACATGAAGTTTTATCCAAATGAAAGCATTTGGAATAACTGATATATAGGAACAGTCCAATATTGATCATGTGTTTGGAAGCTATATCTTTTCAGTTTCTCCTTAATATTCTTGGAGGTTTTATTTCCTTTGATGGCTTCTAGTATAAGAAACACAATATTCCTGTTGTTTTAGTAATTCATAATAATGAATATATACTGATTTTACTTCGACATCCAAAGAAATTATTGACAAGAGGAGACAGACAGCAAATTTGCACAAGTAACTTCATGCAACTGAAGTTTTAAAGTCCTTGAAGTAAAGGATAGAGTTTAAAAGAACAAAGGGAAACAAACAAAACCCCTCTGTTTGAATAAAAATGTTTCTAAGTGTTTACTGCAATTTTTTTAAGAGGGGAAAACAGCTTTCTTGCTTTGGTAATGCATTGTAATGCAAAGCATGCTGTTAAAACTCATGATGAGGGTTCTATCACTTAGCAGAACTTTGCTTTTCAAAAGACTGGTCAACTCCTTAAATTTAACTGTAACTACAATAAATAAATGCAGTTTTCATTATCTAAATAAACTTAAGGATTTACCTTGGAAAAGAATAACTGCATGTATCTGATTGGTAGAGACTTGAACACCAGAAAAGTGATTTTTTTCCAAGGGAAAAAATTATTTCCACATAACTTTTAAATCAGTGGGCATCTGCTTCTGGCCATCTTAGTGCTATAATCAGTACAATAAACTAGGCTTTACAAACTAAATCAAAGGTAGGTACAGTGTGATCTGAAGTGGGAACAAGCTCAGAGTCAGTTCCATGTAGTGGCAGCACATAAATGCAAATGTCAGGAACAAAGTTCAACTTCTTTGATTACAATTTCCACTGAAATACTACCTTAAATTTGAGTTTGCTAATTGTACCATCTTCTGTGAAATCACGTGCTTTTAAAAGATATAGGAGTAAGCTTAAATATGATGATTATTAAATATTTCATTAATTAGGAAGTGATCTCTGTAAGCCATAATGTGAGCCCAAGATGGAAGACAGTATTTATCTATTTAGTAATATACTTAATTTATCAATGAACAGCTTTAGAGGTGAATTGTATATTCTCCAGAATAAATTCACAAATGCATTCCTCTCTTAGCTTTTTTTGTCCTCCTGTCACACAAATTAGGTATTGGTTTGGCTCTCTAGAAACAATGCCAGAATTGCTGAAAGGGTCAAGCATATTCTCAGTTTGTTTTAAATCCCCCCCAAAGTTTCCCAAGATCTATATATTTCCCATTAAAATAAGGCAGATGTGGAAGAGGATTCAATGTAATCCATTCATTGAAAAATTCCTAATGATGAAGATTCAGCTATAAATTATTATTACAGTAAATCAGTATTATCTAATTTGATAGGAATTTCTTCTGTAGGACAGCACAAATATAAGACCAAGTCCTGCAGTCAAAACTCCTACTGATGATAGTATAAGATTAGGCAAGACAGATGCTGCAGGATCTGGAATGCAGAATCCTCATTTGTGGCTGTAATCTTATAACCAAAGAAATATCCATATTAAAGTTTCAAGTTTTAATACTTCATTTTCTACTACAGCTATCTAGATTTCATTTCTATTTACTAATACTACTACTTTTGTCACAGTTTTCATTGTTAATGTATTTTAAACAAGAAGTCTCAATTGCTCGGTCTCCGGTCTCTAAAAATCCATCCTGTCAGGATGAGAATTAATTAATATAGCTTTAATTAACTTTAAGTTTTCCCTTTCCTTTTTTCTCTTTGGTTAATTTGAGAAAGGGGAAAAAATAGGACTCAGTTTAGTATAATTTCCCAACTCACATCAATTCCTGTATTTCTGTGGGACTAATTCACGGGGTGGTAATGACATGCTGCTACTAACATGCATTTTTTAACCTAAAATATACTATTAATTAAATTTATTTCACTGAAAAAATATCCATTTAATTGGCCTCAATATTTTTCAAAATTTGCAAATTGTGGTTTTAGTTCTTAACTGCTAGTTTTAATGGACATTATACCTAAGGTATAGAATGCTATTTATAAAAGCAAACCTTGTGCCTTTAAGATTCAAAGCAACCATTCAAACCATCTTCACCACTCTTCTGCTACAATAATGCAGCAAATCTGTGTTTTGTGGCATAGGGATATGAGATGGCACTATGTGCATAAGGGCATCTAATGGGAAATGAAAGGAAAGCAGACAGAATACAAGGATATCTGATTTAAGTGGGTTGATACCAAACTTCTTTGTAAATCACTGAACTGAGGATAGAAAATTTCAATTCATATAAAACCATAGGTGTGAAGATGTGAAATTATATAGACTGTGATCTATGTAAATCCAGCCAAAAGCTTGGCAGTGATCACTGGGCTCCCGTGGTAGCAGTGACTACTTGTGCTGCAGTCTGACTCCACGTAGGAATGGAGTTTGGAGTTGAGATGTCGATGAGTCGGAGGTACCACCTAAGCTTCGTAGCTGGAGACAGGCCTGCCTACCCTCAGAGCTTGGATAGGGACTGTTCCAGGTCTGGATATCCAACTGCATTTGCTCAGTCCTCCAGAAATTCTGGATTAGGCCTGGTTTTGTCAAAATTATTGGGCTACATTTTAGTGCACTTGGTTTCAATCAGGTTGTGTTTGTCAGTGTATTTCTGTATCTGATATTCTATATTTAGGGGTTGGACTTTGTGATTATTCTATCTGCTTGCTTAAGTGAAACTGAAGTTTTAGGACTAGAAAGCTACTATTTCTAATTTTTTTTATGCTATTATATAGAATAGACTCAATATATAATAGATAATATATCATTTACCTGCTGGTGCATTTATTCCTTACCCATATGAGATGGAAGGTAACACGAAGCTAAAAGCTGTTAATGGCCACCTTAAACTAACAACTGGTAAAAAGTAGGTGGATGCTGATATAATAATGTGCCATCTCTGGGGGCTCCACATGTGCTTCATTTTCCTAATTTAATGAAATTCAAGAATTTTTCCCAAATATAAGGTCATTCTCTGGAATTCCAGAGCTCACTAGTTACACACAGATGCGCAGCAGTGCGGTTATGGGTCGTGTTCTTCAACTGCGTGGTATGTAAGTGGTATGTAAGTTCTGAAGGGGGGAAAAAACTTAGCTAGGCTGTGTCAATTAACAGTGTGCTCCCCATGTTTAGTTAATGTGAGACGTGTAACGGAGCGAAGTTTGAATTAATCTGCTTGAACCTCCTCTTTTGGCTTTATAGCCAGATAACTGGATCCCTTCACAAAAACACAGTGAGAATGTCTTTAACACCATTATTGAGAGACACATAAAACCTGAGCAGAAATATCTCACCTAAACCTATATGAAGTGGCCACTTAATACTGCTTTGAGCAGCAATATGTACTTGGACCCACAACCACTGCTTACAGATAGGTCTGTAGTTAGTTGATTATGTGCGGATAAATATCAGGCCCAAAGTTTTCTTCTTCTGTGCCTTTGCTTGATTCCTGACTATTTGAGCTACGTTGGGGCTGCTGGAGAAGACAAGGTTGCTATTAGCCATGGCTGAAAATCATACACTGTTTAGACAAATAATATGAATATCTTAATGAAATGTTCAACCATTAACATTGAGGGGCTGCAAAATCATGCAGGACAGCAAGAACTGTCCATGGGAAAGACTGAGAGGGCCTCATTCATAACAATCTGTAGGATCATGGTGTAATTTTTAGAAAGCACTTGAATTTTATCTATTTATTTATTTATTTGGTGGGAAAAGATCCAAGTCACACCCAGAGTATTTCTGAAACCAGGACACTTCACTGCCTTATCAAAGTCTATTAGATTTTGTTTAATACCATTTAAGTTGTTACGTCACGCTCAGCACTGCACTATTGGGAAGCCCCTCACTTGTTCAGTGCTCACAAGTGTGCTTTGCTATTAGAGAATGGCCAAATTTGGAGTCTGGGAAAGGGATAGCTGGACCATATGTCCAAGTTTAGCTGGACACAGCTTGTTTACGACCCATGAATATGCATGCTTGAGGACTAGAGACAGTATGGTTTCAGATGGTCCTCTGGGGGATAAAAACGGATGCTCTGGTCATCCTCTAAACCATCCAGTAGATGGTTTCTGACCTTCATTATGATACAAAGCAAAAGTTTCTAGCCAACTTTTTTGACCAGAAGGTGCTATTTATTATGCTAACTTGTTAAGAGACCAGGAGGAATAAGGGGTATTTCATCTTTTGCAAGCAGTTGAATTTAATATGGTGAGTTGAATGTATGCCATTTGCCTAGGTGCCCTGGGATGTCAAATAAAACGTAGCAACAGGTAAAATATATTATTGTCAAGTTTGAGTAGAAGAAATGGCAAACCATCTTCCCCAGGCTACAGCTGGGGAAGGACCTTGGGAGCGTACAAAACTGGCCCAAGCATAAGGAAATAGGAGGTCTCCTGTTTCATAGCTGAAGCCCTTCAAAAAGGCAGAGGGAAACAGAGCAAGCTCATCAGCTGTCTCCTTCCAAGCCAATGAAATGACAAGTACCAAGGTCACGATACATTTTGAGACAATTGGAGTCTACAGGAATTTAGACATGCCGAGCACTTCTTCCAAGTGAGATGAGTGGCGTGTAGTTCCTTCCTATTCTTTCACTAATAACTCATTCAGAAGGACTAAAGCCTTTGGACTATGAGGATCATGCCCTGCTTTTTAATTGTTGATGGGTACCAAATATATGGCAAAAAGGTGGTCAGTGAATGAAGCATTATTAATTGATCAAGTCTGATAAATCTTCTATCAGTCAGCTCATCACCAGGAAAATTCCATGTTTCTTTTTTATCTCATAGGGATCAAGTGCTCAGTATGTGTGGTGTGGTTCCTTTCCCGTTAGCAGGCAGTATATGTACTTCTTTTCTTGCCATCTACTATATGCAGTGTCATTATGTCCATTAGTGCAGTATTTATCAAACCTTCTGAATCAGTGACATCCTTTTGATTCATCTCTCTTCCTGTTATTGTCTTGACTCCTTCCCTTGGTTGATGATAAAGACTAAGGCTGTAATCGCTGCCTGAAAACAAACTCATTTTTCCAGGGAGACTGGACTTGGTGCCAGCAAGCCAACGTAGTGAGCAGCCTAGTGACTACCTGCGGTCCTTGCAAAACCTTCTCAGTCCTCTGCTGTCAGAAACTAAGCTATGCTGACAAACTCAGTTTTTTCTGGCACTAGGAATATCGTTGTGTCCTTTTGTAAGCCTTAGTTTGAGAAACGCTTCCTTAGCAGAGGTGAAGTTCCCATCTAGCGATGAATTCCCTATCAGCACAGTTCTGGAAAGGGACAGAAACCAGGTTTGCTGAGCCTGGATGCAGCAAAAGTCTGTTGATATAGGCAGATGACCTACATAATTCCATGACAGTGCAAAGTCCATATGATCATCTGACTTACAGCCATCTTCCTCTCATGCTCCTCTTCAAACAAACTTGATAAGGAAAATGGGCAATAGAAAAAGGTTTTGATGTTGGTATAGTTGCTTTAAATTTAAGGAAAATGAAAGCATCTCTTTCCCTATGTTGATTGTATATGTTTTCATGTCTCTTGATCTTGGTCTTTAGTTAGAAGTTGGAGATGATTGTACTGGAAATTATGGGGTTGTGTTACACTGGTTGTTTAAAATAGGGACAGATGACGTTTCTAATACCTGTGTTGTAATACTCACGGTATGTCTGTCGACCCCCTTGCACAAACAGCAAGATGCTGTTGGCTCATGGGCACAAGCAGGGGTTCCTCAGTGCCATTGGGATGCTCTGCATGGATCCCCATCCCCAGCAGCTAGCCTGGCTGTTGCTGGACTCCTCTTGGGCTCTCCTATGTGAATGCCCCTTTGAGTTAGGATCAGGACATTGCTTTAGAGGCCAGGAAAAGGTCAAGACAACTAAAGTCTGGTGTATGTGAGACTGAACTAGGGTGAAAAAGAAGTGCAAAATCAGTGATCCTAGGCTGTGCTCCCTACCTGTCAGAGGCCCTGGTTGACCTGCTCACATCTCTGTTCCTCAGTTTAACCTGTCATGACATTTGCTCTCTGTTACAATCACTGTTAATAATGTGACTATTACGCAGTACCGGGGTTGTGCCTGGTGCCTTCCAAATCAAACACACTAACAAATATTTGTTAGTAGTTGCCCCTCTCCTTGGTTCCAGATGGGAAAAGGAGAGAGGAGCAGGCTACCCCTGTGATAAGCTCTCCTGCTGCAGCAGGACATGTCAGGAGAGGGCTGCAGACCATTAGGAACCCCAAGGAGACACCACAGAGCCCTTCAAGCCTGCTGGCGTGGCTGGGCAAGGCACCTGATGGGGAGTTCCTTTCTCTGCAATTCAGCAATTAGTATGACATGAAGTACTTTTGAAAGAACACCAACTCTCTTTCCATTGTCTTTCCCGTGTCACTGCCTTCTGCCCCTCTGCCACAGGCATTTTGAAGGGTTCATTGATAGTACTTGCTAAGAAGCCTTAATATCAGAAGATAAAAGACAAATAGCAGTCACACAGCTAAAATTATCTGTTCAGTTTAAGTAACATAAAAATGTAGAGTAAATATTTATGGAAAAGCCAGGTAAAATACAGGACAGAATGCTCCACAAGGAAGCCATTCCTACAAGTGCATCAGGAGCAACATCTAAGAGCAAAGCTAAGGTATGAAACACGTCCTTTAGAGGAACCACGCTGAAACATGCCTTTGTATGTCTCTTTCTCTCACTGGTAACGATACACCAGTATTAATTGATGGATTTTTACTGATTTCACCAGTGTCTGCTTAAGCTGAGCTTCATTATCTTAAAGAAATTGATACAATTCAGGGTCTTTGCTCTAAAAAATAACACAGGGAAAGCCTGTGGTAGCCAAGTCTTTCTCTCAGGACTCTTTATCACAGAGGGAGATGCAGCCCTAGCTGAAAGCCTGACGCAAAGTCTGTGTGATAGCAGACTCCCATCAAACCACTGGATCAACAGCTCCATTGCACGTTAGGAAATTAGGGACAAACTGGTCTTAGGCATTACAGTTGGGAAGGAGTGAATTTGGGCACTTGTGAGGAATGTGGCTGCACTGGGACGTAGAGGTAGCACGCTGTGTGTCTGTGAAAGTCTGTGTTGTGACCATGCCTCCTGGTAAATGGGGTTTTCTGTGACACACTTGATCATAGTGCTCTGTCTTTGTATGGCACTGAAGCATGTCAAGGTGCGGATGATCCAGGTGAGTAAATAACCCCACTGAACACACGGGGTGTATTTGTACGCTTAAAATTAAGTGTATGTATAAGTTTCATGTTGAATTGGCCTTGGAAAGATAAAAGATGTCTTCTGGGGAAAGGAGAGGAGAGGTGGAGGTTGAGAAGGAAGGTGTAGAGAAATCCTTTGGGAGAGTGGTTACTCTTGTGTGTAGTGGCATCCAGGACAAGAGAAAATGGGAGCATGTGCTGCACAGGCTGTGGAAACCACCCGGGTCTGGATGTATGATGGGATAACATAAGTCAAACATATAGTACCACAGCCTACTCAGACAGAAAAATGCAATGCGTGTCTGTGAAGCGGATGGGTACATGGTCACAATGCAATTCCCCATTTTTATTCATGTTTCATATGGTGAAATAAAACAGTAGGGTAAACAAAGCAGAGACAGAAGGATTCTTACAGGAGTTGCATATGTAAGCTTTTAAGATTTAAATTCTGGTGTGCAAACAGGACAGTAATTTCTATAAGCAGTTGGTGACAGTTTCTGTGTGTGCTTGTGGGATAGAATCTCTAGGCAAGAAGCTGGAAAAGTGAATGGTGTGCGGGGCTCCCATAAACCCCTAAGTCTTTCCATTAAGTCTCAATGTCTCAGAAACCCTTATGTCTACAAAGACAGAAGCTGCAGTGCTGTGGCAGCTAGAGAAAGGCGTCATTGTATGGATACGTGCCTGCCTGTGCACACGTGTGAGTTTATGGCTGTGCCATGTAGAGGGGAAGGTAATGCAGAGAGGGAAGGTAATACAGAGGGGGAAGATACAGGTTTTGATAGTATAAATGGCACCCTCTTTTTTTTTTTCCCCTGCTGTTGGCAGTTCTAATTCCTAAAACATTGTGGTTTATCCTGAAAAAAATGAGGGTTACACAAGTCTATGCTTTGGAAACTTTGATTAAACAAGGTCCTGGTGCAAGACAGTAACGGCTCTGTGTGGGTTGGAGTGTTTCATGGAGCTTGGGCTCGGCAGAAGGAGGAGAAATAGTTCTTTGCAGTCGGTAGCAGGGAGATACAGTTTTTCCCTCCCCATGCAAACCAAAATGGATAGATGCCCTCAAATTCCCCATGGCCTATGTCAAGAAGGGTATTTACCACTGATTTAAAAGCATACAGAGAGGTAAATGCAGCGGCTGCTTTTTTCCCCTGTGTTTGCATAGGATAATAATTGAAGGCAATCACTGTATGTTATAAGGAATATATTGGTCTGTATATGGCATTCTTTGGTGGCACATTCCAGACCTAGAGGCCTGATCCTGCTGTGGGTGAAGTTAATGGCACATTTCTTATTGATTTTAGGGAAGGAAGGAGCAGACCACAGCCTAACATGAGATAGGTGAAAGCTGCTCCTGCAGAAGGATGCTGCCCATTACATTTAGGCCCACAAACTATTTTTCCCTCGTGTCCTGGGCAAGAGATGGACATGAATTGTTCATGTTCTAAGCGTAATGAGGATTGTTTAAACATGTAAATGTCGTCTTTAACATTGCTGAAGTGAAAATGGAAAAGATTCTGCCAGTGCATGAAAGTGAAAGTGGCTGAGAACAAAAGTGAAACCAACAGGGCCACTTTCACTCCCCAGGCTGAGATGCAGAAAAGTCAATCCTAAACAGGTGATGCTGAACAGTAAATTTGAACTTTAAAGTTTGATTTTATTAGTGTAAAAAAGTGTTGCTATTGATGCAGATAAAGGTTTCCCCTAAGGCAGGCGCTTTCTCTTGATAGTATCACTTTAAAAAGCCAGAATCAGTTAAAAATGTTGATTTTTTTTTTTTTCTGTGTGATGTTAAGGGGCATCTCTACATGTTACCCCCTTTTCCTTTTTCATGCTTTGCATCAAGGGCTTGCAAGTCATTTACACTTAGTATGCTGGCAGGAGCATCTGCTAGAGCAGGACAGGGCTCACCTCGCTTTGCAAAAGTATTGGGGACTGCAATCAAGTTTCTAGAGAAGGGGGCAAAAAAGTATATTTTAAAATATATGAAAATGACTGTAAAATGTGTTTTAATCTATAAAGCACTAAAAAATGAGAGACTGTAGTGAATGGGAGAGAGAGACATTCGGTTCTCCCTGCCCGGTTTAATAGGATCAGCAGGAGACAAATGTATAGAAAAGTGGGCAAAGACCAAACAAAGCAACAGCAGAGGGTAAAAGAAAAAAGCATAGGGTGCCATGGAGAAGAGGGAGAATGGAGGGAAGAAATGGTTTAGATAAATTAACATTGTGCAAAAGTCTTCCTTGGTTCACATTTGTCAATGTCTGGGAAGCTGGGTGGAAAAATACACGTGTGGCAACAGTCCGCTAGGATCTAAGCGGCATGAGAAGGGTAAAATATGTGGAAGGAGAAGGGTAAAAGATGGAAGAAAAGATTCCACCCCTGGAACATGCTTTTTTGAGAAGGAAAAAAAAAGGAAAAGGCAGTTTAGTCACAAATACTACACCCTCCAGTGCTGAGGCTTTCTGACCATGGCTTACATTGGTGCTTATTAAATGACAAGCTGAAACAATGGGGTTTTTGGCATTGTGTTACACCATGAATTTGTACTCGTTATCTTAACTTTTTTCTCCTCTCATGCTTGTTGTAAAACATATCGAGGGGAAAAGGGTATAAAACCAGTGTAAAGGCAGTGATTTTAGCTGGCATCTTCCTCGCAGGTAAAGGGAGGAGGTAAAAGTCTCAAAACTACAGGCCCATGTAAATTCTGCAGCGTCACAAATAAGTACACAATCACACAAATCACAGAAAAATGGGTAAAACAAACACTATTCACCTGAGGAGTTGTTCAGCTTTTAAAACAGGGGAGGGAAAAGTTGCAGTGGGAAGGAATCTCTCAGGACTCTGTCTCTCATGTAAATGGCTTTAAAAAAGCCCCCAGAATTTGGATTTTAATACATGTAAAATCAATTGTAGTTTTTTCTTTTTTAATATAAGATCATGCTATTTGCAGATTAACTGTTGCTAATGAGATGGAGCATGCAGCAGCATACAGGCCTCTAAGACCTAAAAACCAGGTCTGGGGAATCTGGTACTTTGATTGACCAGGTATGGAGCTAATATTTGCCATGTGTACCTGACTTATCAAAAACAATTTTGAGGGCTCTAATTAGACAGTAATAGGAGTTTTAAAAGTGCTTTTCAGACCAAGTGGTACAAAGCCTTGTGAGGGCCAGATCATTTGTATGTGCAGAAATGGGTCTAAGCATATAGTAATTTTAATCTATTCTCTCTCATATTATAGGGAGCGTGGCACAGCCCCTGTTCTGGATAGCAGGACGTGGTCCAAGCGAAGCGAGCATCACTTCTCAGGTAAGGTGCTGGTTTTGATGGCTTTTAACATATAGAGAATATAACTTCTGTTTGGTTGAAATAATACCTGACCTTTAGGCTTTAGTGGTTTTGGAGTTTATTGTCATTTCAGACAAACCTAAATATTTTGGTTTTATTTTGAGAGAGGCGAGGAGGCAAAGTGTTGTGAGGGAGGCAAGTTAATGCCAAGTCCTTCTGAAGTCTGGATGGTTGCATGAGAACAGCAGTGCTGAGAGTGGTATACTGGGTTTTCCCATTAAAAGATGCAAATGATAGGATGTTATCGAAAGACAGATGTATTTGTGACCTGTGGTGTGTGTTTCAGTTCACTTCATATTAGAATAGCAAATAAATTGGAAGTGGATGCTGTGATTTGTGCTTGGTCAAAGACAGGGCCAGAAAATATCAGTTCTTTCTAATTGTACGTGGCTTTATTGTATTGACAAATATATTTGATGCGGTAGCAATTAAAAATAGTCTGGTTTGATTAAGTTGAATGAATGATAGTAGTTTTTAAAGCATGCTGGTTAATTAAGCAAGAGTCAGTAAATGGCATAAAGCTGTACCTAGGATGCTTTATGAGAAAATGCAATTCCTTGAGGTCAAATTAGTCAATAAGTGAAATTTTCTGACCAGGAAAGAGGCTGTATTTTGGAGGTATTTTATACTTTGTGTAAGCTTATTATACACCAATAGAGAGAGAAGCTGTGGTAAAGTGTTGGACTTGTTATTGTATTACGGTACATCACTTGTTCTTTCTGGTTTGAATTGTTGATTCAACTCGGATAATTTAGACGAGAGAGAAATGTAAATTCCATTTACCAAATGGGATATTTGTAGCATTGAAAAAAGAGAGAGATTCCAAAGGGTTAGAAGTCTCAAAAATCTAGAATGCTGTTCTGTGGCCTTTTAAAAAGGCAAAAATCTAAATAAGAATATTTTCACTGGCAAAATAATATACAATATCTAAAAGCAGCATAAACTGCTGTTAGAAGGGCTTTGAAATTAACAATACGTGAAGGCAGGTAGTTAGGATTTTGCAGTATTTTTCTTCCCCTATTCTTCCTCCTTTTTGGCAAGGAAAAGGGAAAGATTCCTTTTAAATACAAAAAGAATAAACAAGGTACAATTGGCACGAAACATCACGCGGGATATTTGGGGACAATTGTTTTCTTGTCAGCATTTTTGGGTTTCAAATGTAAGTGCTGTGAAGGAGTTCAGATCTCAAAAGTTGGTGGGGAGAAAAGGTTTCAGCATTTTTGTTCCTACCTGAGGATCCATTTTAGAAGCCCATTTCCCCTGTTTGCAAAATACATTTTTATTAGATCTTATGTATTTGGGTTAAGACTTACTTAAAATTACTTAATTAGGTTAGACTGAAATTCTAAGTGATTTAAAAAGCAGGATTATGGTAATATGACAAAACATAACACTATTTTCATTGAAATCCTGAAATAAAGCCCTTTTAACATGCCAATTTTAAAAATCTATAAATTTGGGGTGTTAAAATAGTACCAAAGAGAAAAAGGCCGAACTCAGACCGGAATGTATAATCCTGTACCAGTGAGCAGGGATTTTGGAGGTACGTCTGGGACAAGGGAGGAGGTCATTTACACCTTCAGTTTGGT
The DNA here is from genome assembly GCF_028554395.1 of Pezoporus wallicus. NCBI lineage: Eukaryota > Metazoa > Chordata > Aves > Psittaciformes > Psittacidae > Pezoporus > Pezoporus wallicus. The sequence continues at coordinate 2,589,561 of NW_026638015.1, read as the reverse complement.
TTTGAGCATTTCTCTTGTGCTCTCATCCTTTTTATGACTTTATTGGAGATATGTAAAATACTTCTAAAATGTTTGTGGTCGATTTGGAAAGGGAAAATGTAGAGAAAGAAGCAACAGTGTAGGTGCGCTAAGCTAGATGGGAATTGATGGTGTTTTCCCAGGGAATTTGGGGAAATAAACTAAAGGAAAAATTGCTACAGCGAGGAATAAATTCTAAATAATTGTATTTGTGCCGTTTGGAATAGCGTGGCTGTGAATTGTCTGGAAAAACCTCTTGTAAGTGCCTGAAAAACAATAGCACAGAAAAAGCCTTTCCAATTGTGTTTTCTCTAGCTAAAGCTCTTGGCTTGTAGGCTGATTTAAGGGACCAGGTATTAAAAAATAAGCTTATAAAAAATAAGAGCCGTAGATATGCTTTTCTTTTTGATACTTTGGCTTTTTTTTTTTAAACAGGAAAACGTATTCTGTGTTTCTTTCCCCTGTGTTGTTTATGGTCTGAAATAAAGAATGAATTTGCAGTGATTTATTTGTTTTTTAAAGATCAGTTATTTGTATGGAAAAAAAATGTGGCATTAGGTTTGTTTTCCTCGTATTTTAATTTTGGAGGAATAGCAGAATGTTTCCGGATATTTGCATTTGTCACAAGAGGTTGGAGCAGAAGCCAGATTTCTGTGTAGTCTGTCAGGCAGTTACACGTCTGAGCATGTTACAGTTTGTAGCACTACAAATTAGAGCCATTTGACTTGTATTTGCTGCACGAGGCTTTCATTAAAAGCATGTATATCCCAAATGAAATGGATGTAGAGGGGGTGAGCTGTGTGTGTGTGCAGGGGCTGTTTTGGGGTGCAGATGCTGTGCTGCGGAGGGATGGGCAAGGGAGACCCAGTGGGTTTTACTCTGAGGTGCTGCTTCTGTATTAAGTTGTGCTATGTGCCCCCATCCCTCACTTATTTACAAATGGATCCTGACGCTCTGGGTGGGTTTTCAGTCCGTTGTGTTAGTTGTATGTACACCCTTTGCTACTTACACTAAGACAGGGGCTGTAGGAGTGCTGTGTGTTCAGTCAGACGTACGCTGAGCCCCTACGGGAAGGGTGTTTGGGCAGGAGGACAGAATACGAGAGCTGAGTTTTCACTTTCCCTGCAGGATAACCCAGCATTTCCTGCTAACTTTATCCCAAAGTAAAGCTATTTTTGAGTTAATTTCCTTATTATTGAAACTAAAAAAAAAAGAGTATAAATTGAATTAAGAAAACACAGTTGGCAGGAAATATTTCACCTGTTTTTTTATGAACTGGCAGGGTGCACACACGCAATAAAACCGCTGCCAGTAACAAACAGCAGTAGCTGGGACCAGAAACCGTGCTGCAGGAGTACAGAAACCGATACAAGCGCAGCGGGCCGGGGCCCGGAGCTCCGCGCTGGGCCGCTCGGAGCGAGCACCGCGGCCGGGCCGGGTTGAGTTGGGTCGGGCCGAGGGTGTGTGTGTGTGTGTGTGGGGGGGGTAACCTCCATGGGCTGCGGAGCGGCCGGGGAAGCAGCCCCGAGGCTGCCGAGGGGCCGCAAGCGGAGGGTTGGGGGGGGTCCGTCGGCGGGTGCGGAGGCGCCTCGGCGCGGCACAGGGTTAACGGCGGCGCGGCCGGGCAGGATGGGAGTTGTAGGCGCCGCTGCATGCCGGGAGTGTCGCGAACGCGGCCGCCATGGCGGGACGCTTCCCCACCGCCTGCCTGCCCTCCCGCTGCCGTTCGCGGCCAGCGCTGGCTCCGAGCTCCCGCTCCGTGTGGATCAGCCCCGGGGCGCCCGCCCGGGTGCCCGCTTCAGGTCAGTGACGGGTTTGCCCCTTTCCCCCGGAGCCGGCCGGGCCGCGGGTGTGCGGCCTACCCCGGGGCCGGTGAGGAGCGGGGTCCGCGGCCTTCCTCTGCCGCTTTCTGCCCGTGACGGAGCTCTCGGCTGCGGGGCCGGGCGGGCGCGGGGCGGCTGGCGGCTCGGGCCACGGGGCGCTCGGCCTTGGCCTGTTCCGGCCGGGCCTGGCCTCCACCGGGGCACTGGGCCGCGGGGCACCGGCCCGGCAGAGCCTCCCTGCGGGCTCGCCCGGAGCCTCTGCGTCCCAAGCGGGAGTTTGCCCTTTTTAAGCAAGGTTTTAAGCTCTTTTCCGTGCCTCCCGCTCCCTCAGGGCTCCGGTTGTCCCGCTGCAAGCGCTCGCAGGTGGCAGGAGGGAGTCTCGGGTTTATCAACGAGTTTGGTTGGGTTCTTAAAGTGTTTTTGTTTTCTCTTGGTGTGAAACGGAAGAATTGAGACGCACGAAAGTGCTGAAGTGCTTTAGTCGCGGAGGGATAAACCCAGGAAGCAAACAGGACGTTGTAGACTACCTCATAGCAAGGTATTTTCTCTGAGGACAAAGCAGGGAGGGAAGAAAAAGGAAGGCAAATATTACATGTTAACTTAATTTATGCTAACAGTGGGCCCAAAAGGCAAAGGCAGCTTCTTGTTAAGCGTTCTGATGTTCTAAAGGAATGTGTTAATGAAGTGGAGGTACCTTATTTTATGTATGAAAGGAATGACAAGTAATAATATGTGCAATAAATCGGTCTGAAGTGAACTCGTACGCTTTGTTTGGGTTTTGTTTTCCCCTCCTTACTTTTTGAAGGCAGATCTTGGAAGATGGTGGTGCCATGCATCAGCAGTTACCTGAACTGAGCCGGGCGTGCTTAAACCTCTCATGGGAATGGGATGGGAAAGGTTCTTGTTTCTTTTTCTTGATAAGAATAATCATAGAATGGTTTGGGTTGGAAAGGACCTGAAGATCATCCAGTTCCAACCCCCTGCCATAGGCAGGGACACCTCACACTAAACCATGTCACCCAAGGCTCCATCCAGCCTGGCCTTGAACACTGCCAGGGATGGAGCATTCACAGCTTCCCTGGGCAACCCATCCTAGTGCCTCACCACCCTTACAGTAAAGAACTTCCTCCTTATATCCAATTTAAACTTCCCCTGTTTAAGTTTTAACCCGTTACCCCTTGTCCTGTCACTACAGTCCCTAATGAAGAGTCCCTCCCCAGCATTCCTATAGGCCCCCTTCAGATACTGGAAGGCTGCTCTGAGGTCTCCACGCAGCCTTCTCTTCTCCAGGCTGAACAGCCCCAACTTCCCTTTTGATATGCAGGAGAGATCATAATTCGTTAACTAATAAATGAAAATGGGAAAAGAAAAAACCACTTTTGAGGTCAAATGAAAAAGGAGAAGTTGCTATAATAGGTTTGTTTTAAATTGCATATGTTACAGTTCACTCCTGTGAGGATCTCCTCCCTTATATATTATATGGAGTATATATCCCTTGTATATCCCTTGTGTATTCTGCATTCCTATATATCAGTAAAATGGATTCTGAGATAGATATGTACATTTACAGCGGGCCCAGCTTGAAAGTGAGACTTTTTTCATCACCTTTATTTCCTTTTCCTTTAGTCAAGTTCTTCAGGCCCCTTACTAGATGCAGAGCAGTTTGGTTATATTTGCTATCAGCTGCTTATCACCTGCACATTCTGAACTGTGCTGCCAGAAGAGATGTCCTTTACCTCACTGTCTTTGGGAGTAGACAGACTGTATGGTTTGGATACAGTGGCTGAAGGTGTGCTCTGACTTCCTCCCTGTGGATGTGCTATTTATAGAAATCCTCATGGAAGAATTTTTAGGGAAGTACTTAAAACTTTAATGTCATTTAGGGTGAGATAACATTGCATTCTCAAATGTATGTATAATCCAGCTCCCTTGGGATGTTACCTGAGACCTTATCTCTTTTTTCCTGCCTTTTAGATTGTATAGGTTTTGCATACTGCTCTTGGTGCATCACTGAAGAATTAGCAGAACCTTAAAGTGACAGAACATTGCTTTTCAGCAGGGCTGCCATACTCTGTGAAGAGACTGTAGGTGTTTACTTGGTGGCTTTGCTTTTTGGGAGATCACAAAGCAGGGAGTTAAGCAGTCATTGCTCAGCCAACCATTTAAATCTTGGTTTTCAGTCCTCAACTGTAGCAAGTTATTCAAAGAGAAAGAATTTGGTTTTAAGGAGGCGACTTCCCACTCGGTGGCCAGTAGAAAGTGAAGTGATGAAATCAGTGTAATCATCAGTGTATGTGTTAAGTGCTCCCAGTGTCACTTTCACTAGTTGCTGAAGCAGAGGGTTGCATGGATTATAAGGGTTAAACTTCCTTCACCCCCCTAGAGGTGAGGAAGTCATGTGGAAATGGAGGGCTGGTTGGAGGCAGTATGAAAGACTTGGGAGAAAAAAAGAGTATAAATTTTATCTCTGAATGATTTCTTGCGCAGTTTTTTCTACACCAGACATTGGGATGTGAGCTACAGACAGAATCTCACCGCTTACAGGACAGAAATGTGACTGTAAAGTGATTCTATGAGTGTGGAACGAAACACACCTGGTTGTTGGATTCCTGAAAAATACATTTCTCTTATGAGAGCGCTGAGGCCCTGGCACAGTGTGCCCAGAGGAGCTGTGTTTGCCCCATCCCTGGCAGCGTTCAAGGCCAGGTTGGACAGGGCTTGGAGCAAGCTGCTCTAATGGAAGATGTCCCTGCCCATAGCAGGGGGTTGGAGCTGGATGAGCTTTAAGGTCCCTTCCAACCCACACCATTCTAGGTTCATAAGTGTGATCCTTTAACAGAAGATTATCCCTATTTGTAGCTTCCTCTTGTTCTTTTCCTGACTTTCTTGAATTCGAAGCAAGTCGTGGGCTTTCCCGCTGAAACAGTGGGAAAAGAGTGTCAGGACCACAGCAAAGGAGGATATTCTGAGCTGATTTGGCTGTGTCATCATACGAGGCTTCCTGCTGCAAAAAAGAGGCATTTCCACTAGTGTCAAACACTGAACAAAATCAGAAGTATGCTGGGGCTTGGTTTGGTAGCAGAGGTTGGGAAAGGGATGGTTCACTACAGCCTGCAGCAGTGTTTTGGGGGTTGGTTTGTTTATTGCTGTTTAATAATAATAATAATAATAATAATAATAATAACGAGTATCTGTAGGAATGCTTTGGAGCCAGGTCGTCACTGCCAGTTCATTTTCATGGATAAATGAAAGAGAAGTGATCTGAAGAAAGTCTCCAGAGGGATAGTGATTTACATCCCTGAGTAGATGGTCTTCTGGTGGGGACGTTATGATGGTGTCTTTGGTCGTACTTCCTCTTATTCCCAGAAAGAAAAAACAATCAGAAGAGAGGTAACAGTAGGCGCCTCCCCTCCCATAGGGGAAAAAAAGGAAGCTCAGTACCTCTAAAATGGTTGTACAGTTGGTCCAAAAGCTGTTGGATGTTGCTGTTATAGCAGCATCTATAGGAATAGAAATAGCAAGAGAAGAAATAGGAATTTTGGCATTCCCCTGGTCTCTTTCCAACTTGTGAAAATCGTGGGATGAAAGGAAATGCCATCTTTGGATGTACTTTGTTTTCTGCAGTGCCTTCGTAGAGTCATAGAATGGTTTGTGCTGGAAGGGACTCATCCAGTTCCAACCCCCTGCCAGAGGCAGGGACACCTTCCACTAGAGCAGGCTGCTCCAAGCCCCTGTGTCCAACCTGGCCTTGAACACTGCCAGGGATGGGGCAACCCCACTTCTCTCAGACTGTAATCAAAGCAGGATAGTTAATGAGTAGGAGAAAACTCTCATTTGTACTTGTTTCAGAGTAGCAGTGGTAATTTCTGTCTCAAGTCTTTCTGTGGAAAGAGAATCCAAATGGTTGCTACTGTTACTGTGTTCAGGGAGGTGACACCTTGGTTTAAATTACTAAGGCAAATTGAGTTTTTCTCTCCCACCTCAAGCATAAAGCAGCATTGAGTTAGAGAATCCAGTCATCGGCTATTTGAGCAAGGCAGTATTCTACTACCATAAGTTCCCCATCTTAATACTGTCCTGTAATGCTTCGTTTTGTATTACCATCCAGAACATCTTGAGGCCCTCTTGGCATCAAAAGATAAAGCTTAGGTTCCATCTGACTGTGAGAGGACCTCAGTTCCTGCCCTTGGATTTCTTTGCCTGCCAAAGTCCCATTGACCAGTGGTGAGACACAGTCCTATGTGAGACATGGGAACTTGAAGCTCTAATCTCATGCCTACCTCATCAGTTACATCTCCTAAGAGCTCCCTCTCATTCCCCTGAGGTATTTAGGGATGAGTGTGCATGTTGGAAGAACTCGTACCCTTTGGGCAGAGGAAAATGCAGTGCCACATCGCTGAAGCTGATGGTCAGGGCAGCCATCTGCAATGATGGGTTAATTGGGATCCAAATCCCTGTTGTGACGGGGAGCAACATACAGTCCTGGGTATGACTGAATCTCCCAGGGTGTTTTTAAAGTGCCAGCTTGGATGGTTAGAACGTGAATGGCAGAATGGAGGAATTACAGAGAATTTGAAGGGAAAAAAAGAAATACAGGAGCATAATTGGCTGTTACAGATAGGATGCAGACTATTTTTGCTCTCAACTTCTGCCCCTGGTAGGGTTCTAGTTGAATGCTCTGCTCTCACATTTCCACGTGGGCAAACAACATTGTACTTAATGGGCACTCTTCAAAACATAGTTCATGTTTGTGAAGTACTGGAAGTGGCCAAGGCAAAGTCTTCTAGAAGTACCAGGTCATGGCAGGGACACCAGGGCTGTTTGGCAGAGAGATCCTTCAGAAGACACTTGAGGAAGACAGATTTGATATGATGGAAAGCTGGTCCACTGAGATATGGAGAAGGTGAAGTAGTTATGTGGAAGATAGAAAGCATTGCATGATTCCTATCCCATGGCTGCTATGAACTGGCTTGTGCTAGGCAGAGTCTCTTGGGGACAATGGATGCATTGGAGGGGGGTGGAGGGTGGGCTGTAGACATAATCTCACATTCAGTATACTCCACAAAAGGATGCAGGGAAAGAGGGTTGAGTGTATATAATGTAGTGCAGTGGGTGAACAATAGGTTATAGATGAGGAGACAAAGGTTTATTATCAAATGCAGTCCATCATCTGTGTCTGGAAGTGAATGCATCGTGTAAAGTGACACTGAGTGTTGGCACTGATGGGAGGGACAGTCATTCCTGAACTTTGTTCATTTTATGTGGACAAGCCTCTGGATCACTTATCTACAGTTACGAAACCAGGTAGCAGAGACATCCAGGATTAAACAGTGAGAACACAGTATTTTGTTTCTACAGGTGATATTTTCAGCTCAAAATCAATATATTGCAGTGGGCTGTAGGACTGAAGAAGGTTAATCTTCTGTTGCCATGGCCCATATTACGTCTCTTCACTAAACCCATGCTGCACTTGGACCTGTATGCACAGTATGCACAACTATTAGAATTGTTTTGGAGAAGTACTTGTTTGCCACTGTTGCTGGTGATGGAAAAAAGCCCCAGTTTTATATGGATGAGAGGATCTGGAGCTCCCCATTGAAACCACTTCTGAAAACTCTTAGTGGGGAATGGCAACAGAAAGGGGAACTTGGAGATTTTACGAGAGACTCGTCTGTTATTCCATAGCAGGTAAAAGTGACAAATCCCTATATAAAGTTCTAGAAGTTTGTCGTGTGTTGTTCTTAAGGGGAATCGTAGAATGATTTGAGTTGGAAAGGACCTTAAAATCAACCAGTTCCATGCCATGGGCAGGGACACCTCACACTAAACCATGTCACCCAAGGCTCTGTCCAACCTGACCTTGAACACCATCAGGGATGGAACATTCACAACATCCCTGGGCAACCCATTCCAGTGCCTCACCACCCTCACAGTAAAGAACTTCTTCCTTATATCTAACCTGAACTTCCCCTGTTTGAGTTTAAACCCATTCCCCTGTGTCTTATCACTGCAATCCCTGATGAAGAGTCCCTCTCCATCCTTGTAGCCCCCCTTTGAATGGACCTTCTCATAAAGAGCAGTGTGCATCTGTACAACATGTTAAATTCACAATCTGTAAACTCACCTACTTAATAGGCCAACTGCCATCTTGCTTTAGGTTCTGTTTAGCTTCCATTGCCACATTTGCCTGGAGTGACTTGTTGAGAAATTTGGGACTTTAATCCCTAAAGCAGAAGGACATGTTGCTGACACCCAAAGTTTATTTAGGAAGCAAGGAGTGTGTAGTGTTACACAGTGTGGCAACCTAAAATGCTTGCATGACTCAGTTTTAAAGCTAAGACTTGTTGCCAGCCACACTTGAGTTTGCAGGTTCTTGCTCTTCCCACAGAAACTATAGTCAAGAGTGTGCAATTGCAGGATGAGAGCCATGCAAATGCTTATCTTGCTACTGGTACCAGTTCCATCCCTTTCAGCCTGCTGTTGTACCTGTAAGCTCTGCAGACCGGTGATGATGAGCTCTCTGTGGTTGTTCAGTGCCTGAGAGAGCCGAGTGCTGAGGCACCTTGTGCTAAGCCCACAGGAGCAATGTAGGGGCTGAGAGTGAGAGCCGGCACACTGCTGCTGTCAAGGCCTGAGTCTAAAACATAATCCCCAAGCCCCTGCTTGCTGGGGAGCATGCCAGGAGTGAGGAGGGCTACAGAAATGAAGGTGAATGTGACCTGGCGCTGTGTGCTCATAGCCCAGAAACCAGCCGTGCGCTGGGCTGCATCAAAAGGACACGAGCAGAAGGTCAGGGAAGGGGATTCTCCCCCTCTTCTCCTTCACTCTGGGGAGAACCCCCCCTGCAGTCCTGATACTGCCCTGGGGCAACAGCACAAGAGGGACGTGGAGCTGTTGGAGCGAGTCCAGAGGAGGCCATGGAGATGCTGCAAGGGCAGGAGCAGCTCTGCTCTGGAGCCAGGCTGAGGGAGCTGGGCTGGGTCAGCCTGGAGAAGAGAAGGCTCCTGAAGGGGAGACCTTAGAGCAGCTCCAGTGCCTAAAGGGGCTGCAGGAAACCTGGAGAGGGGCCTGGGACAAGGGCCTGTAGGGACAGGCCAAGGGGAATGGCTTGAACCTGCCCGAGGGGAGACTGAGATGAGCTCTTAGGCAGAAGCTCTTCCCTGTGAGGGTGCTGAGGCGCTGGCACAGGGTGCCCAGAGAAGCTGTGGCTGCCCCATCCCTGGCAGTGTTCAAGGCCAGGTTGGACACAGGGGCTTGGAGCAACCTGCTCTAGTGGAAGGTGTTGGGGTTGGAGCTGGATGAGCTTTAAGGTCCTTTCCAGCCCAAACCAGTCTGGGATTGTCTGATTCATTGGCATGTCCAGCTGGTTCCTGTGGAGTTCTTCACCTGGCAGGATGGACAGTGAAGGACCCATTCTGAGGTATTTTCAGTGTGCACTGAGGCAGGGTGTTTGGGACTATGGATTTAGGCAAAGACGCAGTGCAGTGCTCAGCACCGCAACAGCCAGGCCCGTTACTGAATCTGGCCTTCCTGCAATAAGTGTGAGTAATGGGAAGAGAGGCATGAGAGCAGAATGACTGTACAGGAGCTGCACTTGTCTTGCTAGAATGGAAAACATCTTTGTAAAGGGGTAAAATTAGCGCTGGGTACGAGAATGCCATTTAATGAAACAAATGACTACACCTCTTCCCAGTGGCAGGAGCAAAGTGACACATCCCTGTCCCGCTCCCAGGGCTGCTGCACAGTATCCAGGCTGGGATGAGGAGTGGATCCCAGTGGATCCCAGTCCCATGCTGAGGGACCCTGGCCATCCACCTCAGTATGGTTTGCGATGAGAGATGTCTTCCTCAGGTACTGGGAGAGCAGGGCAGGAGGATGTATGTTTGAGACATGGGATGTGGTCTATTTGAGATGTGCAGTTGCTTCTGAGGTGTTCGTGGTAGCAAAGTCACAGAAAAACCGAATAAAATCGGTTATCTCCTTACTAGAGGCTCTTTTATCTCCTATTTGTTGTATTTTACTTCTCTCTGCTGTATTTTTCCTTTCTTTTTGTCTCTTAATGTCTTCCACTCTATAGTTCTACATCCTTATTTATTATCCACGTTTGTTTACTGCTGCTTTTTTCCTCATGCATGTCTTTACTGCTTTAGCTTTCCTGTATCACAGAGTCATAATGGTTAGGGTTGGAAAGGACCTTAAACCCCTTTCTCTTTTGTCTCTCTTGTGATCTGCCATCCAGTTTGGCCACCTCCATGCGATGGAGCAATGTACCTGGTGGGCTGAGTGAGGCTTGCATCACCTCCCTGAACCAGATTGCATCTGCAGTCAGCTGGAAGTGACTACATGCCTGAACTGACAAAAGATGCTGTGGAAACACAGATCTCTGGGGCAAGGTATCCTTGTTTACATGTGTGTGCTTGTTGCTGCTTGAGTACCTTCACAATGCCTGTCTGTTCCTTTGGGCTTTGCCGCAGGAAATGGGAACAGAGATGCAAAGCTCTTGGGAAAACCAGGATTCACCTTGAAAAGGGGGATATGCTGTTGCCCAGGAATGTGTGGTGACTGTAAGCAGGAGATCCAAAACCCCTCGCTTGACCTTTGGATAATTCTTTCCCTTCCAGTGAGTCCCTTTCCCTGCCTGTGACTCATCTTCTAAATGTAGACGAAGCCTCTCAGAGGACTGCCTTTCCCTCTGAACAGAGCAGCATAAAAAATAGCAATGCTGGTGAATAACCAGCGTTATTTTTTAACACAAAAAACCCCTTGAGGGCTGCCTTGCTGCTCCTGTGCTGCTCTGTCAAGGGATTTATTGGTTCCCAGAGAGAACAGCAGAGCAGGTTGTGTCCTGACTGCAATGAGAAGGTTGCTCAGGCACCAGGTCTTGGGAGCAACACAACTGCAGGAGGGTGGGCAATAGATGTTGTAATAGGAGATAGGAGGGCTCTGACAAAGGCCAGTGAATCTTTCATAGCCCTTACATACCTCCTTCCCTGGTGCTGACCATCAAAATCATGTATAATATCTATATAATAGGCAGCATTCCTGTGGGAGCTGCAGTGTGGCTTACGTAGACATCCAGTAGGAAGCTGCCTGCTCCCTTCAGCACGTTGCCAACACCCATCTCCTTTCCTCCAGCCCCTGTGTACAGTCCAGCTGCCCAGTCCACTTCTGTTCTTGACACTGGTGACCTGGTGATCATAGAATCCCAGACTGGTTTGGGCTGAAGGGACCTTAAAGCTCATCCAGTTCCAACCCCTGCCACGGGCAGGGACACCTTCCACTAGAGCAGCTTGCTCCAAGTGCCTGTGTCCAACCTGCCCTTGAGCACTGCCAGGGATGGGGCAGCCACAGCTTCCCTGAGCACCCTGTGCCAGTGCCTCACCATCCTACTGTTACCTCCCCCTGTCACATCAGCTCTTGTTTTGTCTCTGACAGTAGCAGATCTCTTACTAAAGCCAAAGTGGTTCCTTTTCTCTTTTCAGATGCTTTTGCTGTATCCTGTCTCTTTATTGCCTGATCCCCTGGAAGACACAAGAGTGAGAATCAGTGGTGTGTCCTTACCCTGCAAACACTCTGAGAACTGCTTTGACAGCCAACAGAACCAAATAGTGGATGTAGCCACAGCAAGCTCCTGCTCTTTCTACCAAGTTACAACCGCTCTGCGATCCAAAGGAGTGATGCTTGAACCTCCCTCTGATCAACTGTGTTCTTTTCTCTGACTGTAGCAGCACTGTTTCTTTCCAACACACAATGTTCATGCAAAAATGCAGATTGAAGCAGGTTTCCTACTTTAATCTTAAGGAATTAAGGAAAATTAAGAAGAGGTGAGCTAGATCACTGTGAGGATAGATGCCTCCTGTTGTGGAATAGAACGAAATCCAGTGCCATGCTCCCTACCATTAGACCTGATACAACTGCTGTTATGACCAAGAGTCATACAGCAAGAGTCTTAAAATCAACCATAAACCTATGGGTCAGGCAATAAGTGACTTGACATTTCTCATTGCAGAGTGATAGTTTCATGCCTTTAATCTGCATCACTGCAGGCAGTGTATTACTGAATCCAGTGAGGTTTGAATCCCACTATGAATTTCATTGTTTTCCACAAGTGGATTATGAAGAGAAACCTTTGATATCTATTAATTGTGTGTCTCTGAGTGAAAGGCTATTGTATGTATATATGTATTTCGTAACAGGAAATGTAACAAACATCTATTTTTATTACATTAATAAACCAGATAAACCTATCCAAGCATGTTTTCATTGAATTTCTTTGGTCTTGTTCCCCTTTGCACTTAATGATCCTTCATTTATACTCTCAGGACACACAGCTCATTGTATCAGGTGGTTGATGTCATTCAAGTGCCTAGGTTCTAAATGAGAGCTTAGAGTTTGCACCAGCCAGTGTAAGCGCATCCACATGGCACCATAGTCTGATTGGGACCTCGGGGTACTCAGGGTGCTACTTACCTGATGCATTTGCAGTAGGGTGTAAAACAGGCTCTTACCAAAGAAAAAAGTAATCCCTTTGAGGGATTTAATCTGCTTTTGAGGAGCTCATGGCCTGTGGCCTGTGAAGCAGGTGAAAGGGACATGGACAAGGAGAGGTAAATTGTAGATAGCTGTAAATCCATTCCGTTTACAGCATTCTGAAGGGCTGGGATCAGCTCCACTCTTCTGAGAGCCCCCCCCTGCAGTCCTGATCCTGCCCTGGGGCAAGAGCACAAGAGGGATGTGGAGGTGCTGGAGCAAGTCCAGAGGAGGCCACGGAGATGCTGCGAGGGCTGGCGCAGCTCTGCTCTGGAGCCAGGCTGAGAGAGCTGGGCTGGGGCAGCCTGGACAAGAGAAGGATCCTGAAGGGGAGACCTGAGAGCAGCTCCAGTGCCTAAAGGGGCTGCAGGAAAGCTGGAGAGGGGCTTGGGACAACCCTAACCTGCCAGAGGGGAGATTGAGATGAGCTCTTAGGCAGAAACTCTTCCGTGTGAGGGTGCTGAGGCGCTGGCACAGGGTGCCCAGAGAAGCTGTGGCTGCCCCATCCCTGGCAGTGTTCAAGGCCAGGTTGGACACAGGGGCTTGGAGCAACCTGCTCTAGTGGAAGGGGTCCCTGCCCGTGGCAGGGGTTGGAACTGGATGAGCATTAAGGTCCCTTCCAACCCAAACCAGGCTGGCATTTCCCAGGCAGAGAAAGGCAAGGCAGCGTATGGAACCCCTCTCCATGCCGCCTGTCACTGACCCCTCACAAAACCCCATCCAGAGGAGGTTCCCTGCTGCTTTGTAACCAGATCCTTGTCAAACCAACCCTATAAAAGGCTGGCTCTGGACAAAGACGTCGACACTGGTTGCAAAAGTCCCCTTTTAAAGCCACCCGTCCCCTCCAGCCCCGCAGCTGCTGGGCTTTGGTTGACCCACTCCTTGCTCCAGGCTGCCCTTAACCTCCCGTGTTCCTGAGGCATTCCCGTCCCTCCAGCCTCCACTGGGAGCTGTGTCCGTGCCTCAGCCCCTGCTCCCGTCCCTGCTCCCGTCCCTTGGGTGGGCGCGCTGGGCACGGCCTGCGCCGCCGCGCTCGCCTCGTACCGCCTGCTGGCGGCCTTCCGCGTGTGGGTGCTGCGCAGCGGCGCCGCCGATGTGGGGCCGGCGCTGGGCGCCTGGGCAGGTGAGTGCGCGTCCGGCCCAAGGGGGTGCGCGGCGCGGCGCGGCCCCGGCTCCGGCTCCGCGGCGGTGAGGGCCCGGCGGGTGCGCGGGGTCCGTGCGTGCGTGCCCCCGGCGCGCGGGGTTGGCTGGGGCGGGCGCGCCTCGGGCCGAGCGGGGGCCGCGGGGTCGGTTCCCGCGCCCGCGCCCGGCCGCCGTTTCCCGCGGGGACGGTCTTGGCGCGCCCGCCCTCTCCGCGCGGGCCGCGCACCTCATCGCTGACGTCACGCCCCCCCCGTCGGAGGAGCGGGGCTCTCCCCCCTTCCGCTGTTACCGCGGCATCGAGCAGAGCCGAGCGCGCCCCGGGTTCGGGACCGGTGTGAGACTGGAGCCGGGGCGGTGTGGAAGTTGTGCAGGGCCCGGCGATGGTGCCGGTGAGGGCACTTCGGGAGCGGGTCAAAGCGCCAGTGGCCATCAGTGGAGAAAGGGGTGATGAGCGATGGTCCGGTGACCGGTTACAGCATCCCAGGACGCAGGGCTGGAAGTGCGGCACGGGGTGTTAGGAGGGCTCTGGCAGGGCTGCATGGCGATAACTTTCCTCAGTTCTCCGTTTCCCCGTGGCAGGAATCCTGCTGGGAACAGTCGTTTCTTCCATCTTAGTCTGACACTGCTGTATCATTAATGAATGATGAGGAATTAGCAATTGCTCCTCTGTCAGAGTGACAGATGAGGCCAAGAGGATTCTCAGACCTATTCCTACCAAAGGCAGCGGGAAGGGGAAGTCCAGGATCGGGTTGGGAATTGATAAAATGGGCCTTAAATGTAGGTGCAGAGCGGAAGAGGTGTGAGTTTAGAGAGGAGGTGGTGGTTCCAAAGGTCCTTCCCTCGGGGAGCAGGAGGGGATCGAGTGCTGAGGCTGCAGCTGGCTCTGGGTGCAGGTCTATAGGTGCAGCAGCCCCCAGTGGGCTGGGGTAGTGGATGTGGTTCCCCATAACCCTCAACAGGTGACACAGAACTCGTACTTGAGCACAAAGTTGGGTGATTGAATGAGTGAGATGCTGGTGAACCAGCAGGGCTCTTGGCAGCATCACCCCAGGGCGTGCCATGGGTCCTGCATGCATAGGCTTGAAATGCAGCAGCAATGCTTTGGACAAGTGGCAGTGTTATATAGAGGTGATTAGGGCCCATGTCTTCCAGCTAGATAAATGGTGTGCCAGTTAAAAGATAGGGATGGCACAGGGGACCCAAAGCCTCTTTGACTTCCTAATGTTGGGTTTGAATATGTTATTGTATTATCAGTTGCCTGCTGACCTCTGGTGCATCACAGAAGTCTTGGTTGCTGCCTCAATTTGTTCTGCATTGTTTCAAGCATGGGAGTTGGCAGTGCTTGAGTAACCCGCTCTGTGGTTCTATGCAATACCAGCTTATTGCTGGAACCACAACCTGCAGACAACGGATCTTCCCTCAGCCACATTCTCAAACATCCCATGAGCAGAGAACTGCAATGGGAATGTCCTCTGTCGCTTCCCTACAAGCACAGGCAGCAGCAGGCTGTTGTGTGTGGCTTACAGACGTTACTGTTTCCCTGTGCCATGATCATGATGTTCAAGGCATGAAGGAGCATTGGCAGTCCAGCTGGATTCCCTGTGCTTGTTACTGCTGGTCTGAAGTGGGAGCTCTGATGCAACATCCAGGAGGATGGAGAAACAGGATGATGGTGTCTGCTAGCTTAGACCCGAGCTGTCACTGTATGAAGAAATGTGCCCATCATCAGGTAGCTGTTGTATGGGTTTCTCAGTCTGAATAAGCACAGAGGTGGTTTGCCTTCAGGTGCTTTGTGGCAATAGGCTGGGGAGGCTCTCTATTGCCTTTCCTCTTGGGAAGGAGGATGGAGGCAGTTGCAGATACATTGGGTAACCTTGAGAACTAGCAAATCACTAAATTATACTGTAGGAAGAAGTGCATCTCCTCCCTCTTCCTCTTCTAAAACCAATGGGTTTGATGCTAATGAACTGCTGTGATTACTGTGACAATGCATTCTTTCGACTGCACAACTAGAAAGCAACTTTGCAGCAGCTAGAAAGCCCCTTTTTGTGAGGGATCCTCAGTGCTCTTTAACTCTTCCCCACACATCTGGAAATGAGTTGCAAATCCTTGCTTTCTCAGTGAGGTTTTGATGGCATCTATGCAATTGCTTCTGTCTAAGCTCTAAACTCACTGGTGTTTAGAAGGAGGGGATGCGAGGCTGAGGAAGAGCTCTGCGAACCCGTAATGTACTCTAAGAAATTAGATTTGTACTACTTTAAATAGCAGCTGCTTTGGCAAAAAGTCGTGGTTTTAATATGGTAACACGTGTGCAGGTCTTAATGCAGCTTTCCTGGTTGTCTCTCCCCATAACTCACATCTGGCTTGGTTTTGGGCATCATACAATGGTGGAGGCTGGGTGGATGTTGGTCTGATGTGGGACGTTTGGGTGCATCTTGAGAGAGAATGCAATGTCAGGGTCAAGTGCTCTGTGCCTCATGAACTGGTAGCAGGAGATAGGGATAGCAGCTCCCTTGCTTGGAAAACAATTGAGCTAAATAAACCACAGGCTTGATAGGAGCAGGGTGTAAGGAGTCATTCTGAAATCACCAAGCATGCAGCAAAGATGTGGCTGCTCCCCTGCCTTCCTCTGCACGGGCAGCACTGGTTTGTGATCCCTAAGGGTATTCCCTTAGGTCGGATGAGGGTGTCCTATCCTGCCATTGATGGTGGTGGCAGGCAGCCACTTTGCCTCTCTGCCATCGACAGTTTGGTGTGTTCTGGATTGTGTCTGGAGCAGGGAACCTTCTGCTGCTGTCACAGCTCCCGTTTGGAGAGTTGCCCAATCTCCTATTTTAGGAAGCCGCCTCCTTTTTCTGGAGAAGATGATTTTGTTTTTGTGCCCTTTCCCCGCAGAAACCTGGTGAAATGAAGTAAAGTCCTGTGGTAACTCAGTCTGGGAGGGACTTCAGAACCCCCTGCTCAGAGCAGGGTCAGATGTGAGGTCAGACCGGTTTGGTACATGCAAATAATCAATGTTGTATATTCAAGATGCACTGACGTTACAAGTTGGAGTGATCCGATAGAATCATAGAATGGTTTGGGTTGGAAAGGACCTTAAGATCATCCAGTTCCAACCCCCTGCCATGGGCAGGGACACCTCACACTAAACCATGGCACCCAAGGCTCTGTCCAACCTGGCCTTGAACACCGCCAGGGATGGAGCATTCGCAACTTCCCTGGGCAGCCCATTCCAGTGCCTCACCACCCTTACAGTAAAGAACTTCTCCTTATATCTAACCTGAATTTCCCCTGTTTCAGTTTAAACCCATCACCTCTTGTCCTGTCACTGCAGTCCCTGATGAATAGACCCTGATACTCTAAAACTTCAAACATCTTGGTCATATCAGTTACTTCAACTGGGATTTCTTATTTCCTGCAAATATTTGTATGAGAAATACTTCTCCCCCTAACTTGCTGTAACTGAAGTGATGTTTGACCTGGAAACTGAGTTTATTTTGACCACGTATTTGGCCAGATGACACTCAAAGTAAAATCCTGTTTGCTTTCAAGCCTCAGAGTGGCTTAGAAAAGCATCCCCCACCTCTTCCCCCCGTGCCTTTGATACAGGCATGCTTGAATAATCGTACATTTAGTGATTACAGAATGCCTGATAGAGATGATGCTTTCTCATGTGGTGAATACAGCTGTACAGTTGTACTGGGGCCAACAAATGTTTGGGAAGATCAGCTTGCCTTAATTAAGCTGCTTGGAGTTTATTCACTAGCATGCAAAAATAACCAAATCTGGGCAATTTGCTCTAGATTCCTTAAAAAAGAACTTCGAAGAGGTCATTAATCAGGATGGTGCTCACCACTGCTTCCAGCTTGAATTTGGTTCTACACAAAACCCCCCTATTCAGCCTTAAACCGTGCTTTTCCTGTGTAAATGCCTAACAATAGGCTCTTTCATGAGCAGCAAAGCTGGGTGAACACTGCCTGTTCTTGTTGGCTGCTTTTACTTACCATGGGTTACATTTGAGTACATATAGTCCAGCCTCTGAAAATAGCAATCTGCATACCAGGGCCGCTAAGGGGAGGCATGAAAATGTATGCAACTGGGTGCACAAGCAGTGGAGTAGATACTTACTTGTTCTCTATAGTCAGGTCCTTTAAAAACTAAGAATATGTGGGGTGATTCCCAAAGTTATTGACTAGGAAGGCTGGTGTAGTAACAAGGTCTAAATGAGACCTCAACAATAGTCTTACTGGGTGAATCAAGAGTGATGCTTACGTGAAGAGGAAGTATCTAACAGTCCTTATAGCGTATGGCAGGCCTTCTAACAGTCTTCCAGTACATAAAGGAGACCTACAAGAAATACAGAGAGGGACTTTTGATAAGAGCCTGTAGGGACAGGACAAGGGAAATGGCTTTAAGCTGATAGAGGGGAGATTGAGATGAGCTCTTAGGAAACAAATTCTTCTCTGTGAGGGTGCTGGTGCTGGCACAGGGTGCCCAGAGAAGCTGTGGCTGCCCCATCCCTGGCAGTGTTCAAGGCCAGGTTGGACACAGGGGCTTGGAGTAACCTGCTCTAGTGGAAGGTGTCCCTGCCTGTGGCAGGGGTTGGCGCTGGATGAGCTTTAAGGTCCTTTCCAACACAAAGCGTCCCATGATTTTAAGTGAGAAGCTGGATTTTGTGCTTGTAAATTGTTTGAGTTGGACTCTATCTATGGGATTATGCTTCCTGTGATCCCTGGAAACAGCATTTTATAAACCAGACCCGCATCCTTATGATGTTTTTGGAGCAATCTGCATGCAGTAAGTCAGGTGGTAAATGCTTTTAATGACAATTTAAGAACTCCATTAAAATGCCATTCACTTTAGTGCTGACCAGGTGCTAACTTGTTGGTGACTTTGAGCAGCTTTCACAAGCGATGTCATTTCTCAGGCTCCTTAGCATCACAGAATAGTCATCACCCGAAGGCTTTCTTGTTTCTGCAAGTAAGTTTCAGTCCCTGTTGCACAAGTGAGTGTAGTCCTGCTTTGCAGGTGTTTGGCAATGTGCAATGATAGTTGACAGATCGTGTCACAAATCACTGTTACAGACTGGAGCAGCCAACCCAGTGCAATGTGTTGGTGAGGTGTTTCAACCTCCCTTAGCGCTGCTGGCTCTGCAGGATGTGGGAGGAGAGGCTTTGCACAAATCCCTGTTTTCCCTGTGCGTTGAGCTTTGGGGAGAGTTTTGGTTATGTCTTGTTCTTTAGCTGGATCACTTATTCAGGGATTTATCATCTTAAGAACTTCACATCTATGGCAAGGGATTTCTTGTTCTCAATTCTGGGTGCTACACAGGCACTTTTACGCTTACATGAGATAAAGCATGGTGTTTCAACCCCAAAACTGATGTTCTGAACATGTGATAACATGCTAGCTAGCTTGCAACTCTTGATCACGACAGCTCAAGTCAAACTTGCAGCCTGGCCTCGGCACATCTACTTTCTTGTATGGCTGTTTGCAGAGCCCTGAAGGGTTACTGCACTGAAATGTGGAGCTGGGAGCGATCTGGTGCAAGTGTCCTAATCCTGTCTGATCTTCCCAGAAGTGCTGTGCTCAGTGTGTATGGCTTGTTCTTTTCCCACTTTAAATGTAAGGTTTCCCAGTGTCCATCCTACATTTTCTCTGGTAACAAAACACAGCTTGCACTGTGTGGTGTTTCAGTGGGCTGCAGCTCCTGAGACCTTGAAGTTCTTAGTGAGTCTCTAATATCGTTTATGCAGGCTGCTGCTACTAACATACCTTAACAGTTTTGCTTCCTGGACACTATAAAGGAGTGAACAGTACTCTGTTTTCTCCTCTTTTGTGCTTCTTGATTGCTTCTTTTGGGTGTTTTCCTTTGCACATGATGTTATTGACTGTTTAAAGGGACTGCTTAGTAGGGTTGCTCAACACTTGCTGCATTAAACAGTGCGCTCTCTGATCAGAAGAGGAGAGGGGGAACAAATGTTTAGAGCCCAGCAGTCCAGATTCCCATCTCCAGTTCTGCTGCATCCCTGTTGATGGGCTTCAGCACTTCCTTTCTGGCTTGTGTTAGCATCTGTTGAGACTAAATGTGTATGTGCAGGCACCACCAACCTCAGCATCAACCAGGCTCAGAACCTCCAGCTCTGGGGCTTCTGACACTTCCATTTTCCTGTTCTTTTAGAGATGCTTTTCAGTTTTCAAGTGGAATTCTGGATGGAAGAGTTCAGTAATGCAGAGCTGGTATCACTGGGGAACTTGAATTGCAATATGAACAGGCTTTGCCATGTTTATCTGCAGGAATAGAGGTGCATGTGAGGGATAGTTAAATATTGTAGTATCGTCTCTTTGCTTCCTCTAAACCCCAAAGCTAACTGTGATTGGAGGATGATCTTTTAAGGTCCTTTCCAACCAAACTGTTCTATGATTCTATGTTGTTTGCATTAAGGTAAAAGTAGCTTCTTGCTCCACGTTATATGGCTTTGGCCTGTGTACTTCCTTTTGGAGAGAGTACCTGTGAGGATCCCTGATGAAAGGCCTTGTGTAGGAGTGAGGAACACAGAAGTGTCTCCAGCAAAGAAGTCCAATTGGAACTGTGCTGGGTGTTAGAGCCAGTTGGGTAAATGCACTCCTGTGTGAGGAACAAGTGAGCTGGCAGATGGTGCTGAGGGTGTGAGGGCAGCGCTGATAGTGGGGCTTGGGGAAAACTGCTGTAGTTTACTATGTGGGAGTTGTGTTTTTTGGTAGGTGAGTGGAACATGTTGCTGGTCTTGGTCTCGTGAGTGTTTTCGTTACTAATCCATGGAGTGGGACAACATCTCTGCTACAGAAGGGGTGATAGGGAGAAAATATCTTTCCTAATTATTCTAACAGAAATGCCAGATGTGATTCTTTAGGCTTGTATATGAGCACAAACGTGGGATGAAGAGCCTAGCTGGTGGGTAAAGCATCTCATGGTGTGTTGGGCTTGCATGGTTTAATCACTTGCCTAATTAGATTTAGGGTTGCTGCTTCTAACTTCAGATGACTTCTGTTGCTCACTTATTGATAGGCTTTAGGAAACGCACATTCCTAAAGCAAAACACTTCAGATGGAGTGCATTAAATAGCCTGAATTCTAGCATTTTCAGACGTTGACTTCCTTCCCCTGTAGTACATGGAATTGCACAAAAGGATTCTGCCTTGAATCTTCTCTTTTTTGACTCCTGCTTATTTAACCTTAAAGCAGTGTTTTTGTTGAATCTGTACCACTTCCCAGATTCCTGGAGCTGAAGTCTAGAGCAGTGCAATGTCACCCACTGGGTGAGTCATTAGCGAAGCTGGAATCCTGATCCACAATGTAGGCTTCTCCTGCTAACACTGGCAAGGAGCTATACGCAGAAGTTCCTACTGAGCTTTTAATGTACTCCCCTGCCCTCAGCAACAGATGGTGACACCTAAAATCCTGGGGTTTGGTTGTAGGTTTTGGAAGAAGCCGCTTGTGTAGCAGTTCTTAAAGCTGGAGATGAGAGGTCCTTCCATTAGGAAGATGGTGCCTGTCCCTTTGTTCCTTATTCCTTTTCCTTTTTATGTCACCTCCTGCTTCTTTCTCTCCTGAGGGTTCTCTTGGGTTTCTCTCATGACTCAGTTGGTTGTCCCCTAGAGGGTGGCTCAGGTTGAGGCCTGGGCTGTGTAGGTGCAGTACTTACTGTCTAGTTGGCTGTACAGGATTTGGGTTTGGTTGCTTGGAGTTTTCCTTCTGCTTTTCTCCCTCCTATTTTCTCCTCTTGAGTAATCATGAGCCATGGTGTCCTTGGAGGGTGTGTTACATCAGTCATGCCAGTATCCAAGGGACAGCTGCACCTCCACTGCTTGAGGAGCTCTATACATAGTGGACAAGGATGAGCAGGGGTGAGGAGCCCAGCTCTAGGGATGTTAATCACAAAGGTTTTCCAAAGGTTTTTCATGTGTATTGCAAGACTACAGCGTTTCTCCCTTTCTGCTTCAGTGGTGATGAGAGAAGGGGAATGGGAGATGTGGGATAAGCTCAGTGGGGGTTTTGTTGATGGGAAGAAACTGTTGTGTAGAGACTAAAGAGCCTGGTCTCATTCCAAAGTGCCTAGTCCCTACTTTAGGGTGCAGAGGTTTGTGGAGCTGGGTGCATACAGGTATGGAAAACAGAAGGCAAGAACAGTCAGTGTGACTGCTGCTACCTAGCCAGTGCTTGCTTAAGCTTGCATGTGGCTCTTTACCACTGCATCCTTGTTCCAGCAAATCCCAGTTTCATGCTCGTCATTTGTGTGCAGCCAATCTGTTCCTCTGACTCTCCCATCTCTTCTGAAGCATCTAATTGACCTGTTTCCCATGGGCTTTGGACCCTATGCTTCCTTCCCCCCAGTTCTTACCCTGCCAGTCTTGAAGGTGCGTATGTGCCCAGTATCCCTGGTGTCTGATTCCCGTCTGCCTCAAGAGCTTTCTATCTCCAGAGTGTGACTGAGGAGAGGTGATTCAGCACAGCCGATGAGTCAGATTGCTAACAGGAGGGAGAAGCAGCAATCAGGAGGATAGGGCAGTAAAGGATCACTGCGCTGCTGGAGGAAGCTGCTACCCTGTCAGTAGTTCAACAGGGATTACAGTTAGGATGTCTTGGTGTTTGTTCCTGTCCTCAGATGTCCTGCTTGTCCAGCTCGGTGTTCATCTGGAGTGGCAGAAAGGGATGTGTGTTCTGATCAACTTACAGTTGTGCTTCAAGACAAGTTACCTGTCCTAATACAAGCTCTCTTCTTCAGTCTCTTTGTCCTGGTAGTCCCAGTTCTGTCTTCAGATCTGTGTCAGAACTTTGGGGGTCTGCAGCTTTGTGTTGGTTCCTGGATTCTCATCTGAGATCCTCCATTTCCTGCTCTCGTTCTTCTCCTTTGCTATTTTTGGCAATTCTATCCATGGTCTGAGTGTTGACTCCAACCTCTAGGGCTTCATTCATGTTCCTTGGCACTGGAATCGGTTTACTGCCTCTCTTACGTGATGTCAGTTGATAAACGAGAAACCATCAATCACGAGAAGACTGGGTATAGGGATTTAGATCATGGCTTTATGACCTGTTTGCTGTGGGGAGAGAAGAAAGTAGATGGAGAGCTCTTCTGCTTTGTTCCTCGTTGTGCTGGCACTGGTGTCTTGTTGTGCAGTGATCTCATTAAGGAGGCTGCCCTGCAGAAAATTAATTACTTTTGGCTGTTTATGTTCCCTGGACTGCTTTGCTGTGGGTCAAATGGGTTCCAGTGCTGGTGCAACAGAAGGGGAACTCAGCAGTATTATAAAGCTGTATGTTGAGGATACAGTTAAGCCCACTGGTCACCTTATGTTGCTCCAAGACCAGGCTGCTGCCAAAAGAATTGCTTCTGTTCTAGATGCTGGCTGTGATCTCTCACTGCTTCCTTTATGTTGCCTCTAGTTGATGGTGTGAGGGAGGTCTGCTCACTAGCATGCTTGACAACTTAACCCAGCAAAGAAAGACTAGCTGTGGGGTTAGCTGGATCAGCTCACTGATTTGCCTGCAAAGCAAGTGGTGAAGAGATGCTGAGGAAGCTGCTAGGAATGGATTGAATGGGTGATATCCTGCAGCTATGCTGGCTGAAACTGAGCCTGAAACTTCAGGAGGAGCCTGTTGTCAGTTCTCTTGCTTGGCCTCATCTTGCTGGGCTATTCCAAAGCCTTTATTCTCCTTGGTTCCATGCAGAACTCATGGAACTGATGAGCGTCATCTATGCAGTCTTGTGGGTGTGTTGAGAGGCTTGTTTATGAGTTGCAGAGTACAGTTTTGGAGGTCCTTGCTAACAAGTTCTGACAAGCTCCTTTTTGAAGACTCAGATAATGATTTTGTATTGATTTACTAGTTAGGAAGTGTATTTTCAGGAGTAAAACTTTCCCCCGTCTCTTACACAGTAGCTCTAGTACCCTTTCTATCCTTGTGGCTTTATCCTTGGGGACAGACTGAGTTGTATTTGGCTATATTTAAAACTCATTCTGGTAACTGAAGTCTTGGTGCATTACAGTGTTTGGAAATGAGGGGGGTGTGTGGGGTGGGTGGGTAGAAATCTGTTCATCCGGAAGTCATTTTGACTAAAATCTCTTGGCTTACAAAGAGCGAGGTGGATTTTTCAAGCTGCCAGCTCTGCACGGTTGGGGTAAGATCGCATCCCATCTGGATTTGTCACTTCAGTTGCTGGTTGTGGTCAGGATTAAAGCGTAGACGTTCTGCTGTGAAACACTGCCTTGCCAACGTATGAAGAGAATGGGTTTATTCAGAGAAACGCTAGTGTGATGTACCAGTATAGACTAGCTCAGTCACTGTTAGCAAGCTTTGGATTGAAACCATGTCTTTTAATACACCCTAATTAGAACTTCTGTTCTTGCAGCTTTGCTTTTTTTTTTTTTGCTTCTTAAGCTTCCTTTAGCACAAAATCTATATAAATGGAGGAAGTAGGTCTGAATAAGAATATATTTGACTTTATTGTATAAGTGCATTTCCTTTAAATAGCCCTTACTGTAGGAGTTGGTATGTATTTTCATTTTTAAAGCCTTATTTTTTGGGGGAATTACTAGTATGACATGCATCTAAGGAAGGGATGGTGATCATAACTTTTAATGCTCAGTCCTGTCCTGTATATGGTATTACTAGCTGGGGATTTTCTGCAGCCTGAAGTTTTGTCCTTATTCCTAAATCTTGCAGCAGTGATTGTGTTCTTAAAGCATCTTGGTGTTTTATTTTTCTCCTTGAGGTACCAAGGTACCTATGCAGAGGTGGTAAAGGCAACCTCCTATGCTCTTTTGAGTGTCTGGCTTCTAAAGGGGGGGGGGATTCTCTTGGAGCAGAGATAGAAGTCCAATAGCAGGTCCTCCAATCCCAATCAGAGAGGAGTTGAGGGAGCAACTTTTTCTCTTGTTTCTTCCTCTAGTGGAAGCTGTAAAACCTTCTGAATCAGAAGGTCCTTGGGAAGTTCCCAGGCACAGCTGCAGGTTGGGCAGAGAAGAGATTCAGAGCAGCCCAAGGAGAAGGACTTGGGGGTGTTGGTTGATGAGAAAATGAACATGAGCCGGCTTCAGTGTGCGCTCGCAGCCCAGAAAGCAACCGTATCCTGGGCTGCATCAAAAGGAGCGTGACCAGCAGGTCGAAGGAGGTGATCCTGCCCCTCTACTCTGCTCTTGTGAGATCTCACCTGGAGTATTGTGTGCAGTTCTGGTGTCCTCAACATAAAAAGGACATGGAACTGTTGGAACAAGTCCAGAGGAGGCCATGAGGATGATCAGGGGACTGGAGCACCTCCTGTATGAAGACAGGCTGAGGAAGTTGGGGCTGTTCAGGCTGGAGAAGAGAAGGCTGCGTGGAGACCTCACAGCAGCCTTCCAGTATCTGAAGGGGGCCTATAGGGATGCTGGGGAGGGACTCTTCATTAGGGACTGTAGTGATAGGACAAGGGGTAATGGGTTCAAACTGAAACAGGGGAAGTTTAGACTGGATATAAGGAAGAAGTTCTTTCCTGTTAGGGTGCTGAGGCACTGGAATGGGTTGCCCAGGGAAGTTGTGAATGCTCCATCCCTGGTGGTGTTCAAGGCCAGGCTGGACAGAGCCTTGGGTGCCATGGTTTAGTGTGAGGTGTCCCTGTCCACAGCAGGGGGGTTGGAACTGGATGATCTTAAAGTCCTTTCCAACCCAAGCCAGTCTATGATTCTAAGTTGGGATAGGAGGGTTGCAAGGGTGGGGTGTTGAAAAGGGGGGAAAGCAGCAAATAGAAGAAGGGTTGAGGTGGGAGATTCATAAAGTCAATCGGGGAGCAACCTGTTGCGGGCTCTACTTTCCAGAGCATCCAGGCAGCTGGTGGCTGCTGTTCTGCCTTTCCAGCATCACATCCTGTCAAAGAGTGTTGCTGGGAATTCCTCTGAGCTGCTTTTCTCCTGAGCCATGGCTGCTCAGCTTGCTTGGGACGAGCCTAAGAGTCCTGTCACCGCTTGCTTGAGTGGAGGGCCCTAAATAGCAAAAGGCACTGGGGACATTGCAATGAAGACCTTGCAAGGAGCTTGTGGTGGATCTTGATGGTTGGGGTGTGCTGCATTCTTGGAGTAAGTCTCCACTTTGGAACAGGGTATGTGCTGAGGACATGGTGGGTCGTGCGGTGTCTGCCAGTGCTCCCTGATGGAAACAGGGCTCTGGGGACCTGAAATTCACAGGGTCCTCGTGTCTGCCTCTGTCCTGCTGCCTTGGCTGTGGGATGTATGGACCTGGAGACACATGGGGCATGCTGGCAGCGAGGGGTGCAGGAAATGCTCTCATTCTGCTTGCTACTGAGGATGGTGCATGCTGGGCTGCAAAGGAAGAGCTGATATCTCAGGGCTGGTCCTGCGGGAAGCCAGGTGCTGTGGAAGAGCCTCATGCAGAGCGGGGTTCCCATGCCTCAATAACATGGTTTGAATGTCGGGAGTGTTGATGGCAGTCACTGTGTGACACGGGCATCTCGGGATCAATGTGTAGGAGTGGAAGGGGCTCCTTGTACCTGATGAAGCCTGGGACTCGCGGGGTTAACTGCTGCTTCCCTGGCTCCTTCCCATCCAGCTTCCTGCCCTTGGGCTGGGAAAGATGCCTGAGTGTGGTCGAGGAGCAATGGATGCATGGACCCAGCAGGCCTCTTCCCTGTATTGTGCTTCAGGGCTCGGTGTTGGGGCCACTCTTCAATCCCTTCACTGATGTGGATGAGGGGATTGAGGGCACCCTCAGTAAACACCAGGTTTTTGGGGGTGTTGACTGCGGAAGGATGGGGAGGTTCTGCAGAGGGAGCCAAACAGACTGTGGTCGATGGGGTGGGGTTCAGCCAGGCTCAGTGCTGGCTCCTGCAGTGCTCCAGGCTTGGGGAAGAGCGGTGGGGAACTGCTCGTAGGGAAGGAGCTGGGGGTGCTGGTTGATGGAGCTGAGCATGAGGAGGTTGTGCCCAGGCAGCCATGAGGCCACCAGCACCATGGCCTGCAGCAGGGCCAGGGCAGGGGCTGTGCCCTTGTGCTGGGCACTGGTGAGGCCGCACCTCGGATCCTGTGTTCGGTTTGGGGCCCCTCACTGCAAGAGAGACCTTGAGGTACTGGAGCGGGGCCAGGGAAGGGAACGGAGCTGGAGCAGGGCCTGGAGCACAAGTGTGATGGGGAAGGGCTGAGGGACCTGAGGAGTTCAGTGTGGAGAAGAGAAGGCTCAGGGGGGACCTGATGGCTGCCTACAACTGCCTGACAGGAGGATGGAGCCAGGAGGGGCTGGGCTCTGCTCCCAAGGAACAAGGGATGGGACAAGAGGAAACGGCCTCAAGCTGCCCCAGGGCAGGTCTTTCCCAGCCCGGTTCATTCCATGATCCCGCTTGTGGGATTCCCGCCCTTTGCGGCGCCGCAGCTCCCCCTGCCGGCCCGGCGCGGCAGCCCGGGAGCGGGTCCTCGCCGCCGCCGCCGCCGCTCGGTTGCCGGTGCCGCCGCGTCCCGTTCCCCGCTGGCTCGGGCGGGGGAAGCCCGCTCCGCTCCCGGGGGAGCCGCTCCCGCCTCCGGTAGGGGTTGGTTAACGCCGCCTCACCTCAGCCGCCCCGGCAGCGGGGAGGAGGAGCGGGGCCGTCACTGCGGCGGCTCCGCGGCCGTTACCTAACCGGTGACATAACGCGCTCCCTCCGCTCCGCTTCCCCAGCGCATGGGGCCGGGGCCCGCATGGGCACGGCCGGGGTGCGGTCTCCTCCTCGTCCCCGTTATTCCTGGAGCTGGGAGCGGGGACCGCAGCCACCACACGCGATGGGGACACCGGGGAGGGGGGGGACCCCGATCACAGCGCATGCAGCACCCTCAGACGCTTCCCCTGCTGTCCAGCGCATGGGATGAACTGCAGCTGAAACGCTGAAGGAGGCTCGGTGTGAGCCTGGTTTCCATAGGAAAACTGGGGAGTTTTCCACCTGGGAATACACTGCAAGTTTTGAAGTGCTCGGTGTGAAACGCAGAGAGCATCAGGGGCTGTTTCTTTATTTAGCAATGGGAAGGGGAAGGCAGCGTTGCTTGAGCTTTGCCTTCAGTCTTCAATGCAAACACCTACTGCAGAGCAGTGACGGTACAGACCCCCCCCTCCCCGACCAAGCTGAAAAGCAGGCAGGGGTTTCTAAATCGCTTTAACGTGAGAGTCTCCCTGATGCTTGATGGGAATCTATCGAGGGCATTTCTCAGGAGACAACTGCTACCTTCCAAATTGATTAACTTGAGCATGTTAACATCATTCATCTTCCCCCCCCCCCTCCCCGTGCCCCGATGGATAGAAATATTCAATTAAAGCAAATGTAATTAAGAGCGTGGGATGCAAGGGACCTCTGCGGAACTATAATTACCAAATATCCCAATTTGAGCTAAAGTCAGGTGATATATATACATATCAGGGCCAAAAAATACAGGATACTCTTCAGATTTGATCGTTTTCTAGCTCTGCATCGTTGTCTTTCATTCCTAAGCGACCCCCTTTTTATGAATGGCAGGTTTTCCTCAATTGAGGCGAGTACAGTCTGTTCCCTGTTCCTTCTTCAGGTCTGCGGGCTAGAGGGTGCTGCTGAGCACTTGAGTGATCTTCCTGACAATGCGGAGGAGAGAGGCTCTCTCAAGGTGTGGTTTGAGCTTGTTTAAGCTTCTGTTCCAGAGCTGCAGTGCACAAAAGCAAGAGAACCGGCTCGCTTCTAATTCCAACAGATTAAAGTCGGTTTCTGGTGCGCAGATAGGATGTAAAACGTGGACTTTAGGCACTGCATAGTACCTTACACTTGTTGGTGGCAGGGTTAGAAGAGGAGTTTAATGGCTTTTCACAACTTTGTATGTGAATAGGTTGCTCCTCATCGTAACTAGGTAACTTCTAAAGACTCTAGAAATCTGAATTCTTCTTACTCCACTTCTCTGTGTTTCTAAGAGTTGCCTTTATGACATCTCAGCAGCTGAATGCAGGCTTGCCAGCTACGTCAGCTTTTATCTGCGCTTGTCTTTGCATCTTTTTAACGCCACATTATCTGCTAAATATACTCCTAAAGCCATCCTTGCCTCTGTACGCTCATGAGGAAGCTATTTCCAGTGCGACTGAGAGGGCTTCACTTTTAACAGCATTAATGGTCTTGGAGTGAGAGGTTATAAAAGGCTTAGAGCCATTCCTACCATAGGGTAAACGTGCTCACCAGCTTCTTGTGGATCTTGGAGTGCATGCAGTCATGCTTGAACCTGTGAGAGGGGATACCCTGAGGGGTGTTTTCTTCTCTCCCCAGAAGTTCTACTTTAGCAGTTGGTTTTGCACAGAAACTTAATTTAAAGCTAGCAGAAGGGAAAGGAGGAAAAGTCATATTTGATGTTGGTTTGTGTCTTGGGTAGCAACGGCAGCTTAAATGGTTTAGTTCACCTTTTTTTGTACATGAGAACTGAAGGTTTGGGTGACCTGGAGTTTTGGATCGTTCAGTTAGGTGAGAACAGAAGCATAATCTTTTACTAGAAGATATCTCTAATAAGATCTCTAAACAAGAAGATACCACTTCTCACTTAATGTTGACTACTTTAAGAAGCCATCCAGGCTAATTAGTGTTCTAAACCCTTCAGTTTTATTAATCCCAGACTGGTTTGGGTTGGAAGGGACCTTAAAGCTCATCCAGTTCCAACCCCCTGCCACGGGCAGGGACACCTTCCACTAGAGCAGCTTGCTCCAAGCCTCTGTGTCCAACCTGGCCTTGAACACTGCCAGGGATGGGGCAGCCACAGCTTCTCTGGGCACCCTGTGCCAGCGCCTCAGCACCCTCACAGGGAAGAGCTTCTGCCTAATGAAATAAGCTAAATCTCCCCTCTTTCAGTTTGAAACCTTTCCTTCTTGTCTGATCTTGCCCTTGTATGACACAGTATTACCTAATTTAAGTGCTGGGGGCTTTCACCTGGAGTGGTCACATTAGCTTCAGTCCACATTTATCCCACACAAGCTGCACACGGATGTAATAAGGATGTGATAGGTTGACCCATTCACTTGGAATTGTCCATGTCCTGCAGTCCCACAGTTCTGCAGCCTCATGTAAGGAGCTGTGGGCTGGGTGAATGGGAGCAGCTCTTTGAGGCTTTCGCAACACCAGTGGACGTCTCTCACCTCTGTGTCTAACACAGCACATCTTGTGTTGCTGCTGTGCTCTTCCTTTGTCTCAGTAAGCCATCAGGAGCTGGCTGGGTCTCCTGGTTTGTCATCATTCCTGTAGTGCAGAAGCGAAGCAGATGTACACTTGTACTCTAGCTTCCCACTGTATATCCATTAAAGAGCTCAAGCTTGCTTTCTGCAGTTGTCATCCTCCTACCACCTTCACAAGGCCTTGTACAATTCCCTGTGTGATGCTCCCTGTGCTGCTATTTTGGGGCTTCAGGTATGGAAGTCTCTGTGCTTCAGCTTCCCTACTTTGGAGCAGGTTATGTGGTTTGGGCATGAATCTTGTTACCGCTTCAGCTGCTCTGCAGAATCCTTCTTTTCGTACCTCTGTGTCCCTGGAGCACATGCTAACTTCTCAGTGTACAGCTTGTTTTAATGTAGCTTCTAGCCAAAATGAATAAAATATCACTGGGTGTCTTCCTGCCTCCATTTCTGCTCTACTTCTGAGCCGGCAGGATCTCCAAGAGAGTTTAATTCCCTGTTCTGTATATAGCTTCTGAATGAAATCTCTCCAAGTCTTGCTGCTTTGCATCCGGATTCCTTTTTTCCCCCAGATAGCCTGCGGATGTTACAGATTCTCCCTACATTGGCTTCCCTATGCCTGTGTTGGAGTTGGGGGGAAGTAAATACATCGTGTTGGTGGTGGGGAAGCAGAACCCGACTGCTCCAAACAAGTTGTCGAGAGTTATCAAGCTGTTTGCCTTCTGTCTCTCTTGTGTGGTACATGACACGATGAGAACTCATGAAGAGGGGAAGATCTTGGAAATACCCAAAACCAAAGCAAATGCTTTTGCTGTGCTCGGATCCATCTTTACTCGCTGTAGGAACAGAGGTGTAAAACTTGAAGCCAGTAGTGAAGCTGCTCATGCTAACTGCAGGCTGTGCATACCAGCCTATGGAGTAAGATGTGAATTGGCTCAAGCTGGGTTTTGTTTATGGCTGCTTAAAGTATCCAAGGCTGGAACATAATCAGGATGTTAATGTAGAGTTTAAATAGATCATGAGAGCAAAGGTTTGGAAATGCAAAACCCAAGCCAAATGTGAGCTGTTATATATATGTGATACATGCAGGGGAATTCCTCCTGAGCCCTGAATGCTGGCCATGACTGGAAAATGGATGGTCTGAAATAGTAGGCAAGAGCTGCTATATATATACCCTATATGTGTTAAGCAAAGGCATCAAACCCTGCACAGGAGCAGATTTGGTTTGTGGATTTATTAATATATTGTGTCCATGACCACACATTCAAAACAGTAAATGTATTTTTATTGCCCTATGTCTTCTTCCCCAGGCCCTTGGAGATCAGAAGTCCATCAAAAGTAGTTCCCTGGTTAATTCCAACTGTTAATTTTCGGAAGGGGACAGTTGGAATTTGAATTTATATAAGGGGTCAGTGGAAAATTCATCCTTAAGGTTGAATCTGTTACATGAACATCCACGTGGCTATTGCGAAACCTAAAGGATTCACACATCCAAAGGGCTGAAAAATCCTTATCCTATTTTAAAAATAATTAAGGAAAAAAAAAAGCCCCAGTTTTTCTGGAAGTCTTCTCATTTTGGGAATTTTTAGCTGTTGAAGCAGTCACAGAGCAGAAATGTGTCTTAACAGTTGTCAGGCACAAGAACTTTTTAAAAGATCTCCAAGACTGGAAATAGCTTTGGGAAGGATTTAGATGCTGTATTAGCTTTGTGGCCTTCTCAAAGTCTTTGCAGAAAATCAGCGAGGAAACCAAGCTGCTTTGTATTCCAATAGGAAATCAAGAGGGCAAAAAATCCCTATATGGGGATTTGATGTGACTTTCTTGTTATACACAGTGCAGGGAAGGTGTATATGGTGATGATGCTGGGGAGGGACTCTTCATTAGGGACTGTAATGACAGGACAAGGGGTAATGGGTTAAAACTTAAACAGGGGAAGTTTAGATTGGATATAAGGAAGAAGTTCTTTACTGTAAGGGCGGTGAGGCACTGGAATGGGTTGCCCAAGGAAGCTGTGAATGCTCCATCCCTGGTGGTGTTCAAGGCCAGGTTGGACAGAGCCTTGGGTGCCATGGTTTAGTGTGAGGTGTCCCTGCCCATGGCAGGGGGGTTGGAACTGGATGATCTGAAGGTCCTTTCCAACCCAAACCATTCTTTGAATGCGTGTGTGGATATCTAAATATATATACACACTTCTTTTCCTGTGTAAAATCTCCTTCTTGGAAGAAACAACATTAAAAAGGGTCAGTCCTGTGGGTAATGCTGGTGCAGAGAACAGGAAGGTGACAATACAGGGTTATTAGGGACCTTGTAACATGTTTTAATGTGGCTTGGATTCTTAAATGAAAGGTTCTGGGAGAGCCCTTGCAGCTATTGCATCACTTGCTAAAAATAGCATCTTTACTGCATAAGGCAGCCTGTCTGCAGTGTGGATAGGCTTGAGAAATGAGTGCTGCTTGTGAATGATGTGCAGTCGTTTTTGCTTCTCAGCTAAGCAGGTCTAAATTCTGGGGCAGAATGAAATAAAAAGGTTTTATTTTCTGTCCCCGGGGGGTGGGGGTGAGTTTGGAAACAGCAGCGTCCACAGGTTCTGTCTGCAGCATGGGTCTAAAAATACACTTTTTGAGCTTAGTGAAATTACAGTTTAAAGACACTGATAAATATGGTCTTATATTGTAATTGTCTGGGGAAAGGAGGAAGGAAAACTTGCTTTGTGCAGCATGAGGTAGTCTGTTATTCTCATCAATCACTTAAAATTTAGGAGTGGTTTTTAATTGCAGTTGCACAATGCAAGCAAAGTATAATGCTGATGTAAATTCTTATTAAAATCCCCCCCCACCTCAAATCCCTTCCCTTGAAAACAAGAGTTATGTTTTACAATGGCTCTTCCCCCCCCCCCATTCCAAAGTCTTAGTCAAGCTGTAGCAGCAAGGGAGTGTGTTTGTATTCCAGTGGTGTTGCTGAACCAGACAGGTCTGCAGCACAGCACTTTATTTTTAGACTCTAGGTTGCCATTTTTATCCTGTAAAAAATATTCATCAGCGTCTGGGTGACAGGCCATCAGTTCTTATAAATGTGTCAGACCACGTTTTTTCCACCTCTCTTTTTCTCCTTCTCCTTTTATATCCTGCTGTATACATCTCTTTCTTTTTTGGGGGGGGTGTGTGTGTGTGTGTGTGTGTGTTGGAATAAAAGTGGGAAAAAGGGTGCAGATTTAATTCATGCACTGGGTTTTTTCAATTCACAGATCTTGAGCATCACATGGTTCATTCATCTTCTGCGCTCGGCTGCTTACGCAGCTTTGCTTATTGTCTGCAATGGGTGAACTGTTCTGGTGCATTGAGCTGAAGGCATGGGAAGGGGCGAAGCAGGTTTGCTGCTGAAGCAGGTTGCCTCGGCTGCCCTCGCTCTGCGTGGCCCCAAAACACCTTGGTGAGGCAGTGCTTATAGAGAAATCCTTTTGTGTGTGGGGTTTGGGGTACTTGTCAGGTGTAAAATCACTTCCTAGAGAAGCTATTTGAGATCATTTAACGTCATTGAAGATGATTTATATAGGTCAGTTGGCTTTCAGAATAGA
The DNA here is from genome assembly GCF_028554395.1 of Pezoporus wallicus. Lineage (NCBI taxonomy): Eukaryota > Metazoa > Chordata > Aves > Psittaciformes > Psittacidae > Pezoporus > Pezoporus wallicus. The sequence continues at coordinate 2,556,312 of NW_026638015.1, read as the reverse complement.
AATGGGAAGATCTCTCCTGGTCTGGCATGTGAAGTGGCTAGCACATGGCAGTAGGGGCACCAAGCAGGGGGTTTTAGGATGGCGAGGCAGTGACTCTCATTAAGCACCAATCTATAGCACAAATTTCATGGCAGGAATGCAGTGTTTCCATTGCTTTCTATGGTGCTGGCTTCTGAACCTCCACAGTGCAGCTGCCCTTTGTATATGTGGAAAGCTTGAGGCTTTCATATAGAGTTTCTCCTTGAACCCTTGAAGAGCCAACTAGGCTAGCAGCAAGCTGAGCATGGGGTGCTGTCACCAGAGCAATTGGCACTGCTGCGGGTACCCTTTGCTTTCTCCCTTGAACCCAAACATGGGGATCTTGCTGTAGCAGTGATGGGAGCTTGCTTTTGGGCGATTCTTGGCTGCTTTTGCCCGTGTTGGGAAGAGTTGTTGCTTGTGGGAGTTGACAACCAGGAGCACCTTGCTGCTGGAGCCGAGTTAGCTCATGGCCCAAGGGGGACCTGCCTAGGAGGGCAATGGGTCGCTCTAACGGTCTAGCTGTGTCCATAGGCTTTATCTGAATGATGGGAGATGCAGCATCTCGCATGCTAAGAGAGAGCTGAGAGAAACAAATGAAAACAGTGCACATACTCTTACCAGAAGGTGAAGGTCTGAGTCAGCTCTGTCCTGATTAGTTTTGGTTCATTTGTCATTTAAAAACCATTTGAAGTCTCGGGAGCATTAGTACCCAGGATGGCTTGTTGGGGCAGGGCCACGCTTAAGTGTTATAATAAATGGTGGTGGCTATCCACAAATGTAACAGCAGTAAAATGATTAGGATGGTTGGATACTGATGTATTTTTGGGTTAGAAGTGGGGATCCTGTATGCTTAGACTGTATATACATAAATGTGTTAAGACTTCTCTGGCACCCTGTGCCAGCGCCTCAGCACCCTCCCAGGGAAGAGCTTCAGCCTAAGAGCTCATCTCAGTCTCCCCTCGGGCAGGTTAAAGCCATTCCCCTTGGCCTGTCCCTACAGGCCCTTGTCCAAAGCCCCTCTCCAGCTTTCCTGCAGCCCCTTTAGGCACTGGAGCTGCTCTAAGGTCTCCCCTTCAGGAGCCTTCTCTTCTCCAGGCTGACCCAGCCCAGCTCTCTCAGCCTGGCTCCAGAGCAGAGCTGCTCCAGCCCTTGCAGCATCTCCATGGCCTCCTCTGGACTCACTCCAACAGGTCCACGTCCCTCTTGTGCTGTTGCCCCAGGGCTGGATCAGGACTGCAGGGGAGGTCTCCCCAGAGCATAGCAGAGGGGGGAATCCTCTCCATGACCTGCTGTTCATGCTCCTTTTGATGTAGCCCAGCATCAATGTAGATCGTAGACCTTACTAAGGAGGGTTCTCGGGCACAATCGTGCACCTTTTGTATAGGGGAATATAATATACTGAGCACCTGGTGTGACTTTGGTAGGAACTGCTTTAAGTGTGTATAATTAAGAATTTTTCAGAGATACTCTTTATCAGTCATGTTTCTACTGCACAACATAATGGAACACTGTGTTTTTAGGGTTAAAACTGTTTTCCTCCAGCACAGATAGGCTGCAGTCCTCATGCTGGGTATAGGAATGATAACATTCCTTCCTAAAAACTGGAACTTTTTCATGTTTGTGTGTTAGGCAAACATGTAAACCACTGGCAAGTGGCCTCGTGGGAAAAAGTACAGTGGTATCCAGGAGACATGAAGTTAACCCATGTATTTCAGGTTTCTGGTGTGTTTTGACTATGATGAGTTTGAAAGAAGAGGTTAAGGGTTGGAGACTGAGTCTAGATTGGCTTACTGTTGTGAAGGGTAGTGATATCCAGGTTGGATTAATGTTAGAGGAGAAAGCAAGTAAGGCAGAAACGTGCTAGTGACTACATGAAGGGTGATCTGAGCCAGAGTGATAAGGCTTGTTCACACATGAGGTTGCTCCTGTGCAACAGTGGCCAAGCTCATCCCTGCAGACCTAGGTTAGCCAGTAAGCCCTGTTCTGCCCAAGAAAATGCTGAGGAGTGCAGGATATGTGGTTCCAACACAGCCAGACTGGGGTATTTGTACCAATTTGGCAGCAAGTAGGGTGAAACCAGCCTGGCTCCCACCTGGGATTGTTGGGTTTCTGTTCTTACCAGGGGCCGTGCTGCAAGAAGCTTCACAGAATCACTGGGGTTGGAAGGGACCTTGACCATCGTCTAGTTCAGTGCAGGGCCACCCAGAGCAGGTTACACAGGAACGTGTCCATAGTGGGATTTGAACATCTCCAGAAAGGTACACTCCACCTCAGTAGAGCAGCCTGTTCCAGTGCTCTGCCACCCTCGACATAAAGATGTTCTTCCTTGTGTTGAGGTGAAACTTGTTGTGGTTCAGTTTCTGTCCATTGCTCCTCGTCCTGTCACTGGGCATCACTGGAAGGAGCCTGGCACCATCCTCCTCCACCCACCTTTGAGATATTTATATGCATTCATGAGATCCCCTCAGTCTGCTCTTCTGTAGACTAAACAGGGCCAGTTCCCACAATCTCTCCTCATGAGGGATGCTCCAGACCCCTGAGCATCCTTGTGGCCTCCACTGGACCCTCTCCAGCAGCAACTTGTAGTGAGGAGCCCAGAACTGGACACAGTGCTCCAGATGGAGCCTTACTTATCAGAGATCATCTGTTTGTCTTTCCCAGAGAATGTTTTATCTTGGGCACAGCAATCCTTGTTGCAGGCTCGGATGCTGTAAGAGTTTATCTCTGGCCCATGGCAGGGTGCTGATGAGGGTGGTGAAGAAATGGCTGAGCCATTCTGTGGCTTGGGGTTCATTTGAGCTGGAAGTTAGGAAGAAAATGAGTTTCTACAGTGCCAGTTTTCTTGGTCTCTCTGTGCTTCCCAACTTGCCTATTTTTGGTGTATTGTTGGTGCACTGAAATTCTACTCTGTAACTTGCATTCCAAATGAAGATTCTAATTCTGGGGATAGGGAAGGAGCATGATTTTTCTAATAGATGGAATATATTTAGATAATTCTGGTATTTTTAAATGTACTTAATTTTTTTTTAGTTCATTTGCTGTCTGCAGAGCTGTAGTCCAAAGAGATTCTGATAGCGGCTTCCATCAGAGGGTTGCCTGCTTGTCTAATCTCATATATTTTGCTATATCTGTTACATTTACCTGTTTTGTCGAATAAATACATAAAACAACTTGAAAATCCACAACTTCAGTTTAAAGTCTAGAAAGCAAGTTAAGCAAAATGATCAGTGTCATTGCTTAACGTGATCAGGAGATGGTGGAGAAAGCACCAAATCCCAAACTAGCAGATCGGTCTCAAAAAGAACAGGAGGAGATGATACTGTCCCTTACAGGATGTGGCTCAGAGGTGTATCTTACTGTTACAGTCTGTATTAGAGGTTTACATGGATTACTGTAAAAGATCCTAATAGCTTTTTCTGCTGTGAGTTTATCCAAAATCACCATCAAATAGCAGAGCTGCAAGCTGGAGACAGGAGGAACATCCTGGAGAGGTACCACGATGTGCTTGGCTGCTTCTTAAATTCTCCCTTCAGTACCTATTGCTGCCCACTGCCAGAGACTAAGTCTTGGGTTTGCAGGTCCTCTGTTCTGATCTGGAAGGTCTAATCTTGTGATAAACTGTTACATCAGGAGAAAGCTTGTCCACACTATGGTTTCTGTCTCACTTCCAATACACATACCTGGATATGTGCGAGTGGAGGAAATAGGTGAGTGGTAACAGGATGTTTTTATTGACTCCCATGTTTTGCTTTTCCTTTCTAATGGCTTGATGTGTTGGGATGTGCCATGTCCTCGCTGTATGGCGCAGTGTGCTTGAAAGGTACCCAAACCTTCATTTAAAGGCTTCTTCAAGACTTTGTATAATTCTCAGTAGTCTGGGTCCTTGTCATGGAGCTCTACAAGGTCAACCAGTGTTTCAAAGGCGTAGAGAGAAGGCTGTATTTAGCACTGCGTTTTTGGGGATCTCTTGACATGTGCAGCAGAGATCGTAAGGGGTTTTATGTCTGATCCTAAAAAGCTGCTACAAAGTGCTATTTGTTCTTTTCATGCCCCTAATGTTTTTGGAGACTGGTGTCCTCACTGTGAATACGGAGCTGCTTGTGTAAGATGGTTTGCGTTATTGCCAGGACAACAAGGGGTTCCGGAAAGAAGCTCTTCCCGGTTCAGATCCTCTTCATGAAGGTCTCCATCCTGTTAGGACCATCGTGTGTCTCTCTCTCCTATCATTTGTGTCTCATCTCTAGCTGCAACTTGCCTGTCTTTCATGAAGAGATGAGCAGAGGCACTCTGGAAGTCAAACTGTGTGTAGAGATAGGGAGGATTAAAACCCTCCTCTGATGCCCTTTGACAACCCGAGGAAGCCTAGAAGCATGCAATTAATAGAATGTATCAAACCCAATCAACAAATTAGTCAGGCTTATTTTGTTTTCCATTTCCTTCTGATCCATTAAATGGATAGTAATGAACAGATTCTTGTTGCAAGGTTGTAGTTCTGTTTCCAGAGTTACCACTGTCTCGTCCTGCACTGCTCTCTTGCATCTCGGAGCTCCTCCAGCAGGTCAGGTTCTATATCCTCATATCCTTATTGTGCTCTTCAGGGTCAGAAACACGATTTTCTTCTCTCCTTTAAGATTCTACTTTCCGGTCTAAATTGTGACCAACTTATTTTCTTCCTAATGTAATCATAAAATGGTTTGGGTTGGAAGGGACCTTGAAGATCATCCAGTTCTAATCCCCTGCCACCGGCAGGGACACCTTCCACTAGAGCAGGTTGCTCAAGGCCCCATCCAACCGCACCTTTTGTTTTCGGTATTTACCCTACATGAGTTTGTGAAGAGCAAACAAACCCCTTTTAAACTCATCTCCCAGCACCTCAGTGGATGCAATCAGGTTAAGTTCACAGTCCCTTTTATATTAAGCAACTGCACCCCAGGTATGTTTCTTCTATTGCTTACAATGGAACTCCTCCAATGGTCACCTCAGCTCTTAAGTGAAGTTAGTTAAGTGAAGCGTGCATTTGACATTTGATAATGCCATGTCACCACATAACATCTAGTAGTATTACGTTTCAATTATCCTAGTCTATAAACCCATCTAATTCTTTGTGGATCACACTGTGATCCTTTTCAGTAGCTAGGTGAAGTTCATAAAGCGTTCCCTCCTTGGTGGTGACTAGTAATGATGCTGAGCAGGCCTTGTGCTGAGATCAGGCCCTGAGGAGTGTAGGTAGTAATTTGTTTTTATCCTGATAAAAGTTCCTTTTTTGGGGTCTGAAGCATTGTAGACATCCCCCCAGGTAGCCCCTGATGATGTTCTAACATTCTTATGTTTGGTCCCAGTCACCTTCATAGCCGTAGTTTCTCACGGCCATCATATCAAATCATTTTCTTTTGCCTCGTGAGTCTGGTGTGTTATTCTTATCTAAAGTGATCACACTTGCTGCAACTTTGGCACAGTTGCCTTTTGATTAAAAATGGGTCTAGTCCTGTATTTATCCCAGTCTCCACTCTTTGCTTGTGATTATTCTAACACCCTGTATAGATTTGACTTGAAGTGAGTATGTCCATGGCTTACCAAGATCACTTGTTACCTTCTTCTATTTGCAGGTGTTGGTTTTTTGTTGCCGTGTCACTGACTTGAGTTTATTTTTCTTCCTGTTACAAATGTACAGTGAAAGAGGAGAAAAAAAATCTCTGATTTCTTCTGGTGACATTTTATGCAGAGCCTTCTTCCAGCTTTGTAGGCTCCAAACCCAGAGACCCTTCTACTTGCTGCTTGTGTCTCAAGAGCACAACTTAACTCTTCATGTTTTATGGCAAAACACACCGAAAGCCTTCAGATGGTGCCAGTCCTGAGCTCTCTGATCCTCCAAATATTGGAACAACTTCCTTGCTGTTCCAGAAACTTAAGTTCAGGGCACTCTTGGCTTCACCTGATGTTTTCTGGATCAAAGCCTTGAATGCACGGAACAGGCCAAAAAAGCTCCTCTCTCCTCCCATATCCATACCACAATAGCCCTCTAACTGGAGAAAAAGACCTCATGGCAAAGACTTGAGTGTGAGTGCATATAAGGCCACCCTGGAACTTGGAGAACTCACAGGGAGCTCGTGGAAGTGATGTTGCTGTGATTTTCATGAGCTCTTCGGTATGGTTTTATTGTTGGGATTTCTGGATTGCTTCTAGCTCTCGAGCCTAAAGAAATCTTGGGAGCGCACTGCCCAAACCCCTTCCCTGCTGTAGTTCTGGATGAAATGGGAACTTGTCAGTACTGTGATATTTATAGCCTATTTTTTCTACCCACAATCCTAGCTCCTAGACACAAGCTGTTACCAAGCGAGTGTTTGGTTCTTGGGAATTGAACCTTTTTCTGTAGCCTGTCTTTTCAAACCCTGACCATTAGGAATTAGCTCCTTTGTGCATGGAAAAAAACCCTTCATACCAAAAAAAAAACCCCCAACCCTTAAATACAGCATTTCTAGGCTTTCAGCTCTGCTTTGGATAACGTTTCTGATGAAGCTCCCAGTTAAACTGCGACAAGAAGTGAAGTTTGTCTTCTTTTTGCAACGAGTTTTCTGTTTCTGTTTCATAAAGATGCAGGAAATTACTGCTGTCTTATTAACTTGCAGCCAGCATGCTTATCTCCTTTGTTCTTTGTTAAATATGAGCTGGCATGTGTTAGACTGCGTTAGCATTCACTCTTTGGGACTTCAGTGGTTTCTAAATTTGGCAGTGCTAAGCCGGTGCCCTGTTTGCTTGAATCAATTGGGGCTGCTATTTTTAGCAACAAAAGGGAATTGAAATAGCAATTTTCTTTCCATGTAATAGATCCCCAAGAGGAATACTGATGCAAGCTCTCTGTCATCCCATATTCTTCCCCCCCCTTTCCCCAAAAGCACTCAGACGAAAGGCATCTGTCATGGTTTGCGGCTGTATTAATCTTTAATCAATCGAGTGTTTTCTGCATTCAGGTGTATAGGGGAGAGGAGAGAAAAGGGTCACGACTAGGATCTGCCTAGAATAACCAAGCACTCATGCATGGTCTGTACAGTCAGATTCTGTGGGCAACGGCAGGGATAGACGGAGCAGCTAAAAATAGCCTTTGCTTCCAGTGTTTCTCCAAGTCTATTTTTGATGCTCGATTTTGATAAGGTTGATTGGGCTTTTACTAAAAATAGCTGCTCCTAGCAAGCTGAGGACAAAAAGTGGAATATTTTTAATCAGCCACAGACTCAAGTATTTTTGTTGGCTGGAGATAATCTAGAAGCTTGGTATTGGTCAAATGCCAGTGATTTATATAAACCTGTAATAAATGAAGCGCTGCTTGATGCCAAGCAGGGATAGTCTTTTCTCCCCTTGCCAGCTTTTGTTTTCCCCAGGAGCTGTCATATTCTTAATATAGCCTCCGTGTTTTGTAGCAGAAGGATCTCGAGTCTTCAGTTATTTATGTGTTGTACTTTAAACCTATGCTAAGGTTAGCTGCGCTGTGAAGTTTTTCTCAACTCTATTTCTTTAATAAGACACACTGGGCTCCTAGTTTTATTCTTTATGTTGATGTCTGCTATAGCTGGGTACCCATATATATATATATATATATATATATATATATATATATATATATGTATAGCTGTGCCCATCACAGACCCTCACTCCTATCTGGATTCAGTCTTGCAGGACAGGGATGGCTCTTCTGTGTGAATGAAGGATGTAGATGAGAGACTAGCTCTGCAGTGGCCATTTTAACATCAGATCTGAATACCTCTCAGGGGATCAGCAGTGTGGCTCACCTGCCCTCGTCGTGTTTGTTAGCTTGGTTTTTTGGCAGGAGAATAGCCATTCCCAAATTGCTGGACCCACATCTTTCTAGGGGGAGTAACATTGTTAGTAGCTTGGTTCTCCTCCCTAGGTAATAACGTGCGTGAGTGCATCTGCAGTACTGTGAAAGATTGCCTAAAAACTCAGGCTTTTCTTAATGGCAACAGGGAAATGGCTGCACTGAAATGAATTTGTAGCTCGAAGAGGCTAGCAGAGAACATGCATAACAGTTGTTAGCTTCATTGTGTAGGTAGTCCAAGCAGTGCAAGGAGTCCGCCTGGTGCTGTTTGCTAGCAGCAACATGGGTGAAAGTATTCCATGCTTTATCTCCATTAGGCATCTCAACAGCTTTTTGCCATGGAAAACGTGCTTGTATCTGAAGGCAGGCTTGATCTCTTTAAGCTTTTCCTTCCCTGTAGTCTAACCTTGAATTGGGGAGTCACGAATCTATAATCTTGTTTCATTGTGATTGCTCTGCAGATCTGCAGGAGAATTTTCTATGCTTGCTGTTGCTTCCTTTCCCTGTGTCAACACTGGTCCTTGCTCCCATCGTGAGACGAGAGGATTTCTACACGCCTGGCTCATGCTTTACTGCACCATTCTTTGCTTTTTGTTTTAAGGTCTCCTGGGTGCATCAGAGGCAGATAAAAATGTTCTTTATGGGCCTTGAATATTCACTTCACTTGCAAAACTGTGGTCTGCTGGGTGCTGCTATTGCCTGGCTGTGGAATCGTAGGATAGTTTGGGTTGGAAGGGACCTTCAAAGGTCATGGAATCCAACCCACCTGCAATGAGCACAGGCATCTTTAACCATGTCAGCCTGGGCTTGAATGTCTCCACGAATGGTAGTCCCCTTTTTAACATCAGGAATGCTTATCCAGTGTACCTCTTAGGAGGTGGTGGGTGTTCTCTAGGCGACAACTTACTTAGGAAGGCAGTGGCTGTTAGTTCTTGGTACCTTATCCTGTGTGTGTTAGCCATGGGCTATGGGATTTCTGAAGGATGCATGTGCTATTGGAAGCATTTGTGTATTCACCCCTTTGTTTTATGGAGAAGAGTTGACATTTTTAGCCCCTGAAGTCATGTACTACTGGGCATGTTAATCTTCTTGACTCAAGTCTCTATCTGGTTGTACAGTGTGTTCCATAGGCTTGGTCTGTGCTTTTTTCAATAACAAGAAATCTGTTGCAAGACCATGGATCTCATTAAACAGATCTCATTGAATCTGTATAACTTTGCCCTGTGTTTGTGAAGGGTTGCCTCGAGTTTGGCACTGGACACGAGATGATGCTGATGCATTTAGGGAATTAGTGAGTTGTGTCTATCAATAGCTAGTCCAGTAGTAGAGGCTATGGTGGATTCTGTAGGTGGATTCTATCCAGAGGAGGGACACAAAGATGCTCCGAGGGTGAGAGAGTTGGGCTTGTTCAGCCTGGAGAAGAATAGGCTGAGGGAAGGCCTTAGAGCAGCTCCCAGTGCCTAGAGGGGCCAGAAGAAAATCTATACTGACCTAAGATGGAGATTTGGGTGACTTACGGAAAGGATTGCATGATGTGGTGAGGATGATACTGTAATTAAAACCTTAACTGCTGATCTGAGTTCCTGTGCAGATGACATGTGTATGTGTACAACAGCAGTTGAAAGATCTACAGCCTGTGTATGGCATAACCTCCACCAGAGGTGTGAGCAGATGATGCTCCATTCTGCTTTCTTTGTTCAGACCCATTGGAAGTTTCTCTTTGCACACTTATGCTTTAGTAAGGCTATATCCAAAGCATTGGTGGGTTCAAAGTCACTTACGTGATGTACTCTAGTGTCTAGCATGAATGGTGATTTTAAGTGTTTTATCATCTTTCCCACTTCTTCTACCCACTTCCCACTGTCTTCTATTCTGAACAGTACAGGGTCAGTTGGAATGCAAGACTGTTATGCACAACTGAAATGAAAGCTGGGACCAGAGGATTAAAAACCCATGTATACATCTATAACCCATTATAATAATGACTACGCCAGTCTTACCCAGTCAGATGTCACGACATAGAAGAGCAAGACATGCTCCTTTCAGTGTGGGGCACTCACCAGGGCTGGGTTGTGTGGACTCTGTGACTCAGAACTGGAGTCTTTGGGCAGGTTTTTCAGAGCTGAGAGAAGCTGCTGTAGTCTTGCATGTGTCAGCTCCTATATATATATACACATATATATATATACACACACTTATACATATGCTAGTTCCAAAAAAGCATGTCTTGAAATGGGAATCTATTCCAGATTCAGTCTCATTATTTGTTGAAATACCTTGTGTCCAGAGCTGCTGAACTCTGGCTAGTGATGACCTCCTGGGGCAGAACATCTCCAGCCCAATGCAAGTGCATGTATTGATGTTTTTAGAAGTGAGCTGTCATGTTACCCAGTACCTTTCTTTATCTTTCTTCCCCTTTTCGTCTACCCCCCCCCCCCCCCCCCCCCCCAAGTCAGGGGAAGATGGACGTTGACTTCTTTGCCTAAAATCAGCCAGGGCTTCCATACAAGCTTCCATTCAGGCAAACTTTGATTTGGTGGCTTCACACGTGAACTGCCTGGGCCTTCTTCTCACTCCTCTTCTGGAGACGGCAGATGGCTGAAGTGGGAAGCTACTACAGTTAGTCTGACTACTGAGTAAATGTGTACAATCACACTTGCGAGCTGGTGCAGCTTTCTTGTACAGACAATAACTTATTCCTGCCCTGCTTGCTTTGCATTCTTCCAGCTCTGCCAACTGCAGGCAGTTTGTAACTACAGTCAGAAGGCAGTCTGTGTAAGAAACAATTTACAAGCTTAATCCACACTTGGAGTTAAACTGGCTCTGTCACATCAGCAGTAGGAATTCACTTTGTGGAGTGGTTAAAAGTGCGACGCTCGGCTCCAGAGTAGAGACTAGAGATGAGCATAATCAATATGAAAATCAGGTACTTTGAACCAAAGCCTATTATTCTTCTATCACTTTCCCCTTACCCATAGCACATCCACTTTAGGTAATCCAAAATGTGGAGGAAGATAAGGTGACTGGATCTTGACTTGCGTGATGTTGGTCCAATCGGTTCCCTTTATCCCACCTCTTTTCCTTGCTTTTACAAGGTACGGTGTAAGTATTGCTTCCTGCTCTTGTGGATATCTGTCTGGGCAGCCTTTCTGACCCACCAAACTGCTCACCAGCATCCCTTAATAGACGGTAACTGCAGCTCCCTGGCTGAACTGGGTGCTGCTGGTCAGTATTAGTGCATGTTCCCCGTCACAGTCCTCTAGTGCAGACCTCGACAGCCTCTTCACCAATATAGTTGGTTTGGGAAATCCATTTGCTTACAATGGGTGAGAGCTGAGGCAGGAAACTTCTCTTGAAGGACCTTAGCCAGACAAAGGTGTTTCTTAGGGTATGTGTTGGAAACCAGTCCTTGTACTGTGTGTATTCAGGATGGTGTGGGAGCATGAAGCAGGAGACAAAGTTGTCCTCAAAGTGGAGCCACTAATAAAATGATGGTATTAGTGTCTTCTTGTGAGAAGAGTATTTCCCTTATTGCTAAGAAAAGCTACCTGTGTGCTTTATTCTGATCCCTATGCCTTTACCTGCAGCAGAAGCAAAACAATAACTAGGTGCCCATTTATGTAGGTGATGGCTCAAGCACTTCTTCTTTTCTGGGTGAGATTTTTGTCATGTTTTTCATCATTTATCTGTATTGTATTTGTTTAAATTTCTCAAGTTCTATTCAGGAGGGTACTTTAACCTCTGGACAACAGTTATTTTCATTTGAAGTAGGGGCTAAAAAGAGAGGATCCGTGCTGTTCCTGGTACTTCAGATAGAAATCCCTGATCTTCACCTTCAGTCTTGTGCTGATTTCCATTACAATTTACCGAAGCAATGGATTCAATAAATGAGGAAAACATCGTTGACTAAAAGTAGTTGTGCTTTACCAAGCCTTTAAAGTGCTATAGATGCTTTTTTGGAGTCCCTGCCTTACAGAGCAGACACACTCAACAGTGGTTGTTAGAAGCTGAACAACTGGTGTTGTCAGGAAACAGTGTTTTAAAATGCTGAGCTTGTTATCTGGGAATAAAGCCATTAAGTCCATGAATTTTTAGTTGGAAGGGGGAGAAGCGATCTACAAGCGTTATAGGGAATCGTTGCTCTTCAGGTACCTCAGTACCTGCGATGAAGGAAACAACCCCTTTAACCAGGTCGCTGAAGTTGAATGCTTTCCAGATTGGGTCAGCTTAGAATTTACCCAACTGTTGGTGTCCTGGCCATCACTGATGATCAGTTGATGATCCTGGCCATCACCACTATGATCAGTTTTTACCTCCTGGACACCCCTGGGACTGCATTCTTGATTTCTTCCTCAGGGCCTCCTTTTTTTGTCATTTGGACCCATGCTTGACCTTTCTATATGTGGATTTGTTTCTATAACAGAACTGTTACTCACACTTTCCTAATCGTGGCTGGATAGGAAGTGGCAAAAAGATGTGACACATCTTGGTTTTCACAATGAAAGTCACTGGGGCTGACAGTGCAGCAGCTAGAACTTCATTTACTAGCCAGAGCATCCTGTGTGTGCAGCATGTGTATCCTACCTCACCGGAGCTATGGCATCTTGCAGATGAACTTTGAATCCAGGGAAGGGATAAATGTGCCTGTACCTTCATCTGTGGTCATCTGTAAATCCAGCTTGAGTCAGGGGCGTGACTGGGTGTTCATTCTTAGCCTGTTATTGCACTGTTGGCCATTCAGGCTCAAATAGGACCTTCACTGCTGGCTTCATCAGTTGTCATTACGTCCATTTATTCATAGCTAGCAGGCACAGAAACTAAAATGGTTACAGCATTTCCTCGCTGTTATTACTCAAACCAGAAATATTCTGGCTGCTGTTTGCATGCCAACTGTTATGGGTGATCTGCAAGCAGTGACTAATCGAATCATCTGCAAATGCGTCTCCTTCTGCTGCCCTGAGGGGAAGTTATTGCTGAATCTCAGTGCTGGACAACACCTCTCTCTGCTGCTCTGAGTTCTGCCCAGGTAGAGGCTGATCTGAGAGTTGAACCAACACTCAAGTGGTAAATGCTCCATCCCTGGCAGTGTTCAAAGCCAGCTTGGATGGAGTCTTTGATGACATGGTTTAATGGGAGGTGTCCCTGCCCATGGCAGGGGGTTGGAACTGGATGATCTTAAGGTCCTTTCCAACCCAAACCATTCTGTGATTCTTCAGTTTCCTGAAACATTAACCAAGCCTGATTATTTGGGCATCCCAGTGTTCAGGGATAAGCAATGGAAGCATAAACCAAGCTGAGGACAAAGAGAAAAATCCAGGATGTTCTGTAGCCCCTTAGAGTGACAGCAGAGACAGATGAATGAGGGAAGAGCTAAATGAGCTGAGGATGTTGAGGTGCAGGCATGGGGTTTGAGAAATAAGAGCTGAGACTAAAAGAAAGTGGTTCTGAATGTGCTTGCTTAGAAAGTAGTTGGAAAAGCAGATTCTGAATGGAGGAATTGCTGTTTAGTGAGCAAACTGAGATGATCAGCTTTGGTGTGGCGAGAGCCCTGGAATAATCTGTCAAACTAATGACATGTTGAGTCACTCGGAGCTTCTCAGCATGTGGAAAAGAATCCTAGAAAGATTTGAGGCTTGACACAGATCCCAGTCACCCATGGGTGAAAGACTTTAACCTGGAGAAGCCCAGCTTGGAATTGATGCCTGCATCGGTCACTCATACTTGCTGCTCCTAAGCACAGTGGTCACAGGAATCTACTGGACAGTCACTAACAGAGACCTGTTGGCTGTGTCCCAGAGTGCTTGTTTTATTGTATAATTACAGGCTTTAAGCTACTTTTTGTTGTACTACTTAAAACTAAGATGAAAGCTGGTTTCATAGCCGTAGCTGAGCTTGTTTTAGCTGAATGACTTGGAAACCTCTCCTAGTCCTCAAAGGTTCTGAAGAAATGTAGTGGACCAGAGGACTGGCATGTGAAGGGGTGCTGAACCTGATTCTTGAAACAGTCGTTAGGCTCCTAACTCCATCTCTTTGTCTCCTTTCTTACATATGGAAAGGTTTTAGTGTGAGTTCTCCAAGAGATTTAATAGAAGTTGTACACCTATTCCAGAGACTTTGATGTGTCTCTTGGCTGGAATGAGTAACTTAACAGCCTACTAATGGACACCCGTTGTAAGGATTTCTGTGAAGCAACTAATGTATATCTGTTTGTTTGTTTTCAGTGGTCACAGGAGCTACTGATGGAATTGGAAAAGCCTATGCGGAAGAGGTAAGAATTCTTATCACTTGGAAGTGTATCTTGGTCCTTGGTGAGATGTCATGCTGTCTCAACTCAGTCGAACAGCAGGTTGAATGGCCCAACCCTATCTTAACATAGGTAGAATCACAGAATAGTTAGGGTTGGAAAGGACCTTAAGAACATCAAGTTCCAACCCCCCTGCTATGGGCAGGGGCACCGCACACTAGATAGCTGTAGGGAAAGAGGTCTCCTGCCTTGCCTCCCTCTGGTGACCATCCAAAAGTCGAATCCCTTTTTTGTTTCCTTCCTTTTTTGTAAACTCTTATTTTCAGCCCTTTTCCTTCAGTTTTTATTTTAGACTTTTTTTTTTTTTTTAGTTGTTAAAATTATTTTCACTTTCTCAACCCTTGGTATTTCTTTTTGGTATTTCCAGGCACTGACTAAATGGCATTTCCAGCTGCCTGCAGTATGTTCCAATTATTCTCTATAGTTCATGAAGTCTCTGAAGCTGGGTTTTACCTCTGTCTCTTTTACTGTACTTTTGCTCTTGATGGATATGTGGGCTTCAGATACGGTACCGGAATGTATTGCTTAAGACAGAAAGTGCCTGTTAGTATGGGGCAATTTAGCCTATAAGCCCAGAGAACATCATGACAAATAGTGCTGACTACAACAACTTATAGCAAAAATAACTTTCACCTCCAGCATCAGTATCAGAGTGAGCCTGTCTGTACTCATTTCTGTGTTCTCTGAAACACCAGCATGACTTTGTGAGCAGATCAGCTGTGAGAGATTCCCTTTCTCTTCAGTTTTCCATTCTGCCGAGCCCACAGGGAAAGAACTATTCATCTTCATGGGTAGCCCTTGGCCTTCAGGTTTTCCTTCATACATGTGTGCCCTGCCATCTGCATCCCTGGCCCCCAAAGTTCCTTTCTGCTTTGCAGCAAGTAGCATCTTGTCCTACTGGGTCAAGAAAGGGATGCTTGCTGCTAAAGGAATGAAGCCTGGTGCCGACAGCACCTGATCCTGGTGTAAACCTGACAGCTCCTGTGGGCCCAATATCCAGTTACGTGGCACTGAAGCAAATGATGCAGTACTTAAATTTCATAGAGCAAATGGAAGGAGATCACTGTGCCCAGGGCATAGCCCTGTCAGGAGGAAGTCCTCTGGTGTGGGACTTCTGAACATCATAGGAAATCAGATTCAGCATCGATGTGTTAGGTTATGGGATGAATGAAGCCACAAGTTGCTTTATGTTCTACAGGATGCTTCTGGGAAGCAATGGCTGTTTCAGCTTCTTTGCTATAGTTGCTGTAGGCACAGAGCACCCCAAAGGGTACAAATGTTTATTCTTGTGCTATAGAATGAACCATGTTTTTCATGGATTAGATTTATTATTGCCACTTTATTTAGGATAAAACACAAATCACCCTTACAGTTCAGGTGGATGCAGTCAATTTGGTTATATGGTGGAACGTGGAATACCTAAAAAGACCTCTCAATCTTTCCGTTAACTCTAGAGATGTCTTCATAAGGCTGCCAACAAAGGCTTGACTTGCTCCTAGAAATTCCCTTCAGGTCACTATAAGTGCCACTGACATACAACTGCTTGGGTTATAATCATGTAGATAAATTCCTTCTCCTTGGAAGAGTTTGTGCGAAGCGTAATGGTGTGTTGAGAATCACCTCTTTGAAAGTCTGATATGGCCACCAGTGATCGATGGGGTGATGTTGCAAGTATGTGGATTCTCTGGTTGTACTTTGCTCTGTTGGCTACTTTCCTTCTTTTCCAAGCAAAGGGCTACTCTTGCACTGTTAAGATCTTTACTCTTTGCTCAGTTAAGAATAGCTCGTCACTAGACTACTTCTTCATGAGAGGAGTGCTATGGTAAATGCAAGTTTTCTTCTCTGTCTGTGTGATCATAGAGTCAACTAGGTTGGAAAAGGACTTTAAGGTCATCAAGTCCAACCATAACATGGTGATGCTCACCCAGTCTTTGATTCCAAAGCAGTGTGCATCTCCCCTCCCTTTATTTTTTTGAAGGCTATGGTCAGGAGTTGCTATTTGTTGTCCTGCTGTTGCTGTTTGCTTTTGCCAGTCACGAGTTAAAATGTAATCCTAGATGTATTTGTATGGTAGTGATA
Source organism: Pezoporus wallicus (assembly GCF_028554395.1). Taxonomy (NCBI): domain Eukaryota; kingdom Metazoa; phylum Chordata; class Aves; order Psittaciformes; family Psittacidae; genus Pezoporus; species Pezoporus wallicus. Next base: position 2,540,077 of record NW_026638015.1, on the reverse strand, counting down.
GTCTACAGGTTGTGATCCCATTGCGTGCTCTGCAGTACTCTGCTATGCACATCTGCTCAGTGTTGGCTTTTATAGATCCTCTTTTTATACCTGCTCTAAGAAGAGCTTTAACTCTGCTTTGGTGGTTGTTAATGGCATTCCATCCTGGAGAGGAAGGGCTTTAATGGCAGCTGTGTGTTGCTACCAAAGTGGAAAATGTGGTAGTTACTAACGCGGCATTTAAGGGAATCAGACAACATCCACCAGCACCATTAGAATGGTGACTCTCACTTGCATCAATTACTAGTCTGTAAGAGCATCTTCTCAATGTCTGCTACTCTGGGTGAGTGTTTGTGATTAGTTTTAAGGTCTTCTCGTTCAGCCTTTTCATGACCCAATGGATGCTGGCCATAGATCCCAGTACAGTGACAGGTTATCTGCAGAGCAAGTCGTGTCTTCCTTTTGTCTTATATAAAAGTGTAAGTAGTTATTGGGATTTCAGAGGATTGTTATTGCTCTTCGGACTATTGTGGTCCCTTTCAACCCACTAAGCCTCTATAGTGAAGTCAGAGCACTCAGCAGGAACTGGTTTGCTTACATTCAAACTGAACTGGCTGTTGAGCACTGTATCATTTCCAGGTTTTATTACTTGTTTTAGTGGTACCTGTTGCTAGTTCCTGGCTCTTTCCTTGGCCGTTCTGTGTGCTCTGTACTCAGGTATGGGTTTCCATTTCCAGATGTGCTTCTCAGAGTGTGTCCCTTTAGTGTGAATATAGCTGCAGTTTGTCAAGCTTGTTCTCGTGGTAGAAGCTTTCTAAACGTGCTGAAGTTCCACTATCTGGGTGCCTTGGCGTGGCTTTACATCCTTGGCATTTGAGCTAAGTACAGACAGGTACTTTTCCATAAATCTCAGGTACCCACTTAAGCAGTGTGAGAGCCTGGAGGTCATGACTGCTGGAAGCAAGCAAACTGCATGTCAGCACTCTGCAGCTTGTACCCGTGAGGAACATCTCCGAGGCTTTTGTGCCCTTTGGGACCACAGCTATTTCAGACTGAGTTAGATGACGGTCAGAGTGTCCTCAGTGTCACAGGCTGAACTAGTTTGAAGTAAAGAATTTGCCTTCACTGCCTTTATCCTGTGCAATGAGAATTGCTGTGTTACTCCCTTCTCCCTGCCTTGCTTTCCAGGCCTACTGTTGGCTTTATGAAAAGTGTATTCCAGTGACTCAGGTGCTTATCTGGGGGTGGATGTGTTCATCTCTTTTAGATAATTGTCCCCATAATACCAGATCATTTCCTCGAGTGGAAAGCTTAAGTTACCCATAAGCCTGAACTTGGCAGCAGTTTGTTAGTAGTTCCTCGTGTGAGTGTCTTTAGTTTCATCACATCTCACTATGGGCCCATGAGAGATGTAGTATGAGGTTTCTTCTGCTTAGAGATCACACACAGGAGTGAAGTACAGAGTTTGCTGGCAAACTTCATGCTTCTCTCCCAAAGAAGCTTGAAAGGTAGATGACATTAAGTTACTTCAGATGGTTGTTGTACTGTGCTGTGGAGTCTGTGGGGAATTAGATTGTCTTTAAGACCTATTCTCATCTGCTTCCTGAGGTGGTGAAGGGGTTTTATTGAAGCAGTGTGAACTCTCCTGTTTTATATGTAGGTGTTAAGTGTCTGAAAGGCAGTGTCACCATGAACTGTGGATGTATTGGTTTTACTTTTACCTGGAACAGGGACTTACACAGTAGTCACAAACATTCCTTGCTTTCATTGCAGAGTGATTCAGATATGTAGCTGTCTTCTTGCAGACACTTTTATATTGACTTGCTAGATCCCATTTTGGTCTTGCAGCGGTAGGTCTGATTTGGTGACCAGGATATGCTCTGACCACAGCTGAACTTACACCGATAGCTTCCCTAAAACACCTGCATGAGTCACCTAAACTTTATACCTGTGATTAGTACAAGTAAGAGGGAGTCTGACTAAAGGAAGGCAGTATCGAGTGCTGGGGTCATTTTGCAACATGGGTGATCAAGTGACCATGGGTATGACCCTCTGAAATGCCATCCAGAGGGACCTTGACACGCTTGTGAGGTGGGCTGATGACAACCTCATGAAGTTTAACCGTGCCAAGTGCAAGGTCCTACACCTGGGTCGGAGCAATCCCAGGCACAGCTACAGGTTGGGCAGAGAAGAGATTCAGAGCAGCCTAAGGAGAAGGACTTGGGGATGTTGGTTGATGAGAAAATGAACATGAGCTGGCTTCAGTGTGTGATCACAGCCCAGAAAGCAACCGTATCCTGGGCTGCATCAAAAGGAGTGTGACCAGCAGGTCAAAGGAGGTGATCCTGCCCCTCTACTCTGCTCTTGGAGTACTGTGTGCAGTTCTGGTGTCCTCAACGTAAAAAGGACATGGAACTGCTGGAACAAGTCCAGAGGAGGCCACGAGGATGATCAGGGGCTGGAGCACCTCCTGTATGAAGACAGGCTGAGAAAGTTGGGGCTGTTCAGCCTGGAGAAGAGAAGGCTGCGTGGAGACCTCATAGCAGCCTTCCAGTATCTGAAGGGGGCCTATAGGGATGCTGGGGAGGGACTCTTCATTAGGGACTGTAGTGATAGGAGAAGGGGTAATGGGTTAAAACTTAAACAGGGGAAGTTCAGGTTGGATATAAGGAAGAAGTTCTTCACTGTGAGGGTGCTGAGGCACTGAAATGGGTTGCGCAGGGAAGTTGTGAATGCTCCATCCCTGGTGGTGTTCAAGGCCAGGCTGGACGAGGCCTTGGGTGCCATGGTTTAGTGTGAGGTGTCCCTGCCTATGGCAGGGGGTTGGAACTGGATGATCTTCAGGTCCTTTCCAACAAAGAAGCATTCTATGATTCTATGATTCTTTGTTACCTTGGCGTGTTTAATTATGGTGGTATCTTCTTTGCTTTGACTTCCAGAGGTGGTGTAAAAGTGCTGTAAAATATATGCTGTTGGCTTTCTGTTTTATGTGAACTTGTATGAACAGATAATAAACTTGACCTGAAAGGAACCAAGTAAGAAGTAGCATGGAAGTAGTTGTCCTGGTTTTCCCCTTCATGTCTCTATTTAAAATTGTAACGTTTTCAAACCTGCTGGTCATATTTGTTGTGTATCTGACAAATGATGCAATTCCTTTAACTAGAATACTAACTTGGAAGTGATTTCTGACTGTTCTTATGTCTCCTGTTTTGTTTTGTTTTGTTTTGTTGCAGTTAGCAAGACGTGGAATGAAGGTGGTTCTCATTAGTAGGTCAAAGGAGAAGCTGGACAAGGTTGCGAGTGAAATAAGTGAGTTAAAACCTTCTTTAAGCTTCCTTGACAGTCTTCAATGTCTTTTCCAACCTAGTTGATTCTGTGATTCACAGGCATGCTTATAAATTCATGCAATGGCACATGAATTTCATGCATGCTAATATATACAGCTGTGATTTTGAAAGAGGTTTGCTCTTGTGCACAGTACAAATGTTACAGATATAAATGGTAAAGGCCTTGCAGATTAATTTTCCAGGTGTTCATATTGAACTGCTCAGAACAATAGGGCTTAATACTGGAATCAGTGTCTAAAAGTCTTAGTCTTCCATAAGAACAGCTTATCAGGTCAGACCAAAATATCACCTATCCCTGTAGTAGCTGTCTGAAATCACAGTACGTGCAAAAACATGTAGCTGTTACACGTGAATATTCCCTCAGCTTGAAGCAAGTTTGATTTCATGGACCTCAGCCATGAGGGTGATTTCTTCGTAACTCAGAGCTGTTGAAAACATGTTCCTTAAGTTACTCATTGTATTACCGACTACCTAAATTTATCTAAATCCTCCCTCGTTTGTTTCATTTGCATAAACTAGTCAAAGATCAGATTAGAGAGGTGTAAACTCTATTGGGGTGACGAGTGTTCATAGTCATAGTCATATGGAATGAGTTAATGTGTTTAAGAGCACATGTTAGGGATTGTTTCGTTAGTAAAAGTGTGGTAAATGGCTGTAAAATGGATATTTGTATGGGATCAGTTAGGGGAAAGCTTCCTCAGGTCTCTTGCTGACAAATGATTTTCCAATCAGGGAACTGTAACACTCAAGAATTCCTCTTGTAATCTATATCTCTTTTATTAAGGCAGATTTCATGCAAGGTTATTAGTTTATGTACAGTATGTCAAGATAAGGTGAGAAATGTAGCTTTGTGTGTAGAGGTGTTTGATAAGCAGGAGGGAGAGCTCTGTACTATAAGACCAGTTTCTCAGCATAATGATGTTGGGTAAAGGAAACCTTTATGGTGCTGTGTCAAGCCTCAAGAAACCCCCTATGCTAAGTTATAAGGGGCTGCTTAGTGAATGTGTAAGGATGACTAAAAGACTCAAGGCCTTCACCTTGTTTAATGGTAACTGGTTTATGAGTTTACTGAAAGGACAGATGCTTCTGTTGATATAAATGCTGCTGTCTCTGATTTTTAATGTCCAGTGTAAGGTGGCATATGAAACTCCCTAGGCAGAAGAGTCTTCCTTTCTCTATGTATGTTTAGGTGATAGAGAACATTCCTTCTTAGAGCAAACAGAGCATCACGTTCTGTTTCTGCTGGGTTGGAAGGAATTGGTATTGTTCGTTAGAATCCTATATTTAAGGATGTCAGTGCAGTGTCTGGACGTACCTGTGATGCTGTAGTCAACACAGTCACGGTGTAAATGCAGTCAGTAGACTTGAGTTTTCCTGCATTCAGGCTCTTGTGGTGTCTGCAGTCTGTTCAGATGTTGTCATTTATAAGGTGGGTGACTTTTAGAGCTAAGGCTGTAACAACTAGAGTGTTTCCCTTGCAGGCCTCTAAAGTAGCTTTCAACTTCTTTATGGTGGTCCTGCAGTTGTTCTTCAAATCGACATGAGCTTGTTCCTCTTGAGTAATGATCCTTAATCACGTTAAAGAAGAATGGCTCTTTATCTAATTCCAGTTCTTTGAACTGGGTGAGATATACATGTTTTCTGTTCCTTTCTCACTTAGTTCATCCTAGTGAATGGATAGATGCTCTCTGCCACAAGCAACAAGAGGGCTTTTAAGGATCAGGTATGTTTGTTCTATTTCAGAAGAATCTGTTCTTGTGCTCTTAGGGTATACTTATATCAAGAGTGATATCTATGTACAAAATGCAAGTTGCATAACCACCATCATGAGGGAAGTGCTGATATGCCTCTCTGAATGTTAAATGCCAGCTGACCTGGATCTGATATTTCTTTGTATGTGCACATTAAACTGGCTGTACTGATGTTCCAGGAAGGCCTGATGTTCTGAACTTGTGGCTTAGTTGGAGCAATAAATAGCAGTGGATTAATGACAAGTAGTTAAAGCCTTTAAAAGACTTTTCAGTGTGTTTTCAAGTACATTGTAAAGCTGATTTTTTTGCTCAGTAGTTTAGATCATGGCTATATTATTGTTCCAGCACCTTTGAAAAGTGTCTGTTGTGTTATACCATTAAACACTTGTAAGGGTTCAGAAAGAAAACTTCTCTGTGAATAGATACAGTTGTTCGAATGCTGTATAATGGGGCTGTTCCTTGATTTGCTGTATTCACTAATGAGGTGTCCAAGACACCTCAGGTGCTCTGTGCCAGCAATTGGTTCAGGAGCCATGGGTTTGCAAGCAGAAAAGCTTCACTTATTGCACTGCTGCCAATAGGTATGTTCTGAGCAGACTTGAGAAGAACTTTGCTATAGGAATTCATTCCCTAGGGGCTGCTATATGAAGAACATCATGAAAACCAGTCAAGCAGGGGAAGAGCTTTAAAGAGAGTTTGCCTGTAGGGAAATTGTCAATAGAATTTGGTATTTGTACACGTTATTAGCTGGTGACTTCACAGGACCAGTCATGGAGTTGTGCATGAGCTGTGCATGTGCTTAGCTACAGCTTAGGTTAGTTGTAGCTAAGCAACGTTCCTACTTGCAGGTGTAGGTATCTACTTACTTGCAGGTAAGGGCATATAAATACAAGAAGGGAGATTTTAACTCTGTCATCAGTTACTATATAATTCCAAACTTTATTTTTTTTTAAGTAAATTCCCATTTTCTGCTTTAAAGTTGGTGGTTATCAGTATTTGTTCGTATTCCATACACCCAGGTGATAATATTAGCCCCTAAGAAATTATTTGGGCTGAAAAAAACCTGATTTCTTTTCAATGTATTGTCAAAAATGATCATTTAACTGGAATACATTGTCTTTTAGGCCTGTAATACTGTTCAAGAACTAGTGTCCAGAACTTTGATTCTGCTACATGTCTGTAAGAAATTACAGGGGTTTGCAGTTAAATCTGTGTAGCTGACTACTTCCAATAGTTTCCTGAGCTCCGTGCAGTGTTCCTGAGTTGCTTGGTCCTGGTAGTTTCATTTTGCCCTACTCTCTAACCCTAAGAGTCCAGGTGCAGCATAAACGGATAGCTGTCATGTTTAGACTTGGGGTCTATGGTGTTCTCACTACTCTGGCGTGATTTGTGAGTACAAGAAAGGAATGGGATATGGTACCAATCCCAGAAATGTTCCTTCTCCATTTCCCAGGCAGGAAGCTTTTACTTCTGCTTTCTTGGTAACAACATAGCAGGGAGCATTCTGAAGCTGATCTGATGCTGACCACTCTGTTTGTGCCTTAGCTGTTACCATGACCTACTGCTACAAATGGCCAGTGCCCCCCATGCCAAATCTGTCCCTGCTGCACCTACCTTGCACCTCTTTGCCCCTTAATCTCTGCCCTGTCATTTGTGAGTCCTTGCTCCTGCACACTGGTTAAATCCTTGTCGCATCTTGGAGTTGGCAGGTGATACTTGCATTTAACAGAGGGGGTTGAAATGCAGACAGACTTGGTGAGGAAGGCGACATCATCTTCCTACTTCTCTTGTACAGAGATGAGAAGGTTCACTTGCTTGAGCTTCACTCGAAGACTAGCAGAATCCAGCAGTTATTTTGACCTTTTGTGGTCTATTTCAAGGTAAATTAATGGGTTTGCAGCCTTCTAAAACCTGAACCCTCTCAACATGCTTGAAATTCCCTTTCATTTTTTGCACTTGACAAAATGCTTTCAAACATTTTTGCCTTGTTTTGATGCACTAAAGTCACCTTTCACAGAAAGTTGCAGCATCAGGGTCTTTGATTTGGAACAAGCTCTTGGTTTTCATCTCTGAAGGAAGTTCCTCTTGGATGAAGTGAGGAAAGCTCCTGTGGTTTTGCCTAGAATGCTGTTGGCCGCTTACTAAAGGAGCAGTTGTCAGACACTGTGGAGATCTGATGGAGGGTTTAAGTTGAATACATCTAATTTGAGTGCACATTAATTTCTCAATAAATTAATCATAGAACCATGGAATGGTTTGTGTTGGAAGCGACCTTAAAGCTCATCCAGTTCCAACCCCTGCCACGGGCAGGGACACCTTCCACTAGAGCAGCTTGCTCCAAGCCCATGTGTCCAACCTGCCCTTGAACACTGCCAGGGATGGGGCAGCCACAGCTTCTCTGGGCACCCTGTGCCAGTGCCTCAGCACCCTCACAGGGAAGAGTTTCTGCCTAAGAGCTCATCTCAGTCTCCCCTCTGGCAGGTTAAAGCCATTCCCCTTGGCCTGTCCCTACAGGCCCTTGCCCAAAGCCCCTCTCCAGGTTTCCTGTAGCCCCTTCAGGCACTGGAGCTGCTCTAAGTTGTCCCTGGAGCTTTCTCTTCTCCAGGCTGAACCAGCCCAGCTCTCTGAGCCTGTCTTCCTAGTAGAGGTGCTCCAGCCCTCACAGCATCTTTGTGATGCTCCTCTGGACCTGCTTCTGTGGTTTGTTCCCCCCCCCCCCCCCCTTACTCCCACTCTTTTACCATCTTCTCTTGCGTTTTCTCAGCATAATTTTGTTTGGATTAACTTGAAGAAACTGAGCAGAATCCTTAGGGAGAAATACACGACAGAGGCCCTGAAAGCTCCAGGATGCAGTCCTAGGACAACTTCACCTTTTAGGATAACTTCTGCAGGTAACTAGTGACATCCATGCAAAAGGACTTGGTTTACGGATGAGCTGTCAGCATACAGCAGAACAGACCATGTTGTCATAGCTGATTTGAAGGATGAAACCAGCTTAAGGACGTTTAGCAGTCCGTGTCGTGGGTTACACATAGCAGTAAGTGATCTGGCAAGTTCTTAGCAGAAGGTGCTATTTCACACCTAGCAAGACCGAGTTAGCCTCTTCCAGAAAGCATTGGAAGCTTGCTTGCTGTGAACCTCACTACCAGAGAGCTTCTGTGCAGTATTTGTTGTGTTAATAGTGTGTAAACCACATGAAGACCAGGAGAAGGAATTTGTAAAGGTGATTTAAATGTGAATTAGGTGCTTTGGGTTTTCTTTTGTGAATGTAAACTACAGCAGAAGTAGCCTTTTCCACACCTCACATACTATGTATATTGTGTCTGTAGGTTCAGGGCTACCTCTGGGACCTAATGGTGTCTTAAGTCCTAATGGTTTACACACTAGCTGATTGGATCAGTGGGGCAGAGAACTTACTCGGTATTGGAACCCAGAGTGAAGAACCAGGAATTAGTCATCCCTGCAGGCATTCAGGATCCCTGCATCTGCCTGGCAATCGTTGACTGGGGGAACAGGTTGCATTTGCCTTAATACACGGGAATTTACTGCCTTTCTTTGCTGTCCATAGAAGCTGTGGCTGCCCCATCCCTGGCAGTGTTTGAGCCCAGGTTGGAAGGGGCTTGGAGCAAGCTGCTCTAGTGCAAGGTGTCCCTGCCCGTGGCAGGGGGTTGGAACTGGATGAGCTTTAAGGTCCCTTCCAACCCAAAACTTTCTAGGCTTCTATTTATAGCATAAAGTTTAGTGGCTGCCGAAACCAAGGGCCCTTGTGCTAGTCCCTGGGCCATTAAACACCTTCTGTTAACACAAAAGCTGCAATATATTGCTTATCACTTTGAGTGTAATATAAACTGAATATTACATGGAAAAATGAGCGTTGGGTTGCTTTCACTGGGTAAAAGTCTGTTTTGGAAATCTGGTTTAAGGCAGTTGGTGGAAGCTTTATAGCAGAGAGACTTAAAACTGGGTCTTTTAAGAGGCTCTGCAGGGAGCAGTCTCTGGCACGAGGACTGGATGATACAAACAGCGCTGTCCTACAGCTTCATTCTGTGAGTGTGTATTTTAGTCTCTTGTCACTTTTTTAGCAGGTTGAGTTCCATTACACCAAACCCTTTTTATCTGTCAGAGCTCTCAAAATCCCCAGTGGACGGCTCTGCTGAGGAAATTGTGATAATCACTTTTATGGTTTCTTCAGGAGTACGTTGTGGTGAGGCAAATAACATTAGTTAGAAGCTGCTCATAGAGAGAGCAATCTCAGTTGTTCTGTTTTCCAGAACAAATTATTTAGGGGCAAAAAAATGCATGATGATGAAAAATGAACCATTGTAAAGATGGTGCGGCCAATACAAGTGTGCTTGCTGTGTAACTCCTTAAGCATGAGCAACGCTTCCAGTGCTGAACTGGGTCCTGGACTACTTTGTGCATTAGATCTGGACTAATAAAGTGTGTTTTTCCTTAGTAGCACTGTGGAGGACCCTGAAAACTGTGTTTTTAAGTGTCTGTCTTTTGACTGCAGTAAATGCTTATCTGTGGATGCTGAATGCAGATGAAATTAGAGGGGACATAAGAAATGATGCTGAATTAGCCTAGAAGCTCATTTTACTTGTTAAATTTGTTTTCATCAATCTAGAGATGTTTTGATGCTCACTTTAGAGTAAGGGCATGATGTTTTTGTTAATCCATGCTATGATCCGTTTCAGTCTCTGCAAGTGACTCTTAAATTCCTCTTAAGGAATTCTGGTCATTCTGGAACTCGCTCTGCTGAACTTAAATCTGGGGAAAAAAAAAGGGAAAAAGTTTTTTTCTAATTACTGTTCTAATAATGATAAACCTGGAGAATTTAGGCTTTTATTTGTAAATAGTGATGAATAATTCATGTTTACATGTATGTGCATAGTGTGTGCATTGTCACAGTCAAGCAATAATAACAAGTGAGGAGAACTAAATGTTACATGAAGTACTGGAAATAGTCTATATGCCCTTCCTAAAATGAGTTAGTAAATTGAAATAGCTTTCTTCATGCTGTGTGAAAACCAGTACCACCAATGAATATCAGAAAAAGCCTTGGAGGGGGTTGAAAATAGTGTCAGGAAAAGGGGAGACATGGAACGGGAGCTTGAGATGCTGCCTGTCACACAGTACTAACCTTTCCACTCCTCAAGTGGCACTTCCCTCTGAAACACCTTGGATTGCATCCTATCACACTCTTTATCCAGCTCAGCCTCATTGGATGTATGGAGGTAGCGATGAGCAAAACCACACAAGGGCAAAACAATGCCCTTCATAAGCAGGACTTGTGACTGTCCTCATGCAGGTCCTATGTTACGGTTGGACTTGATGATCTTCAAGGTCTTTTCCAACCCAGCTGATTCCATGGTTCTATGTCGGTGTCTTGTGCCAAGCTCCATTGTGGCATACTGGAGCCAGGGGATGTGTGGTGAGCATCAAAGCTGTGCTCCCCTTGCTACCTGAAGTAACACTGGCAGGGTGCCAGGAGAAGCTGTGGCCACCCCATCCCTGGCAGTGTTCAAGGCCAGGTTGGACACAGGGGCTTGGAGCAAGGTGCTCTAGTGGAAGGTGTCCCTGCCTGTGGCAGGGGGTTGGAACTGGATGGGCTTTAAGGTCGCTTCCAACACAAACCATTCCATGGTTCTATGACATGTGGAAGCATTGCAGTGACTTGACTGTGCAGCCCCCCTGGCTATCAGCCTCTGCAGCTGGTTTTCCAGCCTGCTTGATTTTTGTGGGGCTTTTTTTAGTTAGCTTTGTAATTAGGACAGGCTCAATTTAGGAATTCTTACAATGCTGAGCATAGTATTTGGGTGAACAGGGTTATTGATTGAGCCTGCATGTTGCTAAGAGTGTTCTGACTTGGTGCGTGTATCTTAGACGCTGTGATGTATTTTGACGTTAACTGGAGTCGGGGAGGAGCAAATGCAGGCAAGTATTAATAAAGTGTGTTTTCTTCCTATGTTTTATAGTAACAGAACTGCTACTACACATTAAAAACTTAAGTGATCCCTGTGGCTCAAGGGGTTTTGGGCTTTCACTTAGAGATCCATCTTCTGCTGTGTTGTCTTTGAGAAGTGAGAAATTGGCTTGTGCATGCGTGTGTGTATTGAAACTTAAAGCTGTTTAACAGAGCTGTAACACTTTCAGTAAGGTCTGGCATTTTTTACCCATTCTGTACTTGTATGTAATTAGGTGTTTAGAATATTCATTGTTCTTAAGGAAGGTGTAGCTATGAAATAACATGTGCAACCAGTGCAGCGTGAAAGGAGTTCCCTGGCAGTGTCGCATGTGGAGTTGACTAAAAGGGATCTGAACCTGTTTGTTAGTGCCTGATCAAATGTGCATACGTATTTGCTTTAGAATTCTGCTGGAACATAGCAAGTTCTGTTAGATTGGATGCAGGCATTGCATTATGCTATACACACTGCTAGAGTGTATCATTTCTACCTGGAGACTTCTTTTGCCCGGTACAAACAGGGCTTTCTTTTAGCCACAGTTTACTGAGCTTCTGTTATTCCTTAGGTTACCAGTGCTCTGCTTTAGAGTTTTATAGGAGTGTCTGTAACTGATGGATCATAGTTAAAATCCCACTGTTACCTGTTGCTGCCTATCTGCTCATCTTCTCATGGGGTGTTTGCTGTGCAGCATCCCCCTGGATTGAAGTTCAGCGCTGACCCTTCTTCATCTTCTGTGCTGCTTTCCAGGCCTCGGTCTTTCGTGTTTTCTCTATCAGAGAAATGGGAGACAAGAGCCATCATTTGGGACAAGGACTGATACAGCTACACAAATGGCAATTAGTTTGTCTATGGACTTAATGACTGAAACAACATCTGGAAGAGTCCAGAGCTTTTCCTCTCAATCATCTTTCCTGTGCTATTGGGATCTGATTCCTGAAGAACAGTGCAGGTTGTCCAGGGTTTCTGCTCTTTTTGCTCATAAACGTCCATACACTCCTCTTGTAGTTCTGTATTTCACTGTGACTGATGGGGGGTTGCATCTTGTTTTACACGTCTTTCTCAGTATCTTGGACTTCATTGAGTAACTTAGAACTGTAACAGTTGGTCTCTATTCTGCTGAAAGGCAAAGCTCATTCCTTGCATTCTTATGTCCCTACAAAATGATCAGAAACAGCTAGCTCTTGTTATACCCAGCTGGCTTTAATCTGCTTCTATATGATGAATGATACCAGTGTGTAGTAACGGTCCGCTATTACCAGTCTGAAAGTACTGTATGGGTTCCATCTATCCATGACACTTGCTGTGCTGCTTCTGTGAACTCTGGAAGTCCCAAACTGGATACACTCCCAAAATGGATGTCTCTCCCTTAAGAAACCTCAAAGGCTTTGTAGATCTATCTGCAGCCACTCTGTAGTCTTAAATTCTTCTTCATCTCTGCCCTGCATAGGTGCAGTACTAAAAAGCAGGAGGTTTTCATGCTTTGCTTTCATCTCTCAGGTTCTTACCCTTTATTCAAAGGTTACAAATTCTCTTTCTGGAGACTGGGTACTGGCTTAGGGTGAGTTTTGCTGCTGCAGTGGTACTGGAGAGATGGCATCTTTATTTGTGGATGTAGTTGAGTCTCCTTACTTAAAGCCATATTTCCCCTCATGTATGATGAAGAATGGTGAGCTGTTTTTCTACTGCTTTGCTTGCATCTCTCGCCATCCTGAAGCTAAAAACCAAGTGAGACTTCTTTTAAGTTTTCACAAGCAGTTGCTTTATACCGCATCACTGTGTTGGTGATACTGACATGAGGCTTTGAATATAAAGCCATGAGATGCTTCAGTTCTAGCAAGAGGTTTTTGATGGACTTTCCCAGTATCTGCTTACAACATGAACATCCTATCCTGCACTTCTCTCTTGCTCCTAGTTGGTTGTCTGTATGATCTGCCTCGCTGTCTCGGTTCTCTAGTGCCTCAGTTGTGCCTGCTCCATGACTACCTGCTTGCTGAAGTACATGGCTTCCACCCCTACCAGTCTGTCTTCCTTGAGTATTACTCCCTTCTTTCCCCTCTCCAGTGCAGCAGCATCATTTACTTGTGATGTTACTGGCTGCAGACTAAGTTCATTTGGCATCTGGAGGTACTTTTTCCATCCTAAGGTAGAACTGGGGTTCTCCTCTGGGCCTCTTAGGTTTAACATGCTCTTTAGCAGCTTTTGTTCTTGCATTTGTAAGTAAAAGCTAACGTCACATCTGTGTAAGAGTAGATACTCTTGTGAGCTACTGATTACTTAAATCATGTATGACTACACGAGTATCCTTTTAATAAGCATCCTGAACTTGACACATCAGTTATTCTTTACCACCTACGCAAAAAGTGGCACTTTTTTCAGTTATAGTATGTTCCCTTTCTAATGTATTATTTTTATACTGCCTTTGTTTGCATGACAACTGTATTTATATAGGTGTTGGTCTGGGGCATGCCTACGCCTCTGCAGTCTGTGTTCGTGGGTTGCTGTCTGGACATTTGTACTATTCTGCTCTATGACCAGGATGACTCTGGTTTGTTCATCCTTCCCACAGATGCTTTGTTGAGGTTTTGTTTGTGGTCAGCAACTTATTTGTCAAATGATGGTGTGGTTGCACAAGATCATTTCTGCTTTCATTAGATCACCAGGGTACTGTTGTGCATAGTTGGTCTCTTGCTAAGTGACCAGAAGTCATAGAGAGCCTGACAAAGAAGTGGTAAATGCCCCATCCCTGGCAGTATTAAAGGCCAGGTAGGATGGAGTCTTGGGCGACGTGGTCTAGTGTGAGGTGTCCCTGCCCATGGTTGCCATGGGTTGGAACTGGATGAGCTTAAGGTCCTTTCCAACCCAAACCATGCCATGATTCTATGACATGTGGAAGTTTAGTTTAAAACTTATTTTTAGGGTCAGTACTGAGCTCACCTGATATTTTTAGTAAATGAGATGATTAAAACGCTGATGTGTCACAGTTGAGAAATGTGAAGGTCAGCTGAACCTCCTTTCTTATCCTTGAGACCTTATGGGTAGGTGATGACTGATTGCTGCACAACTGTAGATAACGCTGTGGTGTAATACTCAGTCCTCACAACTGTTGGTGACGGGGTGGTGTACTGTTCAGTCCCCACAACTATTGATCAAGTGGTGGTGTAATATTCAGTCCCCTGCTGAGCAGCATTTGAAGTACCAGTTCCACTTTATATAATACATCATAAAGAATGATGGACACTGGCAGATAACATCAGCTCTTTCAGATCCTCTAGTTGCTGACTGCAAAAGTTGGCTCAAAACCTATCTTAGGCTCTGTGTGACTGTCAGGTACCTCCTGGTCTTTGAGCTGAAAGCTCCGTTGAGGAGTTGTAAGTTTTCCCTTCTTGGGCAGCAGGAGCTCAGTCACTGCTAGATGTCCTGGATTAGGACATAGCCTGCTTGCTTCCTTCCCCATTACACTGTATCTCAGAGTCTTTTGGGAAGATGAAACAAGGATGTGTGCTACACTGTCTTCTAGTCCATCTGCTTGAGAACATTTTAATCCTTCTTAAGAGCAAGGGAATTCCCTTTTCCATTGTTTATACAGTGCAGATCCCATCTCTTCTCTGCACCTTGTACTCACTACTAGGCTGACCTTATGCAGAATTGCCTTAAGTCTTTTTGCATTGTCATTTGATACGGAATCATTTATCAGGTGTATCTATTAGTCTGTTCTCTGATGTAGTGGATCATGGCACCTATTGCAGGCTCTGTGACAGCACAGGGTATGCAGAATCATAGAATGGTTTGGGTTGGAAGGGACCTTAAAGATCATCTATTTCCAACACAAGATAACTGAACACTGGTGTGAAATGGAAACAGAGGGTTTGGTCAGCAGGCATCTTCTGCTGGGGCAAGGCAGTCTTGCATGTTTGCAGTGAGCAACTACACAAGGACTGTGCCCTCTGACCATACCAGTAGGCAGTCTTCTACACTTCATAGGTTCTTAAACACTGTACTACCCACCCTCCATCCACAAAGGGTGTTTGGTCTTTTTATAGTTGTATTGCTTAACTACCGTAGATGTAATGGCTCTTTGCTAGTTTTCTGAAGGCTCAACAAAGGGTCTTACATGAACAGTGATGTGAGGACTTAGGATTTAGGCTGAGAAAGTTGGGGCTGCTCAGCCTGGAGAAGAGAAGGCTGCGTGGAGACCTCAGAGCAGCCTTCCAGTGTCTGAAGGGGGCCTATAGAGATGCTGGGGAGGGACTCTTCCTTAGGGACTGCAGTGATAGGACAAGGGGTAACGGGTTAAAACTGAAACAGGGGAAGTTTAGACTGGATATAAGGAAGAAGTTCTTTACTGTGAGGGTGATGAGGCACTGGAATGGGTTGCCCAGGGAAGTTGTGAATGTTCCATCCCTGGCAGTGTTCAAGGCCAGGTTGGACAGAGCCTTGGGTGCCATGGTTTAGTGTGAGGTGTCCATGCCCATGGCAGGGGGTTGGAACTGGATGATCTTCAGGTCCTTTCCAACCCAAACCATTCTGTGGTTCTATGATTCTATAACTTATTATTTTTTTCCTATTTATAATACTAGGTCTTCAGATTTTTCTTACTTCATCCCCTCAGTGTCCCTGTAGTGATTTCAGAAGGCTCCAAAGACGCATCGGTAACAATGCTAATGAAGAGCGGTTAGTATAAAAAGGCCAACTGAGCAGATTCGTGGCGGTGGTGTTTGTGTCCTTTAAACGACTCTCATTTCGTGAAGCATGTAAGCAGCAGTGAAGACAGCTGCAGCCCCACAAACCAGTTAAAAACGGCACGTATGTAGAAGCGAAGATGACTTGGGCTTTGCGCGCCCGATCCACTTGCCCGTGTTAGATGTGCCTCTAATGCCGCCTTTAATTCCGTGTCCTGTAAGTACTCCAATGTGTATGCTAAATATTAGACCAGCTGTGTTCAAAAATAGACCGTTCCTAACCCCCCCCGACGTGGAACTTGATTTTCTTGTGACGCGATCACAAGGCTGCTGCTGCAGTAGGGGCTTAATGCTATTTACGTCGTCATTTGACATAGCAACATGTCTCGAGGGATTTTCAAACAATGCAGCTGCTCAGGAGAGATGAAGAGGTTGAGGGTGAGGAGGGGGAAAAGGAGGAGAAAGAATTCCATCTGCCATTGTAGGGATATGGTGCAGGGGGAGGGGAGGCAGCCAGCAAACCAGCGAGTTCAGTGGATTCATGATTCTGCATGAATGGACGGCAGGAGCATGGGAGTCGCGGCTTTCCCTTGAATGGGAAGGAGCATCATGGGAATCTGGCTGCTTCTAATCTGGTTTTTGTGAATGATTCCTTTCCTTTAACATGGCACCGCTTTTATGAATGGCTCTGGGGGCAAAGTGCTGCGAAATCCTTCTCGAGCTGTACACAGGTGCCTTAAGGAATTGCTAGGGCAGGAGTTAGGCGCAGCAGAAGAGGTGCTGTGATGTTAAGCTACTCTTCGGCTCTTTTGACGTCGGTGAGGCCGTCGTAATGGTTTTAATTGTGTCATTAATGTAGCTTTGATGGAAGCAGAAGCGCTTTTTATATGAAGTATTTTTAATACTTGCTTTCTTCTATTTCAAACTGTAGTTGGCGACGTGTACTTTTCCTGTTCTGTTAAGGTTGGAGATGACAGCATATCAGAACAGTTTTGGAATGTGATTAAACTCCAAGTTCTTCTGCTCTTGTTCACCCACATGTTTCCTTTTTGATTTATGTTCAAAATACTAAATATTCAGGAAGTTTGATGGCACCAAAAGTGAGAATGGAAAGGGAGGGCAATGAAAGAGCTATTTTGCTTGGTCTGAAGCAACTCATTTGGCTTAAGTTGGGGGAAAGTTTCCTTGTCAAGTTGTACTTGAACACTCGTGTATGTGCACATTCAGATTTCTGCCCCTTTGGTTCTGTGCAAACCTGTGTCATTTGTTTCCTTGCCACCTTCATTATACCTTACAAACAGAATGTGCTGAATCATGTGGGAATTCATGGTCTCACCAGAAGTAGCCGAATGTCCCAAACATCCTGTGCAGGTTATGTTAGAACTCAGTGATTCCCATTACAGAGGTGAAAATGTGTGATACTGGCTACTTAAAATGTTTTGTCAGAACGTAATAATGGATATATCAATATCTGAATGGTAATTCATCTACTTCAAACTTCAGTTTTTAACAACTTATATTTTCTAGGGGAGAAGTACCAAGTGGAAACGAAAGTCATTGTGGCAGACTTTGGAGAGACAGAAGATACTTACACTCGAATCAAAGCAGGATTGGAAGGCCTGGAGATCGGTGTTTTAGGTTTGTATCTGAGCTGTCTAAAGCTTTCATAGTGGTGTTTTGTCTTGACATGCCTACTAACTTCTTGCCATATTGAAGTTTATGGAAACCAATCCACAAAAGCTAATATTTCCCTGAGTAAAACTGTGTTGCTGCATGCTCTGTGTGTGTTTTAGTTTCCTGTTGATGCACTACATGAAATGGTGTTTGCATGTGTGCCTGTGTAGGACTTGTGATGCTTATTGAATGTTTTCAGTGTGTTCTGATTGCTAAAGGCTCTTTAGCTTATGACAGCGTGCAGTGTGACTTGACCTAATGCTGTCTTAGAACCTAAGCAAGCTCCAGATACTTAAGATTTAGCTTAGCAGTAGAGCCCTGTGGGAGAACCATTAACTTTTAATCATAGAGCTGTTGAAATTTAATCACTGCAATATAGCATCAAGTAACTGGCTCCTGCTTCAAAAGTTTTAAGCATGTTCTGGTACATTGGTAAGCTGCAGTTCCTGTTTGCTGGTAGTAGTGCAATATGCCAGTGTATGGTGTGTGATGTTGCAGGAGTGTAGTAGTGATGTGGTAGTCCTTGAAAAGACAAGGTGATCCATCCAGGTACTTTGTCAAATGTAGAATTGAGGTGATTTCAAGGTGTTTGTCACAAGCTAAGGGGAGTTTAAACATAGCAGCAGTTTACCTGATTTTCTTCTGAAAAGAGTGATAAAGGCAGTTGCTTATCAGTTTTCTGCCTCTTTCTATAGAAGCAGGTATACCTATACATATCCTATATTTCTGTGGCTACTCAATGTGGGAATGAGAACCTGAGATGGTTAAATGTAAGGCTTGAGCTTTTATAAAGTCATATGGCTCAGACATCTACTGCTATGTGTGATCATATAAAGTACTTCTCACTGCAAAACTCATTTTGCTAACTGGAAGTGTAGCAGTTAGAGCTAGAAATCTTTCTTTAAGAACCATGTTTCAAGCTAAGTTTGTTATACAGGTATATACTGTGTTATACACATATATACGTGCATATGTTATACACATATATGCTACATGAACTTCATTGCTAATAGATTAGCCTTATCATACGATGTCTGCAAATAATGCCCAAGAAAGTAATGCATATAAAAACTCAACTTAAAAAACAAGACTAAAGGATAAAGCCTAGAATCCTCCCTAATACTTCTGACAGATTGGAGTACATACAACTCGTGACATCCAGTATTTAATTGCTCCAAAACCTCAAATCCATTTGCGTAACTGCAACTGCCAACAATGTGTTTAATGTAAAGGGGAGTTGTGACAGCCCTGTGGATGCCTCGTTTCTTGTTTTTGAAGGAAATAAGTTCCAAAGAAACTTTGAAGATTAAAATTATCATCTGCTCTAATCCATCCCATCAAAATCAAATAGGGGAAAGGAGGGCTTGCAGGCTGCCTGTCACATAGCAATTGCTGCAGAACAGTCTTAACACTTACATGTCTTGAAACACCAGCAAACCTTTTACAGTGTGATGTACAGACCTGGTGCAGCGTGATATGCAACCCTTGTGCAGGGTGATGTGCAACCCTTGTGCAGGGTGATGTGCAGCCCTGGTGCAGGGTGATGTGCAGCCCTGGTGCAGTGTGATGTGCAGCCCTGGTGCAGTGTGATGTGCAGCCCTGGTGCAGTGTGATGTGCAAGCCCTGGTGCAGGGCGATGTGCAGCCCTGGTGCAGGGCGATGTGCAGCCCTGGTGCAGGGCGATGTGCAGCCCTGGTGCAGGGCGATGTACAAACCACACACTGGAAGGGTTCTTATTTCTCAGGTTTGGTTAAGATTATGGTGATGCACAAGTCGTGAAAATCAGACTATAGCTTGGCTCAAAGCGGGCACTAAAGCAGTGACTGCAACTCAGATTCTGTGTATGCTTATTACAGGAAAACAAGTGCGTTCCTCAAACAGAGCCTGGTTCTTGCTTTTATTTGCGTGAGCACCTTGACTAAAACCATGGTAAAAATAGCAACTAAATGCTCCAGAGTTGTGTATTCTCTAGCTGAGCTCCTCGGCTGTTTGTCATGCAGCCATTGCCAGTGCAGGTTTACAGAAATCTCTCTTCTAATAACACAGTTTTAGTAATCTCATGCTTGAGATCATCACTTTACATGGTACGAAGGTTTCCTTGCTTTCCCCCATCTCTAGCTGTATGGGTAGAAACCCCTTGCCCATCTGATTTTCCAACACGGATGATGGCTACTCCAGAAAGACCATATCTTAATCTTTTTATGGCAATTCATTTCATGCTTTAATGCCTTATATTTTGAATTCTGTAGTATTTGTTGCAATCTGGAATAGAGCTTTTGCTGATCTGCGTTAGTGTGAGGGAAAACACGGGTTTAAATGAGAACAGCCATAAGGGATGAGTTCTCAGGTTCCAGTATACTTCCTTCTTTTCAGGTCTCATCTGAAGCAGTAGCTATGAGGAGCGTTGGTAGCACAGCCTAGTTCTTAGAGATCGATGCTGATTATTCCTTAACCTTATACTTGGAGAGATGAGAGTCTCCACGTATACAGCTTGAGATCGTGCTTCTGATTCTATAGTTGCACCGAGTCTAACTAAAGTACTTCCAGATTGAAATCCTTGTAAACTTCTTATTTGGAAGCTTCTTCTCACCCACGTAGGAAGGCTAAAAGAGTTTGCATAATGTTTTGCTGTGTGTTCAAAACAGCGTCTGTCAGTGACTTCGAACATGTGCTAGCTACAGCAATATGTTAAACAAGCAGAGGTGGGAAATCTTCCTTTTGCTGTTCCTAAATAGCTGTGATTCTCCAAAGGAGTTTGAGCTGGACCCTCTTGTTCTGCATGTTTCTGGAGGTAAAATACACCTGTACCAGCTGAAAGTGAGTGTATTCTGATGTTCAGTTCCAAACTGCAGCAAAGTAGGAGCTGGTAGAAAGTGCTGGAGGTGGAAGGGGATGTAAGTATCTGAGACCCAGTCTGCAGTGAGGGGTGTGAATTTGGTGTGAGACTCTGTAGCACGAATCTATATTTGGAGAGAATACCCAAGGTTAGTCCCTTGTTATGCCACGTTTCAGAGCCAAAATCCTTTCCCAGAGACTGAAAAATAGCTTATTTCAGGATGAAAAGAAAGAAAACAAATCTGTCTCTGGCACTAGCGAGGTTGGATCTTCTTCCTTTTTAGAACTTTCCCCCTAAATATAGCAAATGTCTGCTGGGAATTTGCCAGCTCCCTGTTCCCCTCCTCAACTCCCGTGTTTTTAAAGGTTATCTGGAAGTTAAAGATTTCAAACACAACCATGACTAATGAACTAGAGCTTTCCATAAATACACACAGATCCGCGCCGAAGGAGCTGTCATCTGAGGGAATCTCTGAATGAAGTTGGTGCGCTTAAGAACCTCTGCTGCGTGTTTCCTGCATCCCTATTGATGCTTAAACACCTCCGAGGTTGGATGCTGAAAGGATGGCTTTTAGCACAGGTGGAGGGGTTATTGTTATATATACTTTTAAAGGCATCAGTGCCTTTTGATGGTGATTCTTGCCCTGCAGGCTCCTGCCCTGGAGGTGGACAGTGCTCATTGAGCACACACAGCCAGCGCTTGGGGATTCTCTAGGGTGTGAGGCACTATATAAATGTAAAATGTTGCCACAGCAACCAAATGTCACACGATTCACTTGCGTAAGATGAACAACGGGTACTTGGGAAACGGAGATCCCATTTGCTGGCTTTCTTTTTCCCCTTTGGTGTGTGTATGTGTGTCTCCATATCGATGTGCTCTGTGAAGTTTGAGGCTGCGGAGCCGCGCCGTTTGCTCTCGGCGTTAGAAGTTTTCCCCTGCTCGCGTTGGGGTTTGAGCACGGGCATTGGTTTCACGTCTGAGAATGAAACCTTGCTGGGAAATCAAGAGGTTTAAGTAATTATTACCTTCCCTCGGTTCATTTTGTATGCTGCAAAGGGGGGGAAAGGCTTCGTAGATGTGGGGTGGCAGCAGGGAGGACAGTTGGATGCGGTGGATCGCTGTGTAAGGAGCCCCTGGCCATAGGGTACAGCAGAGGCGGGTCTTGAGCCCCTTTAAAGGCGGCCCTGGCCGCGGCGGGGTAGGGACGGACGGACCTGGAGGGACCGGGGAGGAGGGAAGCGGCCGCCGCCCGGGCTCCTGCTGCCACCTTGCGGCCGCTCCACGGTAGCGTCTTTGACTTCATCTGCCATGGAGCCAGGCTGGGAGCTGGGCTGGGTCAGCCTGGAGAAGAGAAGGATCCTGAAGGGGAGAGCTTAGAGCAGCTCCAGTGCCTAAAGGGGCTGCAGGAAACCTGGAGAGGGGCTTGGGACAAGGGCCTGTAGGGACAGGCCAAGGGGAATGGCTTGAACCTGCCAGAGGGGAGACTGAGATGAGCTCTTAGGCAGAAGCTCTTCCCTGTGAGGGTGGTGAGGCACTGGCACAGGGTGCCAGAGAAGCTGTGGGTGCCCCATCCCTGGCAGTGTTCAAGGCCAGGTTGGACACAGGGGCTTGGAGCAAGCTGCTCTAGTGGAAGGTGTCCCTGCCCGTGGCAAGGGTTGGAACCAGATGAGTGTTAAGGTCCCTTCAACCCAAGCCATTCCTTTATCTATCAATAAAAGAGGTATTAACCAGTTTCACTCAATGCCCTGCCTGGCACTGGCAGCTTTGCTTTGGCTGGAGGCTCCCTTTCAGCAGGGTCTCAACACTGTGGTGCAGCGATGTCGCTCTACACTCACACGTTGTGTGCTGACATTTCTAAACGAGGACTTGTTCTTCCCTTGCACTGTGGAATGTGGTGGAGGATGGGTATGATGTGCTAGATGTGTCAGCTTTTAAACAACCAGAGAATTCACACACATTTAAAATGGCTTGCGTAGTCACTCTTGTATTCTTCGTGTGTATTCTTACACTGAAGGAAACTTGGCTAAAGGGGTCAGAATGTTTTAAATGCACCAGTTTAAGAGTGTTGTTTGAAAACTGTTACTCATCAAAGCCTGAGAAAGCTGATGGTGTCCCATGAATCTAATTCATTCTTTTGTTTCAGTTAACAACGTGGGAATCTCCTATGCTTATCCTGAATATTTTCTGGATGTTCCAGACCTGGACAAGGTAAATGCTTTTGTGGTACTTCGGGATGTTCTCATAGTTCGCACTAAATGCTTAACAGATAGGGCGAAGGTATTCAGGTTTGGTTAAGGAAGCCACGTAACAAGGTCTTCTGATTACAATGAAGGGTCCCAAAAGTTGAGATTTGCATAAAGCAACAAATCAGATGATGGCAGTCTCGGTTTTTGTGGTTTTATGTGTTCTTCTTCATTTTGTATTCCTACTTGAGAAAGATGCTCTGGGGTCAGCTCAATTCCAGTCCTGTCTGCGGTCTCATCTGGCTGTTGTTCATGAGCTGCCTTAGCTGGAGCTGGGGTTCTTAAGTGACTGAAGGGAAAGGAAGCAAGCAGCTTCATGAATGGAAGCTGCATATTCCATAACACTGTTGTGAAACTTAAATACGACCACATTAGTTTGTGATGTGGGGACAACCTTGATTGCATTGGGTACGTTGAAAACTGATTACAATTTCACTGGTGGATGGTTTTGTTTCCAAACCCCTTGTAGCTCATTGTATCCACTGTGAGTTTGTTTCCTGCCTAAGTGTTGATAGCTGTATCTGGGTTTTCATTCACCTAAAAATAAGCTTCATGATAGCAGAAAGAATAAATCCCCAAATTCTGTTTTTTTACTTGATGAATAAACTTTGTCTCAAGCAATATTGTGAAATGCAGAGTGAAATACAGGCATGAATTTATGAATGTGTCTAAACCAGCAGAATTTATTAGAGTTCATAAATATTGCAAAAAAATGGTAGAAAATACAGTGTCAGTGTGATACATCTGCCTTGCTCTTTATTAGTATGAGTCACTAATCAGAGATAAAACTTGACCAAGGGCAATTCCCAGACTGTGCTTTGAAGTCCATCACTGTTCCCTATAGTTTAGCAGGAAGGCAATGAGTAAAGGTGGATGTGTAAGTGTCAGGTTTAAGTTACCCTTGCACTTGAACCTAGAGGGCATGTAAATACCAAACAACTAACTTGGAATAAAACCCAGCCTTTGTTTTCTTGCAGACAATCGACCAAATGACCAACATTAACATCCTGTCTGTCTGTAAGGTAAGTGCCCCATCACCAACACTTGTCCTTGATGTATTCATTCAAAACCACTTAACAGTTAACATCCGTTTGTCTGGGGCAATTACTTTTGCAGGTTGGACCACAGGATCAGTTTTTGTCTTAGAGTAACCTAGAGGTTATGGCTGTCCTATCAGACTGTTCTGGTTGTGTGAAATAGAATTAGTTGTGAGGTACCTGTTAGCTATTTGGAAGAGCAAGGTATGCACAAAACAACACTTAATGCTTCTTCATGCCTGTTCTAGTCCTTCTTGTAAACTGTTCATTCTTCTCCCCCTGTATCTGTGGTTTTGGGGGGTGTTTCTTTCTGCATAGCTCGGGTTTTTGTATGTTGCAATGAGAAGGCACTTAAATATCTTCTGTGAAATATAGGAGCAGGAAGGAAAACCGAGTCCACAAAGGTGTGCATTAACTTTTGAAGTGAAGTTACCTTCCCTTTGTAACATTAAACCTGAAGTTGTTGCTGATGAGAAATCAGCCTGACTTCAGGCTAAAACATATGGCTGTTCTCTTGTTTATTAACATGAGACCCATTCAAAACCTCAGATTTTCATCATAGTGTTTCCAACTGAAAGGGCCAGAGGGAATAGCAGCTGCTTACATGACATTGGGAGTCAATTAGAGCATTATCAGTGAGTTCTGAAGGAACTCCTTGTGATTATTCGCTGTTAAACCATCACTTTCTCTTCTTATGCATAACAAAACTTGCATATCCATTAGATGAGGGTTAACCTTTTGCCTCAAAGCCAAGTATTAGATGTTTTAAAGCTGGCTTGGAAGATTTGACTTCTCTGCAGCTGTTCTGATTAGGTCAAGTACTAAATTCATCCTGTACGGTGCATGTGAGGAGTCTGAACTGTGTGGTGTTTCCCTGTGAGGAGGGACAGGACCTCTTAAAACAATGCTCCTGTAGGATGATTAAAACAAGCAAGCAGTGAAAGTGCAACCATTGCAAGACTGCATGGGATTGTTAGTGACTTCTGTTAGTCACTTAGCAGGGTCTTTGTAATGTTAACAGAGCCATCCCAGGTGTAAATCTGAAGTGTTACCATGCACAGACCACTTGGTTAGAGGTGAGTGTAATCAGCGCTTCTGCTGAGGTGTGACATCTGTGCTGTGCCAGCAGAGGGAGTGCACTATTCAGTGATTAAGTGATGTGGGGTATCATTCTTCCTGGGAGCATCTTGTTAGAATAGAAAAGTTAGAGATGAACTACTTGAAGGTGTATTTCCGAAGCCAGAATAATAGTTGAGGTCTGCTTTAACTCAGTTAAAGCAGATGCAGAGATGCAGCCAGATTATATTGGTTTCCTGAACAAACTACTGCTGGTTTGTGGCTTGAGTTATTGTGCTTATGATCAGTGGTGGTCAACAGTTTACAGTTCCTTGTCAGATTTGTCTCCTGGCAGCCTCTTCACATCCTAATGTGGGTGTCTTCACACCTATAAAACCGTGCTCAAGATCTACTTGCTGTGTGTTAATAGTGCTTTTCCTTCTCTTTGAAAACTTCTTTCTTAACCACGAGCAGCTCCTGCTACTGGGTCTAATCAGAGCTTGAGCATAAGCTTCCAGGCTTGAAAATGTTTCCCCCTGCAAGAGCCTGTTGTGTAATTAAACAGCAGGCATGCCAGATGCTTATTGTTCTGGGAGAGGAGCACATCAGAGATAGGTACCATCTGTAAGTCAGTTTGTCAGGAGAACCTATAGAACTAGAGAGCCATGGTAGGAAAAAAACAGTTTTAAGAGAACTCTGTATGTCCCCTCAATTAGATTTTTGGGGACATAATGCTGTGGATATTTCACTCAGTATTTATTGATACCATCTCTTATCCAGGCGTATGTGTGTTTAGAAAGATACTCTTCCTTATTGCTTGATTAAAAACATGATGGGATGGAAGAGAGCACCGCGTTCTTAAGCAAGGAGATGAAGGTCTGCTGAAAAGGTGAAAGTAGGAGAGGCAGAACAGGTTTTGCTAGTACCCATAATACTCATTCTGCTTACAGTATCTCCAGATCCTCTTT
Source organism: Pezoporus wallicus (assembly GCF_028554395.1). Taxonomy (NCBI): domain Eukaryota; kingdom Metazoa; phylum Chordata; class Aves; order Psittaciformes; family Psittacidae; genus Pezoporus; species Pezoporus wallicus. The sequence goes on along the minus strand of NW_026638015.1, from coordinate 2,514,541 downwards.
AGAGGTGTCACATAACCTGTCTACTATTATATTCTGGAGCATTACCATCTACTTCCTTGCCTTTTGGACCAGGCTTCCTCAGGTAATGATATCCCCTGTAACCTGCACCATGTGCCCTCAGCAACACCTCTATGGGACAGCATAACTCTTGTGGCACACATATCAAACACATCCGCTTCAGTTCTGGCTGAAACACTCCTTAGGCTTGAAGTTGGAAAGTCAAGATAGTCAGCACAGGCTGATTCTGCGGAGATGTTTTATTGCCCCAAATGTAGGTGTTTCTGAAGGGTAATGCTCATCCTCCACCTTTCGACCCATCTCCTTTGTTAGGCAGCTCACTGTATTACCTAGAGAGATATACAGCATGTAAAAGAATGGGTGCACTGAGAGATAAGACCCCATCTTCTCTTCATAGGATAAACTATGAACCTAGTTGGTCCTGCTGTTTAATACTTCTCCCAGCTGTAAAGGATCTAATCCTGTGAAATCTTCCCTAATATTTGAGAACTTGTTTCCCATCAGAGCTCTTTCCCAAGTCTTATTCCACGCTGTCTGCCCCATCAGGTCCTTAAGGGTTGGGTTATGTCACCCACAAACCCCATAGTGCTGCAGTTTTGGGGCTCAGTCAGTCTGGCATGAAGTGTTGTCATTACTGCTATCTGCCTTCAAAGCATCAGTACCCCCCTGAAGACAAGCTATGTAAAACTACATCAAACTACGTAAAACTACATCAAACTATGTAAAACTGCATTGAACCATGTGAAACTACATCAAGCTATGTAAGACACATTGGAAGTCTCACATCTTTTACAATACTAGCCAAAAAGCCCGACCCAAGACCACCCAGCCCCCTCAAACACAGTAGGTTCTTTTTAAGCTCTGTGGGCAATGTCACATTTCCATGGTGATGTGCAGTGCAGGAGTTACTCCTTTCTTCATATAACATACAAAAGAGGTGCCTTGGGTCTTGTTTGTGGTATTTTCTCAGGAAAGCTTGGGACTTAATACAGCCTTACACAAGGGTTATGGTGACAGATAAATGAGGAAGAAGACAGGGTTGTATGTGAAGTTTCATGCTTCCTGTCAGAATCTCATCTCAAGCTTCTGGAGGGATTTAAAAAGGAGAACTTTCCTTTAATGGCTTAGTGACAGCTAACATGGGTTTGCATCATCATTTTTTGATATCCTCATCCCATTTTGAGACACAAACTGCATATTTTTGACACTGAATAAAATACCAAGGCAAAAACCCTGGGGTTTTTCACTAACCACTAAGTGTTGAAGAGCCCAAATTATACTTGCTCTGTGTAGTTTTCATTTGTGGTTCCTCTGAATCAACTGCATCTTGTGTCAGTTCACCTTTGTATGCTACAGCCTTTGATTTAGAATCATGCAATCATAGAATAGTTAGGGTTGGAAAGGACCTGAAGATCATCCAGTTCCAGCCCCCCTGCCATGGGCAGGGACACCTCACACTAAACCATGGCACCCAAGGCTCTGTCCAACCTGGCCTTGAACACTGCCAGGGATGGAGCATTCACAACCTCCCTGGGCAACCCATTCCAGTGCCTCAGCACCCTTACAGTAAAGAACTTCTTCCTTATATCCAATCTAAACTTCCCCTGTTTAAGTTTGAACCCATTACCCCTTGTCCTGTCACTACAGTCCCTAATGAAGAGTCCCTCCCCAGCATCCCTATAGGCCCCCTTCAGATACTGGAAGGCTGCTATGAGGTCTCCACGCAGCTTTCTCTTCTCCAGGCTGAACAGCCCCAACTTTCTCAGCCTGTCTTCATACAGGAGGTGCTCCAGTCCCCTGATCATCCTCGTGGCCTCCTCTGGACTTGTTCCAACAGTTCCACGTCCTTTTTATGTTGAGGACACCAGAACTGCACACAATACTCCAGGTGAGGTCTCATGAGAACAGAGTAGAGGGGCAGGATCACCTCCTTCGACCTGCTGGTCACCCTCCTTTTGATGCAGCCCAGGATACGGTTGGCTTTCTGGGCTGTGAGCGCACACTGAAGCTGGCTCATGTTCATTTTCTCATCCACCAACACCCCCAAGTCCTTCTCCACAGGGCTGCTTTGAATCTCTTCTCTGCCCAACCTGTAGCTGTGCCTGGGATTGCTCCGACCCAGGTGTAGGCCCTGTCACCTTGGATAACCAAATAAACTTGATTTGATTGTTGGATTAACATCCTGAAAGCCAGAGATGCTGGACTTGGTGTCCAGTGGGAAAAAATAGGTGGGTATTGAGCACAGATTTTAACATACTTGAGGGAGCTGTTCTTTCTCCTTCCAAAGCAGGATGTAAGGACCAGCAAGTGTGTTCTTTCTGTTTGCAGCATCACAGTATGCTAATTGCATTGGGGGTGAGGCATAAACCTGTGTCCTCTTGAAAAATGAGGAGGACTAAATAGTTGAGGGAGTACTGGCTTAGTGGTTGATTAAGCAAGGAGCTGAATTGGTTTGCAAGCTATTATCTTGTGGAGGAATGTGAATTTGGGGCTTTCAGGCCAGCCTTCGGATGGAAATCGGCATTAAGAGAGGAAGGGGGAGAGCAAGTTGCATATGTGTACATGCCTTGATGCCTGTGCTAATCTTTGCCTTGTTCGGTTTTGTTTTATATTGTCAAATACAAAGGGTAATAGGTCTACAAGTTGAGGATTTTTATCATTGCTGTTTTTGAGATGCTTAAGGTTTGCTTGAGACTTCAGATACGTAAATGCTTTGTGTTGAACTAGGGGATCTAGTGTCGGCTGCCCTCTTAATAGAAGAGCAATGAGAGGTGAATTATGCCAGGTTGTGAATTGCAGGCAGGACAAGGGAACAACTCCACCTAAAAGTCTGAAACTGTGAGTTTAGGAAGAAAGCCATAAACCAACAACAAAACTCACACCTTGCATAAAATTGAATGGGGAAAAAGAAAAGAAAGAAGGAAGAAGAGCCTGGGGAGCAGTAATCCTGAAAGACAGTGGGAAATGACATCTCTTTCTCTCGTGAGTGTTCAGATGGGCTTGTGCAGCCTCATATCACATCTGTAAAGGTACCTTGTCTGAAATCAGATTGTAGATGCTTGTGCCCTGGTAGAGCCCTATGTGAACTTCTGTATTTGCTGTGTACTGGAGGGCATCACAGTAAGTGGAATGTAATTATGAGGGAAGTGGCAACACTGACTTGTGGGATCACTCTGTGTTGTGTGTATTCCGGTCTGGTCACTAGGTTTCTATACATGTATATTCAAAGACATAATCAAGGAGGGGATGGTGATTTAGTATGTCATATCATATCATATTGAGTACATCATATAACTTTATAACAGAGAGGGAGAGTTGTCAGTACTTGGAAGAGGAGCAAGTGTTCTGTGAAGGTGGCCATGAGTATTGCTCAGAAGGTCCACAGGGAGAGATGAATGCACCTCGCTGACTTTGAGCCTGAGAGCACAGTACACGTGGAGCAAGGGAAATGCAGCTGTGATGAATACCTTTCAGGGAGGCACTTGGGATTTTTCTTCAACTTGGGGAAATCTGGGAAATTTAGGAAATGGAGACCTCATAGCAGCCTTCCAGTATCTGAAGGGGGCCTATAGGGATGCTGGGGAGGGACTCTTCATTAGGGACTGCAGTGACAGGACAAGGGGTGATTGGTTAAAACTGAAACAGAGGAAGTTTAGATTGGATATAAGGAAGAAGTTCTTTCCTGTTAGGGTGCTGAGGCACTGGAATGGGTTGCCCAGGGAAGTTGTGAATGCTCCATCCCTGCCAGTTTTCAAGGCCAGGTTGGACAGAGCCTTGGGTGAGATGGTTTAGTGTGAGGCGTCCCTGCCCATGGCAGGGGGGTTGGAACTGGATGATCTTCAGGTCCTTTCCAACCCAAACCATTCTATGATTCTATGAAATCCTAGAGTTCTGTGGCTTTTCATAGCTTTTGGGTTGAGACAGCTCATATTCTGCATTCTGAAAAGAGAAAGTTCAGCCTTGTTATTTGGATAATAAGACCCTTATTTTGAGAGCTCTGCCTTATAAACTGGACTCTGAAAGTTTGTGGCTATAAATAGGGAAAACTGTCTCCTAAAACTATTGCCCAAAGGAAAGCCACTGGCAATGAAGAGGGTTTGCAGCACGCTATGTTAATAGTTCCCTTTGTATGTCCCGTGCTCCTTTCTGCTTGCTGACCTTGCCACATGGGTCACTGTGTGATTTTTCTACTGAATTGACATCAGGTTTACTTGGAAGTGTATACAAATAGAAGTCATTCTTGTTCAGCTTGACGTATGAACTGCATTAAGTTAATGCTTCAAAAGAGACACACTTAGAAAACCTAATAGTAGATGCTGAAAATAGGTTTCACGATCCATTTATCTACCAATGCATGAGTTCCTCAGTTCTTTCAGTGTAAGGTCTGTACTAAGCATTGCATAGGCATGGTGTCAGATGCTAAAGAGCTAATACGTTTGTGAACTTGTGTGAATCCTCTGCCCAGGCACTGTGAATTATCTTATGGTAGCAGTGATGTTTTTGTACATGAGTGGGTGCACCACAGGGAATTGCTAATCTTTAGAAGGTTGTGTTGCTTTGAGTTGTTACGAGTTCACCTCAGATTGGTGAGAGCTGAAAGAAGCTTCTTGGCTGCATAACAAGGTAGAAAACTTGCACAAGTTCTCTAGCTTCGTCTGAAAGCTAAAGGGGTCTACAAGAAATCTGGAGAAGGACTTTTTACGAGGGCCTGTAGGGACAGACAAGGAGAAATGGCTTTAAGCTCAACAAGGGTAGATCTAGATCAGACATTAGGAAGGAATCCTTCCTTGTGAGGGTGTTGAGATGCTGGCACAGGGTGCCCAGAGAAGCTGTGGCTGCCCCATCCCTGGCAGTGTTCAAGGCCAGGTTGGACACAGGGGCTTGGAGCAAGCTGCTCTAGTGGAAGGTGTCCCTGCCCGTGGCAGGGGTTAGAACTGGATGAGCTTTAAGATCCCATCCAACAGAAACTATTCCTTGATTCTATGATCTTTGTTGTACTTGCATAGGCTTCATTACAGATCATTGTACTTTTTGGTAGTGGGAAGAAAACTTGTAGTCATAACATCACACCATAGAATAACTTATGTCTAGATATCCAACTATGGTATTAGATTTCTGGCTGTGTATGACAATGGTGCAGCCCATAAGATGGGAAGGATGACTTCCAATATTTACCTCAGGTTTTTGTAGTGTATTTCAGCAATCTGAGTGAGTATCCCTTGAAAGGTATTCAAAACTTCCCAAGTTACTGTGCTTCCCCTAAGCTCTGCTCCTGAGCTATTGCTTGGGTTGGAATGAGAAAAGACTACACCTTGGTGATCATTAAGAACAGGAGATCTTTTCTGAGGAAGAAACACTGGAAATACATGGTTATAACTTCTAACTATTTGTTAGTGCTCTAATAGGAGCTTTTAAGTGTAGCAACCGCTTTAGAACAGAAATTTAGTCAGAAGGCTGTGCCTTTTTGTATTCGCAGGTAGCAATCTCTGCTGCTTTACACTCAAGGCGGTGCTCTTTTTGTCCCCAAATTAGAAGGTAGAAGACACCTCTGGTGAGGAAGAGTGGACAAGAGAACTGGTGCTTGCCAGGCACGCAAGAAATGCAGTTGTAGATAAATGGGTATCAAGAAATGGCATCTGCTTCTTTAATGAAATGGTCTGTAATGGATCTCTACCTTAAGTTAGCCATTGGCTGTGAGCATCCTGGAACTTAGGGGCTGGAGGATTAGGCATGAAAGAAGTTGACTTAAAATAATGCAGCTCTCCAAACCAAAGGAACTATACCCAAACTCTATGGTAGCATTATGTGTGTATGTGTATCACTGAAAACCAAGTAAAAGCCCCTCAACAACTACTGCTTCATGGTTGTGTGCTAACATTTTGCCAGGTTCTGGCAGTGTTCAAGGCCAGGTGGGACAGAGCCTTGGGTGACATGGTTTAGTGTGAGGTGTCCCTGCCCATGGCAGGGGGTTGGGACTGGATGATCTTAAGGTCCTTTCCAACCCAAACTGTTCTGTGATTCTATGATTCTGATGTCAAGGGGGCTGTCCCGAGCAGCTTCCTCAGATGTGCATACACAGGCACGTCCTCCCTCTGCTCTAATGCAGACTTTCAGGGAGAAAAGCCCAGATTGCTTTGGATGAGCTGGCAGTTTTCATAGAGCCTGGTGGCTGGCTACTTGTCTGCAGTAACCCAGCTGTCAGAGTCTTGGGAACATTCATGTTTTCATCTGCAGCGCTGGTATTTCTATGGAAAGTAGTATTTCTTCAAGAAAATGATGATCTGAAGGAAGGCAAAGGGAGTTCAGTAACCACCAACTGAAGGCACTCAGATAAGGGTAGTTCCCAGCCTCTCCTTTAGGTTTCCTGCCACTTTCTTCCTTTATTTGATTGCTTTCAGAGAAAGAAACACTCCCATGGAGTTCTCTGGCATCCTATTCGTATTGACTCAGACTTGCAATGCGTTGGCATTTATGAAGTACACCCTGTTAATAGAATCATAGGCTCCTAGAAAGGTTTGAGTTGGAAAGGACCTTAAGATCATCCAGTTCCAGCCCCCTGCCACGGGCAGGGACGGCTCACACTAGAGCAGGTTGCTGTAAGCCCCTGTGTCCAACCTGGCCTTGAACACTGCAGGGATGGGGCAGCCACAGCTTCTCTGGGCACCCTGTGCCAGCGCCTCAGCACCCGCACAGTAGAGAACTTCTTCCTTATATCTAAGCTGAACTTCCCCTGTTTCAGATTGAACCCATCACCCCTTGTCCTATTGCTACAGTCCCTGATAAGGAGCCCCTCTCAGTTACAGAGCTGGCTATTCCTAAATCAGATCTAGCTAAATTCTGGATTATTTTGCTGAGATATTTAGTCAATTCTAGATATTTGTTGTTGAACCGATTTCATAATGGCACATGTGTGATTATAGCTATCGAAGGCAAGAATTAACCCATTTAGCTATTTGGATAAAGACCATGCAAGCACGTGTGAACACTGATTCATGATAAAACTACATTTCTGCCATAGATTGTTTTACTTGAGTCAATGCTGGGGATATATGTGTATACAATGTATGGATTTGCCAGACCCGAGCAGAGCTGCACAATGCCCTGCCAACACATTTCCAATAGTGCTCCTGCACTGCTGGAACAGTCAAGAGTATGGGCTTGGCTGGGTGAAGAGGGGCTGACTCAGACTGTTCCCTTCTGTTGTTTTAGTCTTTAAAAGCAATGATATGTTTTCTGTACATAAAGATCCCGAATATTCATGCATCTCCTTTCACACATCACAAAGTGTAAAAATACAGATAGGAAAAACAGTTTTGCCCTATTTCACAGATTTTGGTTTAATTCCCTGAAAATACTAATTTTAATAGAAACAAATGGAAGGGATGTTGGGTATGGAGCCAGTTTTGCCACCAGTGATTTTCTGTGGGAGGGAAAAGGATTTTTGGTCCAGCTGAACTTTAGAAACAGACTATTTTAACACAGCTGGTGATGGGAGACCTCTTGAATTCTACCTGAATTGTACCTATTGTTCTATCTCAGCTGTCAATGTCCTCATGGTTTTTTAATATATATAAGTCAAACACTTACTGCAGCATGTTTTTCTGGCGCTTACTGAGGTATCAATAGGAACCAGCAGGTTTGTGGTACGCTGTTAGAGCTGCTTTGGTGGGTTGGAGTTTGGATTTAGACCATGAATGCATTTGTGTGGATTTATGGTAGTTTCAAACATGGAGTCCCCTCTGCAGTACAGTGGGGGGATCCTGTACTGCTTTTTCAAACCACTTAGGGATTGCCTAAGGGAAGGCAGTTCCAGGCCATGTCCCTGTGTCCATCTGTGGTCAATGCTCCATCCCTGGCAGTGTTCAGTGCCAGGCTGGACAGAGCCTTAGGCAACATGGTCTAGTGTGAGGTGTCCCTGCCCATGGCAGGGGGGTGGAACTGGATGATCTTAAGGTCCTTTCCAACCCAGATCAGTCTGTGATTCTATGATACGCAGCTTTACACTGCCCTGAAGGGCAAGGAACAGTCTGCTGCTTTTTGCAAAGGGATCTGTGGGAGAGCTCATAAAGCTTGCAGCAGATAAAAGATCTGCCAGTCTTGAACCAGTGTTAAAATTAGCCCAAATCATTCTTTCTCTGTTGACATTAAAATAAATAGTTCTTCCCACACCTTTCTTGAAGCATTCCTGTATGGAAAAGCTCATGTATACTTAGACGTAATGTTAGGAGGTTTTATGAAGTGGCATCAGATCTGTTTTGCTTGGTGATGTGTACCAACTCTGACTACTCAGTTTGACTTCTGGGGTAGTGCTGAGAGTTAAGTATATCAACAGATGACTTCGTGACAGCAAGGTCTGCTCAAGTCCTGCCTCTACAGTCTCTTATCGAAGCTGTCATGCAGCACGGCTGATGGCAGAATCTATTCCAAGTGAGGAATGCCACTAAAATACAAATCACATCCCTTCTCTCCCATTTCCTTTGTGTGTCAGATGCAATAGACTTGAAACTTTGTTTTCTGGGGTGACTTTTCTCTCCTGACAGCATATGTTTTATCATATAACAGTCAAACCAAACCAAAACCCCCAAACCCGGATTCATTCATATGTAAGGGCTAATGCAGTGCTGATATGAAGAACATGCTGCAATAAGATTTGTTTCTTTGCAATGAAAGTGCTTACAGGTGTTCTGTGATCCTGGATATGCTGATACTTTCTTTTTTTTTGCTGTGGTTTTCCTGCTATACTACTCAAATACTTCATGCTTGAAGCTATTGAAGCAATTTGGTATCAGTGGGAGTACCAATGCATTTTGATGCTGTTAGTATTTTATTACTCCGTCTTCAGTGTGTTCTCAAGAACTTTGTTTGGAACACCGTGTAAAGATGTGAAAAGTGGTAGTGATTTATATTCCTTGTCTGCTCTGTCTTTGGTGTCAGTGACATGACGTTTATTCAGAGGGTTAGTTGGGGACAGGTAGTATTTGGCACAAACTTAACTTTGGTGACATTACTTAAAGGCAGAGATTTGGGATGTCCATCTTATTTTAGGATGGTAGTAATTAATAGGAGGAAAATTAACTATTTCACATCAAAGTTGTCGAAGTTCAGATTGATGCTTGAGTTGTTTCCCTTGTCAGAGCTGCTCTGTCTGCAGCTGGGAAGCTTGTGTTAGGATTACTGCTCTGGAGAATCCTTCAGCCAGGTTGTAAATGGATTGCTCAGAGTCATAAGGAAGGCAGGAGCTTCCCAAGCAGTAAAAGAAGGTTTGCCAAGCTGCTTTCCTCATGGAGGTGTAGGTTCCTCAGTGTGAAACCATCTGTGTAATCAGCAAGAAATCATAGAATCACAGAATAGTTAGGGTTGGAAAGGACCTTAAGATCATCTAGGTCCAACCCCCCTGCCATGTTTTGGGGTCTTAAATGCTTTCTGTAGGGAACGTAATGTAGGAAACTCATATTCACTGTTTCTGCCCAGTGCTCTTGCTGCTCCACAATTGAAGTTAAACCCAGCAGTTCGCTAAGCCTAGCTAAAATGGGTTGGATATTGTCTGGAGCCTTCTTGGCATGGGTGGAAAATGTAGTCAGTCTTAAGGAAGACGGATGCTTTCTGTGGGGAGAGAAAGACCATACGCGTGCCGTAGTACACTGGTGTTTTAATGTTCTTTAGAGGCCACTGGGGCTGCAGAGTGGAGAAGGAATTCTGTTTACTCTTGTGCTACTAGCTGGATGGGTTCACTAATTCAGTGCGCGTGCACACACTGCTTGGCAGAGCCAAGTTATCCAGGTAGAATAAAAATAACCAGCCTACGCAAAGTATGGTCCCTGCTTCCCTGAGCCAGGGTTGGGGCGGAGGGGGTGGCAGCTGCTCTGGGAGGAAAAGGGAGGCTTCCCTCGGTCTCTCGCTGTCTGGTGTCTGCTGCCTTCTCAGCCATCGCGACTGTTTTCTTTCTGCAGATGACACGACTGGTGCTGCCCGGCATGCTGGAAAGGTGAGTCACAGCCACACCACCCAGACAAAGTCATCGGGATTTATAGGGGAGAATCCTTGCTTGAAAAATTCATTCCTGTGACTAATCAGCCCCAGTCTCCATGTTTTAATGGCAGAGTAATGCTGGGTGAGTCACGCCGATGGTGCATGAATCATCAGACGGTGGAAGCCTTTTCCACTCGATTCCCTTTTTATTCCCCCCCCCCCTTCCCTTCGCCACTGTTGTGGTGATTCCTCTTAGAACAGAATTAAAAAGCCCGTCTGACTCATCAGCACTAACTCAACAACCTGCTATTCTGAGGGGGTGGTTACAGTTCCTGGGAATAACCTTCTTAAGGCTATTTCTCTAAGTCATTGTAAGGAAAATGGATGCAAAGAGTATGTTCTCATTATACAGTAGAAGGTATGTTGAGGAAAGTCTGTTTTCATTTGGAAAAGCAGAATTGGAGGCCAGCTCTTTAAAATAGAAGCTAATGCACACCACTGTCGCTACACAAGATGGGTACTGACTTCCTAGCCAGCTCCCAGGTGAAACTAAAAGGTGCACAGCTTCCACATAGTCCCTCCGGGCTGTTTTCTAGCTGATGCTGACTGTCCCAAGCTGTTTGTCTTTGTGGTGCTACAGAGGTCTTCACTTCTGCTCTGGAGCCTGGCTGAGAGAGTTGGGCTTGTTCAGCCTGGAGAAGGGAAGGCTCCAGGGACACCTTAGAGCAGCTTCAAGGGGTCAACAAGAAACCCGGAGAGGGAATTCTTACAAGGGCCTCTAAGGACAGGACAAGGAGAAATGGCTTTAACTCAAAGAGAGGAGGTTTAGATTCAATGTTAGGCAGAAGTTCTTCCCTGTGAGGGTGCTGAGACACTGGCACAGGGTGCCCAGAGAGGCTGTGGCTGCTCCATCCCCTTTCAAGGCCAGGTTGGACAGGTCTTGGAGCAAGCTGCTCTAGTGGAAGGTGTCCCTGCGCATGGCAGGGGGTTGGAGCTGGATGAGCTTTAAGGTTCCTTCCAAGTCAATCCAGTCTGTGATTCTATACCTGGCTTGCTGGGGCTTACACTAGGTGAGGTCTGAGCTATGCTTGCAATACTGAAGGAAGCTGTGTACAGCCATGCACGAGAGTCACCATGGTATCGCCTCCAAATGAGTACTGTAGGAGCAGCATAAATATGGGGAAAAGCTGAAAATCAGATAAAGATAAAGGAAAAAAAAAGGCGGTTATTGTATTGTGCTCTCTGGGAGTCTTCATTGCAGGTTGGGATTCAACTGTTCAGTGTCGCATAGATGCAGAGCAAATGTTTCACAGCTAAACCAAATTCTCCAAGCTAGTGGCCAGTATGGGAGTCAGTGTCCAGCACATCAGGGTGATGGTGAGCTTAGTTTGCTTAGTTAAAACAATCACGAGACAAGAGTAAGTTCATTTCATGTAGAGAAATTTGAATTAGAAAAGAAGACCCAAGATAGAGCTCTGACAGGGAGGTAATGTTTCCCCATAAAGCTGGAGTAGAGGATGGGGATTATATTATGGTGGTGGTAGCTATGCAGGGTTTGTAAATAGAAAGCTACTCCTTGCCCATGTATTATTATTGATAGGTAAATGGATGTGCCTTTTGTGAAATCCTCTGAAGATGCCAACATGACCAAAGCCATTCTGCTGTCAAAGGATTTAATGTATCGGGTTTTGGAGCTTTGAAGTTCTAACAGTTTCTTGCCTCAGTTTCTTCTCTGTGTAAAGAAATGCCGTAGTTATCCCTTTGGCACGGTTGATCTCTTCAGCTTCTCTGGACAGAATGATGTCTACTTTACCTTTGGAATATCCTGTGTACGGTTTTCTGTTACATATTAACCCATGTAAGATGATTTGAATGAAAGGCAGCAAACCAGGATCCTGCTGGCTTCCAATGCAGGCTACCCTTGAGTACACTGTGTCATGTTTCTTCTCCCTTTTCCTAACTACATGATTACCTCAGGAATCTCCAGGATCAATGTGCAAGAAGCAGCCTAGAAAGCAAAGGTTAACAGTGATTAAAATAAAACCCAAACACATCTTGAACTTGTGCTTTTGTGTGAGAACCCACTTTAAATCACTGCTCTGTATGGATGAGGACCTTGGTTTCTGTCCTATGGCAAAATACTTGAGAACCTTCCGTTTTCTCTTTGGTTTTGTGAAATCAGTTGGTTTGCAGTGCACAGAAGCACTGTCTGCAGCTGCCAGTTCCTGCATAGTCATAGCTCACAGGCCACATTAACACCACTAAGAGTCTGTAACCACAGGAGGACATGGATGTCCAGCAAATCCAAGGGCATGAATGAATGGTGCTTGGTGTTGGTTGCTCTTTGGGCCAACCATGAATTTCCCACATGGGACAGCGGGTTAGGAAAAGGGGCTTCAGGCTCTAAAAATAAAGCCAGAATAGGAATCCCATCATTATTCCTCACTTGTTCAAGGAGCATGTCATATAGAGTAGGTAGATGTGACATAGCATGCTATAGCGTCTTGCACCTAGTTAGTGTATACCTTTCATGTATTTGAATGTTGGGTTTATGGCAAGATACTACAAGGCAAATACAGAAATAGAGCAGATTTTACATGCTTTGCATCCTCTCTGTAAGGAGAAAACAGAAGTGCATCTTGGTGTGTCTTTTTATGTATAATAAACAGCAGTATTAGATGAATGCCACTTCTGGTAATGGCATTTAGGTTCTCTGCTGTGGCTCCTCTCCTGTGCCCTGGACACTTAAAGGGACAATTTATAATCTGCAGCTTCCTATTACACTTAAATGAGCAGTTCTTATGTGAATTTTCAGACTCACTGTCTGAGATGGGAGACTCATAGGACTGCAGATGGAGGCTTGATGTCTTCAGGAACAAAAAGAGAACCCCAGCAACAACAAAAGCCAGTTGACTGTTTCTAGACAAATATCAAACTATGGTATTTATTGCCAGGGAAGTAGCAAGTGCATAATTACATTACAGAGGAAGCTTGCTCTTTCCACTCCGTGTGCAGCTAGAGCAGGCGCTGGTTGCCACAGCAACAGGGAGATGGCTAAATATAGCCTCTGCAGTGCTGGACCACTTAAGGTAGAATGATGGGGAGGTGTGAGGGTGTGGGACTGGTTCTCCTCACCTTCCCCAACTTCTTGTTTCTTTAATTGCACAGTCGTTGGATGGAGCCAATGTTTCTTTTTGCCACACTGATGCTTTGTGTAGTTCTTCAGAACCACCCCTCAAAGCATTTCTTCTGTGGTTCTTCTAAGAAGCAAAATTGTACTTGGAGTCATTAGAAGTGTTGCCCTTACAAGATGCTTCTCAGTTTCCTTTTATCTGGAGGTTTTAAGTTATAAGCTTTTAAAGCTAAGGCTGTTTAGTTTATACAGAAAAAACTACCAACCACTGAGCCCACAGTAACATTGGATGCTTCAGACCAACCCATGGAGCTTCTGCAAGGAGGTGCTCTTCATTTGTTGTGTTTCCAAGAGGGTTTTCTTCACTGGGTTGGACTCACTGCACCAAGATGATGGTCACTGCTCCTGCTGGAGAGTTGCAGTGTAGCCAGATGCTGCTTTACAGCCTGAGTGCCAGCCTCTCCTCTAAAGCTTCAGTGTGTTTTATAAGTATAAGGCTTGTGTTTATCCATATAAACCCTTAACCTGGTTTTGAATCCTGTTAAGCTTTTGTCCTCAAGTTCTGTGACAAGTAGTGACCATGGGAAGAACACTTCCTTATATCTGATCTAAATTCCAGTCTTCCATTTAAATAAATGCCATCTTTCCTTTGTATTCCTAAAGGATGAATCAAGATCTTGATCTTTGTCATTCATTAGTCTGTATACTCTTATCATGGCTGCTCTTCATAATCTCTTAAATGGCTAAACCGAACCAATCTTTTCACCACATTGATGTATAAGGGTTGTTTTTTATTTCTTCTTTTCCCATTTCTTACATCATTGAATTCTTAATATTTCAGTCCTATATCTGTAGGGATAGAAGTGTTCTGTAGATTGCCATATGGGATTCAGTGGGTCTGTCCCTGCCATTCCCACCATAGAATCGTAGAATATTTAGGGTTGTTAGATGCTGTTCTTTGGGTGGTTGTGATTGCTGCACAAAAGGGAACTCCTTGCTCAGGTTTTCCAGGGAATGGCTTTAGAGCCCTGCAAGGCTTGGGATGAATTCATGTTTTTTTCTTCAGGATGTGTTGTTGGTTTTGTTAATATTGACTTTTTATCTGCCATTCTGTAGTGTGTTCACACACCAGTCTGAGCTCTTCAAAAAGTTCCTTATAGGATTCTCCAATCTGGTAATCTCTTAAAAACTGCATGAATCCTCATTTCACTGCTAATCCCTGTTTGAGCTCATGACTAAATATCACAGCACCACCTGTTTCGATATGAAGAACTTCTGGCATCCTCTGTTAACCTTTTGCTGTCAGTGAAAATTCATTATTAATGTGTGGGCTTATTTTCTCCATACTCCACAGTTTGATCCATGTTACCACTTTGTTTCACCAACCAAACCTTGCAGGTAACTCCTGACAAATACAACAAGCTTTATTTAGCAAAGGAGCTTGAAGTCCTGAATGACTGAAATGACTCTTTTCTGCCATCTCATTTCCAGAGGTGAATCAATCACAGATTTAACTCACGCTTGTATCATGGCTGAAGCCATGGTGATTTGAATCCATTGTCATGATTTTAAGAGTTACGTCCTTGTGATTTTTAATAGTCACTTAAATGGTTTGGTTTTAGGATGGTTACTTAAATCATCCTGGCAGCAGCAGCACAGGGTACACCTAGATGAACAAATATGAGAAACTCAAATGTGAAGCTGCAGGAATTGAGCTACATGCATGAATGCTCTCACTCTGCACTAAACATGCGGAACATCCTTTCCTTTTCCCTTTTCCTTTTTTCCTCTTTGCCTTCCTTCCTTCCCCTCTCTCCCCTTTTCCTTCCTTTCCTTACCTTCCTTTCCTTAGTATGCCCAGGTAAACTGGCTTGATTTTTTTACAGGGTAAGAAGCAGCAGAGATGCATCTTTCACTGTGTTGGACTGTCTGGTAGCATCTTCTAACAGCATGCTTGCCCGAATTTGCCTGAACCTGTTTCTACCTAGCACTAAGTATTATGTGTAGTTTTGTAATGAAACCAGTATCAGAAATAGGCATAGAATTATAGAATCATAGAATAGTTAGGGCTGGAAAGGACCTTAAGATAATCCAGTTCAAATCCCTTCCCATGGGCAGGGACACCTTACACTAGACCATGTTGCCCAAGGCTCTGTCCCACCCAGCCTTGAACACCACCGGGGATGGAGCATTCACAGCCTCCCTGGGCAACCCATTCCAGTGCCTCACCACCCTCACAGTAAAGAACTTCTTCCTTATAACCTTATAACCAATCTAAACTTCCCCTGTTTAATTTTAAACCCATTACTGCTTGTCCTGTTGCTACAATCCCTACTCAATGTTAGTCTGTGTTGGGAAATCCATGAGCCTTACTTTGCCCTACCTGCACATGGTTTAGAAGTGCTTGGCAGTAACTAATTTCAGACTGTTACTGAAATGTTCTTGTGGAATACCTTCAATGTTACTGTAATATGCTGTAAAACAACTCTTACTTTCTGTAGTAATCCACTGAATATCTTCCATACCATATTAAAACACCTTTATCTTTGAGCAGTAGATTCCTATGCATCCTATCTTGAAGATCCATTATGAAGTCATATTTAGAAGACGAAAGGGATTCTCAAAATGTACACTATACAACAAACTCGTGTTGCCATTTCTGATATAACCTGAGATTTAGAAGTTGCCTTTTAGCCTTGTGCACCTTTGGTTTTCCATAGTTTAGCCCAGTGTGTGTGTGCATATATATATATTTATGGGGCTTGATTCTCTTGCTGTATTGACTTCAGATACAAGCTGGTATAAATTCCTGATTTATACCAATTGCTTGAATACTTGTAATTGTGCTTAAAGTCATGTTAGTAAATCTCAGTTTAGGATTTGGTTGGGGTTTTAAATGTGTCTTAATCTCCATCCCTAAGGCTTTCTTTAGGCTTGCAGTGATTTTCTGAAACATGAAAGTTGTTTCCTTTATTTCATGATAATATCTTTCCACTGCCTTTCAGATCAAAGGGGGTAGTCCTGAACATTGCCTCTGCTGCTGGGATGTATCCAACTCCATTGCTGACTCTTTACTCTGCGACTAAGGTAAGTGCTCTTTTCCAGACTGAAATCAAGTGTCAAACATAAGCCAACACTACAGGAATAAATGTTTTGATGTCCATCTAGTGGTGCCTTCATGAACTAAAAGTCAGGAGTTTCTAATTTAGCTTCTTCCAATAGTAGAAGCTGGAAGGATCAGAGAAAAATGAGTGCAAGGGTTTATTGGCATGGAAATAACTATTTTATCTATTTCATCATGCATTCTACTTTGACATGGAAAAGGATGCTAGTGTACCAAGCAAACTTGGTATGAGGTTGAGAAGGGAGATGGACTTTTTGAATTTGAAACTCCATCCCCCCAACTTACTGAAGATGTGTATCTTCAATATACATATGTATATATTTATGTATGTATTTATTTAAGTAGGACTCTTCTGGTGCTTGTTGGAAGCAAATGTTTGTCCTTTCTCATTAGCTGCCTTAAGTTTAACATTTCAGGTAAGAGAAAGCATAGAGCTCTAGGACCTCACCATTACCAACCTTAGTCAACTTCTCTTGATCTGCTGACCATCCATCCTGCTAACATAGTCCATTATGTCATTTGATGTTCCTGCAGTGAGTGGATTATTGGCTTATCTTCTCCCTGGCAGCCACCATAAATTCCAGATTCTTTGCAGCAGGGCTGCTCCTCAACCAGGCATGGCGTTATCCCACTCTGTATGCACTTCACTTTGTGCCAGTGGAGACATCTCAGGATGTTTAGCAATAATAAGGTTTATCAGGGTCTTTCTGGGCTGCAGCTCTGTCTTGTCAGCTGCCATCTGATGTTGTCATCTGCGAAGTTGCTAAGGGGGTGCTCTGTGTCATCATCTGGGTCACTGATAGGAGATGCTGAAGAATATGGGCCTCAGTAGTGATCTGTAGGGTTCTCTGCTTCTTGTCAGCCAGATGTCAAGCTGTTAATCATAGCCCTTTGAGCCTGGTGGTCCAGCCAGTTTTCAATCTGACCAGCAGCTTGTTGTTTTAGCATGCATGTGCTCAACTTCTCAAATGAGAATGCTGCAGAAAGTGGTGTCAAAAGCTTTGCTGAAAGGAAAATATCTTTACACACACACACACATACAGCTTATATACATTAAACATTCGTTTCCTTCATCTGCAAAGCTCGTCCACTCCATTGTAGAAGGCAGTATTGCTGTTGATAAATCTGTGTTGAGTGTGTCTGATGTATCTTCTTGTCCTTTGTGTGCTTGAAAGTGAATTCAAAGAGGTGGGCTCCATCTTTCCACTAACTGAGTTAAAGCCGGCAGGATCATTCTTGCCTTTTCAAGGCCCTCTGCAGTTGTTGAAGACCTCCCCTAGTTTCCATAGCTTTTCAGACATTGTAGGCAGCAGACTTGTATACATGTGGACTAGTTCTTTCAGCACTCTTGAATGAACCCGTGGTGACTTCATATATTTGAATACATCCAGCCTCTCCGAGTAGTCCCTAAATTGCTGCTGTCTCTGCCTATCCCTTTCGTTACACAAGACTGGTGCATGCAGAGGCATGTGGGCAGGCTTTGGCTGTGCAAAGCAAGAGAAGTGTTGAATGAATACCTTAACCTTTTCCTGTCCTTTATCTCTAGGTTGTTTCCCTCATCACTCAACAGATCCTCATTTCTCTGAAATTCCTCTTCAAACTAGCGTATCTGTAGGATCCTTTACTGCTACCTTTAATATCCTGCTAGTCTTTTCCCAGCTTGGATTTTATTCCTAAGTATCCAATACTGTGTTATGTTTCTGGTTTGTTACTTTTCCTTCTTTCTGTCTCTCATATGCTCATTTTTAGATTGAGAAGCTCCCTGCTTAGCCAAGCACTGAATTTTCCAGTTGTCTTCCGCAATAGTTTGGTTTATATTACTAGTTCATAGTACTACTCTAGATATACATTTCATGTTAAATTTACCTGCTCTGCTTTCTCTTTGTGTCACTGGGAGTGTTTTGTCTTTTTGCAGCTGTTTTTTTTACCGTTCTCCCCCAAGTTACTTATAGGGGCTTCTGAAAGTCTTCCCTAAAAGATGCCCATGGCAGGGGGCTGGAACTGGATGATCTTAAGGTCCTTTCCAACCCAAACCTTTCTGTGATTCTATGTGCAGTTAACACAGTAAAGGCTAATGACTAAGACTAAAGAACTGATGAAACTAAATGCAAAAGACATTTACACTGGTATTAAAGCAGTATGGCACTGCAGTGTTTTCAGGCACACCTAGTAATCACCTTAAATACCTCAAGGATTTCAGGATCTAAGCAGAACCTTGACAGGATGAAGAAACCTTCAGTAATGTCACTCATGTCAGAACAGACCCTTGTTTCCTCTAGAGCTTCAGTAATGTCTTCATATTCCCGGGCAGGAATTGATGCACACTGCTTTATTCATACTAAAGGAGGGGATGGTTAAGTTTAGAAATCATGAAAGCCTGAAATAGTTTTAGCTGATAGAAATAGCTGTTTCCTGAGAGCTCAGTTCTTTGTTTTAATACAAAAGGTCACTTTCTTTGTGACAGCACCTTCAGCTCTATGGAATGAGCTGAGCTTCTGATTTTAGTGATAATGTACCTTACACTGCTTTGGTTAGTCTGTTTTCAATGAAAATCTCAAATATTTCTTCCTCTCCCCCTAAGAAACTCAGTTACAGGTTAAGTAATCTGCTTATTCTCAGCACTGCTCATCTTCTTCTATCACAGCAAGATTAGTAAGCATGAAAGTGACTCCCCTAATGTAGCTATAGAAAGACTGTATCTGCAATGCCTAGGGTTTTTTTACCTCATCTATGTAGAGGGGGTTTGAAGCATTGTATCCTTCAGGTCTAAGTCAATGGCTTTGGCTAATTATCAGGAACAGACGCAGTCCAACTCTTTAACCTTCCCATGGAGAATTCCCACTCTTACCATGAAATGAGACCCTTTTAAAGGTGTCATAGTCCTATTTTTTTAACTGATGTACCTATCTACCTATGGTAATACTAATGAGAAGTGAAATATTATTGCTTCCCCTCCCCACGTCTTTAGTATTTGGGTTTGTTACTGGATATCCAAGGGGAAGAAATCTTCTTCCATGCAGTGCTTATCTGCTTGTTCAGGGCATGTTTCCTTAGAGACAGTTCTCAAGGCTGTTTTAAGTTAAAGGTTGCTGGGGGGGCTTGAGCATCTGGAAGCAGAAAACCCAATTTGCCTTGAAATAAAACTCTTCAAGAAGGAAAAACTCCAAAGCCT
Source organism: Pezoporus wallicus (assembly GCF_028554395.1). Taxonomy (NCBI): domain Eukaryota; kingdom Metazoa; phylum Chordata; class Aves; order Psittaciformes; family Psittacidae; genus Pezoporus; species Pezoporus wallicus. The sequence continues at coordinate 2,495,125 of NW_026638015.1, read as the reverse complement.
CTATACTGGAAGTTGCTTTCCCTTCTCATGTAAGCATTCTCTTCAGTGCAAGCTCTTTGCAACCTGTAGAGATGACAGTCTTTTTATATAGCCTTTCTGCATTTGAAACTGATTTTAGGCCTTCTTTCATGTAGAAATAGTTAGAAATTGAATGATCAAAGCACTTTGATTGACACAAAATGTTTTTTTACTTACTTTTAATAGATTGATACACTCTGTGCAGTTGTACATCTGGCAACTGTGTTCAGGGGCTGCAATGAGCTAGTCACATGTCTATACAAGTGTCTTATTGTTGCAATAGGATGGCTAGCTCACTTGAGTCCTTGCTGCTAGACCAGACTTTGAGACTGGTTCCTGTTGAGTACTGAATTTCATTAAGAACTTACACTTGAGGGAAAGGGAGAAGAAAAGAACAGTTGAACAGAAGATGAGCTTTTTTGTGGTTTAATAAGCACTCTTCTAGCTTGTATATGCAACTTGAAGGTGAAGAATAAAAGGATCTGTCTGCCACACAGCAAAATCTAGTTTTCTTTTGGGTCTTGTGCATCCTCAGAAGAGCAGCTATAGGCAGAGCCCTGTAGCAATGGAGTGTTTCTGCAGCTCCTTGTATAACTGAGTTCAGTGGGATGACCTTGGTAGGAAAAACACCAGGCACTGCAAACTTAAGTGCTGGTTTCAGTTAGGACTTGTATTAACCCATTGGTGAGCGAAGGAAGACTGTAAAGCAGGTGCAGTACTAGAGCTTAGTTGTTTGTTTTGAAACTGGTCTGAAGAATCTGCTTCTTGTTTAGTGTATATTTGAGCTTCAAGCATGGATAAGATAGTTCAGTTCCTTCAGTTGAAGATACTCCATTCATTCTACCTGGCTGCATTGTTTCACTAAACCCAGAAACCAGAGCAGAACCTGATATTTTGTCTCACTGGACTGCAGGAGGGAAAAGTGGGAAGGTGGTTTAGGAGCACACAGGAAGGGTGAATCTGTGCTGGTTTGAACTGCCAAATAGCCTTGGGTTGTTAGGGCAATACTTTATTGACATTGGTTATGAAGGCAGTATTGGATGTGAGGGCATCTTGAAGGCACACTTTTAAACCTTTCCACTTCTTTCTTTCAGCTTTTAGTCCTGTACTTCCTAAAGCTTTCAGATATTTGGAAGAGGATCTGTGGAGATGGACTTCAGGACTAAGAGGAAGTGTCACCATAGGGTGGCCCTTCTTAAAACTGTAAAGGCAGAAGGCTAAGTAATTAACCATGCGTAAGAGAAACCTACATAAATAACTCTTAAACCAAAAAAGTCTAAAGAGGTGATATAAGTAGTGAACATACAAAGTCTTGTTCTCCTTTTTAAATTAGGCTTTACATATTCCTTCTAAATTAAATAGGAGGTTTGTTTAGATTGAGCCTTACTTCTGTGTAAACTGTGAGCATAGGGTTTCTATTCAGATGGCATTGCTCTAATATGCAAAGTTTCTTTGAAAACCTAAGGTTTTTCACTTTGAAAACTAAATAGTAACTCAAATATACTTCCAAAACCCTGCACACTATAGTTTCTATTTTCATGTGTAGCATGCTTCATGTTTCCCTTCTTTCTCTCTAGGCTTTTGTGGATTTCTTCTCCCGAGGCCTCCAGGCAGAATACAAGAGCAAGGGCATCATTGTGCAGGTGAGTACAGTTTGTTTCATCTAAGTGTGGTTACCACAGCAACATTGGTGTCTTGGTAACAAAAGGGAATCAGCATATTCTCTTATTCATGAGTGTGTGACACAGATTACGGATAAGGATTTCCTTTGATCCCATTAGCCGCTTGCTTAAGTTACTCTGGAACAATGTCTTGAAGCCATAAAAACAGGGTTTGTTTATGAGCATGGCTTGGTTATGGGATTGGGGTTTTTTAGCTAATCATGGTAATTGAACTTTTAAGTATAAAATATATCCCATAAAACTCTGTGCAGCTGTAGAATACATCTTTATACAGCTTCATGTGCTGAATGCACTTCTTAGAGTGCATTTGTAAGGATTCAGCAGGCAACTGCTCAAAAGACTGGAATGGTGCCTGCAGTGTACGCATAGCAGCAAGAACAGAGAAGAGCCTCAAAGACCCTTTGTATGTAATGGATTGATTTAATTTCCTTTAGTCCTGGGTTTCCACTCTATTAATGTCTTGCTTCCCCCCCCCCGTTTGTTTACCTTTCATGATTTAATTGTGTTTGATAGGCATAAAAGCAAGTCTGTCACAGCTTTAATTTTGCTTTAATATTACTTCTTAGTATAAATGTAACTGGAATTTTGCATTGCAGCATTGGCTGCAAACATTTGAGTTTTTCATTACTTATTACATCTGTTGCTTTCCAGATCAATAGTCAGTTTGACCAACGTGGTATAAGCTGTTACCTGTACTGTGAAGACGATGATGTATCTCTTTTAAATTCAGTTAGGGATCCTCTTACAAACAGGATTAGCCTATGTCCATGCCTGTCATTCCCCTATTCTGTATGATGGATCTCAAAACCAGCTGGATGGGGCTTGGAGCAACCTGCTCTAGTGGAAGGTGTCCCTGTCAGTGGCAAGGGGTTGGAACTGGATGAACCTAAGGTCCCTTCCAACACAAACCATTCTCTGAACTCCAAAGGTCCTGTGAGGAATAAGGCACAAAGTTGTCTGCCTTATTTGTGCAATCATGAAGTGTGAGAGCACAACTTTTGTTACTGGCTGAAACCATAGAGAAGTTGTTCCCAACTTAAGGCTATATTTCTTTTTTGATGTGTTGGCTTTTTTTTCCCTTTAAGCATACTTAGCAAAACAAGAACTTATCACTGGGATATGTCCTGCTGTTTAGTATCCAGATGTTTAGTATAATCATAGAATAGTTAGGAAAGGACCTTAAGATCATCCAGTTCCAACCTTCTTCCACTGGCAGGGACACCTTGCACTAGGCCAGGTTGCTTGAAGCGCTATCCAGCCTGGCCTTGAACACTTCCAGGGATGGGGCAGCCACAGTTTCCTTGGGCACCCTTGCGCCAGTGTCCTGCCACTCTCACAGTAAAGAATTTGTTTATTATATCCAACCTAAATCTCCCCTGTTTCAGTTTGAACCCATCACCCCTTGTCCCATTGCTGCAGTCCCTGATGAAGAGTCCCTCTCTGGCATCCTTGTAGCTCCCTTCAGATACTGGAAGCTGCTCTGAGGTCTCCACACAGCTTCTCTTCTCCAGCTTGAACAGCCCCAACTTGTCTCTGTTACAATGTCCTGTCCCAGTTCCTGAGAGAGGATTGTGTAAAGAGAAAAGGCAGTTGCTGGGTGAGCTATTTCCATGCAGTCACTGACCCTTTCATGGCAACCTCATTTAAACCTAGATTTAAACCTTAGACTAAACATCTTAAAGGGCACAGTTTATTTGGGGGTCTGTTGGCAGTGGAGAGGAAGATAGCAAAGGTGGTCCCTGAAAGCATTCTGTTATAGACCTTCTGGAGGTCAGACTAGACATTAGTTTTGTGCTGACAGCAGTTCATAACTTGCTGTAGAGCACCCAAAGCATAATTTCTCAGTGTTTGATGCTGTGCCCTAGCACCCTGGGATGCACCTTCAGATAAATCAGTGGGCAGCAATGAAGGATGCGTACAGAGGTACTACCTGAACAGATACAGGTTCAGCGTCCAGGATGGTCTGTGTGTGCTCTCCGTTCTTGAAGTGGATTAAACTGGAGCATTGTTTAGTGGTTTATGTCTCCTTGTTACTTTCTCACAGGGCTTTCCAAGTCATTCCCTGACTTCAGCCCCAAACTGTCCTGCATTGGGTCAGTTTTTACAATACTGAAAGTTTCTTGCAGCTCTCTTTCCACTTTCACCCTTCTATATTACTTCTGTCTCCCCAGTGTGTTTCCAACTGTATTACTTGCAGATTTAGCTTCATTGTCAGACAGCTGTTCTTCTGATCTGTTTCATGTACTGCAGTCACAGTCTGCAGCTGAGACTGAAAGAAGTGTTACATCTGAGATGTGTTGTTCCTATGTGCATTTGTCTCCTCCTCCCCAAATTTTGTCTATGTAGTACTGTCAGTTTGAGAGGAGAATGAAGAAGGAGCAGGTACTGTTCATTTGTGACTATGGAGTACCTATTGAAACTGAAAAGGTAAATAACCCAGTAATCTGTGCTTGACTAAAGGCCTTTAGCCACCGTAGTAGAATGTACATAGTATGGGAAAGATTTTCTAGCTTTTGGGTATAGAAAAGCTAGAAAAAAGGTATTCAGTGTCTTCCATTTTTAACATTATAAGCAAATGAAGAATTAAATCTGGCTTTTCAGTTACTTTTTCCTGTACAAAACTTCACAGGTTGTGGTAAGCTGTCTTTTTCTAACTCCCATGTTGCTAAGGGTGCAGAATTCATAGAATCATAGAATGGTTTGGGCTGGAAAGGACCTTAAAATCATCCAGTTCCAACCCCCCTGCCATGGGCAGGGACACCTCACACTAAACCATGGCACCCAAGGCTCTGTCCAACCTGGCCTTGAACACCACCAGAGATGGAGCATTCACAACTTCTTTGGGCAACCCATTCCAGTGCCTCACCACCCTCACAGTAAAGAACTTCTTCCTTATATCCAATCTAAACTTCCCCTGTTGAAGTTTGAACCCATTACCCCTTGTCCTATCACTACAGTCCCTAATGAAGAGTCCCTCCCCAACATCCTTATAGGCCCCATTCAGATACTGGAAGGCTGCTATGAGGTCTCCACGCAGCCTTCTCCAGGCGGAACAGCCCCAACTTTCCCAGCCTAAATTCCTGACAGCACTGTTTTTTTGACCATAAATGTAGACAGTGCACTGCCATTCTGAGTTATGTGGGCCTGATGACCAATAGCTGTCACAGCTTCAATTTATTATGCTAATTTTATTGCAGTCCATGTCCTTGTCGCCTTTTTCCAGCCTAAGTCACTGTAAACCACTAATGAATATTACAAGTACTTTCCTCTGAAGCCTACTGATGTATCTCCTTCAAGTGCTCGGGAAGACTGCATCCCTCTTAGTTCATCTCTGTGACCTTCAGAAGTGTCATGCTTTTAATTCCACATTTACGCTTCCTGCTGAGATCACCATTCAGACCAGTTAACTTTTACTATGCCAACATGTGCAGAGTACCCCCTGTGTGAAAAACCTAACAAAATGCAGGTGGGATTTGACCAATCTCTTATGTTCAGCCTAAAGTATATCGTGTTTCTCAAGGGGATTGCCTTCTTTGTGGAGGCTTAGCTTAGTTTTGATAGTATATTGTGCTTTTATTGCAATTTTGCCATCTTTAGATTAAAAATATACTCTTTTTGGCCTACTTAATTTTACAGAAGCAGCACAGTAATAGCATAGATTAAAAATCTCTGTGTGCTTACATAGAGAGAAAGAGATAGGCTGAAAGAAAAGGGATGAGGAAGAAGACAAGGACTTCTCAAGACTTAGAATCATAGAATAGCTAGGGTTGGAAAGGATCTTAAGCTCATCCAGTTCCAACTCCCCTGCCATGGGCAGGGACACCTCACACTAAACCATGTCACTCAAGGCTCTGTCCAGCCTAGCCTTGAACACCACCAGGGATGGAGCATTCACAGCTTCCTTGGGCAACCCATTCCAGTGCCTCACCACCCTTACAGTAAAGAACTTCTTCCTTATATCCAATCTAAACTTCCCCTGTTTAAGTTTGAACCCTTTACCCCTTGTCCTGTCACTACAGTCCCTAATCAGATCACAAATTCAGGGAAGCATTCATTTGAAGGGATCCCTAGAAAGCTTTCTAGTCCAACCTCCTGCTCCTAGCAGTGGGATTGCCAAGCAGCAGTGGGATTGATGCTAACGCTGGGTCATGGGCTGGTTGTGGGTGGCTTTATCCAGCCAAATCTTGAGAACCTTCAAGGGCAGGGATGCTGTGGCCTCTCTGCACAGCCTCAGTGTTGTTCTGCTCTCTTTGCAAAAGGCCTTCTCCCTAGTGTTCAGTCTGTCAGTCCACAGCCAGAACTGAAGAGTTTTGCCATTGTTATTCTGTCTGGGACAGTTCGGCTCTCATCTTCGTAACTGCCCTTGGAATAACTTTAGGCAGGTATTAGGTCACCACCAGCCTCCTTATCACCACAATGAATAAGCCCATCTCTTTCTTCAGGTATTCACAAAAGTGTGTTGTCACCAAATTAATGGCTAATGGCATTGCCTTTCTTCTGCAAAGCTTTTTAGCTTTCTATATAGGTCAGCTTTGGCTGCTGCAATTCTTTCCCCTTTACATCTCCCACCCTTCTTTTCCCCACAAAGAAATGGAAAGAAACTTACTTGGAAACACCCAAGAGTTCAGGTCTTTTTTGAAGGTAAAATAGGTGATAAAATGGTGTAAATGAGATATTCTGACTTTGGGGGCTTATTTTCATGTGTCTGTAGCATAATAAGCAGAGGCTTCTGTTGAAGAGATCTGACTTCTTGCATCTGTACAACATTGGGGACCCCAATTCTGGCCAGTTTAATAAGCATCAGAGGTGTGAGCAGTATCAGATGTTCTAAGTGAACAAGAGACATTTTCTCAACATAAGCTACTTTGAGGCACGTTTTGAAACTGGAAAGCAGGCTCAGCATTCCCTTGATAAAGACAAGGAATTTTCTATACAATTACTTGCCCAGGTAGCATGGGTTATGTCTGCCTGAATGCAAGGCTTTAAGCAGTTTGTTCTTAATCTGTCATGCCAGTTTTAGATAGGATTCATGAATGTCTAAGCTCCTTGTGGGGAGGAAGAAAGGGGGAGAAATACTAGATTCAACAAGTCTCTTCATAGCTGTTAAGGTATGGCACAGTTAATAGGAAGATGATAAATGTCACTAAAATGAAATACTTGTTTCTGGAGAGCATTGGTGGGGGGGGAAAGGGGTAATATTGGAGTATAATCCTATGCTTCTATGTGTCTTGAAGTGTGTGGATCAATAGCTAACCAGCAGTGCTGCTGTATGCTTGCTTTTCAAGTATCCTCATGCACAATTGTTTGCCCTTTCATGCTATCCAGTGGCTTAACTGGGTAGTACAGTTCACTTAAGAAGTCTGTTTTGAGCAGAGGAAGACAAAGTAAATCATACTGTTGTGACACTCTGGGGATGTTGTACATACGATTTGGTAGTGAATAAGCAGCTTAGAAATGTTTTCTTTCTAAAACACCAAAGTAGAGATTCTGCTTAGAAATATAGTCTGAAATATGGATGAAGTTCACATTCTGGAGCTGAAACTAAGTACCAATGTTGTTATGCTGACGGAATGAGTAGGTTTCTTATCCAAGCATTTGTAGAGTGGTAATTGCGTGCACTCCTGAAACTGAGGTCTCTGTTTTTCAACTCCATGTGAAAGTGGGCTAATGCACTGTATTATTGAAACTCCTATTTATTGAACTGTTGAAAATCCTATTTATAGAGAGAAGTGCGTGGTGGTTGTGGTTTAAACATGTGTCAAGCATGTGTGGTCATTGTTCTTTGAGAACAATGTGGGGAAGCAGATTTCTGAGCTGTAACTTGCCCAAATATACTGAGTTTTGAGATAGTATTCTCATTTGAGATCCATTAGTGTAGCAGAAGTGGATCCACGCTTCTCTGACATCTGCTGTAAAGGAACATGAATGATAGTGCTAACTACTGTGATGGGCTTACTACTGTGGCTGTGTCACTAGTACAGCCACAGGTAGGGCCTTAGGAGGTCATTGTGTTGGTAAGGTCCCAACCTTTCTAAGCATGTGAGATCTGATGTGTTTAGTATCTTATTAAGTAGCTATAGACCAGGGCTTTTTTGATCACCTTTTTAGAGGCCTGCATTAAGGACAAGTTGAAAGCAATGCCAAAACCATAACTGTGAGGAAAGAGGGTTGCTTCCTAGTGTATAATTACACTAGGTGTACTGTTCTCCAGTAGCATGAGCTAGGGATAGGTGGAATGTGCTTTTGGATTCCTCAGGTCTGTCTTGCACCCCCACTGTGGTACCAGTGTCCCTCTGTCAACAATATACCCATACCTCTTCCTCTTGCTCTTCTATTATGCCAGAGCCAGGTAGTTCTGAAACCCAGCATCACTTCTTCTGTTTCTTCCAAATCTTGCTATAAAACCCCATTAACTGTGCTTCATTTCTTGATTCTTCCTTCTCTCCTTGAGGTCTTCCACTGTCGTACTGATACCTCCTCCTTCCTCTGAGCCCCTCTGGAGTTACAAGCTCAATGTTCCAAGTCTCCTGGTGTTCTTTTTCTCCTTCCTCCTGTGTTCATGTTTCTCTCTGTACAGGTACCAAGCCGGAGAGCTGTTACTCAAGTAATAAAATGCTTGTCTTGGGTTCTGCGCCCCCTTCCCAAGTAAATGTTGGGGGTTTACTACCAAGAAGCAACACAACAGCATTTTCTATTAAGCAACTGGAATGTTTTGTGCTTACAAAGCAAATTGTAAGAAAGGCTTTTCAACCATACACTTGCAAAAGTGGTTTTTCTAAGGCCCCAACTGGGGATGCTGGCTGTCAACAGGCCACATGTCAAATATGACCCACAACATGTCCAATGAAAAATGGTTTTGGTGTTGTACGTTGTGATGTTAGAATGGAAAAGAAGGCTGGCTCAAGCTGGAATTCAGTGTACAGGTTATCTAATTGCCAATGATTTTTGATATAAGTTAATCTGAAAGCATTCTCTGCTTAACATGATCTTTCCTACGTGCAGAGTGTTCTACCGTATTACGTGGCTACTAAGATGTCCAAAATCCGCAAGCCAACCTTTGATAAACCCAGTCCTGAAACGTACGTCAGAGCTGCGCTGGGCACCGTGGGCCTGCAGTCCCGGACCAGCGGGTGCATACCCCATGCGCTCATAGTAAGTCACCTCAGAAAACATAAGGATTTGGAATGTCCTTTAAGTGCTTGTTATGGAAGAGTAATAATAATTTTGAACATTGATTATTTGTGTTGTTTAACATCCAATTATAACTTGGTAATGTGTGTAACTGTTAGATATCCCTTAGTACAGGCTATGAAAAGCTAAGACTTCTCCCCTTTTTTTCACTTTTAGGGATGGATCTTCTCTTTTCTGCCTACATCTACTGCCATTAATTTTCTCATGAAAACAAACAAACAAATACGGGCCCGTCATATGAAAAAGATGAAGGAGAATTAACTTGGAAGCATCTTGATTTCGGAAGCTTGAGATTCCTGTAGGTTCCATACCTACTAGACCGAATGTTCTAAACATCTTCAGTTGTAGGTGTACTTTCTAACAAGCAAAAGAGTCTTGTTTTGAGGATACAGCTGAAACAAGACTGTTGGCTTCTAATATTGATTTAAAAATAGGCTTTATTTGTTTATAGATATTAAGGGGGGGGGGGGGGAGTGCTTTGGACTAAAATAGCACTGTGCTTTAAGAAATACTCACATGGACCTGATCAGACATTGTGCTGTTGAGGAACAGCTTGGTTGTATAGTGTCCATCACATCTGTGTGTTGTGCGCATGGGTGAAGAGCAGAGAAGTTCTCACGTGGTCCTGGATGGTTGGGCAGGAATGGGAAGGGAGCATATTTATTTAAAGAGGTAACCGTGCGCTATGGACAGTGTGTAATGTTCTCCCAGCTCAGGTTTTGGGTTGCTTGCAGGGATTCTTCTGTCAGCCAGTTTGTGGGGGCTCCCTTGCTTACATGATCCAGTGGGGTTTTTGGTTATGAACTTGAGGGAAATGCGCCAAAAACCAAAATAAGTGTAATTGCTCATCTATAAATATATACATAAGATAACATTGCGAAAAGTATTTAAATTCTTGGGTCTTAAATATGGATTCTAACTTTTCAGTCATATGTAATCTTGACAATTTGTAATAATAACGTTTTTACAAGTTCAGTGCCTGCTCTTTGTAATAGGTGGTGATAACACAATGTAGATAAACGTCACAAGTTGTGCTACGTGCTGGTTTACTATGCAAGAGTTTATGGGTACTTTAAATGCAGAGCTTGAAATGAGTTACTCTCCTTGTTAGCGATGATGGTTAAATGCTTTCTGAAGGATGTACCAGTCTGTCTTTTTGATGAGGTTCTTTGAAATGTGAGTCCTGACTGTTTGAGACAGCTTTAAAAAGGAGAACCAGTGAACTTCTTTAAATGTAGAACACGTTTGATTTTAACTGATGTGTTTCATGGTTCTGTTCCAAAATGAGTGCTCCAGTAAGGCTGAGGTTACCCAACTCCGGGGATCAAACTGTGTAAGTCTGCACTGCTGTTTGTCTGTATTTACCTACTCTTCCAATCTTGGTCTTTAACATTCCTTTTAGAACCATAAAATGCACTGAAACTTACAAGGCAAATCCAATTGCAAGCAACTACCTATGTTTTCTGTGGTGGCTGACGAGTGGAGGTTGTTTTCTGTCCTTCAAAGAGTCATTTCAAGCTCTGATTTTGAAGTCAAGTGTGTTGTACCGAGATGTGATTTGGGGCTAACATTTCTGTACATTGAAAACAAACCTGAATACCGATGCAATGGTGCTGATCAAATCTGAGACGCAGATCCTATCCCATAGTTTTCTTAATTTTGTTTTTGGATCAGGGATTGGTGAAGTTGGTGGTATTGGTTCTCTAAGAGTACATGGCTTGGTTTGCTCTGGATCTATTGTGGAAGCATTGGACTAAATCTGTAAGTTTTGGACTTTGTAAAGCAAATTAAATGGAATTAACTGAATCTTTACTGTGGTGTGGTTTTTACTTGTAATGTTTGCCTGTACATTCAAATGCCTGATTGTACTTCATTGTATATAATAATGCAGTGAAAATGATGGTACTTTTACATGCTAAAACCAAAGCTTTTATTAATCTGTTTTCGTGGTGGTTATCTATTTTACAGTGCTGATACTTTAAAATCACTGGAACACAAAATAAACTGTTCATTAGAACTATCAAGTTATTAGTAAGAAATAGTTATTTCCAAATCCAATTTTCTCACTGTTGAAGGTGTTTGGAAAGGTTTGTCTGAGGGGAATAGCATGCCTATCCACCCAGTGCAGGTCAGGTTCCCACTTGTGCTTCCCCTGAGGTCTTTGCTGCAGCTCGGAACATAAGGGAATCAATCACTTTTTAACCTAAATTGCCTTGGCTTTGATTTTGAATGTCTGCTCACCTCAGTGTTAATGTGTATTCACTGGCTTCTGATGTACTTTGAAATACCCTGGGCATGTGATGGAAGACAGAGGAGGGATTGCTGGTGGTACTGTGGTCCCAAAATCGGGGTTCTTTGCTTGGTGTGCAGAGAGCAGATTAACACATAGAGCTGAGATGTGTGTTTCATGTCTGTGCAGAGATGGGTGCTGGGTGGTAACTCCACAGAGCCAGCACACCCTCACCCTGCCCGCTGTTCACTTCTATACATATCAAACAGTGGCAATCAGTGTTTTCTGTAGATGTAACGGTCTTTATCTACAGTTGTTTGCTCTTACATTCTCGTCTGAAGACAAGAGTATGTGTTTATTGCACTGCACATATCCAATGCGTAAGGGTCAGTGTGGGTCTCATCTCAGGAGGTGTTGTAATGAACCAAGGTCCAGAGAAGGGCCGCAAAAATGAGCTGAGGGATGCAGTATCTCTCCTTTGCGGAAAGGCTGAGAGAGTTGGGGTGGTTCAGCCTAAAGAGAAGGCTCCAGGGCAACCCTAGTGCAGCCTTTCACTTAAAGGGGCCTATAGGTAAGATGGGGAGAGACTTTTTAGTGGGGCCTGTTGTGATAGGATGAGGTGTGATGGTTCTGAACTAGAAGAGGGAAGATTCAGGCTGCGAGCCTATAAGGATGCTGGGGAGGGACTCTTCATTAGGGACTGTAGTGATAGGACAAGGGGTAATGGGTTAAGACAGGGGAAATTTAGACTGGATACAAGAAGTTCTTTACTGTAAGGGTGGTGAGGCACTGGAATGGGTTGCCCAGGGAAGCTGTGAATGCTCCATCCCTGGTGGTGTTCAAGGCCAGGTTGGACAGAGCCTTGGGTGCCATGGTTTAGTGTGAGGTGTCCCTGCTCATGGCAGGGGGGTTGGAACTGGATGATCTTCAGGTCCTTTCCAACCCAAACCCATTCTATGGTTCTATATGAGGAAGAAATTCTTTACAATGAGGGTGATAAAACACTGGCCCAGGTTGCCTAGAGGTGGATGCCTCATCCCTGGCGGTGTTCAAGGCCAGGCTGGATGTGGTTCTGAGCAACCTGCTCTAGTGGAAGGTGTCCCTGCTCCTTGCAAGTGGGTTGGAACTGAATGAGCTTTAAGGTCCCTTCCACCGCAAACCATTCCATGAATCTCTTACCTTTCGTATGGCTGAGCTTCGCAAAATTGCTTTGGCCATCCTGATCGCCTGAAGCTGTCACTCCTCTGATCCGGGTGGTCCATGTCCTGGCCTTCTCCCTTTGCTCGAGGTCTGTGAGCTTTTAGGGAAGCACTGTTGTTCCTCGCTACATTCAGTTCTACAATTACTGACTTTTCACTCCCTTGCTTGGGAATAAGGGGAAGGAGTTCCACAGCGTGTCTGCTCCTGCTGTAGAAGGGGTTCAGCACCGGGCCACGGCTAATTCTAGTTTCCCTTTACAAATGCATACTGCTGCTTTCCGCTCAAGGGGAAATAGGGGTGTAATTTACACAGTTAAAAGCAGCCTCCTCCCGCGACGTGCCGCGTTTTGCCAGAAAACCTTGAATTTCAACTGCAGAGACACCCGTGTGTGGGGCCGGTCCTGCCGCTCAGCGCCACCGGCTGAAGGCCCGCACCAGGCCCCCCTCAGCCGGGCCCCGCGGTTCTTTGGTCCCTCAGCCGGCAGCGGAACCCCCGGCGCGGGCTGCGGCTCCGGCGGAGCGGGCGGGCGCTGCACCGGGGCGCTGAGGCAGCGCCATGGCGGAGAGGCGGCAGCGGGCCCGTGTGCAGGGCGGCTGGGCCGGCGCCGCTGCGGGCAAGGCCCGGAGCGCGGGTAGGGAGCAGAGCGGCACCGGGCTGTGGTGAGCGGGACCCGGACTCGGTGCCGTTCGCCGTAGCCGGTGCAGCGGCAAAGCGGGTCCGGCCTGCAGGGAAGCGCTGGGGTTGCGGTGTGGGCCGGGGCGGAAAGTAACCGGTGAAGGCGGAAAAGCCTCCATAGGGGCGGGTGGAAGCTTGGGTCGCTTTGTTCGCCGAGCAGAACAGCGGCGTGGTTCGTGTGTGCGAGTGCCGGGTAGGGAGCTCTGGAGGTGTCTGACTGCGGTGTCATGGGGCAAGAGGCCCGGCTCGCTGAGGCAGCTGATGGTCAGGGGTTCAGACACAGCGTTTAAGTGATTTATTTTGCTGGAGGAATCAGGGTTGTGTTGGAAGGGACCTTAAAGCTCATCCAGTTCCAACCCCTGCCACGGGCAGGGACACCTTCCACTAGAGCAGCTTGCTCCAAGCCCCTGTGTCCAACCTGGCCTTGAACACTGCCAGGGATGGGGCAGCCACAGCTTCTCTGGGCACCCTGTGCCAGCGCCTCAGCACCCTCACAGGGCAGAGCTTCTGCCTAAGAGCTCATCTCAGTCTCCCCTCTGGCAGGTTAAAGCCATTCCCCTTGGCCTGTCCCTACAGGCCCTTGTCCCAAGCCCCTCTCCAGGTTTCCTGCAGCCCCTTTGAGCACTGGAGCTGCTCTAAGGTCTCCCATTCAGGAGCCTTCTCTTCTCCAGGCTGACCCAGCCCAGCTCTCTCAGCCTGGCTCCAGATCAGAGCTGCTCCAACAGGGACTGGTTTGGTTTGTGAATGTGATCAAACCACCCTGTTCCACTTCCCAGACTACAGTACCCAGTAAACCTCCCATTTCTCTGCAGACTGAGCTGGATTTTTTTAACCCTGAAAAAAGTCATTTTGCCTCGTACAGGTAGCCTGTGAGCTTTCCGTCACACGTGTGTGTTTCATTCCACCTGTTCCTAGGGGAATTTCTTAAAATCATTTTTCCTATCTTTTGAAGTATGCAGAGTAAAGAATTTTACTTCAGGGTCATTTTTAAGCCTGTTTTTATAGAATCATAGAATGGTTTGGGTTGGAAAGGACCTTAAGATCATCCAGTCCCAACCCCCTGCCATGGGCAGGGACAGCTCACACTAAACCATGGCACCCAAGGCTCTGTCCAACCTGCCCTTGAACACCGCCAAGGATGGAGCATTCACAACTTCCATGGGCAACCCATTCCAGTGCCTCAGCACCCTTACAGGAAAGAACTTCCTCCTTATATCCAATCTAAACTTCCCCTGTTTAAGTTTGAACCCGTTACCCCTTTTCCTGTCACTACAGTCCCTAATGAAGAGTCCCTCCCCAGCATCCCTATAGCCCCCCTTCAGATACTGGAAGGCTGCTGTGAGGTCTCCACGCAGCCTTCTCTTCTCCAGGCTGAACAGCCCCAACTTTCTCAGCCTGTCTTCATACAGGAGGTGCTCCAGTCCCCTGATCATCCTCATGGCCTCCTCTGGACTTGTTCCAACAGTTCCATGTCCTTTTTATGTTGAGGACACCAGAACTGCACACAATACTCCAAGAGCAGAGTAGAGGGGCAGGATCACCTCCTTTGACCTGCCTGGTCATGCTCCTTTTGATGCAGCCCAGGTGTAGGCCCTTGCACTTGGCATAGTTGTGTGTAAATAAAACACATAAAATGATCTGCCTGAGTTGCCTTTCCATACTTTTTCCCTAGTTTCAAAATCTTGTTGTACCAAGTTTTTTTCTCAGAGAAAGGCCTTTTTGTTACCTATAGAAACATCAAAAAAACCCATAGAGGGTTTAGCTGCTTGGAAAGATTTCTGCTGGCTTGTGATAGGTGTTCAGGGTAGGACTGGAAGTTTCTAGATGCATCCTTTCTGGTAAGATGATGATTTCATTTTTGCTTATAAATAACATATATGTATAATATATATTTCTATATACATTAAACTTCCAGTTTCTGTGCAGCTTTAATTTCTACGTAATGTGGTTTTGGCTGTGACTGGAGTCTCTGCCAAGCAGAGAATACTTCAGAGAATGATTCCACAAGTTCTTCCAAACTGTAGGTTTTTTGTATGGTGGAATTCTGTTTCATGGGATCCTCTTGTTTCATTTTCCTCTCCTCTTTAGCATCCAAGGCACCTGTGGCCAGCAACCTTGCCCCTGCAGACACCAGACCAGCATGGGTGAGGAAAGATCAGCCTCGCACTCAGAAGCAGTTTGTATTTGAAAAGCCATCAGAGGTAAGAAGTACATCATAACGATCAAAACCTCGTCTTTATTTAAGTACAAATGATAGGAATCATCACACTTTGAGGTTATAATTTCATGTTTAAAAGCTATTTAAAAGCTCAGCTGAGCTCAGCTTTGAGTTTCTACCAAGCAGTTTGCAACTGCCTTACATATATGCAAACAGAAAGTTACATCCCCTTGTTTTAGCCTCAGACTTTGTTTTCATTATGTATCTCTTCATAACTACTGTTTTTCAGAGAGCCAAAAGAATATGTTACCCTAAATATTCAGGATGATGCAAGGATTTGAACTCTTTGTTTTTTTCCCTCTGTTGGGATATCTGTCTTATTTGTTACAGGGGAGGAGCATGGGGTTTGTTTTATAGACACAGTGTTTGAAAGGCTGTCTTCTTGGCCTGGAAGGATTGTAGATGGTCTGAGAAGATTCTCTCTTCCCTGTGGCAGAGCTTTGGTGTCTGTGTAGTTCTGTATTTTGACCCTCTTGCTTGCTTGACTCAGAAGCTCGTGCATTTCAGCACTGAGCTCAGAGAAGAGAAGTGTAAATCCCTAAAACAACCAGAATGATAATCCAGGCTGGATTAAACTGCTTTGCTTGGTTTTTGTTCTAACAAAACCCAGCTATCTCAACCTGTGCAGACAAGTGTCAGCTCTTGATGTCTGCTCTGTCATGCATTTTGCTCATTGTCTGAGGCCTGGGATTTGTTTATCCCTCCTATAATTGCTCTAGGTTTTTACTTCCAAATGTAAGGATAAGATTTTTGGGGGTTATAGTTGATAAATAGCAAGTATTGTAATGATCCAAGTAACTTAGAAATTAATGTCCTTTAGGGGGCAGTTGATTGTTAAAAATCACTGCAGGAATAGCTGCCTTTAGGAGTTTCTGGGGCATAGAGGGAGTCATTGAGACATGACTGCTTACCAAGTGTCCAGAGGTATGTTTTTCTCGACATACCAGTATAAAGCTATATCGAGTCACTAGAAATGGCAAATAGTTCTGTTTGACTAGAACATGCCAGGTACTTTAATGTTTAATATTCACAATCTATGGTCTTGTTCCCTTTCAGGTAGAGCGCAGAGTTCCTGAAGCAGGTGTGATAGAGTGAGTATGCTGCTGACTTAACTGGCCTTTTGTTGGTTTTCTATCTTGTGAATTAGTGGGAATCTGCTGGAGAAGAATTCCTTCTCCACTTAACCACTGCCATGCCTTTGGAAGAAATGCCAGTAGGTAGTGCGGACTTTCAGCCCTTTTATCCTGAACTGAGTTTGTAATAAGGAGAGTTCAAGTCTGTGTAAATGAGTTTTTATAGATTTAATGTAGCTTTGTAAGCCAGGAAAAAAAAAACCAAAACAATTGGACATTCTGGATCAACAGAGCTGCAAATCTGTCTCTTTTGGTTGGCAGTATATGTTTTCATAGAACAGTCCCTGTGTAAGTTATGCTAGAGATTACTGTTATCCAGGAATACAGCTGGTATGGCAACTCAAGCAGCACTTCCTTTGAAGGTTTGGAAAAGTAGCTGCTAGTAAGTGTCATAGTGAAGCTATTCATAGATCACTTACCCTTTGTGTTGAAACGGGGATCATCTCAGAATAGCTTTGTCATGAAGTGTGACAGTGTGGTGGTGTATGGTTAAGTTACAGACTTTGGAAATGAAATTTGCCTCAATTTGATTATGTTTAGGTAGAGTTCTCTTACTCACTGTGACTACAAACACAAACATAGTGGTCAGGGTGCAATCTTGTATGGTTGTCTCCTTTAGATTCCCTGTGGCATCCCTCATTTACTTGTCTCTAGCACCTTAAAACTGTGTATTGAGCCTTTGGTGAAATGAGATTGAGAGGCAGGATATACACACAAACTCATTTGCTTCCTCAACACCCCCTTTGCTGCATTACTCTGACCCTTTCCCTTTCTTCTCTCCCCTCCCCTCCTGTCCTCAGAAAATTTTCCATAGGCCAGGCTTACAGCAATTCTAGCCCATGCTGCTTGGTGTAAGGTAATTTCTTATTGTCAGTTCATCTAATGTCTCTTTCCTTTCTACATCCTCAGCAAGGCTGGTGTGTATGAGCTCAGCAAAGTACCCACTGGCATTTCTAGGTAAGTGGGCGAAACTTGGTTGCTATTGCAGGAGGATGTGGTGATACTCAGCTTTCTGAAGCCTACTCTGTAGAGTGTTTTGACTCCAGCAGGTGCACATTGCCCTTCCTGTGTGTATTCTGTTTAGACTCCTTCTGGAATTACTTTGAGTATGAGCTTAGCATTCAGGTTGTACTGCATCTAGTGTTCTTGTCCAGAATAATGAGAAGGAGCTCTGTCCATATGTTTTAATTCAGAGTAAGTTGCTGCTTGAAATTTGGATCAGAGTTTCTGTATTAGCAAGTGCCTGATGTCTGTGTTGTTTTGTTAAGAGATACCAAAATCTTTTAGCTATAAATTGAACTTGTTTTAAATTAATCTAACAAAAGCATTTAATTTCAGGCAGATTTGGTAACTTTAGGGTTGTCCCTTTTGCTTGCATGCTATGCCTTAATTATTTCAGCTTCAGAACACTTCAAAACAAAACCTACTTGTTCTGTGATTCCTCCTAACTAAAATGCACTTTATTTTATGCTGACTTAGCTGCAATATCAGTATTAATCCTTTTCTCCTGAATTTGATGGATTTTATTAATAGTGGAAAAAACACCAAGGATATAGTAACTTTTTGTGCAATTGTTTCAAAGCTTTCATCTTCATTTCTTCTCAAGCTGCAAATAAACTTTTATACCAGTTGGAAAAGTAAAAGCTTTGACCAGTTGGGAAGAGAAAGATCAAGAGCCAGCTGGGTTATTCTGTCATTTCTGGAGTTTGTTTTCATAATATATTGTTGGAATATATACATTTCTGGAAAGTTAATAATGATTTTAGTACTTTTAGTATGTATCCTTACTGTAGTGTCTTTGAAGCATTGAATACATGTGAGAGTAAACTCCTGTCAGTGCCATTCCTACTCTGCAGCCAACCACAGTGGCTGGAATTCTTGAGTGCTGCGGTTAGTATAGCCAAAATACACATATGAAAATGTAAAAATAAGGGAGGTTAAGTACTCCAAGGTTCTTGTGCTTGGAAAAGAGAGAGTAGGATGGCAGTAGTGAGTAGCACGGAGATGGTGAATAAAGGGCAATTATTTACTTATGTTGCTTTGTAGTACCATAATCAGGGCTATCTGATTATCTCTTCATCAGGGACTGTAGTGATAGGATAAGGGGCAATAGGTTCAAGTTTTAACAGAGGAGGTTTAGGTTAGATCTTAGGCACAAGTTCTTCCCTGTGAGGGTGCTGAGGTGCTGGCACAGGTTAGGGTTAAGGTTAGGGTTCTCTGTTAGGGGTATTTCCAGCTAAGTGACCCTGATCAGAGGGCTGGAGCATCTCTCCTATAGAGACAGGCTGAGAGAGCTGGGCTGGTTCAGCCTGGACAAGAGAAGGCTCCTTAAGGGGAGACCTTAGAGCAGCTCAAGTGCCTAAAGGGGCTACAAGAGACCTGGAGAGGGGCTTTGGACAAGGGCCTGTAGGGACAGGCCAAGGGGAATGGCTTTAACCTGCCAGAGGGGAGATTGAGATGAGCTCTTAGGCAGAAGCTCTTCTCTATGAGGGTGCTGAGGTGCTGGCACAGGGTGCCCAGAGAAGCTGTGGCTGCCCCATCCCTGGCAGTGTTCAAGGCCAGGTTGGACACAGGGGCTTGGAGCAAGCTGCTCTAGTGTGAGGTGTCCTGCCCATGGCAAGGGGTTGGAACTGGATGATCTTAAGGTCCTTTCCAACCCAAACCGTTCTGTGATTCTATGATTCCAATTTATCAGATGTGAAGTAAATAACAAGCAGAAGAAAGCCATTTTTCACACAGTATATGGCTGATTGTGAGACTCGTAGTCTGGTGTCATAGGTTTTTATATGTTTTAAAAAGCAATTAGAAGTGTTTGGTGAGGGGAAGAGTCATCAGGAGCTCCTGCTACTGTCTGTTCTTTACTTCATATCTGGTTTTGGCTGTGGTCAGAAATAGATACTGGGCTTTGCCTTTTCGTCTGATGCATTGCAGCCATTCTTAGCTCCTTTGGGGGTCCTGGAAAACAGAATATGTTATCAAAGCATCTCTATAAGTGTATATTCCTTCCATCTTTTCTTTATCTTTTTCTTCCTTAGGATTCATTTGATTCCTGGCTTTATTGACTCAGAACAAGCAGATTGGATGTTTGAACAGCTCCTCCAAGACATACCCTGGGGTCAGCGAACTCATATCAGACAGGGTAAGGAGTGTGTAGACCAACTTTTCAGGTCATTCCAGGTCACTTCCATACCAAAATCCATGCATTATTTATCACTGATTTTCGGTTCACATATTACCACTCCTACACATTTCCTTCCAGGTTTTTGATGTGCATCTGAGGAGTACTGCTGCTTATTTTTCGTTCTTGGCACCATGTTGCTATTGCCAATTAAATAAGATCTTTCCAAATTAAAAGTGCCTGTCTTAAAAATCTTTGCATTTTACTGCCTCCCCTGTCATCTCCAGT
Source organism: Pezoporus wallicus (assembly GCF_028554395.1). Lineage (NCBI taxonomy): Eukaryota > Metazoa > Chordata > Aves > Psittaciformes > Psittacidae > Pezoporus > Pezoporus wallicus. The sequence goes on along the minus strand of NW_026638015.1, from coordinate 2,475,372 downwards.
TCTTTTTCCCACTCTTTTTTCAGATGAAGCCTGTACTCTTCATCCCTTCATACTGTCTCACAGTGATGTTGCAAAAACTGTGTTCTTTGAGGTTTCTGTCACCAGGAATAGTTTTTGCCTCTCTGACTTAAAATCCCAGCAGAGCAGGTTTCTTTTCCCTTGTCTTTGCTTATTAGGTACAGTATGCAGGAAGGGAAGAAGCTGCTATTCTGGATTTGTTCACTAAGGGGCACCTGTTACAGCTAAATTTCTCTTCAGTCAGGAAACGATGTAAGGTAATGTATCAGAGTAGTTAGTGGACAAGGCTGGGAAATGTCTTCAACATCTGTATTTACATCAATAAAAGTACCATATAATAGAGAATATTACCTGTGAAGCATGAGAAATAGCTACCAAGATAGTCTTTTCATAAGTTGAAAGTACTTTTAACTTGGTTTCTATTACACAGCAGAGCACACACATATATTGGGCCTACAAGGATGTCGGGGAGGGACTCTTCATTAGGGATTGTAGTGATAAGACTAGGGGTGATGGGTTTAAACTGAAACAGGGGAAGTTCAGGTTAGATATAAGGAAGAAGTTCTTTACTGTCATGGTGGTGAGGCACTGGAATGGGTTGCCCAGGAGGCTCCATCCCTGGCAGTGTTCAAGGCCAGGTTGGATGGGGCCTTGGGTGACATGGTCTGGAGTGAGGTGTCCCTGCACATGGCAGGGGGGTTGGAACCTGGTGATCTTAAGGTTCTTTCCAACCCAAACCATTCTATGATTCTATGATTTGACAAAATATTACTTGTCCAACCTTGCTGCATTCCGCTTCTGTCATACCCATTGGTGCTGCAGTCCTTCCAACTTCATCTTTTCATCATCTTTCAGTTTTCAAACCTTTTGATAAGGCAACTGAGAAAGTTTTCCTGTTTTTCATTGTTTAGATGTATCTTTTGAGGAACCAAGGCTTACCTCCTGGTATGGGGAACTTCCTTACACGTACTCGAGGATAACAATGCAGCCAAACCCAAATGTATGTATATATTTACAGTTTTCTTCTGTTATTATCTACAGAGAAATCCTTTCCAAAGATTTAGACACAAAAATTCCCTCTATCTTCTATTTTTATCTGGAGTATTAGCATTTCATTTGTAATCAGTAATAGATCGTAGTGGACCATGGACAACTTCATAAAACAAGTGTTAAAGAGTGGGTTGCCTGAGAATGACATGATTTAGTTGCTCAACATTGGCAAAAGGAAGTTATCTGTCTGGAGTTTAAAGTTTTGTTTTGAGTTATTGTAGCTTTGGAGAAAACTCCAAATTGTTCTGTGTGACCTGTTCAATGCACATTTGTAAGGGAGAGCTTCTGCCTAAGAGCTCCTCTCAATCTCACCTCTGGCAGGTTAAAGCCATTCCCCTTGTCCTCTCCCTACAGGCCCTTGTCCAAAGCCCTTCTCCAGATCTTCTGTAGCCCCTTTAGGCACTGGAGCTGCTCTAAGGTCTCCCCTTAAGGAGTCGTCTCTTCTCCAGGCCAAACCAGCCCAGCTCTCTGAGCCTGTCTTCGTAGGAGAGGCGCTCCAGCCCTCTGATCAGGGTCAATTACCTAGAAATACCCCTAACAGAGAAAGATAGTGTGTTGAGGCTCCTGCAGTGTATCCAATAGGTTATAAACCCTTTAAACAATGGGTAAGCATGGTAAGAAGGTGGTGCAGACTCAACTATTAGAGGTGGATACTAGGATATAGTTCCTGCTGCTTGTTCCTTCTTCTGCCTGTGAAGCACTGGGAGATTTGGAATCAGTTCTTTATCCTCTTTATCCTCTCTTGATCATTTTTTTTTGCTTATATAACAGACAAAACTTCTGGCCTACATTGGCTTTGGCTTTTCTTCTTTTATAGGTACTTACGTAGTACTTAAATGCATTCTGACAGAGGAAAGTCATGATGTAGATTTGTAACATTAAATAGTGATTCACTGCACTTGACTTGCACAGGAATGTGCAGAGCTGCTGGGGGCCATGGGCACAGCAAGATGTTAACAGAGGGAAGGATGAAATCCTGGACTTGTGACACTGGTTTTGAGAACCACTGAATGTCAAAGTCTAAACCCCAAGAGGTGACGAGTTGGGCTCAAGAAGCAACAGAGTGGGGACAGAGGGCTGTGCTGTGACAGTGTTAGGCAAAGAAGCAGCAGAGTGGGGACAGAGGGCTGTGCTGTGACAGTGTTAGGCAAACTGTCAACTCTTGTTCTGTGACAATACATGCAGCAATTGAGATCATTTAGTCACTGATTGCAACTTTCTGGATGATCTGTGACTATCAGCAATGGCCAGGTACTCAGATGTTATCAGCCCCCTGTGTTAAACTCCTGTAGCTTGGCCAGAAGGGTAAAAAGCCAGGTATGCATAGGAGAGTTGCACACTTTTTGTGTTAGTTAAGAACTCCCAATGTTTATCCATGCTCAGTTCAAGCAGATTTTACTCTATGGACTTTCTCACCTATCAGTTAATTGGAGTGGCTGGCTGCGTTACTACAAATGGCAGACTGGCTTCACAGCTTTAAGAGATGATGTAGGATTGAGTGATAGGTAACATGCATGTTTTACAGAAAAACCCATTCTTCAACTTTACTGAAAAAATGTAATCAGAATTATTTGGGGGCACTTGTTTGGTTTCAAGTCTGTTGTGATTAAAGTACAATATATTTTGTTTTCCCCTTATGTTCTTACGTTACCTGCTGAGGGCCTCCTTTCTTTGTATTTACCCTACTCCTGCTGTGCTGATTACAGTGGCATCCTCTGCTGACCATGCTAAAGGAGCGTATTGAAGAGTTCACTGGCTACACTTTCAACTCTCTTCTCTGCAACCTCTACAGAAATGAGAAGGACAGCGTAGACTGGCACAGTGATGATGAGCCATCACTAGGAAAAAATCCTGTCATTGCCTCACTTAGCTTTGGTGCTACCCGGACCTTTGAGATGAGGAAGAAACCCTCCCCTGTGAGTGTTCATTATCACATTGAGAGAGCAGTATAGTTACTAAATATGTTTAGTATTTTCACCCTGGTTAGATAACTTAATTACTAAAAGTGTTTAATAGTAGTTAATAAAAGCACAACTGGTGAAGTTCTGTGGACTAAACATAGGGATCGGAAATCTATTGCATGGAATGTGATGTCTTGAGGAGGATGGGAATGGGACCACTCTAATAATGTGCAGTGAAATCGCAAGCTGGGCACTCTTCTGCCCAAATAAGGGCCTTTTGCATTACTTAAAATGCAATCAGTGATGATAGAAGGGGACTTTCACTGTGTAAATGAACCAAAGAGTTGATACCATTTTCTTCATCACTGTGTAATGCATAGTGTAGGTGGGATGAAAAGTAGCTCTGACTGCTCTTGTAAGTAAAAATCCTCTTAATAATATTTGCATTTTGGCTTGTGTGTGTTCAGATTGAGAGTGAGTGAAGGAAAGAGCATGTTTCTTTTCCCTAGAATATGGAGAATACAGAGAAATTGTCTGAGCAGCCAGGGATCAGGTTAGGAAGGTTAAGGCCCTGACAGAATTAAAGCTGGCCAGGGACAGTAAGGGCAATAAGAAAAGCTGCCATAAGTACATCCAGGATAAAAGAAAGTCTAGGGAAAATGTGGGCCCAATGTTGGGGCAGTCCCATGCACAACTGCAGTCTGAGCAGAGACTGGATTAAGAGCATCCCTGAGGAGAAGGACTTGGTCGTGCCAGTTGATGAGAAGCTCAACATGATTCAGCAGTGAGTGCTTGCAACCCAGAAAGCCAACCTTATCCTGGGCTGCATCAAAAGGACTGTCAGCGGTAGGTGGAGGGAGTTGCTTCTCCCCCTTGGCTGCATTCTAGTAAGACACTCCCCGCCCCCCCCAGTCCTCTGTCCAGCTGTGTGGCAACAGCACAAGAAGGATGTGGAGCTGTTGGAGGAAATCCAGAAGAGGTCATGGAGATGCTGCAAGGGCTGGAGCAGCTCTGCTCTGGAGCCAGGCTGAGAGCTGGAGAAGAGAAGGCTCCTGAAGGGGAGAACTTAGAGCAGCTCCAGTGCCTAAAGGGGTGGACAAGAAATCTGGGGAGGGGCTTCTTGTAGGAGCAAGTAGTGACAGGACAAGGGGGAATGGCTTTAAACTGACAGAGGGGAGATTTAGAGAACTGTCGCATCCTACTTCACAGACTAAACAGATCTTTGATAAAGAGGCATGTGTAGAGTATTCTTCCAGGAATTACTTGGCAATTCAATAGAGAATACTCTTTCTAGATAAAATGCTGTGTTTGGGAATGCTGTGTTTACAAATCAACTAAAAACTTAGATTTTGCAATTGGTATTTATCCAAGTAAAGGCATCAAATCACACATTCATGGGTTGTGAATACAGGCCTCAGTTTAGGGTATCCTGCTTCAGGTGTCTTTTCTGCATGTGTAGGCTTTGAGAATGTTGGGAAGAAGTTTGCTGTCTGCTTATAATGCTATTTATTCTGAGTAAGTAATGCAGAAAGATGATGATTATCAGCCTATTGCATAAGTGTATGATGACAAACTGAAGTCTGCCCATCCAGAGTCACCTTGGTCAGCTAGTTGTGAACAGAAAAGGTCAGAATTTGATCCAGAAAACAAATAATCTGTATTTTTTACCACTTCTCTAAGTTGTAAATTACGTTGTCTGAAGTGAATTTAATCCCTGAGCATGAGATCACATAACCAGTGCATTATGTCAGTGGGCATCAGTGCATTATGTCACTGGGCAAAGCATGAGTAAGTATGCTGTGATGATAACACAATGTCAGCTGGAAAGCTCAGTTCCTCTGGGAAACTGTAATTGCTGCTTAGATTAACCTCTAGAAGTACATCTGTTCCCCTTCGATTTATCAGGATCAAAGCCACCTAGGTTTCTGTATAAACTTTGCAGTTTCCCTCTTAAAAATCAAACCCAGTTCTTCAGCAAGGTGTCTTTTTGTTCTGTTTTCTATTTTCTGTAAAGACACCGCTATGAGCAAAGGGGAAAATTCAGTCTGTGCCATTCATAACTCGCTGCCTTCTTTGATCTGTACAGCATGATTTCTTCCCTTTTCTTCCCAAGATTGATGATTTTCCATAGATGTATCCTTCAAGCTCTCCTCATTTTATTTCTTCAGTGCCTCTGACCTGATCTTTCTGCATCTTCCTACCTATGAAGTGTATTCTTTTTGCAAGTGTGATATACTTGTTCCTAAGGTATGATCCCCATGTGCAGGGTGATCTTTGAATAAATTGCCGTTAACTGCATCTTGTGCCTGAGGGAATTCATACTCACTGTTCACATGGCACACGTTGTGTCTTCTTTGCAGAGTCCCAAAGCCTGCAATTTTCAGAGAGCATCCTATGACACTCCATGCTTTGCCAAGTGGGAGTTACAAGAGACTCTGATGGAAATTACAACCTTTCAGGCCATACCACCAAAGAAGTGATTTTCATACTCTATTGTAATGTAGCATTCTCCCTTTTATTAAGAGAGAGTTCAACGTAGATATTTGATCATGACTTTGTTCAAAAGCAAGTTAGAGGAAGAGGAATGTACTCTAGGGAAAAGGGATTTGCATTAACAGTCATCACAGGCAGCCAGGCTCTCCCTGGTTTGTAATCTGCCTGTATCAGTACATCGGGTTTTCCACAGTTAGTTTTCACTAAGGAGGAAAAAAGAAAGAAAATCCTTATGCTCCCAAAATTAAACCTTTTTGAGGGCCAACATTCTAGTATTTCAAATTCTAGAGTTTCAAAGGCCTTAATTTTCCTCTCTTCATGTGCTTTTAAGTGTTTTGAGATGAAAGATGGAAAGATACAGTGAAAATACAAGATGAAAAATACTATGATAGAAGCTCACTGTGAATAAATGCTACTGAAAGAAAAGAGAACTAAAGTGGCTGCCTGTATGTGATCACGTACTGGGTACAAAACAGTATGTGCCACAAGTCAGGTAATGCCTTGTAGGGCTATTGAAGAGCACCAGATCAGAGTGTTCAGAGACTTCTTGCCATGTTGCAATTATTTTCCATATTGTATCTTGAACTTATTAGAGAATAAAAATCCTCTTTCTCTAACTGCAAAGACAATCAGTACTATTGATTGCTTGGTTTTTGTTAGTTAAGTGCCACTGGGTTTGTTCAATGGTGAGGGGAAGGAAAGGTTCAATTCTTTGTTTTTCTTTTTGGTGAGTGCTGGACTGGATGAATGTTCATCATATAGTAGGTGGTAAATGCGTATAGAGATGTGCGCAACCTATTTGCATCAAAAAGCATCCCTTGTGAATAAGTAGAAATAATTCTTACTCAGATCTCAGCCTTATCTGTGTGAAACAAGCTACAAGTATATTTTGGGAGTTAAAATCCCCACTGGAATTAAGGAGATTTCATGGAAATGAACATGATACCAGAAACTTTACCCCCTGGTGTTGTTCTTTTTGAGCATTCTTTCTTCTACATACTGCCTTTTCTGTTTATTTGGAGCAGTTGTGTGGTTGTAGCTGATGTTTTGCCTTTGCTTTAAATGGTTTCAAGGGATTTTTGGATGCTTGCTTGGTAGATCCAAGCCTTCAGTGAAGTTATCTGGTTCCTTTTATTTTCCGCTTCTAGTAAATTACTTAAACTTTTTATTGCCTCCTTGTTTCCCCCCCCCCAATCACTGTAGCTCCTGCCTACACTGAAACCAAAAGATGAATGCTTTGGTTTAAAGCTGTGATTCATACACAATCCACACTCAGTGTATTGGTTTAATCAATGAGTCCTCTCTCTTGTGCTTGCCCGCAGCATGTGTCACCACTGCATCGTGACCTTGTCCTGTTCTTCACTCGGCCTCAGGTCCCATGTCCCACTCATACATGACTTAGTTGTCCTACTCTACACGTATTGATTTCACTTAGATGAGAAGTTGGGTCTTTAGGATACAGTCTCACTGCCATTTGTAGTATTACTTACTCTGCTCAACTCAAACAATGCCAGGTTATCTCATGAGGTCTTTCTGGAAGCTGAGGTCTTTCTGGAAGCTGAGTCTGAAATGTTAGTTCAGGATGAAGGATGATATTTAGTGTCTCACTAAGATCCCACATCCCACTGGGAGTTGCTCTCTAACAGAGGTCTAGATATATGTAAGGACACCGTAAGGTGTAGTTGTGCAATGAGGTGCTGTGTGAACTGTGGAAGGAGTTAGGAAGCCAGCTGTCAGGTTGCCCTTCTTCCATCTGTAACCAAGGAAACTGGTGAGTGCTGGGAAGGGAGGGAGCTTCACAAGTGTGTTAGATAATAACAGGATGTTCATGATGTTCTAAGAATCAGCCTTCAGATGGGTCTGTCCTTCAAATGAAACACTAAACCACTCTGTCCATGGGTAGCTGTTCTAGCAGAAGTTAAAGATCTCTCAGTACTTTTGCAAACAGCAGAAAAATAACCCTTTGTGTCCCAACAGGCCTAATTTAGGATGAACATGGGAATATATGGAGCACAGTAGAAACAGAGGCCTGGATCAGGATTAAAGTTTCAGGTTGGCATTCAGGAGACTTGCAGACAGCAGTGGCTGCAGAGGAGGAGGCGTTTTACACCAATATTGGCAGGACTTGAGCAGTTATAGACAAGCAGAGAGGAAGATGTGAATGCTTTAGAGCTGGCTTGCAGGCTGCTAGGTCAGCTGCAGAAAGGCTGGGGGAGTTTAAAGATAGTCCTGTGTAGGCAGGGAAGTGGATTACATGGGGAAAGGGCAATATAACTGATAATCATTCTTACAGAATCTGTAAAGAGCTGCAGTGAGGATTTCATCAGAGGCAGTGAGAATAAACAGGTAAAAATGCAGAAGTATTGATTGATGAGACCACTTTGTTGTGGAGTAGGGTGTTCCCACAGCTGGGGGTAGAGGAATAAACTGGAAAAGAGGGATACAAGCAGAAAGGAAGTCTGAAAAATAGATTAGAAGTTTAGTAAGGGGAATTTTCTTGGTAATAGGTAAAGCAGAAGACTGGGAGCCAGCATTCTCCATGAAGGCAGCTGACTTCAGCCTTTGAAACTTAATTTTGCATCATTTGCATGTATAACCTCATTATTATTTATACATTCTTCTACAGGATGTTTCCGTTTACTTTTCCTTATAATAACACTATCCAGAGCCCACTTCCTGCTGCTATCTCAATACACTTGCCTGAGACCTAAGAAACAAACTTAGGTGATGGATATAGATTTATACTAGATATTTTCTCTTTCTTAACCTTCTTGATTTTGATACCATGTTAAGAAAAATTAACCTTGATGGGATCCAGGAATACTTACAGATTTTATATTAACAGCTTCCCATCAACTAATGCTGACCTTTCCTCACTTATTTAATGTAGCTACTTGAATTAAGCATAAAAAAGAAGTTTTAACCAGTGTACTTGGGTAGTGTAAAGTTTGGATTGTATTCGATGTGCAACTCAAGATTCTCATATACTAAGAAGCAGAACAGTTGCTTTACTAGACCTGTTCCTGGAAGCATCTGGTTTTGTAATACATATATAGAGTTATGAATTGACCATGTAAAAGTTACCTGATGCATTTCTTTCAGTGGTTGTTATCAATATTTAAAGAAAAAAAGGTATTTTCTTCTTTAGATGTCAAGAATAAATTTCCTTCATAAACTTCTTGATGTCTCAAACTCAGCTGAGCTTTCTGTATGTCTGACATCAGCTCTAGAGATAAGAGTTCTGGAATGAGATTGGATGGACAGTATTAGTAACAACATCTAAGACAAGAAAACCTGTTTGTCTGACTTTGCCAACTCTGCAAAACCAACTGATATCAAAATCTCTTCTTCTAAGTAAAACTAAGCTCAGAGATGTCACATTTAAACCAGAAGGTAACTGGTTTTCCATACTGACTTTCTAAGACAATAGGATGTTTTCTCCTACATCATTTATCCTTTTTAATCAAGATGAGCAAGAGATAAAAATAAGTCCATTCTTCATCCACAAACTGGAATGATGTAATCCTGTGAAATAGGAAACAGCCATGCAATGGTATTACTCTGCCTTTCATCAGCAGTCATGTTTATAATGCCTATTTTTGAGGGTTTTTTCCTTGTTTCCTCTGAAGTTTAAGAAAACATTTTTGACATTCTACCTTACATTTCATAGAGCAACATAAATTGCTAATAATTCTAGGAGCTTAAAAGTATGTTTTGCATTGTCCTTACAAAGAATATCTATTACAGGTGGTTCTGAGTGCCTCCAGGACTCCCTGATTCCAAAGGCTTAGTGAGTTTTGTCACTGGTACAGCCCTGAGCCCTTGGCTGTCCCTTAGGAAATGCACAAATACTGGATCGCCAGCCAGTGCTGCCAATTGCACCAGCAGTATTGAATAGCCTTGCTCTGTCACACTGTGACTTGTAGTCCCAGATGTGAACAGAAAGAAGAGTGAATTACATCAAGTGATGCTTTGTATTATCAGGAATTGGTTTGATCCCAACTGAGCTCTTTTGCATTTTAAAGGATTCACAGTCATCTTTCTATCTGAGTCTCGTATATGCACACACTCTCCCAGTTCTGAAAATCATAGAATCATAGAATGATTTGGGTTGGAAAGGACCTTAAGATCATAAAGCTCCAACCCCCTGCCATGGGCAGGGACACCTCACACTAAACCATGTCACCCAAGGCTCTGTCAAACCTGGCCTTGAACACCGCCAGGGATGGAGCATTCACAGCTTCTTTGGGCAACCCATTCCAGTGCCTCACCACCCTCACAGTAAAGAACTTCTTCCTTATATCTAACCTGAACTTCCTCTGTTTCAGTTTGAACCTGTTATCCCTTGCCCTATCCCTACAGTTTGTTTTAAGTCCAGGACATAATTTGCCCAGTAATTGATACTTTACCTCATTATTTTGAGCTTTTCAGCAAGCCATGAGCTATAAAAAAGACAAACCTGCATGAAGTTTGGCCACTGCACAGTTAAACTTAGCTAACTTAGTTAAATAGTGTTTGTGCTTTGAAAGAGTTGTGCTTCATCTGAAGACTTAACAAGTTCGCCAATTATTTGTCTTCTATTTGAGCAGTCTGTTTTGTTCAGTGGTGATACAATTTAAGACAACTTGTTATATGAGGAAGAGGAGATTTCTTTGGATAGGAAAAGTTCTTCATCTAACAGATGATAATAACAGGTAATGTCCAAACCAAGACAAATTCCTAACAGGAGGAAGATGTGTATTTTTGACAAAGTAGTAAACTCTTGGAATCAGGGTGGCGATTGCAGAATGATGTCTCCACACACAACTGTTTATTTCAGGAGTGGATGTTTCCAAAAGGTTTGCAGCCTTTGCACTGGATGTAGGAACTTGTTGTTGAACTTAACCTGTATTTTACAGGTAGTGAGTTGCAATGGCTTATTTCATCCTTGAAATGGTCAGCTCCTGAACTCTGTGGAATATGGTGACAGAGGTTTAGACTTCTTGAAAGAGGTCTCTTTCCTCTTCTCCCATCACAGCTTTGTAAGCTCTGCTATAGAGGGCTGGTTTTCTACCAAATGCACTTGCTTGCTTCTTCAGTGTCTAATGTTTCTCTTTAGGAAGAGAATGGAGACTATACTTATGTAGAAAGACTAAAAATCCCACTTGATCATGGGACTCTGCTGATGATGGAAGGAGCTACCCAAGAGGACTGGCAGGTAAGAACTCCTTATTTGCAATGCAGTTTTCTCAATACGCGTGAGGCACTCCCATAGAGGTATGGGACATTCTACTTCCAGTGACACAGTTGTTTCCCAGCCCATTAATACTTCTTTCAGAGCGCCCACATAAACAGTGGGTTCTCTTTCAAGTCCTAAGTGATGTAATGGGAGTCAGCAGCTCAGAAGTTCCAGCATTGGAGTTCAGCAATGAAGGTTGCAGTCTGCTGCTGGAAAGAGCAAAATCACTTTAGGAACTTGGAATATAGAAAAGTTGCAACTTAATTTAACAAGTCTACAATAATCTATAAGGATCTTTTGTCTTCAGTGGCTCTGAGCAGTCAGAACATGAAGCTTTTGCTTTACTGAAATGTTAATAAAAAGCCATCACAAGAAATGAAGGGTTTTTACCTGCTTTGATTACCTGTATTTTAAATACACAAGCTCATGATTTGTTTGTTTGTTTTTCCCTAATCTCACTTCACAGCATCGGGTGCCTAAGGAATATCATTCTAGAGATGCAAGGATCAACTTGACCTTTAGGATCATTTATCCAGAACCTAATGGGGTTTGGACGTGAAGAGACACTTTGGGCATTGTTGGATATAAACCCATAGCAGAGCCAGGACATCGCATTGCTACAGACTTAAAGGAAGCCTTACAGGAGCAGAGTTCTTTACAATATCTGATGGGGAGAAGAAATGGTATTGTGAAGATGTGTGACAATCAAAAGCTGCCTGTGTTATGTGGACAGTGCTGTTTTGTTTTCAGAAGTGACAAGATATTAAATCACAGGCTTTAAGTTCATTCGCAATGATCATTCTTAAAAGAACACAAAGCTCATGAAAGATCTGAGAGGTACCAACTGGAACAGAAAGGTTCAGTGAGCAATTTTGCACCTTCTCTTGTCTTCCCTTTACCCCAGCTAGTAATCTGTGTTCTAAGTAACAACAAGACAGGATACTTTTATGTAAAGCCAGCTGTATGTGCTGTGTGTACAGAAATAAGAAAGCTGTATTACACATTTCACCAAGGGGTAGGGTGTTGCTTTGTATTTGTAGGTTACAAAGTCTTTTCCAGTGAAGCAATCAGTTTCATTATTTATATGACTACTTGAATTATAGTGGTATCTAGTGGAACAGAGGCTCAAGGCTCCCTTCTGTTGTGCACTCTGTGGTCAGGCTTTACTGTAAACTTGTCCAGGTAGACAAAACAAAGGTAAACAATGGAGGCACCTTAGCCATGAGCCTTATCAGCAGGTTAAAGCTGCCCATAGCCTGAGCATTAACAGTTCTCCTCCATCCCTGCTGGCTTAAAACTGCTACCTCTGTGCCACAAGCAGGAAAAGAGACACAAAGACATGAAAAGCATCACTTACAGAATTTGCTAATCAATTCTTAGCTTCTTTTCTGGTTTTATTTATAGCACAGGTAAGTAGTAGCTTCCAGTGATTTCAGGTGGGACAGGAAATGTCAGCGTCCCTAAAAATTAGTCTTGTGCTGCCAGATTTGATACCCAGAAGAACTGGTCTGAAGATTTGGGCCCAGATTATTGTCATCACCATGTAAGTCACTTGCAAAGCTACACTGAGTATAGTAGCATCAGGTGCAGCACTCACTCTGGTGCTGCTGCTCTTAGGTTAATGCATATTGCATTAAAGAATATTGGAGTGTTATCTGTCAAACCTCTGCTGTTACAGAGAAGCAGGCAGCAGCTCAGGCCTGATTCTAGGTTGACTTTCTGGAGTTAGTTGACCTGCCCTAGATAAGTCTCACCAGTGAGTTGATGACTGCTCTACAGATGTTAAGTCAGTTATGTTGCCTACATGGTGAAGTTCTCACTGCAGCTAAGTGGTATCCACTGTACTGGATCAAAATGTAGGTTTGGTATGTCTTCATTTTCTGCCTGAAGCAGGATCTAAGCACGGGTCAGTACTCTATGCCTTGTTAAAACATTGTCCCTGATCAGTGCAAGAGTAAGTTGGTGTGTAGAAAATGTCTGTATTTCCTTAACCAGCATTTGCTGTAGTTTAAAATTGTGGTTTGCTGAGAGCAGCCAAGTTATCAATACTTAGTTATGCCTTTGTTTTAATGTTATTGATGACCTAAAGGACAGGGTGATGAGACATTTGAATCCCTGTGCTCTGAAACTGGGCAGAATCATTTTCTTTGTGTATCAAAAGACTCCAGAAGCAGCTTCTCTGCCTAAAGCACCATGCAGCTTTTGAAACAGTTTATTCTAAAATGAATGAATGATATTAAAAGGCTTACTTTGTTATCTGGGAATGTCTTCGCTTTCATCCCAGTTTGTATAGAAATATGGTTTTGGACTATATGTAATGTTAATTCCTTGCTTTTTAAGCTAAGATGTGGACTCTGTGGTGTATCTCCTGAGAACTGGTGTTGAAGGAGGCAGATGCTTCTTCCACATTTACTTTCTTTGGGTAGCTGGAGTTTTGTGTGCATTCATGCATGTGTGCCTAGGTCTGGCAGTCCTGACAGCGTCCTTGTCCATAACCAAGGGACAGTGCTAATTTCTCCAGGTATTCTGACAAGGTAACACTTTACCCTTTATGGGTTCATCCAATCTACATTTATTTACACTGTATTAAGAGCAGTCATGCTGCAAGAATGAGCAAGAGATGGGGACTAGATGGAAACTTTAAAGCCCCAAACCTCAACTGCAGCTCGATTGAATTCATTGGAGCTACCTCACTTAACGGGGTGGTATGGCCCTGGAGGCTGATACTGTTGCAGAAGAGCAGTGTTTCATTTAACTTTCTCAGTTTCAGTGTAGAATGTTAGCAAATTGTGGTTTAGTTGCTTTACTTCCTGTGATGTGGGAGAAGACCAGGGTTTCCTCCCCAGTAATAAAGTGATTTGTAAGAGAAATGCTATATCCCATGGAGCTCTCTTGGGTGATACGTTTTGCTGCTGGTGTCTGCTGTGTTCTGCTCGCTCGTGTGTCAACTGTGCTGCTGCTTATATCCAAATCTGGTTGACAGTGGGGAGAAGGCACTTGGCATCCTTCCTCCCCCTGTCCTGGGTGCAAGGGGAACAGTTGGCCTAGAGGTCAAGTTTCTTTGTCAGCTGGGAACTTGTGGGTCCTTCCTTCCTCCCCCCCCCACCTCCTCCCAAAAAAGCTGCCTAGCCAGGGAGCAGTGGACTGCAACCTCCTGCCTGCCGGAATAGAGGAAATGGCTTAGAGCAGAGGAGAGATTCCAGCCCACATCTCCCCAGGACATCTTTCTGCAGGGACAGTTTCCCTTTAGGTAGAAGGATCCTGAATGCTGCAAGTGCTCTGAGAGGTCTCATAATGGATGTGTGCAAAAGTGAGATTTGGCAGGGGGTTGGAAATAGATGAACTTTAAGGTCCCTTCCAACCCAAACCATTTAAAGAGTCTATGAGAAGTCCTGAGCCTGGTGGTGTTCTCATGGCACCTATAGATCTCACTAGAGACCTGAGCAATTTCTGGTGCTACTGTTGACCTGTTTCTGCTGTTGGAGTCAAGTGCATGTATTTAGAAGGCTAAATATGCATTAGGTTCCATTCTTTAACTTCAGGATAGCTGGAGGAACCTCTTCCCTCGTTACATGGCTTTGAAAGCAATCTTTCTAAAAATGCTGCCCAAGAGATGTTCCTGTTATAAGGATTTCTTCCTTCCCGGCACTGTTTTGACAGGACAATATTCCTGGCCAAAAGCCTTTTGAAAAGAAGGTTTAAACTCTGATACATTACATTAAATTAAAGTAAAATACATGGTTTATCTGAAAACAAAGGTTTATACTTACACAGATTTGGGGATGGGGACTTGCCTGGGCTTTTTGGTTTTGCTGTAATCACTAGACTCATTAAGCATGGAGTAATTTGTCCATATGAAACAATGGAGCAGGTGCTAAGAGCTGCTTTGCCTACAAAGCACCTCTGAATTTATTTTCCACATTCTTTATATTCTTCCCATGTCTCCCAAGCTACCTGTCATAGCCTTTTCCTTTCACCTCTCCTTTGTTCGTATTTATCCCTAGTTTCCTCTCATGTGTTCCCTGCTGCAGGTGCGTGCTGAAGATCTAAACTGTGAGTTCACTTTTTTCCTGTTCCTTCATTCAGAAATGTCATTTTCCAGCAGAGAATATGTGTCTTTTCCAAGAACAGCTGAAAAACTGCATTGCTCAAAGCTCTTCAGTGTCTGTGGCTTTCAAACAGATGGAGTCTGCTGGTTACCCCAGTTCAGATTCCCTTTTCCCAAACAGCCCTCACTAAATAGAGCAGACCTCAGGCTTGATGGTGAGGAGAAGATGAATGGAAGCTGCCCTTGGTGAGGATGGATGGTGCCTGCCACCCTGAAGGAGCATGTAGGATGGAGCTGTTCAGAGAAGAAGGGCGACTGGTTCCATCAGCAGTATGTAACCACTTATTTAACGCCTATATTAGCAATAATATTATTGATTAATCATACTGGTGGCAGGAATTGCTGCTTGCACTGATTATTTAATCACAGAACACTTGAATATTCAAGCACTAGCTTTTGGTGGGGTTAGAGTAGATCTGGTTGAATACTGTGCTGCTGAGCCATACCAGGTTGATCTGAGCACAGGCCATTTAATATCAGGAGCAAAGTTCTGTCATTTATCTTTGGTATTTCTTCTTTTCTAAGGGGAAAAGAAAATCTTTAGGATTTTCAGTTTTGATGAGCTTTAAAGCCATGGATAATGTTATTCCTCCTGTGTCAGATTAATTCTAGCTATGTATTTTCCCCTTGTCATGAGTGATGAGCTTATTGTAGCTACATATAGTAGTTTATAGCTACAGTAGTAATGCGGAAGGAGATGGAGTGCCAGGAAGGGGTTAAGAAACCTGAAGTTTCATACCATAGTATTGGCAAAGTGCAGAAGACTGTTCTCCTGGGCTTTGGGATAGAAGAGGTATGATGGGTGCTGTGAATCCATAATGCCTCCTTCTCAAGTGCTGCTACTATTGACTTAGCTAAAAAGCGTTTAACACCCACTTTGCCTTTTCTGGTCATAAATCTTTTCAAGAGTGGATAAGAAACTTACCTCACTGTGTTTTGTTTTCAATGTGCTGCTTTTCCATCCTTGAGGTTTCCATAGCAACCTGAGCCATTTGTTTAAATTGGAGCTCACTGTCCTGTCCTCCCCGCACTGAACTTTACTTAGAATTCATAGAATCATAGAATCCCAGACTGGTTTGGGTTGGAAGGGACCTCAAAGCTCATCCAGTTCCAACCCCTGCCATGGGCAGGGACACCTTCCACTAGAGCAGCTTGCTCCAAGCTCCTGTGTCCAACCTGGCCTTGAACACTGCCAGGGATGGGGCAGCCACAGCTTCTCTGGGCACCCTGTGCCAGTGCCTCAGCATCCTCACAGGGAAGAGCTTCTGCCTGAGAGCTCATCTCAGTCTCCCCTCTGGAAGGTTAAAGCCATTCCCCCTTGTCTTGTCACTACAGGCCCTTAATAAAAGCCCCTCTCCAGATTTCTTGTAGGCCACTTTAGGTATTGGAAGACTGTTACAAGGTCTGTCCTGAGACTTGAGCTCCACCAGTGAGGAGCAGGGAATCCTCCTCTCCTCACTTCCTTGCCCAGCAACATTTCTGCACCTACAGCTGACACATTTCCTGGACCACCAGCACAATCCCAGCCACCAGCCCAGCAGTGGCCATGCAGAGGGACAGAAACTCCTGGGATTCAACAGCAAAGTTCTCCCCTGCACATTCAAAAGGTGGGTTTTTTTAAAAATCATCTACTTTGTGGAGCAAAATATCTTTTTGAACTTTTACACACCTGAGGCAGGACGTGTTTTATTGATTGCAAAAGGTAGTATTGAACAAGGAACCCTAATTTCTACACTGCTTAATGGACAGGATCACAGTAACAAGTAGACAAAGTAATACCTCCACAATTAAACCATGCAAGGTTAGAGGTTAATTTTACCCCAAGTGGCAGCAACTTGTACGAGCAGGAATAGTCCAAGCAGTCTCTTAATTTGTTAAAAGTACAGTTCTATTCCTTAGACAGCTGAGCTTTCTGCAGTCTCTGGCCTCCAGTTGTCTAAACCACGCTTTTATCTTGTGTCCTTGTATCACTGTGCCTTGACACGTCAGTAGCAGTGCTGGGAGAAGCTGCTATCCCTTCTGACGCCCGTCAGGCCAAACGAGGGCAATTCAATGGAGTGCTTTTCGTCAGGGAACATTTTGCAGCCCTCTTTGAAAAACAAAGAGTTTCATTCCTACATTTATTGTTAGTGGTGTGATGACAGCCAGATGCTGTTACCCTGTGACATGCTACTGAAACCCTGAGTACTCACTTCAGTTATCACTTTACAGTTGAAACAATTCAATACAGAGGGTAAAATAGTCCATTTGTGTGAGGAGCATTATCACATTCAAGTATTTTAGCCAGTACTTTGTCCTAATGGCAGCAGGGAGAAGCTTTATAGGATTTACTGCAGCTCATGGAAAGTCAGACAAGATTGAAAGTGAGATTTGAAGGGGTAGGAGCTTTGAATACACAGACTTTGTATTAACCGTGTTGTATCATGAGCTCCTCACAAGTATTGCCAAGTATTTGAACCTACAGTCATGCTGCAGGTACATCCTCACATTCCAGTACTATAGGCAGTGTGCTGTACGATCCCCTGTGGGTTTTCTATCCTACTCATAGAATCATAGAATGGTCTGGGTGGGAAAGGACCTTAAGATCATCTAGTTCCAACCCCCTGCCATGGGCAGAGATGCTGCACCCTAGACCATGTTGCCCAATGCTCTGTTGACCCTGGCCTTGAGCACTGCCAGCGATGGAGCATTTACCACTTCTTTGGGCAACCAGTGCCAATGCCTCACCACCCTCACAGTAAAGAACTTCTTCCTTATATCTAACCTGAACTCCTCCTGTTTCAGTTTGAACCCATAGACCCCAGACTCTGTCCCTTGCTCGTTACTCCAGCCTTGGCTCTGCTGTTGATGGGCCTGTGTGGCCCTGCTGCTGCCCCTCCTCTCTCCTGTCTCAACATTCACCACACTCCTGCCTTCAGCTGGCTCCTCTGCTTCTGAGGGTTCCTCATTTCAACTCATCTTCTCTTTGGTCTTCACAGTCTTCATTTTAATGCAGCCCAAGCCTGACCTGACTGCACTTGGCCAAACTACAACAGCATTCTTCTCACATGCTCTTGCTTAGAAGCTGAAACCTGGGTTTCAATGACTTTACGTCACAGTGAAAATCCATGGCAGGTTTACACCTCCTGCGACTGCATCCCTGAAATGACTCAGCATTGGGAATCAGCCACTCAGCTGAATTTCCCATGTTTACTGATTTAGGTGGATGTGGAAAGAAATTTTTCGGCTATGATTAGCTGAATTCAGACAAGTTGTATATAAAAAGGAGAACTTTGTTTTGGTTTGTTTGGATTGGGTTGGAAGGGACCTTAAAGCTCATCCAGTTCCAACCCCCTGCCACTGGCAGGGACACCTTCCACTAGAGCAGCTTGCTCCAAGCCCCATCCAACCTGCCAGGGATGGGACAGCCACAGCTTCTTTGGGCACCCTGTACCAATGCCTCAGCACCCTCACAGTGGGTGGGTTAAGGTATGCTGCTGGGAAGAAGCTCGTCCCGCTGGCTCGGGGGTTACCACATGCTCCATCTTGGAGCGCAAGCCATGATGTCCAGGGTATCCACACTGGGATTGCCAATCTACAGGTGTTTCTGTGAAAGCCCCGGGGTTGCAGAAGTTTCTTTTCCTGTAGGACAAGGTGACTCTCTCTTCCCCTCCTCTTCTTACTCTTTCCCTTCTGTGGCATTCCCTCTGATAGCCAGCAAGAGGAATAACAAGGAATAGCCTGTAAGTGTGTTTCCTATAATCATTTTGTTAAATGAGTGACCTGATGACATAAATTAATACCCCAGGTGCTGTTTCAGCAGCATTAATCCTTTCTCCTGCTGTGCAAATGGCATTTTAACATCCCAAGGCCCCACAGCTGCTGAGTGGATATTTAATGTAAAACATGCAGCATCTGAAACATTCCCAGCCCCGGGTAAAGATTCCCTCCAGCCCTGGCATCCAACATGACTTCAGGCCTGTACTATGCAGGCAAGAAATGTGCTCTGATGATCCACGTGGCAGAGGGCTTCTGTAACCTATACCATGAGGTCACATTTCAGTACCGGGAGCAACCGAGATTGAAGTCATGATTTAAACCACTGGAGTAAATATAGTTGGTACATTAGCACATCGCAGACCTAACTTGGGGGATTATGTCACAGGATATATTTTCTGAATTGTCTCAAATACAATCTTTAGGTCTCCTGGTTATTACCATGGTGATGTGGCTCCAAGTCGGCATTGAAACCTCCCAGAGCATTTTCTAATCAGAACTGAATGAATGAAATGTTCTCTCTACCTTAAGTGAAGTCAGTTTGCCCTCAGATCGAACATTCTGTATGGAACCAGATGGGCAGTTTGGGCTTGGGATGCATGTGTTGAATTAAAGATGTTGTATGGACCAGCCTTTCTTCAGCAGAACCTCGGATGCTCTTATGCTGGACTGGATTAAATTTAACTTGCTTCATTTCATAGAATCATGGAATGGTTTGGGTTGGAAGGGACCTTAAAGCTCATCCAGTTCCAACCCCTGCAACAGGCAGGGGCATCTTCCTCTAGACCAGGTTGCTCCAAGCCCCTGTGTCCAACCTGGCCTTGAACACTGCCAGGGATGGGGCAGCCACAGCTTCTCTGGGCACCCTGTGCCAGGGCCTCAGCACCCTCACAGAGAAGAGCTTCTCCCTATGAGCTCATCTCAGTCTCCCCTCTGGCAGGTTAAAGCCATTCCCCTTGTCCTGTCCCTACGGGACCTTGTCCAAAGCCCCTCTCCAGGTTTCCTGGAGCCCCTTTGAGCACTGGAGCTGCTCTAAGGTCTCCCCTTCAGGAGCCTTCTCTTCTCCAGGCTGATCCAGCCCAGCTCTCTCAGCCTGGCTCCAGAGCAGAGCTGCTCCAGCCCTTGTAGCATCTCCGTAGCCCCCTCTGGACTTGCTGCAACAGCTCCACATCACTCTTGTGCTGTTGCCCCACAGCTGGATGCAGGGCTCCAGGTGGGGTCTCACAAGAGCAGAGCAGAGGATGACAATCCCCTCCCTCAACTGAACATAAAATGATTTCTCCACTGCCAGAACAAGCCTCCTGTGTCAGCCCAGAGCTTGTCGCAGGATGGAGTCCTCCAAACTGTTCTGCAGGCTCATCTTGTTGGAGGGCTATGCTGAGGAAACTCACTTTGTCCCTTGTCCTGCAGCAGAACCAAGTTGTGAGGAATAAAAACTGTTGTAAATGGGACTCTTGGAGAGAAAATTGTACTGCAGCAAGGGCTGTATGGGCTAAATTTAGCCATTAAAATCAACAGTAAAAAAACACATCCTTCTCTGAGCTGGAATGATTCAATTTGACCAAAAAGAAAATTGTTCTCTTATTAAGCTAATTGTATCTCCCAATAAAAAGGCTTCAAGCTGACCCTGGCCCTAAAGCTGCCTTGGGAAGCCAAGAAACCAAGAGATTGCAGCCAGGTGCTTCATAAAGCCATGGCTCTGACTGTTTCTCTTACCCTGGCAAGAGGCAAAGCAGCCAGGCTTCTAGAAACACGCTAGCGAGTGCCTCTGGTCCTCCTCTCCCAAATCCATGTTTCCTGCTTTGTTTTACCCTGTTTGAGCCAGGGCTGTAATGATAATGGTTTGTTTCCAATGCAGGTCCTGAAGCATTGCCGCTGCTAAGGCAGTTTGAAAGGCGGAGGGACCAGTCCCAAGTCTAACCCAAGACAAAGCTGAGACTTTCTGATGGTGAACTCCCCAAAACAAGTCCCTTCCTGGCTGCTGGACTGTGGCACAGGACGTGTGCGATGGATGGAAGCTTCACTGCTCTGCCCCTGCACAAAGAACTTGTTATATGGCAAACTGCAGTAACCTGGAGCTTGTGGCAGACATGCTGGCTGGGGTGCAGGACCCATGGTAAGCTCACATCTCTCTGGGGGCTGATTTACCAACTGGTGCTTCCTGTGCCCCAGGTACCTCTATTGAGGGCACACCAAGAACTGACTGCTCAGGGCCCTGAGCTCACATTGCTATCCCCTCTCCAGCACAGACCAGGATTCCTGATGCTGTTGCTAAGCCTCTGCTTCCTTCCCAGTTCCTAACCAACCTTCAAAAATATCCCCGAGTGGGTGAAGCTACCCTGGAGAATGCCTTTGTGGGAACAGTCTAACATTAGCCCTGCAGAGGGGACAGACTGATCATTTCAGGCTCTTCCTCCCTCATGCTTTTCTACTCCACTTCCTTCTAGTTCCTTTGCTATCCCTGTCGTATGTTTTTCTTGCGCTGTTGGGTTTTTCCATCGCTGACACTCCTTGGCACACACAGCTTTAGAGTGTGGTCGCAGCCGGCACTGATTTGCAAGCTTTTGTTTCAGCTCACTAATACTTGCATGCCGTTTTCCCTCTGAGGATCCGATTTTGCATCATTCCATGGAAGTAATTCAGAGCCCACAGGGGAATGGAAAATTTTAGGATCCCATCTGAAAGGAAGAACACGGAGTTGCACTGAAGGTGTTTAAACTACATTAGAGGTGGCAGAATTGGGAGTGAGATCCCAGCATCCTGCTTAACCCTCTGGTGCTGCTGGTTTCTTGTCTGGAGCTGTCCCATGGGATCCCTGTAGTTGAAGTCTGGCTCCTTGCAGCATTGGGGTGTTCAGATTGGGCTTGCCTCGGGGTTTCCTTTACCCACGTTATTCCGATGGTAGCGATCCCTGCTGAAAGCTGATGTGCCAAGTCTGTCACTGTTCCTTTACAGCCATAGAAATCATGGTAATGATAGAACAAGCTGCGAGGTGGGATGTGGGAAGCTGGGATTCTCGGGGCGCTCGGGGATGTCGTGAGGCCCCGGTAATGCACTCGATGCTCCCCCGGGCACTGCGGGAGTGCCTTGGGGATGGAGCCGGCGGTGAGGGGAGGCCGGGAAGGGGCGACGGGACCGAGGGCGAAGCCTCCGCAGGAGGCTCGGTCCCGGTCCCTGCCATTCCCCCCCCCGCCTTCACCGAGGGGATGGGGCGGGTGGGGGGGACCGGGGGCGGTGACAGCGGTGCCGGGGAGACGTCAGGCGGAAAGGAAGAGCCCGCAGGCTGCGAGAGGGGCCCGCTGCCGTCTGAGCATGCTCCCGCGGGGGCAGCGACGGGATATATAACGGTGCCCAGGAGCCGGCGGCGGCAGCAGCAGCGGAGGACGGTGGGAGCCTCCGGTCCGCTCTCCGGTCCGCTCTCCGGTCCGCTCTCCGGTCCGCTCTCCGGTCCGCTCTCCGGTCCGCACCGCACCGCACCGCGTCTCACAGCACCGATCGGCTCCAAGCTCTGCTTCGCTCCTCTCCAAGCTCCACTCCGCACGGTACCGCACCGCTCCCCGCGGTACCGCACATCTCCGATCAGCGCCGACCCGCACCTCTCCGAAGAGCACCGCTCCTCTCCGCATCTCTCCGCGCGGTTCCGCTCCGCGCTTCCCCGTTGCCCGCCGGCCGGAGCCTCGGTGCCCGGTACGGCCGAAGCTCCGCGTCCCGCTCCGCCGGCCCCGGTCCCCGCGGCGGACGCTCCCGCGGGCGGCAGGATGGCCGCGAAGCCGGCCGAGCTGATGGGCATCTGCTCCAGCTACCAGGCGGTGATGCCGCACTTCGTGTGCGTGTCCGAGGAGTTCCCACCGCCCGCCCGCCCCGCTAAGAATCCCAAGGGAAAGCTGCGGCGGCCGCGGCAATCGCGTTTCAAGACGCAGCCGGTGACTTTCGACGAGATCCAGGAGGTGGAGGAGGAAGGGGTGTCCCCTATGGAGGAGGAGAAGGCCAAGAAGTCCTTCCTGCAGTCGCTGGAGTGCCTGCGGAGGAGCACCCAGAACCTCAGCCTGCAGCGGGACCGCCTCGGGAGCTGCCGTCTCCGCAACAGCCTCGACTCCAGCGACTCGGACTCGGCTCTCTGAGGGTTGCCCGGCTCGGTGGGACCCGATGGGACTCGATGGGACCCGGCCCGGCCAGGACTGGGCTGCAAGGGAGCCCCGGAGGCGGGCAGCCGGGTCGGGATGTTTTCTAAGAAAGCGCTTGTACCTTCGTTTCTATTCGATTGTATGAAACTCTCCGTTAAAAAGACAAAAAAAAAAGAGAAATCTTTTCTATTCGTTAGAAGAAATGAGCTGTTTTAGATGCATTGAGCTGCTGGACTTTATATTTATTTTTGCATTTAAACCGTTGACTGCATTAATTTAATATGTTTCTACCTGATTGTCTGTTATTATTTCCATAAAAGAGTAATAAAATCTGATATATTTGCACAGTATTTATTCGACCATCCTTATTTGGGGGATCTGGCTGTCCTCTCTCAGCTCCCTTTACCCCTTTGAGAGCCAAAGGGATTGAAAGGCTGCTGGTAGCTAGTGCAGGACCAGTGATGCTTTCTTCGGGGATGCTGCTTGGAGAGGTTTTGCAGCCTGTACCGACAAGTAAAAGCTTAATGAGACAAGAACCAAGTTAGGCTGGGTTTAGACAACTTTATTTGCTGGTTTGGGATCTTTGTGTTAACCCAAATGGACTTTTCAGGAGTGTTTATAACTGATTGTGTTGGGAATTTCATGCAACTGGGCAAGCCTCGTGCATTCCCTAGTGTACGTTCTGTTCCTATCCAAGCTGCTTTTGTCCCTTCTCTTGTCTTTTCTGACCTCTAAACTGTTTAGTGCTGCAGGCGTGGTTGGTAGTTGGATAGAATGCAGTTTTATTTACTAGAGCAAATGGTACTATATGGAAAAGGAAGGGCATTTTGGTGTGGTGCAGGAGTGAAGTTGTGTGAGGGGTGCATGTGTGTACGTGCGTGTAAGGTTTTGTAAGACAGTGTGTGGTGTGTGTGCCAAAGAGCATCTGAAGCTCTCTGCAGCATGAAAAGCAAATTCCCAGACTGGGAATCTGCTCCCTGTGTTTTTCTCCATTCTCTTCAAATACTCCTGTGCTAACAGTGTAATCCCAGGGGAGCACATCTCCTCCAGGCAAGCCCCCGGCAGCTGAAACTTCCCAGTTCTAGGTATTAGCTGATAGAGAGCTGTAGCCTCTCACTAACTGATACCACTAAGATTTCCTGGGGAGTCACAGCTTTTCTTACACCCTGGTGCAATCACACTGGTCAATAGGGACCAGAAGGATCCTGTGAGCTGGTCGGGGGAGGTAAGGCTGGGGCAGAGCAGAGAGATGACTATGATGTGGATGGAGACCAGGGTGCTCAGCCAGGGCATTCATGGACTTGTACCTGCTGGGTACCAAAGTGCAGCCCGATGGTGGCTCCTGCTCCAAGGCTGTCTGTAGCTTAAAGCCGAGGAAAGTCAGGAGGGGAGGGCACACACTTGGTTTTGGACAGGTCCTTCACCAAGTCTTGCAAGCACAGGAGGAGTTTTAAGCCCTCCCTTGCAGCAGGAGAGCTAGCTGAGCTCCAGGACCAGGATCATGCATGCGATTCAGCAGGCAAGGAAACAGGTCTGCGCTCTGACCTGACCTCCTTGTAAAACAAGCGTTTAAATACTCTAAAGCATCCTGCCTGTCCCCCTGCATGCAGTGGGAACAGCTTGTTTCCCTTTGCTGTCAGACCCTGCTGGCTGCTGTGCAGACACAGCACATACATAATCACCATCCAGTACAAAGCAGCCTGACCTCCAGAGCAGCTTTCAGCCAACCCAGACTCTGTCAAAAACAATCACTTACCAGCAGCGGGGCTAATTTTCCTCAACCAGCTCCTTATGCTGTTACAGTACTGGGAGTCTGGGGTTTGTGAAAGGGTTGGAAGCATCTATGGGAGCTCTATAGCCTAAATGTTGGGTAATGTACACAGTGGGAAGTGAGCTCTGTGAGAGAACCCAAGTTTGTGTAGCATCCTCCCTGTACCGCAGCTTTCAGGCTCCTTTTTGTCTTGCTTTCAGCTCTGCTCCGTATCCCCCTGATACAAAGTGTGCGGCAGCTTCAAGAGGTTGTGAGCACACAATCTTCTTCCCTGCTCATCACTCCTGCTAGCAGCTGGGATTAAGTCATAGCAGGTCATTTACCATCACCCTTCCTACCCCATTCAGTAGGCATAGGAGGCTGTGCTGTGCCAGCCGAAGCATCAGGGATATGCTTCCTGGAAGGTGGAAATAGCCCTGTTCCCTTTTCTGTTTCAAGAGACAAACGTGGATGTTAACACAGAGGACAAAGCGGGTTTGAGGATCTGTTGTCACAGATCATTTGAGGAAAAGCCATATTCCAGGGGTTAGGCTGAATACATAAGTTTCTTTTCAACTGCTCTTTGTTAACATTTCTCTGCTCCATCTCAAAGGCAATAACAGGGGAGATGCCAAGGCTAAAGATAGGCTAGCATTTATCTGCAGAACAGCTATGATCGAGGCAAAAGGGTGAAAAGCCAGAGTGGTTTAGCTCCGTCCTGGAGAGGCCTTGGAAAAACAAACCTCCCATCCAGTCTTCCTGTGCTGCTCATTTTGAAGGTTTCGCTTGCAATGGTTTTTAGCACCATGGATACCTGTCCTGGAAGGCCTATTACATTCACTTTACTGAGGGCAGTGATATGTACCAAAGGGGTTTGAGTCTGTCACCCACTACAGGCTTGAGATGTGGGTTGTGCATTTCCCTTTAGCGATTTTCACAGCTTAAAAGCATCCAGCAGGTGCCACTTAGGGTGATGCTCGGCAGGGCAGTGACACAAGCAGTTTGTGTCTGTATAGGATGGAGCTGGGATCCAAGTGCAGAATGGGTCTCAGGGCAGAGGGGAGCACCCAGGGGTGCCTTCAGCCCCATTGCTCCAAATCATCTTTAATGGGACCTGCATTTTAACCTCGTGTTTCTTCATGTGTAAATCACCCTCTGCAGTGAGAGGAGCACTTGGTGGGTGAGTAAAAGCTTGAACTTGAAGGCAATTCTTTCATTGTCTTCCTGATTTGGGTCCAGCCCCCTTTGAACCAGTCAGCATCTTCCCCCTGTTCTCATGTTGAGATGCTGTGCTAGTGTAGAGCCACTCATGCTGGTGTGGTGGATCTGAACCTCTGCACCTTACTCTGGCCTGACCAGCACAGAGGGGATCTAAATGGTGCAGCATCATTGCTCTCCTGGCACTAGGAAAACCCCAAATCCTCTCTCTGCAAATTATGGACAAGGTTTTTCTACCTTCCCCCCCCCCCCCCCCCCCCCCCAAATATTTTAGCTCAATTTGACTCCGCAATTCATGGAGTATTTCTGGTTGCAATCCAGTGGGGCTGAGGGCAGCCTCCTCTCCTCACTGTGTCCCCACCATGTCTGCTGCTGGATAACTTCTCTCACCTCTGGGTTCCCAGTGACTCAATGGGGACACTTCATAGTGGATTTGTTATCAGGAACAAATACAGGTTGGTGCTTGTCATTCCTGCAGGTTTCCATGCTGGGATCCTGGGAACATGTTTAGGAGCTGGTTAATGATGACGTCTCCCTCACCAGTGCTGTGGGTCTGATCCTGGAGGAGCACAGTGGAATCACTGCAGGACACTGGGTAAGAAACAACACAGTCATTGTTATCTATCCTCCAAAGCAACAGTAGAGCCAAGAAACCGCTCCTCTGAGAAGGAAATAATCAGGAATCCAGGAATCACACAAGCAAGGAGAGGTTTCCTTCTGCAATAGGAGGCCAGACAGAGCAGGGAGCTTGCCAGTGCTTCATCAAGCAGTAATGTGTGGTCTTTCCCTTCCGCTTGAGCAGCCCCCTAAGTTGGGTGGTTAAACTTGGGATAATGAATTATGGGAAAGAATTAATTCCCAAACAGCATCACATCACATGTATGTGTGTGTCCCTGTGCCTGCTCTGTCTAGTCGAGACCGAGTGCTGCTAACAGAAGGGCCCAGCTCTTGGCTATAGAGCAAAGCACCTCCGAGTATTTAATTGACAGTGCAATCAGTTTAACTGGTCCTAGGGGAGAAGGAAATAAGTCCTGCATAACCAGGAACAGTTCCTTGTGCCAGAGCATCATTAAACGTGTCAACTTTTAGGCTATTAAGGGTGTGAACTCGGTAATTAAGCACTTGTGACTGTTGCCTAGCAAATGTCATGGTGTGTTATAAATAGAGTAGGGTCAGATCCTGATGTTGGCTCTGCTGGTGCCAGACTGGCTTTGCCCCAGCTCCGCTCTGGAGTTGATCTGGTTTTTCTCCTTGAGCATTCATGTTCTTAAGGTCCTTTCCACCCCAAACTGTTCTATGGAGCAGGAGCCGGTGGTGGCAATGGGGAGAGACTGGAGGAGCTGAGCAAGAGGGGAAGGGGCTTTCCTTTGCCTCCTCCATGAGTCCATACTGACACAAGGCTACAGAAGACTTCCTCTGAAACCAAACCAAGTTCTGATTTCAAACCAGACAAGATCTACCGCAATAACTTACAACTGCCTTGAACAGAGATTCTTTGTCTGGAAATGTTTGCATTGAAGAGGTTGCAGTTATTTATTAGGAACAGGCAAAAGAGAGCTTTGATTCCTTGGCTTGATTTAAAACCCCGTTGTTGTGGAAGATCTCTTTTCTCTTTCTTTTTTTTTCCCTTCCTCATGAAGAAAATGACCTTTCTTGGGCAGGAGGGAAGGCGATTGGCGAGAAGGGAGAGAACACAGCTCGCTTGTGAAACAGCTCTTGGCTAACGCAGAGCCATGCGAAGGATGTTTATGTGCTTGTCACTTTGAATCTTGGGTTCTGGCAAGTCTGTTTTCCCTTTGAGAAGTATTTGGAGGTCTTGACCATGGTCGTTAAAGATCCATTTCAGTCTCTTTTCACAACAGCCTCTAATTGAGGGGAAATTCAGGGAGGTAACATGGTTTCCCCACTATTCCTTGTGTTAAAGCAAACGGAAAGCAGCATCGGGATCACAGGTTATCGCTCGAGCTTACTGTTAAACAATTGCTGTTGAGATAAGTTGGATGCATTTCAACTCTGTATGGCTGGCATTTACCATGGGAATCCATGCAGGAGGGGTTCCACATTGCTGCAGAAGTGGTATCACAGTGACCTGCACCACTCCAAGGTGCTCTGCGCTTTGGATGCAGGATGGATGGTCGGGTTTTGGAAGGGATGGAAAGATGCAGAAGCAGCGAAACCTGGAAGGATACAGCCCTGTCCCTTTGCAGGGAGGCAGCTCAAGCCAAGTGATTTGGGAATGGAGCTGCTGGAGCAGAACCAAAGGGTGCAGGGAAAGGGGAGAGGCAGGAAAGAAAGGAAGAAAGAAGACAAAAATACCCAGCCTCGGAGAGAAATGGGATGGGGCCCGCCTGCCTAAGAAGGCAAACAAGAGCCTGGTTTTAATCAGCTTCCATTAGTAGCACCCCTGAGTTGATGCACATTTGGGATCCAACAACGTGAAGTTTTGCCTGTTCTGAAGCATATTGACATTTTTTATGGGGTATTTTTGTTTGTTTCCCAAAATACATTGAGGGTTATCAACCGGCTCCTCCTTTTCCCAGAAAAATCAACCCAAAATAACCAATCTGAGAGCTTTAGGAGTTATTATTTTTATGACTATGTCTATGCATGTGTTTACTCTTGGATGTATTTTTACCATGCAGAGGAAGCAAGCAGGCAAAGCAGGAGAGGTGGCAGGATTGCTGAGATTTCGGCTTAGCTTTAGATGGAAAGGATGCTCTGGGGTGCAGAGCAGAGGTGATGGAAGTTGGGGTTCCTGGGATTTACAAAACCATAGAATGGTTTGTGTTGGAAAGGACCTTAGGATCATCCAGTTCCAACCCCCTGCCATGGACAGGCACACCTCACACTAAACCATGGCACCCAAGGCTCTGTCCAACCTGGCCTTGAACACTGCCAGGGATGGAGCATTCACAACTTCTCTGGGCAACCCATTCCAGTGCCTCACCACCCTCACAGTAAAGAACTTCTTCCTTATATCCAATTTAAACTTTCCCTGTTTTAGTTACTTAATTTACTGCTTGTTTTGGCACAGAGAATGGTCTTGTGCTTACAGGGAGGGATGGAGAGCTAGGGAGAGAACACTGCTCCTGACCCTTCTATTGGTGCACTGCATGGCCCTAAGCAAGCTGTTTGTCTCTGGACCTCAGTTTCCCTGTAGGAGAACTGGGAATTGCAGAGGCTTGGTTTGCTGATCCCTGTAGGTGGAGGTCTATTGCTTTGGAGCCAAGGGAGATGTGTTTGGTTGGTGAATGGAGAGGACTTGGATTTATTCAGGTGCCGAGGTCTAGCGTGAGGCATTCCTGCCCATGGCAAGGGGTTGGAACTGGATGAACTTTAAGGTCCTTTCCAACCCAAACCATTCTGTGGTTCTATGATTGGTATTCACACATTGCATGTGGCCTTCTTAGGTGTCCTATTCCCTTGTTCAAGGGGGCCTGAGTCTGGATCAGGGAGGAAAGAGGGCTTCATGTGATCATCCAAGAGCAGAGGGTGACATCGTGTCTGAGCCGAAACATGGTCACTCAGGAGTTAAGTGGGAAGGACCTGTAGGACACCAAAGTACCTGATGCCTGAGTAGGTCAACCAGGAGAGGATCAATGCTTTATGTGAAATGAAAGCTCCTCAGGGAGCTCTTGATTTAGCTGAAGGAACGCACAGATGCAACGAGAAGGCACTTTGCAATAGGGATAATCAAGCATTCAGATTTCATGGCTCTGTAGGGTGAAACATCCTCCCCATATCCTCTAGAGTAAAGCCTTAGCTTCAAGGAGGAAAGAGTGAAAAAGGCTTGCAGATATCCAGGCTCTGGAGGTTAGGAATCCATGATGAATTTAACCACCAGAAAGGCTTTTCAAAGAGAATTAAAATAGCTAGCATGGTTAAATTGTAGATTAAAGAATATTATTAGAAGTAAAACGATGTCATGCAAAAAGGAGAAGTCATGTCCAAGGGGGGGAAACAGGAAGGATCATAAATACTGGGCTGTTCAATGTGAAATCATAATAAGACATGCTTAAGAAAAGAGTTTGGAGAATGGCTTGTGAAAGGCTTGAAGCTTCTGCTATAAACTAGTGCAAACACACTGAAGGAAGGAAGCTTGATAGGAAGTCTTCGTTCCTCTGGTTGAATGGGGACTAAAGTGAACACTTAAGGAGGATAAGGCAGTATCAGAAGAGCTAAATCTATTCCCTGCAACATTGTAAACTACTTACACTTGTCTATGTATTCAATATGAAATACTTTAAAGCTACTGATGGTGAAAGAGATGCTAGTCATTGGGATAGTCTTAAGTCAATGTGTTACTCAGCAATTAAGTGATGAGAATGTTGACAATTACTAGGCAAGAAATCAAGAGTAAAACACAAAGTCTTAATCTGGCAGCTATCTAAAATGCTCTGGTACCTTGAATATCCTGCTTGGGTCTAGTTGTTTAATCCAAAGAGGTATCTCTGTTTCCTGCTGTTGAGCAGAATTCAGTGGAGTGAGGCCTTTTGGTTTGGGAACAAAAAGACAGGAGGAGATGCAGGACTTTGTGAATAGTTCATGAAGATCAGTGAGGACCTTCTTAATGATTTCTGGCAATACAAGAGCTGCAGCAGTGTGTGAGTTACTGAGCAGCAGGTTTAGGACAGACTAAAGGAAATACTTCTCTTGCGCAATGAGTAACTGAATCACACAATTCACTGTCAAAGGATGCTGTGGATGCCAAAGGGACTAGCCTGCTCCCAGTGCTATTAGGGGAATTCCTAGGAGAAAGGTTTATGCAGAGCTGGTAATGATTGCATGGGGATGGCAGACAAAAGGCTGTGCTGGCAGCCTCAGCTGCTCTGGGGCAAAGCCCTGTCCATCCCGTGTGGGACACAAGGGATACCTGTCCAGGCAGAGCAAGGGCAGGTCAGGGGTGCTGATCCCCTGCCAATGCTCCCCAGGCAGCTCTTGGCGAGGGGATAATCCTCATGGCTGTTCTATGGGGAAGAGAAGCTGTGTGGAGACCTCAGAGCAGCTTCCAGTGTCTGAAGGGGGCTACAAGGATGCTGGAGAGGGACTCTTCATCAGGGATGTAGCGATAGGACAAGGGGTGATGGATTCAAACTGAAACAGGGGAAGTGCAGGTTTGGGATAAGGAAGAAGTTCTTCTCTGTGAGGTTGCTCAGGTGCTGGCACAGGGTGCCCAGAGAAGCTGTGGCTGCCCCATCCCTGGCAGTGTTCAAGGCCAGGTTGGACACAGGGGTTTGGAGCAACCTGTTCCAGTGGAAGGTGTCCCTGCCCATGGCAGGGGGTTGGAACTGGATGGGATTTAAGGTCCTTTCCAACCCAAACCAGTCTGGGATTCTGTGATTCTTTGGTGGAGCACCAGCCCATTCCCCACACTGCTCCAGCTCTCTAACACTGGTGTGGTCCCTCTGAGAGCATTATTGATACCTGCCATGGAGGGAGGTGTTCAAGGCCATGGTGTTTGCTGTACAAATGCTGTGTTAAGACCAATTCTGTTAGGAGCAAGGGAAGCTCTTCCAGGGCTTGTTGCACTGAGACACCCAGCTGATAGGGCTGGGCTGAGGTGAGAAGCTTTCCTTCTCTGCCCTGCAGTGATGCCATGTCCATGGTGTGCATTTGCATCTCTGCTGACTGGTTCGGTTCCTTTCAAGTGCCTGGAAATTCAGCTTTTATAAGCAGAAAGCAAAGATTTCTGTCTTCGTCCTTCCACATCCCTGTGGACATCAGCTTTATCTCCTACCCTGTGCTTAATTCCTGTGTAGGCACTTAGAGGCTGATCTTAAAGTGAGCATCAGCACCACCTCCATAACACATCTAAATAAAGCAGAAGTCGGGTGCCAGCATATGGTTCCTTTCCAAATGCCATGTTGGTCCTGCTAGAGAAAATGGTTATTTTCCTAGGCTGGAGAGTCAACATTTCATGGGGCACGATTAGAAACATAAAATGAGTGTCCAAATATAAAGAACTGGGCCAAATGCTGCAGTGACTCAGTAACTGCACTTAATAAATGGAATTATACTGAGCGGGGAATAAATCACCCCAGAATCTGGCTCCGGGTTCGTTGCTGGAACCTAGACAATAATAACAGGTAGGCCAGGATCGCATGTGAAAAGCCAGGATTGTGCTTTTCCCTGCTGTTACCAACTGTGCAGTGCCTATTTTTATCAAGGATGTTCCCTGCTCACGTACGATGGGCTGAAAGCTCTCGTCCCCGTGCGAGGCCCCCGCTTCCTATACAAACAACCCCATAGACGTGTGCGAGGTCTTGGCTGATGCTCGTAGCTCTCCTTGACGTATTTCCTGCTGCTTATCTGCTGGGCTTGAGCAGTGTTAGTCTGGAGAGGGTCCCGGTGTTGCTGAGCCTGTTGGACCAGCTCAGCTCCCCCTCTGGTTTCCTCATGCGTTAGCAAAGAGTGATGGTCTCAGAGGACCATGACCTACTGACCAGCAGGCAGGCTGAAGAAGAAGGCTGCCAGCGTTGTGCTGGTCCCTGGTGCAGGATTCCCTATGGAAGTCACTGGGGATGGGAGGTCCGGCTGGCTTTCCTGCAGGAACTGTTCGCACTGCTCTGACAGAGCCTTCAGGGTTGTGTTGTTTGAAGTTTAAACACTGTTCTGATTTAAAACAGCCCAAATGCTCTCACAGCAAGGAAAGGTCAGGGTTCACTGGTGCTTGGGAGCCCTCTGGTTGCTGGCCATCCTTAAGGAGCCTGCAACATGCTGCTGCATCCTCTGTGAGCATCTTAAGACCATGCTGGGTTGAGGAAGCCCCTCCAGCTCAGACTGCAGTGAGCTGGCTCCTCTTAGCTTCACTGCAGACTGGAAGCTACACGGCTTCCCAGGCTGTTTTAGCTCATTCTGTGCACATCAGCAGGCTGTGTGGAGAGGAGGGTAGGACTCAGGACCTTTGGGGACTATTTTCTGCCATTAGATCCCTGTGAAACACCAGGTTTGGGTTGTTAAAGGAGTATATGCCGTCCAGCTTACAGAAAGCGACCTCTTTGGGCTCTGTTCCTCCAAATATAAATAAGGTTGACATAATGTTTAGCTCAGCCTTCCCCAAGTACATTTTGTTTCGTGAGGCTCTGGTTTGTTCGTGTTCCCAGCTGAATAAAGCCTGTCCTGAGGACGCAGCCTGCGGAGCAGAGCACCCCTTCCCAGTGCCGCACGCCCCATCCATCACACGGTGTCCTGCTCTTCCCTGCCATCCTCACGAAGAGAACAACCCTCATGGAAAGCTGTAACTCCACTTGATGTCTGCGCTCCCTGCACACAGAGTTGTGTGCTCGGCTCAGCAACTGTTTGTGCCTGTAACACCAGCAGATAGATTCATGTTTCCCATCTTGCTCTCTCTTTCAGCCCGACGCGTGCTCAAGTGGGGCAGCTCGTCAGACTCAGCCTCCTCCTCAGCAGCTTGTAAGTACATCACGGTTCTCAAAGCCAGGGTTATTTTTACCATCTCCCTCTGCTTGTCGGTGGCACTGATTTGCAAGCAGCTCTCACAGCTGTGTCCCAGCCACCACGTGCTTCAGCCAACAGCTTCAATTATACCTAATGGGGTAGGAGCATGGCACAGGCAGCCTGGGTGAGGGATGTCTGTGCCCTGGGGAGGGGTGAGGTTTCTCTCCCCATCCTCAGCCTCATTTTGCAGTTTACCTGATGCAGCCTCAGCCAGAATCAGGCCTTCCATGGGGGCTGCTTCACCTGATGTGTGCCTGTGGGAACCTCTGTGTCGTGCCTGATGCACTGTGGAGATCTGCCCTCCTAGCTATTAGCCAGGCTAATAAATGGTTAAAAGGGTGGTGTCATAGTCAGGGGTTTGGGTGTCTTGAACACGGAACCCAAGCTTGTAGGCCAGGTCTAGTGGGGGCTGGTGGAGCTGCTCTGATAAAGAAGGGAAAGAGCAGTTTTGGTAGGAGGCTTGCCAGACTGGTCAAGGAGGCTTTAAACTAGATGTGTTGGGGGAGGGGGGCATCATTCCGTCCCAACACACCCAGTCAGTTGCCAGAACCTATAATAAATGCTTGGAGCAATGTAGAGATATCCCAGCTGCTCCAGCCAATGAGCCAGCTTCAGTTGGAGCTCGGCTCCGATGCCTCTATACAAATGCCTGTAGCATGGGGAAGAAACAAGAGGAATTAGAGATGTGTGCGTGTCTACGGGGTATGATATAACAGGCATCACAGAAACATGGTGGGATGACTCCTATGACTGGAGGTTACAGGCTCTTTAGAAAAGACAGGCCTGGCAGGCAGGGAGGGGGAGTTGCCCTTTCTGTTAGGGATAGGCTGGAGAGTATGGAACTCTGTGTGGGGACAGGTGAGCAGTCCACAGAGAGTTTGTGGGTCAGGGTTAAAGGGAATATGGCTATGGGAGACATTACTGCAGGGATCTGTTACAGACCACCTACAGGAGAACCTGAGGATGAAGCACTCCATAGACAGATAGGAAAAGCCTCACGCTCGCAGGCCCTTGTTCTCATGGGGGACTTCAACCACCCTGACATCTGTTGGAAGGGCGGTACGGCCCGGCACAAGCAATCCAGGAGGTTCCTTGATTGTGTAGAAGACAACTTCCTTCTGCAAGTAATAGAGGAGCCGACAAGGAGAGGTGCCATGCTTGACCTCGTGCTCACCAACAGGGAAGGGCTGGTTGGAAATGTGACTCTCCAGGGCAGCCTTGGATGCAGCGATCATGAGATGCTCGAATTTGAGATCCTCAGGACAGTGAGAAGAGCGTGCAACAAGCTCACTGCCCTGCACTTCAAAAGAGCAGACTGGCCTCTTCAGGAGCCTGCTTAGTAAGGTTCCATGGGATACAGCCCTAGAGGGCAGAGGGGCCCAAGACTGTGTGCTGATATTCAAGGATCACCTGCCGCAAGCTCAGGAGTGTTGTATCCCAACCAGAAGGAAGTGCAGCAGGAGGACCAGGAGACCTCCTTGGATGGATAAGGAGCTCCTGAGGAAAATTCAGTTGAAAAAAGAGGCTTATAATAAGTGGAAGCAAGGACAGGTGGCATGGGAAGAGTACAGGGATGTTGTCCGGGAAGATAGGAACCAGGTTAGGAAAGCTAAGGCCCAATTGGAATTAAACTTGTCTAGGGGTATTAAGGATATCAGGAAGGGATTCTATAGGTACATAGCAAATAAAAAACAGACAAGGGAGAATGTAGGCCCCCTCAGGAAGCTCTCAGGAGAATTGGCTACACAGGGTTTGGAGAAGGCTGAGGTTCTGAATGACTTCTTTGCCTCGGTCTTCACTGGCAAAGGCTCTGACCAAACCACCCAAGTCTTGGAAAGCAGATGCAGGGACTGTGAGAATGAAGACCCTGCGCCCATTGTAGGAGAGGAACTGGTCTGAGACCATCTTAAAAACCTGAATGTGCACAAGTCCATGGGTCCTGATGAGATCCATCCGCGGGTCCTGAAGGAGCTGGCAAATGAAGATGCTAAGTCGCTGTCCATCATATTTGAGAAATCCTGGCAGTCAGGTGAAGTTCCCGATGACTGGAAAAAGGGAAATATAACCCCCATTTTCAGGAAGGGGAAAAGGGATGACCTGGGGAATTACAGAGCAGTCAGTCTCACCTCTGTGCCTGGCAAAATCTTGGAGCAGATTCTCCTGGATGCCATGCTAAGGCACATGAAATCAACAAGGTGCTTGGTGACAGCCAGCATGGCTTCACTGAGGGGAAATCCTGCCTGACCAATTTGGTGGCCTTCTATGATGGGGCTCCAGAACTGATGGACAGGGGTAGAGCAGTTGATGTCATCTACCTGGACTTGGGTAAAGCGTTTGACACTGTCCCACACGTCATCCTTGTCTCTAAATTGGAGAGACATCAATTTGATGGATGGACCACTCGGTGGATAAAGAACTGGCTGGATGGCCACACACAAAGAGTTGTGGTCAATGGCTCAATGTCCGGCTGGAGACCAGTAACGAGTGGTGTCCCTCAGGGATCGGTGTTGGGACCGGTCTTGTTCAACGTCTTTGTTGCTGACATGGACAGTGGGATTGAGTGCGCCCTCAGCAAGTTTGCCGATGACACCAAGCTGTGTGGTTCGGTTGATACCCTGGAGGGAAGGAATGCCATCCAGAGGGACCTCGACACGCTTGTGAGGTGGGAGTTTAACCATGCCAAGTGCAAGGTCCTACACCTGGGTCAGAGCAATCCCAGGCACAGCTACAGGTTGGCAGAGAAGAGATTCAGAGCAGCCCTGAGAAGAAGGACTTGGGGGTGTTGGTGGATGAGAAAATGAACATGAGCCGGCTTCAGTGTGCGCTTGCAGCCCAGAAAGCCAACCGTATCCTGGGCTGCATCAAAAGGAGCGTGACCAGCAGGTTGAAAGAGGTGATCCTGCCCCTCTACTCTGCTCTTGTGAGACCTCACCTGGAGCATTGTGTGCAGTTCTGGTGTCCTCAACATAAAAAGGACATGGAACTGTTGGAACAAGTCCAGAGGAGGCCACGAGGATGATCAGGGGCTGGAGCACCTCCTGTGTGAAGACAGGCTGAGAAAGTTGGGGCTGTTCAGCCTGGAGAAGAGAAGGCTGCGTGGAGACCTCATAGCAGCTTCCAGTATCTGAAGGGGGCCTATAGGGATGCTGGGGAGGGACTCTTCATTAGGGACTGTAGTGATAGGACAAGGGGTAATGGGTTAAAACTTAAACAGGGGAAGTTTAGATTGGATATAAGAAAGAAGTTCTTTACTGTGAGGGTGGTGAGGCACTGGAATGGAACCAGGGCAACCCATTCCAGGAAGTTGTGAATGCTCCATCCCTGGCAGTGTTCAAGGCCAGGTTGGACAGAGCCTTGGGTGACATGGTTTAGTGTGAGGTGTCCCTGTCCATGGCAGGGGGGTTGGAACTGGATGACCTTAAGGTCCTTTCCAACCCAAATCATTCTATCTCTGACTGCCATAGCATATAGAAGAATTGAAAGATTAACATCTTTTAATTTATTTATATTTTTTATTTTAATTATTTTAATGTATTTTTGTATTTTTTTATTAAAACAGTAACACCTTTTAATTCTTGGTTTGTGTTGGAAGGGACCTTAAAGCTCATCCAGTTCCAACCCCTGCCACGGGCAGGGACACCTTCCACTAGAGCAGCTTGCTCCAAGCCCCTGTGTCCAACCTGGCCTTGAACACTGCCAGGGATGGGGCAGCCACAGCTTCTCTGGGCACCCTGTGCCAGCGCCTCAGCACCCTCACAGGGGAGAGCTTCTGCCTAAGAGCTCATCTCAGTCTCCCCTCGGGCAGGTTAAAGCCATTCCCCTTGGCCTGTCCCTACAGGCCCTTGTCCCAAGCCCCTCTCCAGGTTTCCTGCAGCCCCTTTAGGCACTTGAGCTGCTCTAAGGTCTCCCCTTAAGGAGCCTTCTCTTGTCCAGGCTGAACCAGCCCTCACAGCATCTTCGTGACCTCCTCTGGATCCATTCAGGCAGGTCCACATCCCTCTACTTAGTAAATAAGTATTTCCTGTCAAAATGTTGTGGTTTGGGTTTTTTTCTTGGCCAGCACATTGTTCATTTTTCCTGCTGTGTTGATTTTTCTTTGCCCAGCTTTAGTACTTGCTTTTGATTAAGACTGGAACAAAACCCCTGCTTTTTCCTGTCCTGCAGCAATCCATCATAGGAGGTGCAGCTCAGCAGCCTGACCCTGCTTTTCTCTCTGCTAGTGTGGGTGAAGGCATCTCCCTCCTCACCCTGGGGCTGCATCACCCTGAGGCAGCAGTGCAGTGGAGGATGCTGGTGTTGGACCATAGGCACAAAGGCAGTGGGAGATGCCCAAGGGACAGCTACAGTCCAGCTTTCAGGATGCTTGGCTTTGGTTTCCTTCAGCAGATTGAGAGCCATTTTCAGGAGGGGGTTGTTTCACCTCTTTTTCT
The DNA here is from genome assembly GCF_028554395.1 of Pezoporus wallicus. Taxonomy (NCBI): domain Eukaryota; kingdom Metazoa; phylum Chordata; class Aves; order Psittaciformes; family Psittacidae; genus Pezoporus; species Pezoporus wallicus. The sequence continues at coordinate 2,437,848 of NW_026638015.1, read as the reverse complement.
GCTTAAAGAACAGCACTTGATCTCAAGCCCAGCAAACAGAGTGGGTGCAAAGGCTGGAAAGAAACACGTGGTGCTGCACCCGAGGCAGTGGACTGAGATAACCTCTTCAATTGCTCCTGTGAAGACTGCTCAAGCCCCTCTGTCAGAGCCTAACCATTGTTCAGGCTTCTTATTTAATGCTGCTATAATAGGAAAGCATTAGGGCTCCCTTGCAGCAGGACCTGACTTCTTGCAGGAGAGCAGCCCAAGGCAAAGGCACTCGCCTGTCCTGAGGGTGCCCACTGCTCTGGTTATAAAGTCTTGCAGTGCAGACACCCAAGTGTGCCCCAGCCCTGCTGCCTCTGGGGGTGCTTTAACCTGATTAAAACTCAGGAAGAGCTCTGACCTTTTTGCGTTGCTCATCCATTAACACAGTCCCAGCCCCTGCTGCTCTCACTGCGTTCTGGCTCCTTGGAGCCACCTCAAACACACCCAAACACCCCCATAAACACACACCTTGTAAAACACAACCTACCACAAAGTGCTCCCTGGTTTTACCCATCACTTACAGATGCGTGCACTAAACACAAACCAAACGCACCGCATGCACCTCCTGCTCGAGGGCACCCAGCACCAGCTTGCTTTACCATGGCATTGCACACACACACTGAGCACAGAGCGTGTCCTCATGGCATCGGGGCTGTATTTCAGCTATGACCTGTGTGTGCAGTAAAAGATGAGCTGGGTGAGCAGCTCCATGGGGCGAGTGCTGCCTCCGGCCCAGCTTTGCTGCTGGACCTGGTTCAGCTGGCCCTTGCTGCAGCAGGAGCTGCCAGCTCAGCACAAAGACTCCTTGTAGTCTGGGGCTGCTGTGGCCAGACTGGACTGCATGGAAAACCATTGCATCAGTATTGACCCGAGCCACACGCAGAGCTCCGTGTGCATCCAGAAGCATGTAAATCCATATGATTCCTGTATGCAAATCCATAAGAGCGTATGTGCCCTATGCAGTGTAAAGCCATGTGCAAGCTTTGAGATGCTTCATACATGTGTGCCTGCATGCACACTGCATTGAAAACCTCTCTGTTGAAAGACAGGAGCAGGTAAGGCTCTTGGGGATGGTCAGGGTATAGAGGGCAGACCCCAAACTGACCCTAACCCCCCCAACTGTGGCAGGATGTTGGGACTGGATGAGCTTTAAGGTCCCTTCCAACCCAAACCGTTCTGTGATTTTAGAGGTGGGATTTGATAACACATTGGTGGCTAACAAACAAGGGTGTGGAAAACAGCCTCAGGTTCCTACTGTACGTACTGGTAGGTGACGATTACCACAAGATATTAGCTGGCCAGCAGTGGTAAAGTGACAACCCGAGGGAAAACGTAGCTGTCACTAATGGCAGTGGCACTGGGAGGCTGCTCTCTATCATGGGTATGCCCAAGGAGGCTGAGGCAGGAGGCTGGGGCTGCTCTTGGCTCCAGGGCCACTAACACCGCATGCTTGGGAGCCAAGGTTTCACCCAGGCTTCTCATACTTGATGTACACGCTGGAGCAGGATTAAACCAAGCAAGTCCAGGACAAAGCTGAGTGTGCAGGGGGCTGTTAGTAGCCCTCCCAATCCTTGGAGGTGTGAGTACCTGCACTTAAGGCTCTTGAGCTGGAAAGTGAAGAACAGGAACCTCAAATGTGTTGTTCTTAGCATAATCACCCATGTACCACTCAGCTCCTCACCAAACAAAAGGAGAGCAGCATTACCTTATGGTATTTTGGGGTAATGACTGTTGGTGCTCAAGTATTTAAGGTTTGAAGGACCAGATGAGGTAAATGCTGTTTGTTCCCCCAAAACCTGAGCACTTAGAGAAGGATTCTTGCTGGATGCAACATGAAGGTGTCAGAGCTGTCTTTTCCTTTCTGTCTCCCATCGGGAGTGCTAAGTGAGGCAGAAAACTTAGTGTAAGATCAGAGGAAAACAGGGGTGAGTGCTACAAAGACTTGGACACTGTGGGAACCTTTGCTGACACTTTGATACCCAGTGATGCTGAGCCTGTGACAAGCTGCGGATGCCGGTACCACTCTGGATCCTAGGGAAAACATGGGAGTCACTGAGAAAAGGATGATGTCCGATAGCACCAGGCTGTGGAAGAAGTAGGAAGGGCCCTGGGATAGATGGCAATAGACATGAATAAGTGTCCTCTGTTACCTGTTTTGCCCTCGATCCCACCACTGAGCCTGCTTCAAGCCCCACTTTGTGCTCCCCAGGCTGTCTGCAGGGTGTATGCGAGGTGAGGTCAGGCTTCCTTTGCAGCCAGCTGTCCTGGAACAGGGAGATGGCAAATAAAACCCCAAAGAGAAATGGTGCCTGTTAATCCTCTCTGTGTGTCCCAGTGACCTGGCTTTGTTGTTTAATAGCCAGCAGCTCTCCCTCTGTGCAGTGTTCCCTAGACACTGAATACATAAACCCTCAGCTCCTCACATATCAGGTTCCAGCAGACAGGGATCCAAAAAGCCTTTTAGAAGCAGGATTTCTGCTTGCTCGCTGGGTATTGATTGGTGCAAGGAACAAAATGCTCTTTGGGCAGTGGGAACCCACATATTTCTGTATCTTTAGCAATAAAATCAAGCCCTGGCTCCTGCAGTGCAAAGCACAGCCAGGGCACTGCATGGCAGCCTCTCACTGGGGCCTTGCTTCTCCTCCTGACAAGAGGGTGAGCAGAGAGGATTTTGTGATGAGAGATGGGGTTAACGTTTGAACTTGACTCTGCCTGTCTCTGCTTCCTTTCCATACAGCCTTGTGCTGGACCACAGCAATGTGGGCTCGTGATGCACCTCGATGTCCTGTCGCAGGGCATGAACCCGCGGGAGCAGCCCATCGCGCTCTCCATAGGGGACCAGCATGCAGCAGAAGAGCTTTGCTCTGGGCTGGTGTGATGGGGATCCAAGGCCAGACAGGATGGATCTGTCCATGGATCAGGTAAGGAAATCAGCCCTCAGAGGAGCTTGCCTGTAGAACCAGCAAAGGGGAATTGTACTGTGCAGTAGGGATGTTATCCTGGCATGCTCCTCTACACATGAACATGTGGGACATGAGGGTGCAGCAGTTGTATGCACAGCTGTGGGGAACGGCAGCAGCTTTCAATGTGTCTCTGGAGCCTCCACAGACCTCCTGGGGCTACTGTTGTCAAAGGAGAGTGGCTCTTGCTTCCCCCACAAGAAACTGGAGCAGGTTTCCCAAGGAAGTGTTGGAATCACTGCCCCTGGAAGTGTTCAAACATGCACAGGAGGCCTTTAGTGACATGGTTTAGTGGTCAGACGTGGAGTAAAGGTTGGGCTTTGTGATCTTAAAGGTCTTTTCCAACCTGGTTGTTGTTATGATTCTATGATACTATGACTGGTAGGGCTGTGCTGGAGCTACGCTGCAGGTATGGGATGCTCCAGCTTGCCCAGCTCTGGGCTGGTTTGTTGTTTAGGGCATAGCCTCAGAAAACAGGATCCCAGAACCAGCTGGGTTCAGGAGCTGTTATTTAGTAATTTGATTCATTCTTCATCATGGGTCTATATTAATTTTAGTTATTTATTTTTTAAATAAATTTTCCTTTTTATTTTATTTATGCATTTTGCATTCAGATATCTGCTTAGTGGAGGTGGTGGCGTTAGTCATGTCAATACCAGATATTGAACCTGGTGTACTGCCAGTGCTTAGAGGGCAAAGCTAAAGCCGAACCCAAAGTCAGCACTTCCTAGTCCTGGAAGCCGAAATCCAAACCAGGAGCCCCTGTGTCTTTAGGAATCTGTACCTAACATTTGAATAACTCCAGCCTAAGCCTACAGATGCTCGGCTATCCGTGGCTATCAAGTGTCTGGTTGTCTGCCCAGCACTGCTGGCTGAAGTCTCAGAGAGGACTGGCCTGACCCCACAACTGTCCTCAGTCAGGTCTCCCTGACAAGACCTCAGATACATGTCAACACACAATGCTATTTGTGTGTTATTTATCCCCCAGCCCAGCAGATAGCATTAACCTTTGGAGGGACAGGAATGAACGCTTGGGTTCAGTCCTTACTCTGCCTGATTGGGCTCTGGGAATAAACCTGATTCCCCCATATCCTGAAGGTGACTGTGAAAGCTTTGATTGCAGCTCTGTTTTGTCACCCTATGCAGGGTCTCAAGCTCTATGGAGGAGAGGAGACTTGCTGCTCTTAGCTTGGAGGCTGCAATCTAAGCCCTTGTCCGTGGCCACTCCAGCTAGCTACCTTAGCTGAATACCAGCTTGCTCTGCTGCTGCCTTAACAACCTCCTTGTGCTGTAAAGTAAGTCCTGGGAGCTTAATTCTAGGCTATGCCTGTCCATGGGTGGGAAGACACCTGGGAGATGGGCATTGCCATGCAACTGGTCTGCTTGTGAGCATAGCCCTGCTCACTGCAACCACATCTTCACTCAGCAGCAGCACATGGGGAGCTGATGGTGAGGCAGGACAGTGTGCTACTGTTTAAGCCTTCCATGGATGCTCAAAGCATCACAGAGAAGGGAAAGGATTTCAAAACCATCTCCAGGTCCTGGAGCTCACAAGAATCTTCTGAGGTGCTTATGAGACCAGGTATGGTCTCAGTCAATAGTCTATGGTACATATGCTATGGACAATATGGGATTGAGGAAGGGTGCAGGGCTTTGAATTGCTCTTTGAGATTAACCCTGGTGGTTCTTAAAAGCAATTCTTCTGGTACATTTAACACCATGGGCACAATGAGGGCTCAGGAGGCCTAAGGCAAGAGAGAGGATTGCTCTTTACATACAGGCTCAGCAAAGCTATATCCTGATGTAAGAGGATCAGACACCTGGTTCACTTGTGCATAGAGGATTTGGAGGCACTCACCCCTGCCTGCTCTGCACAATTCCAGGCTGTGAACAACGCTAATTGTGTGCAGGAAAAGTTTTGAGACTAAACAGGGAATGCATTCGGGTTCCTTTTCCTTATTTCCAGGTACAGGCTGTGTCCTGTTGGGTACAGCTAGGTCAATAGTCCCAAGCACTTTTCTGTATACAGGAGGACTAGAAACGTGTTTTCTGAGGCGAAATCGTCTTGTGCAAAGCCAAAGGCTGGGATTTAAAGCTAGTGATAAATGTGTCTTGAGCTATCACAATAAAATCCCAAGAAGCAGGGGGTTGGATAAAGTCCCAGACTGGAGTGTGAGTGTTTGGGGGACAGTGGGGCTGTGTTAGCCACAAGTCTTGCACTTTGAGTTAGTGCCCCTGTTGCAAAGCCTACACTTTGCATGTTTCTGCTCACAGCCCCGTGCTTTCCTTCCTGCTCTACAACTGCTCCCAAGGGGCCTCTGAGGATGCTGTGCAAGGATGAGGATGCTGCGTGAGTCCAGGATGAGGATCCTGGAGGAGTCCTGCCACCCCTCCAGCTGCAACCACACCTGGTGCTGCTCCCCTATGCTGTGGATTCATCCCCTGCCATGCACCTCATGCAGTCCCACTTGATGTCCTGTAGAAGAAGGCTTTCATGGCTGTTGTGGGAGCTGCATGTGCTTTGTGCCAGGAGCTGCCACCTCTGCCCATGGACACCCATCCCTGCTGCCCCTCTGCCCTTGGGAGATGCTGATTTGGGGTCACCAGGCAGCTGCCCCTGGAAGTTTTTCTGTTTCAGCAAAATTGGGGTTGTGTTGCAGGGACATCTTCACCCCTACACTGACTTGCTGCCAGCAGGCACACGTATAGACTTTGCTATATATAAATGAGCAGGGCCAGAGCTCTATTTTTAGCCTGTATTTCCCTTGCTGTGCATTTCTTGCCACTGATTTCTAGTCCTGTCTCCTTGCTGTAAAAAGTCCTGTGAGGAGTGAGGTCTATCAGAGCCAGGATCGAGGGGGGAGACAGGGGAGAAAGCTTGGCAATGGGACATGCCCCAGCACCTGTGCTAAAGCATCATAGAATACTTAGGGTTGGAAAGGACCTTAAGATCACCCAGTTCCAACCCCCTGCCATGGGCAGGGACACCTCACACTAAACCATGGCACCCAAGGCTCTGTCCAACCTGGCCTTGAACACTGCCAGGGATGGAGCATTCACAACTTCCCTGGGCAACCCGTTCCAACCCTTACACTAAGGAACTTCTTCCTTATATCTGACGTGAACTTCCACTTCAGTTTGAACCCATTCCCCCAAGTCCACACTCCAGGTAAGGAAGTCTCCAGGATGATTTTCAGTATTTAGAGCATTTAGAGCCAACCGCGCTGTAAAATGAAATCTCAGCAGCTCAACTCTACCACAGCCAACTGCTGGTGCAGGAGGGAGTGTTGGGATGAGCTGGGCATCACGAGACACTTGTCCCATCACATAAACCTCTCCTGCAGTACCAGATAAATACAGGTTTGTCCTCTCCGGGGCTGAGCTCTGCTTTCTCTTATAGCTGGTTTGGTTGGGGAACACAGGGGAAGAGCAGCTCATTTATTTTATGCCAGTACAAGATGTGTTTAGTGCTGCATGATGACTCCTCGTGCCTCAAACATTATCTGAGAGCCATCACAAATGAAGTGCTGCTTCTGCTGTGGACCAGGAGGATGCAGGGAATTTGCTTTCTGCATTAGCTTTCCATCTTCCCAAAGGCTGCCTTTGGAGGTGTTTGCAGTACAGCTTGTCTGTCCTTGCTGCTGTTTAACCTGGCTCCATGGGGACAGGAGGCGGCTGACCGAAAGCTGGAGAGGAAATACTGGTGTAGAGGGAAACAGATAAGCATAAAAGGAAGGGCTTGGCTGCAGGTGGCATGGGAAGGGGATGGAGGGACAGCTTGGGGCAGCTGTTGGGGTGTACGTGCTGCAGGCCAGCAGGAGCTGATCATCTTACCCCCTTTCATCATGGGCTGAGCGTAATGCAATCGCCCTGGCTCGTGGCTGGTTACTGATGGTAACTCGTGTCACCGTAACTCGGCTCTAAGTCCCAGCTCTTGCAATCTGACTGTAAATCTTGTTCCATTTGAGGATTGTTTTTTCTCATTGTCTTGGCTCCTGGCAGCCTCCTGTCTGGCAAAAATCTCTGCTTTTGCTTTAATAACGCTTACCGCGCTTCCTGTCTATGGGAAGAAAAAGCTTGAAAATGGGATTGCAGTATTTCTTGGTAGGCTGGGAACAGAGAGGGGAAATGCATCAATGATTAAAAAACAATCATGGCTTTCTAGCAGCTTCTTATCAGGAGGAGTCGATTTGGGAACAGGGGCCTCAGTGGAAGGAAAACACCGTGGACTGTTCTCACGGCGATGGCTTGTAGTCTGCAGGCCAAGTAATCCATCTGTGTTAGTCGGGTGGCAGGAGTTATTTGTTGTTGTTTTGGTTTAATGCATAATCATCTTGTCCTTGAGAAGCTTTTCCTAGAAGCTCTATCAGGTGCTACAGTACAATTTTAGCTTGTCTGCTTATTCCTGCTGTTCTTATTTACAGGACTTCAGCTGTTTTTAGTGCTAGTCTCAACACAAAGTTTATTATAGGTGATGTGAAACCTCAGTATCAGTTTAGCTGTTTTTCAGCTAAACAGTAAGGAGAAGCAGCAGTAATGCTCTCCCTCAGGAGCTGAAAATGCACGTGGAAATCACACAACCCTAATGCATCCAACAGCAGCATTCCTTAAGACAGCAGGTTTGTGAACTGCTCTGATTGCTGCCCAGGTCCATAGTCACACACCAACCTTAGGAGCTGACAAAAATGTCAATGAGGATGAGGCAAAATGGGGCTAATGCTAAAAATGCTACAGCTTGGTCATGACTAGGAAAAACGTGGGTGCTAGTGTGGTACAAGAGCATCACAGCAATAATAGTGCTGAGGGAGAAATCTCTAGGTGCACACTGAAGCAGGCTCCATGGGTTTGGAACATCTGAGGCAGGAAATACCTCCTGATCGTGGCTCCTTTGGAAAACACATCTCAGGTTATGATCCTTACTTGTTGCAGTGGCTTCGCAACAAACCTTTGTATTTACCCATTTTATGAACCATGGCTTTTTGTGAGTTTACACCAGTCAATTGAAAGGCAATGGAAAACTAACAGCATTTTGTATTTCCTAATCTTTATACAGGGGTTAATGTGGATTTCTAAGCAGGAAGAATGGGTGTTACATCTGGTTTTCCTCTGGGCCATGATTCCCTGAACTTTGAGTCCATGCATCCTTTTAATGCTCTGAATTTCTTTTCAGTTCAAGAGCCTGTTTGGAAGGATCCTGGTAGATCAGTCAGTGCAGCAGAGGACCATGAACTCCATCGCAGACATCCACAAGCTGCAAATCTATATCAAAAGGGGATGCACAAGATCATTTCAGCAAATAGGAGGAGGAGGAGGAAGGTAAACTAACCTAACCCCAAGGAGGCTGAGGAGAGTTAGTGAGCAGTTTGTTGGGATACTCTGCTCTTGTGAGACCTCACCTGGAGCATTGTGTGCAGTTCTGGTGTCCTCAACATAAAAAGGACATGGAACTGTTGGAACAAGTCCAGGGGAGGCCACGAGGATGATCAGGGGCTGGAGCACCTCCTGTATGAAGACAGGCTGAGGAAGTTGGGGCTGTTCAGCCTGGAGAAGAGAAGGCTGTGTGGAGACCTCAGAGCAGCTTCCAGTATCTGCAGGGGGCCTATAGGGATGCTGGGGAGGGACTCTTCATTAGGGACTGTAGTGATAGGACAAGGGGTAACGGGTTAAAACTTAAACAGGGGAAGTTCAGGTTGGATATAAGGAAGAAGTTCTTTACTGTGAGGGTGGTGAGGCACTGGAATGGGTTGCCCAGGGAAGCTGTGAATGCTCCATTCCTGATGATGTTCAAGGCCAGGTTGGACAGAGCCTTGGGTGCCATGGTTTAGTGTGAGGTGTCCCTGCCCATGGCAGGGGGTTGGAACTGGATGATCTTAAGGTCTTTTCCAATCCTAACTATTCTATGATTCAATGATGATATGATAGTTGAAACAAGACCTACAGGCCAGAGAGACTATGGTGGTGACAAGGTGGGGACACAGACCAACCATCTCAGCAGATGAAAGTGGGATCCCCATCTTCCTCTTTTTAGGTCTATCTGGGATCTGGTGGCATTGCCCCATGTAAGAAGTAACAATCAGAGAGCTGAGCTGTGACAGCTAACCCTGATGACAGCTAAAGCTCCTGGACACAGCCCAGGGGCTTGCTCTGCTCCCATTTCAAAGCATGGCACAACTCCCATTGCTGCTGTCAGCTGCTGTCTTATAGCAGCCGGATGAGCTTCCAGAAACCCTGCCCTACCACAGCCACCCAGCTTGCCCTCTAAAACCACGGGCTCAATCGTTTTTCCACTCTGCACCTAGCTCCTAGCAGCCTCAGCTCACCTCTTCCTGCCAGTTTGACCATTTAATCACCTGGAACCACGGAATGGTTTGGGTTGGAAGGGACCTTAAAGCTCATCCAGTTCCAACCCCTGCCACGGGCAGGGACACCTTGGAGCAGGTTGCTCCAAGCCCCTGTGTCCAACCTGGCCTTGAACACTGCCAGGGATGGGGCAGCCACAGCTTCTCTGGGCACCCTGTGCCAGCGCCTCAGCACCCTCACAGGGAAGAACTTCTGCCTAATATCCAACCTAAATCATACCTGTTTAAGCTTGAACCCATCACTCCATGTCCTATCACTACATTCCTATTTAGTGATTAAAAATGGTAGTGGGAAATTGGCACATTCCCTCTGCTAACCCATAAAACTCTGGCACCTCCCTCACTTCCAGGTAGCAGTGATGGGAAGATTTTGATTTCCAAAAGGCTGAGAGCAGGATCATGCAGGCAAAAAGGTGGCCAGTGCCTAGCTCCTGATGTATCACCTCTTTATGGTCCGTGGAGAACCCGTGCTCTCTGATGGACACGGTGGCCAAAGGCTGTGTCTGCATCACAGGGAGGGGAATGGATGAAGAACCAGATGAATGCTGAGTTTGAATTTTGCCCAGGGCCTGTTTGCTGCCCCCATCCCAAGTGCTAATTATAACCTGCTTATTCTGCTTCGGCCAGGGCAGATGACAAAGTGGGGTGAAACCCAAAAATAAGCAGCCCTAGAATAGCCCTCTCCACGTCTTCCTGCTAATGGCATCTCTGCAGACGACGGCTTGTTCCCCTCCAGACAAGCTTTCAGAGGCTATTTGAATCCATTTTTAGTTGCAAATAGCATTTATCAGAGCAAGTGAGGGCTGGGCGCCAGCTCCTTCACATCTTTGACAGCCCAGGGGGGACAGTCTATGGGAAATAACTGGGTGTGCTCCTACTGCATGGTCCTCTGCCCAGGGAATATAGGGACATAATAAGGAAACACGAATCTGATGGAGCAGAGCCCAGGAGCCAGTGCTCTGCTGAAGCCAGCGATTCCCCTGTCATCAACACTTGTTCCCAGGAATCAGAGCTCTTGTTCCTGTCATCAGTGGGGATGTTTTCAGATTCAATTTAGCAATTATTAGGAGGCAAGAAACAAGGCTGGCAAAGAGGTTACAGAGCCACTCACTTCTGAGTCACTGCTTAGAACGTGACCCCTGCTAATTGTGTCCCAAAGTCCTTGCTGACAGTCACCTCATGGCCGTTGGTGGTCTCCAATGAGTTCATAAATGGTTCAATGGGTCCAGAAAATGCCACACTGAACACTCACTAGTTGGCATTCTCAGGGATGCAAGCATGGAGCAAGCCATGAAGATTAAATTCCCCCTTTCCCTGAAGGCATTTTGATAACGGGCAGTGTCTGGGCAGCTTGCCCTACTGCTCCACTTCAGTGATCTGTATTGGGCTCTGGGGCTGTCATCTTTCACCAGTTCTAAATCAATTTTGAAATAGCTTAGGAGTAATGTGTGTGGTGGCCAATTTGCTGATTTCCCTAGGCAAGGGAGAAGGAGCTGACAGAAGGATGGAGAGTAGCACCAGAGATCTTGAGAACTGATAGAGATTGGCATAGGGGAAATATAGGAAATATCGCTCCACTGGTGGGGAAGAAATGTTTTACAATGAGGGTGATGAAATCATAGAATCATAGAATGGTTTGGGTTGGAAAGGACCTTAAGATCATCCAGTTCCATGGGGGCACAGCTTGCCCAGAGAGGTGGTAGATGTGCCATCCCTAGAGACATTCAAGGCCAGGCTGGATGTGGTTCTGGGCAACTTGATCTAGTTGAAGATGTCCCTGCTCTGCAAGGGGGTTGGACTGGATGAGCTTTGAAGGTCCCTTCCAGCCCAATCTGTCCTATGATTCATGATGTCTTGTTGTCCTCCAGTATTTGTCAGAGTGACTTTGAAGACCACTTGCTCCAGTCTTGATCTATTGATACTCCTTGTATTCAAATGCAGGCATCTGAAATGCAGATCAGAAGGGGTTCATGAGCAAGTGCGATGCAGAAGCCCTGTTAGCGTGTGACACATGAGAGTTTTGGATCCATGATCCTGGCCAAGTATCAGCATGGTAATGATTGATAGATTCTTTGCTACACTTGGGGGAAACTGTTGCACTTCACCAAGAACACAATAGGACCTGTTCATTTTTCTCTGTCTCTTGCCACCTGAGACCCAATTATATACTTTCCAATGCACAAAATTCATGTGTTTTGCCAGCCATAATAAACATGTCAGGATAATGCAGGAAACGACACAATGCTGCTGAGTTCTGGCTTCTTTATTATTTCAAAGGGTAAAGCCTGGTAGTAACAGAACTGACTGGATATCTAAGGTTCTATGATTCTATGGTATGTTAATGTGCAGATGGAAACAAGCCTTTAAGGAGTATTAACAAACCTTGTTCTCCCTATTTGATTCCCCTGGCTTTGTGAATGGAAAGGAAGTGAGCAGGTAGCATACATTCCTAATCATCACAAGTTTGAAGGGCGGCTGGACCATCCTTGTGGCTTTTGTTGGCCTCCATCAATGCACTGTGCATTTGTTCCCTGAAAATAAATGTGACTTATCAGCTGTGTGACATCGTTTCAATGCCACCAGGGCAGGCAGGCAGACTTTTCCAATGGAATGCAGCTCCTTCAACTTGTTCACAAACCAACAGCAGCTCCTGGTACTCTCCTTCATCTGTTTCCATAGATGTGTTTGGCTGCCGAGTGGGGAAGTCTTTACACTTTGCTGTGGGAAGAGTATGGGATGACTCACTCTGCAGCAGTGAGCTGGGATGCTTCTGCTCGCTGCCTCCTGACTCATTTATCATGAAGGTGGAAGAGTTTTGGTCTGTTGAATGTCACCATCCTTGTTTTCTCTGCCTGGACTTCCCCCATTGTTTCTAGGTGGATCTTTAATGGAAAAACTGGATCTGTCTCCTATAGATGCTCCTGTGATGATGCTGTGGTCCTGGGTGGGACCCAGCAGCCTCTTCCCTCTCACACCTCCAGACACTGCACCATGGCAGCATTCCCAAGGCATGGCAGGGCCCAGGCTGCTGAGAGCAATGGGGCTGGTACCTGCAGTCCCATGGAAGGAGCAGCACTTCCTGGCTCAGTGCCCTGCTCTCCTGGCTGCTTCCCACCTTGGTGCCCTGCCTGTTGTGCAGCTGGAGCCCTGCTCCTGATTTACGAGTTCAATAAATATCCATGGTGTGAATGGAGATTAAAGCGTCTCCATCTCAGGTATGGATGGTGCCAAGGATGCAGAGAGACCTCCGAATGGTTGCAGGAGAAGCTGGAAAGGCCACTTAATGGTCCTAGCAGTAGGTTTGAGTCACAGAGATGCCCTTCCACCCATCTACTCCTGCTTTCACAGCCTTAAGTGCCAACTGCCTTGTCACAGCTATTCGTCCTCATTACAGAGATGGATTTACTTTGATGCAGGCTTGTTATCGAGGTCAGTTTTAACACGTGTGTTATGTAGGAAAGCTTGAGCATCCTCATGACTTTTGCCTAGTGAATAAACCTATGTCTTTCATCTTGGCCCTGCTGTATTCTCTCACCTGTACTTTCAGGGGTAGGCGCTGCTCCTCACCTAGTGATTGATGGGGGCATGTAAGACATTGAATTTATGTAGTGTATTTAACATTGGGAATTAAAGAAGTTTTGCATTTCTGCACAGAGGAAGGTCGTAACTGATTAAAATTGAATGAATTAAAACCAAGTATTTGTTGGGAAACTCCTCACAGGCCAAATGAGAAGGGGTTACAGATGAGAATCATCTTTCACTGCATCATCTTCTGCAGCAGGTCACCGCCTGTGTTGTTGTGTTGAGGAAATGCTGAGAGCAGACTGTGAAAAGGAAGGAGGAAGCAAGCAGGGGCTTATGGAATAAAGAGGGAAGAAAAGCAGAAATGAGGCTTGAAGACAGGAGACTGATGGAGAATGCCAGCTTCTTACACCCACAGGGATGCAGACACAAAGGGGAGGAGCTCTTACCTGAGCAACCAGATTAGTGATGTCTGTGTTACCTGGGGGTTGGATTTGGGTTTGGTTTGGCTTTGTCTTTGGACACGTGCCTAAAACCAGGGGCAGAACTTCCCTCCAAAGCCTTGCATTGCTGTCTGGCAAAGCAAAGATTCCTCCTCATCACTTCCCGCAGTTCCCTTGGTAGAAGCAAATTCCCAAGGCAGAGGCAGTACATGGTGTGCGCATGTACTGGGGGTGGCAGTGCAGAAATGAGTAAGCAAAGCACTGCCTCTTGCCCCGAGCACTCGAACATGCTGTCCCAGTAGCAGGCACACATCAGAGGTGGGGGGGTAACCATTGCTCTTTCCCTACCAGGCCAAAGCTGTCTTTAGCATCTGCTTTCCCACCCTCTCCATCTCCACCCTCTCGTCCAGGGCATTTGGACAGAACACTGTTTTGGATGGGATACAAGAGACCTTTTAAGGGTGTGGAGTTTTGCCTTTATAGCTGCAATTTACTGGTAAAACTTGCCTGAATTATGCAGCCTTTTTACAGTGAAACGGGTTCAAGAACCTCTATTTTTAGTCCACCTCTAAACAAGCGCAAGAATTACTGCCGGCTCCTCCTGTGCTCCTCTGTGGCCCTCTAACTCACCAGGGCTGTCAGCTTTCTGTGCCAGGTAGCTCTTTGGTGGCAGGCACAGTGAAAGAATCAGGACTGTTTAGTCCCAAACCCCCCCAAACCTGCTTCTACAGCATCAGTCTTCTTGTTCTGTCACAACAAGCCATTAACTGATGTTAATGGCCTGTCATGACAAGCCCTTAACTGAGGTGCCATTAACTAACAAGTCCAGGCTGCTCTTGGAACAGGGTGGTGAGAAGCAGGCAGGCTTTTAGAAGGTGGTTGACCAGGAGGTAAATGTAACCACAGAATACAGGGGCATTGAGGAGCGTGTGCCTGGCCTGTTTGCACATGGAAGGGTTTGTGCACAGCGTGTTACAGACGTTTAAAATGCACATTCCTTGATGGGAAGAGCTGTAGTTGGGAACCACTTGCAATCACAACAAGGACTCCAGCTGACCTGTGGATATGTTAACTGTGGTAGAACTCCTTGCTCCAGTGTATCTGTTTATATCAAGCATGTATGTGCTCTCCTTTTGTTTATATACACATTCACATGGCATTGATCCCAGGGAGCTTGTGATCTAAGCCTAGCAGTAAAGGATGCTGACTGTGGCGTGGGTGGGAATGGCTGGAAAGAACACGGAAGCCCCCCCTTAATGAAAGATAGTGATTACTATGAACCTGCTGGGCTAATCCCTACCTGCATTGCCTCTCTCTGTTTAACCCCAGCTCCAGCAGGTATCAAACAACCCCACAGCACCCTTAGAGCCAGCTGCCCCCTGCTCCTGTGAGGCAGGAATGGTGAGCTAGACTTCAGAAACAAGGTTATTACCTCCACAGCACACACATGCCTCATCCCAACCCACCTGTGGGTTCCTCATCAAGGGCTGAAGGCCCTACTGCAATTAATTAACCTCCTGATATATATCCCCTTGGAGAGCAGAGTTTGTAGGCTTTGCAGAAGGCATGAAAGTAGTTCTAGGTCTGCCTCTTGGGTGTACAAATGCAAGTTGCTTGGCTTCATGCTGCTGGCTTCACCACTGAGGCTGCAGACCCCCATGACTGAGGATGGTGACCTGAGAGATGGTAAGTCCCAGGCAGAGGGATGCTCAGTTTTGGATGGTCAGACTGTGTCCAGGGTTCCTTGTGTGTCATTGTCACCTGATGTAGCTTGGTCCAGAAAGTTTTGAAGCCCAAGTGGAGAGGCTTTTAAAGTGAGTAGAGCAGGACCTATGCAGAGCTATGGTCTTAGGGGGCTGAGATAGGGAGGTTTTAACACACAGAGGAGGTTGGTTTTACATTGACATGGCTCCTGAGGGGCTACAGCCCTCATCTGCTTTCCATTGCATGTAAGTTGTGGAGAGCTACATGGCATCGAGCAGGTCCCAAGTGAGCTCTTGTGCCTCCCTCTGCCCTTCCTGGGCCCATAAGCAGCTCCAAGAGCATGAAAGGAAGGGATAGCTTTTTGTCCCAGCTCTCACAGCCCAGCCATGCCCCATACCTCCCCAAAGGGATGCATCTAAGGGCTGGGAAAGCAACAGACATCAGCAGGGTGCACTCCCCCTATCCCAGCCCAGCTTGACACAATGCAACCTCAGGGTCTGGAAGCCCTGGGAGTGAGTCCAGAGTGGATGGATGCTTCCCACTGAGCAGCATTGAGGCATCTGTTGCTGCTTTTCTGCTTGAACTCTATTCATCTGCAGGCTGAAATGGGAACCAGCTGGTGGTTGTTTGGGATTGAGTTTGGAAAAAAACCACTTTCTGTAAAGCATTATTCTGTTTGGAGTTCCTGTTTCCTTTCCCATCTGTCTGAGGAGCTGGGGTTGTCAATCTCCCACTGTCCATGTGTCCTCACTCGCGGCATGGCTCCTCCGCTCTGGGTCCCAGCGTGCAGGCACGTGTTTCACCCCGGACTGTTCACAGAGGGGCTTGTGCAAACCCTTTGTTTTTTGGGGTCTGTTCTCCTCTGCTAATGGATTCTCCCCTCCTGCGTTTCCTAGGTTTGAGTGAACCCAGAGATCCGAAAGCAAAACAGCCCTGAAACACCATCTGCTTTCACATCAAACACCGCGCTTCCCAGCCAGCCCACTTGACTCCATTGCAGTCTGCAACTGTGAGTTATCACTGGCACCCGCACAAAGCGGCTGGTGGTGTTGGTGGTGTTATCATAGAATGGTTTGGGTTGGAAAGGACCTTAAGATCACCCAGTTCCAACCCCCTGCCATGGGCAGGGGCACCTCACACTAAACCATGGCACCCAAGGCTCTGTCCAACCTGGCCTTGAACACCGCCAGGGATGGAGCATTCACAACCTCCCTGGGCAACCCATTCCAGTGCCTCACCACCCTCATAGTAAAGAACTTCTTCCTTATATCCAATCTAAACTTCCCCTTTTTCAGTTCTAACCTGTAACCCGTTGTCCTACCACTACAGTCCCTAATGAAGAGTCCTTCTCCAGCATCCTTGTACCCTCCTTCAGGCAATGGAAGGTTGCTCTGAGGTCTTCACACAGTATTCTGAGCCCCCAAAGCCTCTGCAAAGGTGTGGAAACATGAGGCACGAGACCAGCTCTGAAACCGAGGCAGAGCACACCCAAAGGCCTTTAGCAATCTCTAGATTCAGTTTTACACCTTTCTTTGTTTTCTGTGGTTGACTTTACAAGAATACAAAACTCTGCCTTTTTTGGTTAAAAGGAGAGGCCTGATGCTGCTCTCAGTTGCACCAAAATAAATCCGGATTTACTTCATTTTGAATATATGCTCGAGTTCTGCAGAAAAGGAATGCTTGGAATGCTTCTGTGTCCTCTCTTTGGTTTTCTCCTTTCTCTTCAGCTGTTGGCAGTGATATAAAGGATTTTCTCACTGGATTTCTCATCTTTATTAAAGAAAGTGTGGCTTTTAAAAGTAATATTCCACTTTCTTTTGCAACTTCTGGTAGTCATGAACACCTCTTCCACAAGACAGCATCATTGGCTGTGATGCCTTTCAGAGGTCTTCGCCGTTCTTCCTGGGCGCTTCTCATGTTCTGAAGACTAGAGGGGACTTTGATTCCTTGTTCTGACAATGAATCTCACCCAATAATTTCTGCTTCAACATTTCTTGGTATGTAATGCATTTCTGCGCTAAAGACTAAACAGCCTTTTTGTTCCAAGACCTCAAATTGTGGCAGCCCTACCCCATCCCCGCGTAACTTGTTCTAACAGTTAATGGCTTTTGTTAAACAGTGCTCCCTATAGTTCATTGGAATTTGCTTGGATTCAGTTTCCAACCACCTCATCAAACGGTATTCCTGGTTTTTCTCTCTCTGCCTGATTAAAGTGCCCTAATCTTAATCATTTCTTCTTGTGCTGGCAATTACAGACAGTGCTCAAGTCCCCTTTTGACGTTCTGTTGGATAAACATGGGTTGACCTTCTTAGGTCTCTTGCTCAAAGTCTGTTTTCCAGATGCTGAATCTTTCTTGGCGTTCTTGTCTCAACTCCTTACAATTCCTGTGCTGTTTTTAAGTGTGAACACTGATATACAACCACACATTGCTCTTTTGATGCCGTGTTAGTAGCTTCTGCTGCTCTTTCAACAGCACTCTATACTTCAGTGCCATGTCTCTGCTATTACATGATACTCTCCTGCTTGGATGTCCAAGAATCACGTATGTCCTGATGACAGTGTCGTGTTAAGGGATTGTTTAACTGTCTACCATGACCCTTGGGTAGAGTCAGATCTGTAATGATCCCTTATGGAGATGCTGCTTTGCAAGAGACTGTCTTCCATTGTACACACGTAACCATCCCCATCCTTTGCTACCGTATGAATGATCCCAGTTTGGATGAATTGACCGTATTGTACCAATGAACTTAACATGCTGGGCAGTCTTCTAGGTGAGCCTGTACAGCTGAGCATGCTCCTTGTCTTTGCAAGCATTCTTAATGGCATGTGTTTCCTCTGAGCAATACTGGCTTTGCAGATTGCTCTTTGGATAGGAGAATGCCAAGTGAGGCTGTAAAATGCCTCCTGATGTAAGCATAGTGATACAGTTTATCTACATTAAATAAACCAGTGAGCTCACCAACTATGGAACCAAACAGGCTTTAATAAAACCTGGTCCCATAGAAAGATATGCACATTTTCCAGGGAAAAAGGGGAATCTCTGTCTCTGGAGATATTAAAACTGAACCATGCAACTCCCTAAGCAACCTGGCCACCTAACCACATCTGGTTTGGGCAGGAGCTTGGACAAGATGACTTCCAGAGGTCCCTTCCAAGCCCAGTTTTTCTGTAATTATATACTTAAGTGACTAATTATGTTACTGTTATTGATAATTGTCACTGTTCTCTATAAGCACCTTTCTGGCTTTCACCCTGCTCTGATGATGGGTCAACTGCAATAGGCCACACAGATTTAAGTATCCTTTATACTAACATCTGCTTAGAGCCCATTGTAATTATGAGGAAACAGAGAGCACTTCATCACCAGGTAATCCTGTCCAGACCAAGCACAAAACAAGGGTGCTTGCAGAAGATGCCTTCCTCTGCAGGCTGACAGCATCATGGAGATGATGTCTGTTACAAGGTGAGCTTCTTGGGGATGTGGCTGCAGAGGTTCCCCTCTCTTGCACTCTGGCCAGATGGAGGCAACCAGGGCCTGTGGATGGGCTCCTGCCATCCCTGGGGCAGCACTACTGGGCTGGCAGCCTCCAGGAGAGGTCACTCCTGCCTGCCAGAACCTGCCTGTTCAGGACACGGAGCTGCCTCCTCCCAGAGCGGGTTCTTACCTTCACCTCTGCCACCTGGGGCAAGATTCTTTACCAGGAGGGTGCTGAGGTGCTGGCACAGGGTGCCCAGAGAAGCTGTGGCTGCCCCATCCCTGGCAGTGTTCAAGGCCAGGTTGGACACAGGGGCTTGGAGCAAGCTGCTCTGGTGGAAGGTGTCCCTGCCCATGGCAGGGGTTGGAACTGGGTGAGCTTTAAGGTCCCTTCAACCCAAACCAGTCTGTGATTCACTCTATGGAAGGAAGAAAACCAATCTCTTGAAGGTGGGAAAAGCTGCTGCTCTCCTGCAGTCTGCCTTTCCCATTCAGAGTGCTCTGGATGGGAAACCTTTTGGCCACCTGTGTTACCCAGCCAGGCACTGTGCTCTGGCTGCCTTCCCTGCTTGTTTTCCTCCTGGTGGGTTCAGTTGTCTTGCATCCGCGAGGGCGAGTGGGTGGTTTCTGTACGCTCTGTTCCTTCGGTGGGTTTTTAATCTGTGTTTAAACACAGGGTGTGCTTTGTGAAAGGGACTTGACTGTCATAGAATGGCATCATCCAGCTAAATACCTGGTTTGGCTTTTACACCACAACATCCGATGAGATGCGATCTGACATTCTTGTCTTCATCTGCTTTGAAGGAATCACGATGTTTTTCCAGGGAAATCTCCATTCGAAGATCTGAAAAAGCATAAACAAGCAGATACTTCCTCTGCTTCCCTTTGTCAGGCTGTCAACATCTTCCCAGGCCACCCTCCTTCGTGGTTTTTCACTTCTTATTCCTTCTTTCAGATGTCACGGAGAGATGAGCTGACAGGCAGTGCTGTCTGAGGCAGGGAGCTGCTCTGGGGACAGCAACCCTCATCTCTAAAGCAAACTTTGCAGTGGTTTCGGCAAGGCTGGATCAGCGACCCTGCCACAGTGACTTTCATCCAAGGGGATTTCTGTTGCTAAAAGGCACAAGATGCCTGAAATAACTGCTCTCTGGGACTGAGAAGGTGTGCATGGGTTTTATCCAATGGATATAGCTAAGCTCAATCCCATAAACACGAGCATGTGCTGACTTTATGAGTCTGTCTCCTGCCAGCAGTACCGATAGCATAAGCTGCATAAGGCACCTAAGTGTAGGTTCACACCTTTACTTCACTCTTACTCTGTTATTTCAGCACTGTAAAGCATCAAGTTGGTAAAAGGGCAGGTTCAGGCCCAAGCTGCTCATCAGTTTGGTTCATTTGGGCGCTGGGAGAGCTGAGGTCTGTCTGGTTTTTGACTGTCAGGATCAGGCCTTAGCAAATCACAGCAGCTGACAAAAGGGGAGCAGGAGGATTTGCCTGGGACTTGCATGGTTGTTTTGTGTTAGTCTGAGCTTTAAACAGCAAAGGGTGAGGAGCAATGGCTGGTGGTGGTTGTACTGGTGTGTAATGTGTCTGTGATGGCTGGAGTAGGGGCTGGACATAGCTCTCAGTGGGCTGACAAGAAATCTGGAGGGAGACTTTACCAGGGCCTGTAGGGATAGGACAAGGGGGAATGGGTTTAAACTGATGGAGGGGAGATTGAGATTGGGTATATGGAACAAGTTCTTCCCTGTGAGGGTGCTGAGGCGCTGGCACAGGGTGTCCAGAGGAGCTGTGGCTGCCCCAGGCCAGGTTGGACACAGGGGCTTGGAGCAAGCTGCTCTAGTGGAAGGTGTCCCTGCCGATGGCAGGGGTTGGAACTGGGTGAGCTTTAAGGTCCCTTCCAACCCAAACCATTCTACTGATTCCCCTGGAGTTCGCACAGAGAGGCTAACGCTGGACCCTGGGTGGCAGCTACCTTGTAGAGGGCAAATTAAAGGGATAAAGGGACACCCTTGCTCCCTTGGACCCAGCACCAAACAGCACTGCCGTCCCGTAATGCCCAGGTGAATCCCATGGGTGTTCTTTCCACACATGACCAGCCCCTCATGGCGCAGGCTCACAGCCTGTTGCAGCTCACTGCACACATCAGCCTGTTATTGTTGTGACACTGCTCATGTATTTCTCCCTCTCACCCACTGCCTTTCCAAGAGGAAGCTGTGATAATGACGGGACTTCTTGTTCTTTGTCACAAAAATTGGGTATAATTGCTCCATTTCAGAGGCTTTGAGAAGCGCATCGAGGGAACAGGCTGGGTTCCTTCTGAAGACATCAGTCATCTGAAGCATTTGGTCGATGGCACATCAGGGCTGGGAAATGACTCAGCCGGCTTTGTTAAAAGCAGTCTTTGGGCTCTGGGAATAAAATCACAGGGAGAGAGCTGAGGGGGTGCGGGAGAGGAAAGATTTGAGCAGCAAACAGACGCTGTGCTCTGTGCCACTGTCATAGCATGAGAGTTTCCTCTCCAGAGCTCTGTCTGATTCACCCCTTCAGTAAAGAAGCTATTCATCAGCCCGCCTCCCCAGAGAGTAAAGGCCAAGGTGTTCCAGAGGGAGAGGTGGATGGTGGGTGCAGCCAAGCTCAGCACAGGCACTGATGGGCTGCAGCTCCTCCATGGCTGTGAACAGTCATTCCTGTGATGGTCCTAGCCCTCTGGGGAGGTGAGCACTCAGATGTCTGCCTGCATCCCATATACCTCTTGCTTTCAGCTTAGTGTTAGGACCTCACCACTTGAACCCAAGCCTTCCATCACCACCCAAGCCATGATGAGCTGTTGTTAGAGGAAAACCTCTTTGAGTGGATTGAGGGTTGCATTGAGCTTGCATGGTCTGATTAAATCAGCTCCCTGCTCTCAGCTGACATGGTATATAGGGACTAGGGTGGCATCGAGGGGAACCTGCTACTCAGGACCAGGAGCATCTCCCTCCTGATCTGCTGCAGCCTTGTCCCTTTGAAACAACACTGGGAGCATTCCCATTGAGATAACCCCAGCCAGGAGCCATTTCCCCTCCTGGCTGGGCTCACACAGACCCTGTTGAATTGGTCTTGCCCGCCTGTGAGGCTTTGCAGGGCTTATGTGACAAACTGCTGATGGCAAACCAAGCTGCTTCTCAGCGGGTGTAGCAGGGACTGGCTTTGTTTGTTTTTCCTGCTGCCAAGGCCTTGCTTATCTAACCTCCATTTCAGCCCTGTTCTGCATGGAAACATTCTTATTTATGCAGCTGAGGCAGAGGCCCTTCTTGTTTTAACCCTTCTGGGTCTGAGCTTGTGGAAGAGAAACCCTCTCATGGTGGCTGTCTCCTGCTGGATGTGTGATACAGGGATGGTGTAGGTGAGCACAGGTCAGTAAAGCCTCCTGTTCCCTGGTCAGTAATGAGCCATGGTAATGCCTTCAGTGCACTCACCTACTTAAATGCATCTGGTACAGCTAATCCAGGCCTTCTTGGTCCAGGAGTCACTACCATGACAGTAACATCCAGAGGCTTCAAGCCTGATGGAAGCCAATAGGAAGAAACCATCCCTGCTCCAGAGAGCACCCAGAGGTGTAAATGCTACCACATCTGGAGGACTTTCTGCAGAGCACCCTGATTTCATCTCAGAATGGGTCTGGAGGCCATCTTTTGGGGTATCGTGTGCATATTTTATAAGCTACTCTGCATTCAGGCTGGGGGCTGCCTGTGAGAGGGCAGGTCATGGAGCAGGCTGTGCTCATAGCTGCTCTCATAAGTGAAAATGCAGCCATGTATCTGGGAGACCCTGTCGCTTTCTCCTGCTCTTTCTGCCTTTACGCAGGGTACCAGCATCCCTGCTTGCCACCAATGACTCAGCAATGACTGTTGTGACAGTGGGGACTTGATGGTATTCATGCACTGATTGCCTTTCATCATGGGAACCAAGAAGACTATTACTTCTGTTATAAGTTAATAGAGAATTCAGTCATTTGCAGAGCATCTTATGCCTCTTAGGATGCCCCCTGTGTTATGAGAGCTCAATGGCTCTGATACTGTGGCTGTACCAAGTACTCTGCGTTCCTAGATGGTACTGTAAAAGGATGCAGAAATGAGATCACTTACGTATGGCTTCCTTTTATAATCTCTCAGTGCACTTCATGGTTTTGTTTCAATACTCCAGGCTCAGGGTCTGCTTTGCCCAGCACAGTCTGTTCCATGCAAAGGCAAGTCAGTCATTAGGAGTTAATTGGAACGTGTTGGTCTTTCTTTGCTCTCCTGTGCTTTTATGGACTGTTCAGGTGCCTGTTTCCAAAACAAAGTTGATCTCTGTGGCTCCCCTCTGAAGAGCATCTCCCTGTGCTAGGTTATGACTCTGCAGTAAGTCATGAAGAGCTGCAGGGCTGGTCAATGCTGTCTATTTAGTGTGTTTCTAAGCACCATGACAAATCAGTTAAGGGAGCACGTGTACAGCAATCTGCTGCAGCTGATGCTATCAGTGACAGAATTAGACAGTCCATCTGCATGCTCAAAAGGATCTGCACTGATAAGAGCCTAATGACAGCTCTCATGTATGAGGAGAAATGGCAATTTTTGGAGCAAGCAGAATGGACTAGAGCTCGTTAGGAATGTTTCAGTGAAGGTGATGCTATTAGAAAATGTGTATGTGCTGAAGCAGAAGTGTTTCATGGAAACATGTGGTTTGATTGTCAGTCTCTGTTGGATAACTTGCCTGTTGTATCATATGTTCAATCTCAGCACTGCACAGCAACAGAGCTTCTGAGGTTTGTGGCTGAATTACTGCCCTGTAGTCACAGTTCTGGCATCCTCTGGCTTCTCTTGTCCCATAGAACCTGGAAACTTGGCTCATGAGTGGAGCTGATGTGACTCTTTGGTTTTGTTGCTGCTCGCTCTCAGTTCTGCCGTCCCTATTCAGCGCTGAGTAACAGGGATGTTGGAAAAACCCAGCTATGCTAGTTTTACTCAACAGCTACTGAAGTCCAGGGCTACATCTGATACTTTGGAAGCACCATATATCTGTGTTCTGGAAACTAAATTTTACAGGACTTCTGTTTCATAGGAAACCTGCACACTTTTTTAAGCCTATTTGAAATAACATTTCAAGCTGTTGAAGATTTCTACACAGAGAGGGGTAATCCTATCATGCAGCTAGTCTGAGATCTGACTTCCACCTGACTGTCACTGAGACTTTGAGTAGATGTGTCTGGAGACCTTGTGACAACAGCTCTGCTCCTAGACAGCAGTTGCTTTTACTGCTGTATAAAATACAGTGTACACAGAGGTTTACTTGCACATGGGCTCTGGAGGCTCTTTCATACAATCATAGAATAGGGGTTGGAAAGGACCTCAAGATCATCCAGTTCCAACCCCCCTGCCATGGGCAGGGACACCTCACAGTAAACCATGTCACCCAAGGCTCTGTCCAACCTGGCCTTGAACACCACCAGGGATGGAGCATTCACAGCTTCCCTGGGCAACCCATTCCAGTGCCTCACCACCCTTACAGGAAAGAACTTCTTCCTTATATCCAATCTAAACTTCCCCTGTTTAAGTTTTAACCCATCACCTCTTGTCCTGTCACTACAGTCCCTAATGAAGAGTCCCTCCCCAGCATCCCTATAGCCCCCCTTCAGATACTGGAAGGCTGCTATGAGGTCTCCACGCAGCCTTCTCTTCTCCAGGCTGAACAGCCCCAACTTCCTCAGCCTCTCTTCATACAGGAGGTGCTCCAGCCCCTGATCATCCTCGTGGCCTCCTCTGGACTTGTTCCAACAGTTCCATGTCCTTTTTATGTTGATGACACCAGAACTGCACACAATACTCCAGGTGAGGTCTCACAAGAGCAGAGCAGAGGGGCAGGATCAGCTCCTTCGACCTGCTGGTCACGCTCCTTTTGATGCAGCCCAGGATACGGTTGGCTTTCTGGGCTGCAAGCGTACACTGAAGCCGGCTCACGTTCATTTCCTCATCAACCAACACCCCCAAGTCCTTCTCCACATGGCTGCTCTGAATCTCTTCTCTGCCCAACCTGTAGCTGTGCCTGGGATTGCTCTGACCCAGGTGTTGGACCTTGCACTTGGCATGGTTAAACTTCATGAGGTTGGCATCAGCCCACCTCACAAGCACGCAGACTCAGTTCAGGCTAAGAGCAGAACTTGGCTGGCCACTTGTAAAACTCTTAGCAAGGAAGAAAACTGTTTTACAGGCTCTAAGCTATTGCTGTGTTCTGTCTCGCTCTCTCTCCAGAATGAGTTTGAAGCTCAACAGCAGCAACAACAAGGAAAGTATTTCCTACATTCAGATGTTACTTTCTTGGGAATATGGCCACAGATATATTTAGTGGTTAAAAACCTACCCCAGA
This sequence comes from Pezoporus wallicus, assembly GCF_028554395.1. NCBI lineage: Eukaryota > Metazoa > Chordata > Aves > Psittaciformes > Psittacidae > Pezoporus > Pezoporus wallicus. Next base: position 2,412,970 of record NW_026638015.1, on the reverse strand, counting down.
GAACCCAAACCTCTAGGGAAGTTTATTGCCTAAAGAGATTCAATGACCCAATTCTATGCAGTTTACCCCATAACAGACTGAAATCAAAGCTAAAATACAACTCTAAGGCCATGGCACGCCTCCCACCTTCATTTCCAAGTGGCTTCACAGGATTTTGAACTCCTACCAGCTGTAGGATGCTTGGTTTCTCTGTGCTGCAATTTTGCTGCCCATAAGTAAACAGACTGGGATCTTAATGAGGTGAATCCCAAGGACTGTAACCCTGCAAGATATATGCAAAACTTGCCCACATTTATCAGTGCTTACATTCTAGATCAAATCACGGATCAAGCTGGGAGGTAGGTGTTAAGGACCAGAGGAGGCCACGAGGATGCTCAGGGGACTGGAGCACCTCCTCTATGGAGACAGGCTGAGGAAGTCGAGGCTGTTCAGCCTGGAGAAGAGAAGGCTGCGTGGAGACCTCAGAGCAGCCTTCCAGTATCTGAAGGGGGCCTATAGGGATGCTGGGGAGGGACTCTTCATTAGGGACTGCAGTGATAGAACAAGGGGTGATGGGTTCAAACTGAAACAGGGGAAGTTTAGATTTGATATAAGGAAGAAGTTCTTTACTGTGAGGGTGGTGAGGCACTGGAATGGGTTGCCCAGGGAAGCTGTGAATGCTCCATCCCTGGCAGTGTTGAAGACCAGGTTGGACGAGGACTTGGGTGAGATGGTTTAGTGTGAGGTGTCCCTGCCCATGGCAGGGGGTTGGAACTGGATGATCTTGAGGTCCTTTACAACCCAAACTATTCTATGATTCTATGATTGAAGTCCTGAGTTAGGGACAGGCCAACTGGTTTTGAGCTGTTCTGCCATCAGTTTTATGTGCAAATCCGGGCAAACAACTTTCTTTCACCTGTTCTTGGCTCTCTTTTCAAAGCAGTAGTACCGGCCTGTCTCACAGGGTGGGAATACAGCTCTGCTTGTAGGGCACTTTATCATTACTGGTTTGGAAGTACAATAAATCCCCCTGTTCTGATTATACAGATAGCAAAGGCAACACAGAGCTGGCTTTGAGGCTGTGCTAGGAATGGTGGACTAGTCAGTCTAGTCCCAGATAACATGTTCTGATGCCAAATCCCTGCTTGGGCCATCCTATTGTTTGTCTCTGCTATGCTTGGCTTTGCATCTGCGGTGCAGGGGAGTTCCACATAAGGGAGCAACCAGAAGTAAACCCCTCTAGTTTCTCTCCTTTATACAATTCCTCTTTTTTTTTTTGGAAGCATTTCAGTTTAGCTCAGTCATTAGACTCTAATTCCCTGGAAAAAGAAAAAGGAGGTTTGTTTTTGCTTTCATATACTGACAATATGCTGATGCTTGTCACTTGACTTGGCTGCACAGCACTTCCCATGACCCCAGTAAGATGCTTTGGAAAGAATATTAAAACAAGCATAAATTAGCCCTGAAGGAGAAGCGTGCTCAGTAAGTGTGTGTTGCAAGCACTTACGTCAAGGAAGCTAGAAATCTCTGCAGTCGTCTCCCCCCAAAACCCTATCATGAAGTAACTTTGTGAGGTGCTGACTGCTGACACAAAAGGACCTTGATGCTGTTTATGCATGATTGGGTTGGCCTTCCCTCCAGCATTTACAGTGCCCTCACTGATCCCACATATTGCTGGAACAGAGGAGGCTTTGCTCCTGTCTTTTATGGAGCATCGCACATCTGTTTGGTACTGCACAACTGCCCCACAGCTGGTTGGCCTATTCACAGGGCACTGACAAAGCTGCATGTGGTCAACAATGTGTGTCCATCTTGGTCACACACCAAAGGATATTGTTAATAAAACCAGAATGTGCATGTTCCTGGTTTTTTGCTTATTTTTCCCAAAGGTTGCAGTACTAGATTGTTCAAAATGACTGACTAGTTTGGGTAAAAATAAGCAGATTTTCAGCTCTCTATGTCTCAAATATAGACTGACCCATTTTTTGACGCTTCTGCAGCCAGATGTTGCATATTATTCAGGCTGGGATCCTAAGCAGAACAGCTACCAGTTTCTGTTGGGTTTCCAGTCCACTTATGAAGGCAGAAGACCCTTTGGTGTGAGACACCCATGTCCAAGTCTCCTTTGCAAAGACTGATGCTGAGGTGTTTCAGGCACCAGGCTGTTGGGCTATGCTGTTCCATTATGTTTTGTTATAGAAATGGTGGGATGGCTTCAAAAGAGAAGCCTGAGTGACACAGGTAGTATATCTGATGGCTTGGTAATTGGGACCATCTAACGGGAAGGGTAACATGGGCACGTAAAAGTACATGAGCTTGGAATTCCCTAGTATATGATAAGCAACCGGTACCAGCGCTACTCTACCCTGGCTCACAGGGCTCTCCCATTGTCTCCATTGATGCTCTATTTCATTTCCAATAACTCCTGAGGTCAGAGGAAGTGTGGTTCCATGGCTAGCTAGTTCCATGCAGTACCACAGCTCTTCTGCACCCCCAGGAACAGCCTCTGCTCCCTCGGGAATCCAGCCATTTTGTCCAATTCTTTGGCTTTTGAGCAAGATGTTCCCCAAGGGAAATGATTTGTTTTCCTCTTAATAAAACATTTCACTTAATCTGAAGCCAAATGTTTTCAACTTGCCAACTATTCCAAAATATGTCCGTCTCGGGGGAACACAACAACACTTCTTGGGGTTTAACTTTGTTTTCTCTCCTGTTCCATGGCAGGAGCACAAGTGTGATGGGGAATGGCTGAGGGACCTGGGGGTTCAGTCTGGAGAAGAGAAGGCTCAGGGGGGGACCTGATCGCTGCCTACAACTGCCTGACAGGAGGATGGAGCCTTGGCAGTGCTGGGGAATGGTTTGACCAGATGGTCTTAAATGTGTTTTCCAACCTGGTTGATTCTATGGTTCTATGTAGAATGATATTAATGAGTGCCTCAGCCCACCTTAGCTCATGCTGTAAAGGCAAAGCAGCAGAAGTGTGGCAGTGCAATCTCCCCTCCTGGGTGCAGGCAAGCACGACAAATGCACTCAGGCTGATGGAATGATTGTGTCTTCGGGTAGAAATATGTGCCCCCACTGACCCTGAGGGCTTGCTTGTGTTTGAGAGGGTGATTCACACCTGCCTGTTTGCTTCCCAGTGAAAATAAGAGATGAGGGGTTCCTGGGCTCAGGGCTGTCCTTAGGCCAAGGGGTGTATTTCGCAACAGCATCTGTCCCCGCAGCACCTTCCTCTCTACCCACGGACAGCCCAACAACTCAGTTTATGTACCCTGATGTGCTGCTGCTTGGGAAGTATCTGTGCTGTGTGAACAGCACCAAGTTACCTGTATTGCTTGAACGGTATCGAGCATCGCGGTTCCTGCTGCATGTCAGTGACCTTCCTCCAGACACCAAAGGAAGATTCTAAGGATGGTCATGGTGATGTTGTGGCTTCAGTTGCTTTCCTCCCCTTGCATCTGCTGTCTCTGGCTCTCATTTCCCAGCACCTCTGCGTGCAGGCATGATGCCTATGTGTGTGCAATACGGATACCTTCACCTCTGCCTTCAATGTCAAATCTGTGCTTTTCTCTCCTCATCTGTTATTCAGCCCATAATAATGCCCTTATCCGTCTCTCAAAGGCTAGAGAGGGGAAAGGAGGAACAAGCTGTCTTCTAGCAACCCAGAAACATAAAGCTGCAGCCGCAATTGCAGTTACTAAGTGCATAAAAGCTTTATTCCTTTGCCAGTGCACAGTCCCCATCCAAAGACAAAGCCCTGCTGGCAGCCGCCCCAGCCAGAGACATCTGCGTGGCACATCCCTTCAGGGGTGTAGAAAGGAGGGGATGATATATCTCTACTCTGCAATTAAGGCTCTCATTTTGTCGTTTTCATTCCCTCCTTGTGGATCTGGCAAGGCTTCTTCCCATCTCCCACTCCCACTGCGGTGCTGTACAGTGCCTGGGAGCTCCCTCCTCTCTCTGCTGTCAGTCACCGTGTCCCCTGTCCCCAGATGCCCTAGCAGGGCTGGGTAACCTGCCACTACTGCTCAGCTGGTTGGATAGGCGCACAGGCTGCTTTTGGGATGCTCCTGATCTGGTGTGATTCAAAGGTTTCAGAGGCTGAAATCTGGAGAGGCACTGAAAGAAGTCAGATCTACTGCACTTGGCTGTCCACTGTACCAATGTGTCCTGTAGGTTTTCTCTCTTCTCACCTGAAAGGTGGTGTTGTGTATTACAGACTGGTTTGGGTGGGAAAGGACCTTAAGATCATCCCGTTCCAATCCCCTGCCATGGGCTGGGACACCTTCCATTAGACCAGGTTGCTCCAAGCCCCATCCAACCTGGCCGTGAACACTGCCAGGGATGGAACATTCACCCCTTCTTTGGGCAACCTGTTCCAATGCCTCATCACCCTCACTGTAAAGAACTTCTTCCTTATATCTAACCTGAACTTCCCCTGTTTCAGTTCTAACCCATCACCCTTTGTCCTATCACTACAGTCCCTGATGGAGTCCCTCTCCAGCATCCTTGTAGACCCCCATCTTTCACCCTCCCTCCTAGTGCACTCACAAAGATCACATCCAAGCAAAGCTGTATGAGGAGTCACCAGGCAGAATGAGTCACTGGTGCAATTTTCCATAGTTCAATCTGAACTTTTAGGGCCTGATTTCGTTATTGTTGCTTACATTGAGTGGTTTCTTCCTGCGTGCTGAAATCAGCAGGATTACTTGTGTCACTCAGGGGGGAAGGCTTTTAAAATGACACGGGTGGTTTTAGGTCAGGATTCGATTAGAGGAGTGAAGCACAGGAAGTGCTGGACAGGTGAACAGAGCTGGTGATGAAAGCTGCCTTCACGAAGCCTTCCCTCTTTCATGTGTGCTTTTGTGTTACTTGAGTGGTTTAGTAACTTCCTTGAGCTCTAGGCTGGGATGGAGAGATGGGATCCAGCAGGCAACTAAGAAATGCTATGTGTCTCATGGAAACATGCAGCGCTTTGGAGAGCAGGGATTGGGACGCAGAGCTGGTCTGTAAGTTCTCTACCAACAAATCCTCACTCAAGACAGGGAATAACTTCCCCAGACCATAAGACCTCCAGGAAAAAAGCATTTAGGGCTTCAAATTACCAAGGACTTGACACCCTTCCCTCGTGCACCACAAGACGGATGTCTGCTGTTTCCCAGAATCACGGATCATCCCTTTCTCCTCCCGTCCCTTCTTCTGTTAAAACAAACTCAGTCCCCCCAGAGGATTTCTTAGTATCTCAGCTGGTCTAACTTCAGAAATGCTCTTGCACTGAAGCTTTCAGACCTACTGCATGACGTGATTTTTCTTTAGTCATGCCTTTCTTCTTTTCCCTTTCTATTTAAGTCCTTTTTGAACGCATAAACCCCCTCTTCTGCTTATTTTTGCCATATTTGCAGACTCACAAGCATGTCTGTTTTGTGTCTCAGCCAAATGGCAGAGGCAGCTCAGTTCTGACAGTCCAGCTCCATCCCCTCTCTCCTGTTTGTTTCTCCTCTCTGAATTCCCACTTTGATGATGTCTTACTGGTAACGTGTTATCCGTAACTGAGCAAGAGTACCCCAGAGAACATCGCCCACAGTTCTTAACCAGGATTGTCCCTCCTCTCCTTCAGGACATGATGTATTTTCCCAGTTTCTGTCTTTCAGAGCAGCATCCCTCCCCCACTACCCCAGATCTGACTTTGCCAGGATAAGCTGAGGAAAGCTTTGACCCTGCCAGATCTAGGGCAAGAGAGCCCTGGGGGATAACAAATTGGGTCCTGGACCCCCATTGCACTTGCACCAGAGTACTGGCAAGTCAGGATGGTTACTGTGCTCCCCAGTGAGCTCTGTCCTACTTCCTTCCCTTCCTTTAGCCCTTTTTCTCTGCTCCTTTTCTCATGGCAGAAGCAGTTCAGCCCCTTTTCCTTGAGTTAGTAGCTTTCTTTATATAAACTCAGTTCAGTCTTCCCACGCTGCAGAGGTTTGTTTTCCATGCTGGCTGGGATATGGCTCCGCATGGAGACCTTCCTTTTCCTGTAACCCCTGAGAGTGGGGGTGAAATTGATAGCTTATATTCAAATATTTGGAGAGAGCGTATAATAATAACTAACAAATGGTTACCAGAGGCCTCAATGTTCTGATTTTCAAAGCAATTAGATAATAGAGTAGGTCGAGAATGTGCCAGTCCCACTGGCCCATTTTCCACTTTCCTTATGTCTTAGTTCTGTAGCTTTTAATCCTCATAATAGCTTATCCTCTGGGAGCAAGGATGAATCCCTCGAAACTAGTGTACTTAGAAGGCCTGGTGTAGCTTTTGCCTTTGGCTTTTCCCTTTAGCTTTACCTAACTGCAGAATCATAGAACAGTACGGGTTGGAAGGGACATTCCAAGGTCATCTAATCCAACCCCCTGCAATGAGCAGGGACATCTTCAACTCGAATCTATGTGAATATTCTTCCTGTAACCCATAGGACCTCCCAGGTTGTTATGTGCAATAGAAATTGTTGAGTTTAAAGGCTGTGTTTCAGATGGAATTGATCCTGGTTATTAAGCTGAGGCACATGGGATGGTAAATAAGAATTACCCTTGCACATCATCCCAGCTACTTACAAGCACTGATTGGTAGTGAGGCAGTAGCAACACGCAGGTGAATTCCAGAGCAGAGGAGAAGGGAAGGAAAGCAGGAGCTGAACAAAGGACAGGCTGGGTCATGAAGAATAGGCTGGGAAAAGGGAAAACTTTTCCCACCCTGTTTAGCACAAAGTGAATGAGGGATGACAAAGAGGGGTGAGCACAGTTGAGCTCCTCATCCCAGGTCTACAGGTGATGCCTGGGTCATTGGCAGGTCTCCTGGGACAGCAGCTGTCACTGCTTCCTCTTTGGCTCTCTGTGGATTCACAGCTGGAAGAGTCCCATGGACCACTCAGTCTCCATCTGCTCCCTGTTTATATTGTGATGTGCTCTGCTGGGCCATGCATGCGATGGACCCACCAGAGTCTCTGCAGAGCAAACGCCTCTTGTGACTCGGTGTCACGTTATATGGGATGGGGATAAAGCTGCTGCCTCCTGCCAGGACCTCTGTTGGCTCAGACCTCCCCTGAAAACACAACAGGCTCAGGTCAGGGGTTTGTTGTTGCTGTATCCTTGAGAAACACCTACTCAGTGTCTGGTGTCTGTGGGGGCCTGACACAGAGACTGTGCATGGAGCATCACCTTCTACAACATTTACAGGCAATAGAAAGCTAAAAGTCTTAGAGGAAAGGTTTGCTCTCACAGAGCGAGTGCCCCAGGGCCAAGAAAGCCCTGGAGATGGGGCTGAGCTTGCCAAGTTCAAATGTTCATCCCAGGCTTTGTTATTGCCCTGACGTGGTTGTATGTGGATGGGGACTTCGGGCAGGTCCTTCTTGCTTGTTCTTATCCAGGTTTTCAGGTGCCTGTCCGAGCTGTGACCTGTAATTTCAGGTCAGAGCCTGCCTCCATGACCCAGCCCACCCATGGAAAGAGAAGTGAAATTCCAGCATCAACGTCTGCCTGATCTGCCTGGGTATTTACTGAGTTCTCCCACACAAAATCCTCTGAGGAAAATCCTGGCTCCGGATCTCTCCGCCCTGCACATATTTCTTTTCCCTCTCAAAACAGACTTGATCGATGCTTAACCCGGCTTGACAAAGCTCTGAGAACTGGCCTTTGCTGCAGTTTGTAATGAGACCCCAAACCAGCAGCTCCTCGCTTAGTTCCAAGCTGGGTTTTGCTCAGCTGCTGGGTTCAAAGCAGCCCAAGCCAGTTGGGTTTAAGCGCTGCAGACGCCATACTCTGTGCAACGGGATGCTAAGTGGAAAACAGGCTTTCGCCGCTCATCCTCCCAGCAGACAAACAGGAGATGGGTCCAGCGTCTCCAAAGGGCAGATGGTTTGGATGGAATTTGCAGGGGGAATACTGGTGGAGCAGGGTTTGCACAGAGGCCAGGCGCATTCCTGGTGCGATGCTGTTGACGTCAGTGCCCCATGCAGCATCAGATCCTCATCCGTGTTTTCTCCCGAGCTCACAGAGCCTGGCAGCTGGTTTGTGCTTTTGTTTCTGCAGCTGTTTTGCTGGTTTGGCTGCTTCCCTAATTCCCCCAGTCCCTGGAAAACCCACCCGTGAGCCTGTCCCTGGAGTTCTGTGATTGCTCTGTTAGACACACGCTTCCCAGATTGGCTCCCTCTCCCCAGCCCAACGCATCCGACCCATTATCCCTTTTGTTGGCACTGGTTTGTTGTGAATACAGAAATCTGGGCGTTGCAGTTGGTTCTATTCTTGAAAGTTCCAAAGTCTTTGAATAATGATGAGCAGAAACAGCCTTTTATGAACTCATATTCAGCAGTGAATGGTGGCAGCCCCGCTGCCATGTGAAGCTGTCTCCCAAAAACATGAGGCTGCAGCAGCAGCAATCTGGATGCTTCACATTAGTTGAGTGGGAGGCTGTCCCATTGCCCAGTGCTGCAGCAGGTACTGCTCATACTGGTACTGAGAAATACTGGTGAATTCCTGGGAGATTTCCCGGTGGGAAGGATGAAGGAAAACCACTGGGATGTCAAAAGGAAAAATGGATTTCCCTTAGTGGAAGTGGTTTAGGAAGTGAAAGGGTCAGTCTAGCACAGGAATTGCCACACTGGCTTAGACCAAGGGCTCATCATTGTGCCCAGCCTTTGTTGCTCCAGAGGACAGCATAAAACACTATTAAAATGGCCATTGGTTAGCACCATGTTAATAATCATGTTTAAACTGTTGCTGTTTGCATAGATCTCGGCTGGATTTTTCCCATTCCCATGGGCGTTTTGTCCCAGGCTAGGTCTCAAGATGAGGGCTGTGGAGCCAACTGTGGTCTGCACATCGTCACTCAGCTCTATCTGTTTCACTGGTGGGTGGCAAGATCTGTTCACACTTGGAGCTTCTTTAACTGGGTGCTCCCTGGGTCTTACATTGTAAAGTGAGGTCATTAGATGTCCCTGAATGATCTCTTCTGCACTTATGCTTGTGTCTGCCCTCTCATATCCCTGCTCACCTGCTTTGTCTCGTAAGCAAACCGTTTCTTTGGATCCCTCTCGATGTTTTTATACAGATAATTTTACAATCTTCATAATTTTGTGTTTTATTTTGGCTGTTTCTCTTGAAAAAGAAAATGAAACAAAGTTATTTCAGAGCATGGGCTGCTATCATTCCTGTCTTCCATCGTATTTTCAGTATTATCTTTGTGATCCAGTACGTCTTCAGATTGGTTTTGACCACTTCTGAAACTCAAGCAATATATTCACTGCATCATTTGTAAATGGTTTAATTCTGGTTTCAAAGCACCAGCAAAGGCAATTTGCCTGGTCTCCCACTGTTGGAATCTCTCTGCAAGTTATTACCTCCTGAGACTCACAGAGTTGCCCTTTCTTGATGTCAAGAATAAATGATGCGACCCTTAGTTGAGATACTTGTATGCTGAAAATCACTGCTTATGCCAGATTTCCACCTGCTTTTAGATGAAACTGATATTTTGAATTTATCTGGGTGAGCATTTGTATCCCAATATCACCTAATTATGGGGAAACAGGAAAAATCACTACTGCACCAGTTTATGCATCTCTGAGAGCAACTCATAGACATTCCTGTTTTCTAGAACAAATACGGCACAGTGATGTTCTGGTTGCATGGAAAGTAAGCTACAGCCATAATTCCTTGACAGAACTGTAACACATCGACTCAAAGTCCAGGAAAACACTGTTATCTTAGGATACCTCTGTAATGAAAGCAGATCCATTTGCTCCTGTTGTCTCCTTGGCTCTGTCTTGAGGCCATAGCAATCAGGTTCTCACCCAGTGCTGTTTAGTGGCAGAAGCCACCATCACAGCTGCCATCTCATTGACCACATCAAAAAGGAAAGTGAAGTTTGAAAGAGAGATGGAGTTATTTGCCTTCTGATCTGCAGATGAAAGGTTGCATCCTTTCCCACTTGCCTTAAACATGCGGGTTTAAAAGAGTTCATGTTGTTATTAAAGTAAATCTGTTGGCTCTGGGGCTGCTCTTGGTGGGTCTCTGTTAGGTTTCTTCTCCGATACTGTGTAAGATTTAAAGTGAGTTTTGCTCAGAATACTTGCTGGGGTTAATATAGAGAGGACTTATGCATCCAGATTCAGCCAGGGGTGGGGAAAAAGACCAGTGAGACATAACTCATGCAGAAATGAAGGGAATTTCTGTGACTAGAGGATTTCCCATAAAAGGCTGCACACTGTTACCTGCTTATTTCCATTTGTCTCCCTGGCAGGTCTTTCACATTCTTTTCTGTGTATCTTTTTCCCCTCTTCCTCTGCCCCCTTCCTCCCATCTCCAACATCTGTGTTTGAGCTAAAGCTGGACACAGCGGAAGAGAGATTTGGGTTCCCCTCTCCTCTTCCCCTCTGATCTCTCTTATTTATGTCTGTAAATGCTTTATTTGATGTACAGTTGCCAGAGAAATGCTGGGCCCAGCTCCAGGCAGTCTCATTTCTCTCTTCCATCTTGAGACATTCCAGACCGGACCAGCATGAACTTGCACAGCTAAATATTTAGGAGAAAGCAGTGAAGCTGTGCCACCAAAAAGCTCTGAATATGAGATTATTTAGTATATAAAGAAAAAGATGTATCACACCTTTTCTATGAAAAAGATAGGGAAATTCAGCCTATACTGGAGCTACCAATCATTGTGATCAACACAGCATCTCTTTTGAGTCTCATATCAGAGGTAAGGTACCACCATACTCAACTCACTTCTAACCCCTCACCACTGAAAGATCACAGTGTGGTGGTGACTTCTCACTCCAAACCCCTCCAAGCACAGACCAACTTCTCCCACTGAAGATCAGTGTTTTGTGTTTCTTCATCTCTTTCCTCTTTCAGTACTTTCTATTAACATGTAGAGACATTATGGCCAAGCAGGTTTCACGTGGAGCACAGGCACTGTACTGCTCATCTTCGTTGAGACAAACATTGTCTGCTGCTATGGGTTCTGAATCTGGCACCAGAGGCTTTGCCTGCAAAGGTTTCAGGACACAAAGCCTGGAAAAAGTAGAGCCTTGGAGTACCTTCTGGACATTAGCACTTGGATGAATCAAACTCCAAGCCTTCAGTTTGGCCATGTCCATACAAGCAGCTCTTTCTCCTCCATTGCCACATGCCGTGGGTGCGATGGCAGTGGAGGAAATTGAAAGCAAAGGATTTTGGAGAAAGAGCTCCAATTTACCCTCAGTGATGCTGGAGTAACTTCACATGGAGGTTTCTTCATGACCAGATGAGTGAGACAAGACAAAGACCAGCTGCCTGCATGCGCTTGCCCTGCCTGGTAGTGGCTAGAGCATGTTGCATCTACCAGTTCACTCCTCCCATAGTAAAGGTTTTTAACACTTCTCTGATGAAGAAAACACAACACTGTATTTAATCAGTTGGCACAAGGCCTTGAAGTGGTTTGGGAGACAAACAGTGCAAACCTGCTTCCAGCTTCTGCCCAAGACACGCTCAGCAACGTCCAGTGCTCCCATTATGTTATTAAAACAGGGGTATTAGTTATACAGACATACAAAATCTCTGCATCAGCCCAGCATTTCACTTGTTAGCTCATTAGTCTTATGGTAAAGCTTGGTTATGCTTGAATAATATTCCCAGTGGATGAGAAGGAGGGAAAGGGAAAGCTAAGCCAGCAGCTTGACTGAATGCAAATGCGAAGTGAACCAGCTCTGCACTGCCATAGCCTGGATCTTTCGTTCAACTTTGTGATTGGTTTTGCTTTTCTTAATGCCTCAGCTCCATGGATATCAGTGTTTATTTATTCACATTTAAATAATGCATTCCTAGCTCCTGTGTTCGCAGTATGAAGCTCAAAGAGGAGCGAGTCTAAACTCACTAACATCCTGACAAACACCAAATGTCTTACTGCTTCTCCGAAGCTGAACCTTTAAGGTGAGTCCTGGAAAAGGAGAAGTCAGGATGACTGGTTTTGAATGTTTGCTTACTCAGTATCTTGATAATAAAATCTCTGGTAGAAAAGAGATGCTGGTTTTAACTTCTGGTTTTATTAATCAGAATGAGTGATACGCAAACCTCAGGAATTACATATATTTGTGTATATTAATATACACATTTTTCCAGTAGCTGATGGAGAAAAATCTATGAAAGCTGCACATAAAACTTCTTACTCCCTTCTTGCAAATTGCTCTGTAAATACCTACTATTGGTTTTGGACCAGAGGACAGACCTTGACCACTTAATCAGTGGATCAGCTGTGCTTTTTCCCCAGCATCACCTGGGAGCATCTGGCACGCTCTTCACGTGGGACAGGCACGTGGCTCGTACCTGTGTTTGGAAGGGAGGCAGCAATGATCTCTCACTCTTCCACCAATGGCTTGGAGCATGAGAGAGTACCGGGTGATGCAACACAGCTAAGAGGTGACTCCTGCTTTGGAGCTCTTCCATGCCAGTGCCTTCTGCTCCTGGAGACATGTAAGTAATAGATGATGCTGCTTCCTGGGTACCGAGCAACCAGTGCTGTCTAGCAAAGCCCCTGCTTCAAAGGTTAGTAATGCAGATGAGATCTGGAGTGGTTTAGAACCAGCTACTGCTGCTAAAGCAGACTAATATTAGCTTAAATAGGCTCTGGTGCTTTCTGGAAGAGGTATCCTTCTCTCTGCAAGGAGGTTCAAGATATGCTGATGAGGAGAGCTGGTATGGAAATCTGTGCTGAACATAACTATACTCTGAATTTAGTGATGTTTAAGGAGTTTCATAGAAATAGAGTGAATAAAATCCCATCCATCAGACTGAAGCAGCCTGGGCACAGGCAGAACACACTTCCATGTATGCTGCCACTGCTTGCCAAAATATTGCTTGCTTCCAATTGGAAAGAGGCCGGTTTCCTTGTGGGACAAACAGTCTGTTTCAGTCATGACCTTTGGGGCAGCAGCACACTTAATGGTTTTTCTGTGAGGTATTCATCGTTTCTAAATAACTGGCTGGAAATGTAATTAATTTCCTTTGTAAAAATTACTGTAATTTGGGTTATTTCTGAACCAAAACAGTTTGAGTCCAACTGAAAAACAGGAAAGTAGGGGGATGAAACATAGTGATAATGCACATATTTCAAAGGGCGGGTTTAGGTGTGTCTTCCTTGGTAATTGCCCCATTCCGTTGCAGTGGATCCAGAACTGCAGAGAAGGGCTGAAGGGGCATGAACTAAGTCTGGCCAGTAAGATAACTTCTTAAGGGTAGACTCATATTTGGGTTCAGTTAAAGTGAAGTCTCTTATGGGTGGGGAAGATGCAGCCAGATGATGACAGACTGAAAGGATGAGAAATTGGGAATGTGATGTGAAGGCTCTTGCATGCAAGACTTTTATAGTGCTGCAAGTGAGATCATGCTTCCCTTCTCCCACCTATCCTCGATATAGAATCACAGAAGAGTTCGGGTTGGAAAGGACCTTAAGATCATCCAGTTCCAACCCCCCTGCCATGGGCAGGGACACCTCACACTAAACCATGGCACCCAAGGCTCTGTCCAACTTGGCCTTGAATACCACCAGGGATGGAGCATTCACAGCTTCCCTGGGCAACCCATTCCAGTGCCTCACCGCCCTTACAGCGAAGAACTTCTTCCTTATACCCAACCTGAACTTCCCCTGTTTCAGTTTAAACCCATCACCCTTGTCTTGTAGCTACAGTCCCTGATGAAGCAGTTCCCTGTCTGAAGTCTTGCCAGCTGAACACTTAGAGATTGAGAGATTTCCTTCATCTCTTTCAATCACCCACCAGTTTCAAGCTGTGCAGTGATGATGGAGTGGCACAGGGAAAGCTTCCTTTGTCAGCTGAGCATGACAGGCCTCTTCTGGCTGTATTCAGGGCACGAGGACCCTGACTCAGTTCACTGGCACTACACTTACCTCCTATGTTAACAACTTACAAAACCCAAGCAGATTCTTTTGCTCCCACCATGTCTCATAGCTGGAAAATGATGTCAACATGTCTGCAGCAAGGACTGGTGCTGGGCCTCAACTGGCCAGGGGTTTATTAGCTTTGGAAAGAGAGGTCTCAAGTATTCCCTCAGGCTCTGCTATGGGAATTTGCTGTGGCAGTCTCAGGTTAGGAGGTGATCTCTGCAGAAGCCCGCTAGTCTTTGCAAGCCTGAAGGTAGGGGCTGGAAAACACAGCATGGAGAGGGACTCTTCATCAGGGACTGTAGTGGTAGGACAAGTGGTGATGGGTTCAAACTGAAACAGGGGAAGCTCAGGTTAGATGTAAGGAAGAAGTTCTTTACTGTGAGGGTGGTGAGGCACTGGAATGGGTTGCCTAAAGAAGTGGTGAATGCTCCATCCCTGGCACTGTTCAAGGCCAGGTTGGACAGAGCCTTGGGTGAAATGGTCTAGTGTGAGGTGTCCCTGCCCATGGCAGGGGGTTGGAACTGGATGATCTTAAGGTCCTTCCAACCCAAACCATTCTATGATTCTCCACGGCACTGACATCTGATTGCATCGACATCTGGGCCACTGAACAGCTGAACAGGCTGTCCCTTGAAGAGCTACAATTATTTCCTTACACGCGTTAAGAACGTTTTGTGGCGCTCCCTAGCATGAATCACTGTTTAACAACAGCTCAGTAAACATCACCCAGTCAAAATGACGGCACACGGCACAGGTTTGAACCGAGACTGAGGTCTCAAAGAAAAGGCTTGCCAAAACCCTGCAAAACAAACCCTGCTCTTTTCCCTCATGCAACAAAACACCCGCCAGCCTCCAAGGAACCAGCCTCTGCAGAACCTTCTAGCAATAGCTGTGACTTCTGCATGTTTTCTTCCACCCCAGAAGATGACTGATAACCAGCACGCACGCCGCCCTTTAAATACCGCAAGGCAGGCACATGATCCTAGCCAAGGGTGCAAGGACACGGCCTTTGACTGGGATAACCTTGGATTCTCACACATGCTTTTCTAGGAGCTCTTTGATGCAATCTGAGTCTGAGGAACACACCTGGCCAGGTAAACAAACACCAAAGGGAGCACTTCCTCAGCCTTTTGGCCAGAGTTATAACTGTGGCTGTGTCCAGGATCCTAAGGCAAAATCTGACTGACTGTCCACCACCCCGTTTCTGCTTCTGCTACCCAAGTCCGCAGGTAAGAGCAAGATAGGGGTATCTTACTCCAACTGTGTTTTGCTTCAGCTCTAAGGTATGGGGAAGCATTTCTGTTTGCTTTAGACAATGGTATCGTTCATTTCTGGGGGATCCTAACTCCGGGTAATGGCGCTGCTGTTGTCATGGGGTACTGGGCTTGGAGAAGAAAGCAAGCATCTCTTGGCTGACATGGTTTAGTGTGAGGTGTCCCTGCCCGTGGCAGGGGGTTGGAACTGGATGATTTTAAGGTCCTTCCCAACCCAAACCATTCTATGGTTCTATGATCTCTTGTTGGTACTTCTCCCCACATGTGCTTTTTGACCTGTGACAAGTCATTGAATTGCTCTGTGCCTCTCTTTCTTAGATCTAAGTGGAAGCAAGCTGTATGACTGTGTTGTAAGGTTACAGTCATAAACCCGAGGGAGATATTTGCCTAATCTACAGTAGAAAACAACATTGGGATGACCAAGAGCTATATTTTTAACAGTCATTTCCTCCCCTCTGCCAACTCATTTGGAATTCGACCAGTACAGTGGGATGACTGTTAGTCAACTCAGCTTATTTGGCTGGTAGAACACACCAAATATTGGGATGGAGAAGCTGTATGTTGGACCAAATCAACTCCTGACCAGTAGATCCAATGAGCTTTATGGCAGCCTCCTAGATGGGTCTGCAGATCCACTCCAATGCAGGGAGACAGCAGAAACAAGGGGGTATGGCAGACGTAAGGAGGTCAAACCTGGTATTGCATGGATGCGGTTGTTCTGCTTTGAGGGTTGGCTCAAGACCAGTGTTGAAGGGAATGGAACTCTGATAAATTGGAGCTGGTTGTGTGTAGCACACGGGGCAATCCAAGCATTGCTCAGGCATTGCTTAGATACATGTCTTCATGTTCACTTGCTGAAGGCCAGCACTGAGGGAGCTGGCTGAGACAGATGCAGAAGGGTTAGGAATATTTTCGGAGAGATCGTGGAAAATGGATGAGATCCCAAAATGTAAGGAAAGGGTGCACGTAATGATGGTCTTTGAAGAAAGGAGAGAAGGAGGTGAAAAGAACTGGGTAGGAGTCCTCCCAGTGCCAATTCCTGGAAAACATGGAACAAATGAGCTATATGTAAGTATACAGACGATAACAGGGTGATAAGTTGCAGGCGTGCAAGCCTGTCTAGAAGCAGTCCTATCAGAGCAGTCTGCCTTCTGTTTTCTGATGGAGTAACCAACAAGGGGAGAAAAAGGAGTTGCCCTGTATTCCAACTGGGGTAAGGTTTCCCATGCTTCTTCACACCACACTCATAAACCAGCTATGGATATACAGCCTAGGAGAAACTCGTGGAATATGGGTGCACAGCCCTCTGGAAAAGCCTGTTTACAGATCAACCCTGGGAGCTTTGCACCAGATGGGGAGGGAGCAATGAGGGGACTGCAGGATCTGTCCCAGGTCAGTCTCATCATTAATGGCTTTGTAGGTGCAGCAGAAGCAATGCTTATCAAGTGTGATGGCAGTGTTGTGCTGGTGGGCATGCAAGCACATGGGAGAACAGCGGCAGAATTCCAGGGGATCTTCAGGTGCTGGGGTACCAAATGGAAAAGTATTCCATACGGACAGGCACAAAATAGGAAGGAACAATCCACTGCACTAATACAAGGTAGGCAACAGCTTGCAGGGCAGCAGGTAGGGAAGGTTTTAGCGGTTATAAAGCACCACAACAGGAATGTGTTTCAAATGCTTTGCTGCTTGTTAAGAGACAAACATTATCCTAGGGCAAAAAAGACAAGAAGATAGTCTCTGAAACAGACTCTTTCCTCTGCTTAGCACTGCTTAGCACTTGGCTGGAGAGTAACACCTCATTGTGGATGCCAGATTGCCCCAAAGCTATAGATTTGATTAAGAGAGTTGAGAGAAGAAATACAAAACTAGTTGGAAGTCTAAAGAAGTTCTTCTCTGCATCTGAGTCTGCTGAGGATGCTGTGTGCTAACCTCAGCTTGCTTTGGAAGAAGAAAGACAGTCTTCTGTCAGTGGTAGGCAGGACAAGAAGTCTCCCTTATAGCTTGTGTTGTAGCAAGGGAGGTAAGTGTTAGCATTAGGAAACACTTCTCATGCCAAACGTAGTGAAGCACTGCTTAGGGAGGCTGGGAGCTTTTCATGGGAGATTTCAAAACCTTTGCATCTTCAAGGCATGGTGTCATGGTAGTGACACAGGTAGAGATGGAAACAACAGGAGGGAACAACGGGGAACCCAGAGACTGTAACTGTGAAAACCAGACAAACCTTTGCTCAAAGGAGTTTCTCTTCCAGCCTCAAGCTATTGGTAATCTTGCTGTGGAATGGACCAGGCATTCTGTGCCAGACAAGTGGCAGCGGTAGGAGAAATCACTGAAGAAGAAAAGAGATGCTTGGCAGCCCTTTTAGAAACAAAGAGAGCTGCAGCACCTGCACTCTTTCTGCCTTATTTTATTCTTCAATACTAACGATACGTTACACAACTGTCAGGTCAGGGGGATCCTCTTCCCTGGCCTCAGTTTAAGTGTCTAGGGGGAACTGGTTTTAAATGGATTTCAGGTTCTGGGTCCATGTGGGAAATTGGAATGGCATGGATTAGTGTGAGGCGTCCCTGCCCATGGCAGGGGGGGGGTGGAACCGGATGATCTTAAGGTCCTTTCCAACCCTAAATATTCTATGATTCTGTAAGATGGGGAGAATGAGGGAAGGGGAATGGAAACGTCTCCAGCTCTCATCCAATGTTTGCAAAGGGAAACTTAAACTTAAAAAAAAAACACAACAAAAGCCACCACCACCAAAAAAAAACACCAAAACCTGATGATTTATTAGCACTTACTGAGAAAGGGTAAATGGCACTGACAATGTGTGAGGGGAACATTCCCTTTTGAGGGTTATAATTGCTTCAGGAAAGCAGAAGCTGAGCTGAATCATAGAATCATAGAATGGTTTGGGTTGGAAAGGACCTTAAGATCATCCAGTTCCAACCCCCTGCCATGGGCAGGGACACCTCACACTAAAGGATGTCACTCAAGACTCTGTCCAACCTGGCCTTGAACACCACCAGGGATGGAGCATTCACCACTTCTTTGGGCAACCCATTCCAGTGCCTCACCACCCTCACAGTAAAGAACTTCTTCCTTATATCTAACCTAAATCTCCCTGGAAGTTTCAGTTTGAACCCATCACACCTTGTCCTATCCCTATAGTCCCTAATGAAGAGTCCCTGCCCAGCATCCTCGTAGCTCCCTTCAGACACTGGAAGCTGCTCTGAGGTCTCCATGCAGCCTTCTCTTGCCCAGGCTGAACAGCCCCAACTTTCTCAGCCTCTCTTCTGATGATGCCTTTGTAACCCCCTCCTCCAGGCAAGCAGTGATGTGAGTTTGGTAGCCCCAGATACAAGGCTCCCAGCAAATGTTAGCATCATTTGTTACTCTCAGGCCTGGCAGAGCAGAAAATGAGGTCAGGATGAGGACAGTGACCAGAAGGCAGCCCAGGGAGGCTGGAGCAGAATAGCTGCGGGGCTCTGGTACATTAGGGCTGAGTTGCACTGGCAGAGCCCTGAGAAAACCAAGGGTGCCTGGTAGCAGTGGGTGCTGCTGGCAGCATTACAGCTCTGTGGGGAAGTCCTCTTTATGTATGTGGTTTCCCACTGTATATAAATACTTACCCTGCACCGATGGCCCTCCCTCTCAGTTGGAAAAGACTCAGTATAGATGAACAGGTCTTGCTGGTGTCACATTTGAAGTATCCTGCTTGGCTTTCAGTGATGCTGCAGGAAATAGGATCCCGATTTCAACTCACAGTTATTTCAGATAGAAACAGTGTAAAATCCGTACTGTTATAAATGAAAACACAGAAGAATTCTCATCCATGGCTTTATCTAGGAATTTAATCCCAAATGCTTTCTGTATCAGACCAAACATGGAGGTGTCTGTGCCTATCTTTAGCATCAGATAGGGCAGCTAGCTCTTTCCCTTGCCTTTGGCTTTTCTCTTTTAAGGCAAATGTAACATCCTGAATACCCTTACTTTAAACTAGAGGGACAGAAAACCTTATGGCAACTGGAGGGCACAGCCCAGCCAACCACAGAGAGGGAAAAGGGCTGATTCCTGGTTTAATATCCCTTTCAGGACCAAGGGTAATACAACCAAAGCGCACAACTTCCTGTGATAAAACCCACCGACCTTATCTTGTCAAGCTGAGATTTTACGATCTGCAGATGTGAGTTGGAGGCCACAAAAGGGGCTTGGGGGTTCTTGGCTCGTCTTCTGTGCGTTCTGAAATGGCCCACGTTGTTTGCTGGCAGCGGAGAGGGAAGAAGCCGTTGCGGGTCTCTTTGTAAAGAACTCACAGTGCAGACCCGAGCCAGCAATGGCCACAACAGAAAGGAACCAAACAGAAATGCATGACTGGCTAATGCAAACAACGTGTCAAGAGGGACACAGATTGAAGTGCTCATTCTCCACTAAGAGCCACTCTCCATTCTCTCCAATGTGATTTTCCCCTGCAATCCTCTTCCACTATCAGTGCCCATCAAGAAGCTGCAAGCAGAGGTCGCTTCGTTGGCTTGCCAAGCTGTGTGTCCTTCATGGTGAAGCCTCTCAGGGTTTCTTTCTCTAGGGCAATGCAAACTCTCTGCGCTTAGAACCAGCCCTGCAAGGAAATTCAATGTACACGTGAATGTGCAAGTGATGAGTGCCTTTGCTTGCCTTAGTAGAGACGCTGCACAGGTCCTGAAGCACTGCAAGAGCTTTGGACATTGAATGACAAGTGCCAGTGTTATAGGGAGAGTTAGATTTATTTACCCTAATAGACACATGGGGCTTGATTTACTGCCCATGGCATCAGCCACTGTTACTTAACCCTGAAGAAGAAAACCCAGACCCTGTCACTCTCTGGTTAACTGTGGTGTGCTCATCAGTTTAGCAGAAGCTCAATCTGAATTGGGCACCGTTTCATCTGCAGCACAGACACTGAGTCACAACTTCACAGACATTGTACTATGGCAGCTGAACCTACTGAAATATAGATAGCTTTGAACAACAGAACTAATCTCTCTTCATTTTAGCCCTGTCCAGGCCTGCAATTGCAGAAGTAGGCTTGGTCATAGGAATATAGACCCATTTCCTTTCTTGAACCCCTCTAATGTATGAATTTAGACACTATTCACTTTCTGTTTGTTATTAGTCACAGGGATAGCCAGATCTTAAAACACCCCCAACCTAATCACTGCTTCCTGCTCCAGGGAATACCATTAACCAGTTACATGGGATGAGTCTTTTGGCTCTTACCAAAGCAATTTGCACAGAAAGTTGGGAAAACCACAGTTTTTCAGGTTTTGTGTGGATGTTGCATTGACTGTGAGGGTGGAAAACACAACACTTCCCATAGCTCCTTCTGCCTGCAATGGGACAGGTCCTGTGGATCTGCCCAGAGTTTCACAGAGAATGAAACATAGAATGGTCTGGGTTGGAAAGGACCTTAAGATCATCCAGTTCCAACCCCCCTGCCATGGGCAGGGACACCTCACACTAAACCATGGCACCCAAGGCTCTGTCCAACCTGGACTTGAACACTGCCAGGGATGGAGCATTCACAACTTCCCTGGGCAACCCATTCCAGTGCCTCACCACCCTCACAGTAAAGAACTAAATCTAAACTTCCCCCATTTAAGTTTGAACCCATTACCCCTTCTCCTATCACTACAGTCCCTAATGAAGAGTCCCTCCCCAGCATCCCTATAGGCCCCCTTCAGATACTGGAAGGCTGCTATGAGGTCTCCACGCAGCCTTCTCTTCTCCAGGATGAACAGCCCCAACTTCCTCAGCCTGTCTTCATACAGGAGGTGCTCCAGTCCCCTGATCATCCTCGTGGCCTCCTCTGGACTTGTTCCAACAGTTCCATGTCCTTTTTATGTTGAGGACACCAGAACTGCACACAATGCTCCAGGTGAGGTCTCACAAGAGCAGAGTAGAGGGGCAGGATCAGCTCCTTCAACCTGCTGGTTGTGCTCCTGTTGATGCAGCCAGGATACGGTTTGCAGTGGTTGCTCATGGTTGGCATGCTGTTTGATCAGTTAAAAAATTGACACTTTGGGGGAAAAAAAGGAGTAATCTGCCCCAGAAAATCCAGATGCTTAATAACGAATCTCCTTTAATTCTGCAGTTTTCCTTGTCCAACTCTGCTTTACAAAAGGTTTTTAAGACTGTCCTACTGCCCTCTGTGGGCTTTACTGTAAAGTACCATAAATAATCCTTTGGGAACGTGTTGGGAACATGAGTCCCTCAGAAACTTTTACTTCTCTCACGTCCAAGTGCTGAAGCTGCTTATTAAAATGATGTCTTCATTTACCAAGAGAGACTATACCCCTGCTGTGCCTGCCAGTGCAATGAGAAGCCTGAGAGAAGGCATCTGTAATGGTTGTTGGGTCTTACTCTGAAAGCCAGTGAGATATAAACCCATCTCCAGACAGAGAGTTGGAAGAGTTAGTACCGAGTTAGGAAGGAAGATCCTGGTACATACAGGATCCTGCCTTAGTTTTGGTTTAGGTGCTTTATTTCAGTCCTCATTTTGTGGTGTTCAGAGGGTTTTTGCAGGAGATTGAGTGGATAATCAGCATTACTGATAAGATTTACACATCAAAACCTCTTTGTGAAGCTTAAAGGTGTTTTCCATCACTTCTCTACAATAGTCAGTTTGTAAGTAATGTAAAAGTAAACGTTGTTTGATGGCTTCCACTGCTCAGTGCCTCTTGGCAATGGGGCAATGAGCAGAGCAGTGAGTGCCTGGGGGAGCTCTTCCTATGGCCAGGGCATCAGTTCCTATCCAGCAAAACCAACAGAATGAAGAGTTTGAATTTGTTGTGGTGTGTTAAATAACGCGGCAGAAATCTCCCATTTATTTACACTACCTACTAAAGAAGGGAGATTTAAGAATGGTTTTGTCACAAAAGCCTGTTTGAACTTTCATTTCTAAGCTGCAATTAACAGCAAAGGAGTTTTACCAGTGTCATCTATAGGAACTAGACCTTCAAGTGAGTATGGAAACAGGCATCAGATGGTCGTGACTTCATTGAATCACAGAATGGTTTGGGTTGGAAGGGCCCTCGAAGCTCATCCAGTTCCAATCCCCCTGCAACGAGCAGGGCCACCTTCCACTAGATTGGGTTGCTCAGAACCACATCCAGCCTGGCTTTAATGTCTCCAGGGATCACAGTGCTGCTGGCCTTTAAGTAAAGTGCTGCCAGCAGGCACGACTGGGACAAGGAGCCACAAAAGCACAATGTAATCAGTTCTAAGTAAGGTTAAGTTTGATGGCTTCGTAATGGAAAATAACTGCGGTGCTTGAAGGCAGTTGACACAGTTTTAGATCCTTAGGACCTTAGTACAAAAAGTGTAAGAAAAGCGGGATAGAAAAACAGGACCTGGAGGTGAGGCTAGCAGATATCCGTGATGGGAGCAGTTAAACTAACTGGTAAGTAGAAGGAGAGGATGATTGCTGCGTCTGTAAGGTTAATTGAGCTGGTGCTTCAAAGGCTACCAGAAGTGATGAAGATTGTTGGGCGAAGTAAACGACCACCACCGTATTTTGGTACCCATGAGGGAAACTTACTGGAAAACGATGTAATTCAAATATAGCCTCATGAATATGTATGTCTGCCCAGAGGCCATGTAAGGATGGCCTGTATAGCAATACGGGAACACACATTAGGAGGAGCTATCCCTCGTGTCTCCCGGCGCCGCAATAAAGGATACCTGCTTGTCAGCTTGGAACTCTGTTGGCGAGTTTGTTCCTAGAGTTTTCCCTGTATCACTGCACATCCCGGGGACGTAACCTTCCTCTGACCCACAGCACTGTAAGAATCAAACCAGCATCCTTTGCCATGGCCGAAGCTGTTGAAAAGAGCTGTGCTTTACTCGACTGCAGCAGAAACTTCCTTTTACCCTGAACTGTGGAGAGCCGTGTACTGAGCTGGAAAACAGCCTATGGGCAACTGACCCTGCAGTTAAATCTCTCACTGATGCATTCCCAGCCTGCTCACATGTGCTCCTTCCCACCCTGGGTTTCCATGAAATCCTTAAGTAGGATACAGACCCAGCTGGAGGAAGGGCTGGAGCACCCTCTGCAGGGACCTTCATCCCATCACCGCATCAGCAGACGAGTGCCTACCCAAACCCCTCCATCCCACCGTATCTCCTCCTGCAGAGTCGCAATGGGTATGGGCTGAAAGACCAGATAGGTTTGGCTTGGCAAAGCTTCAGCTCAGGGTGTTTCAACAGTGGGAACTGATAAATGCCCTCTCTGCAGGGAAGGGGATGTGAATCGCTTTCTTTGGGAGAGGGGTAGAAAGAATGGTTGTGGAGATGCTAACCTAAAATGCTGCTCATTATTAGCCACTGCCTTTGCAGCATGAAAGCCTCTCTCATATTAAGGCTATAATAATAATAATGATATAAAAAGCTGCTGCAGTTACAACAGAAGAATGTATTGTTACCACCTGACATTTAACTGATGGCAAATCACCTTCTGCGTTTATGAGTTTTCCCTACCAAAACCACTGTGATGGTTGTCACGTTTCCCAGCTGAAGGCCTGTTATTCCATGGGCCCTTTCCACTCAGGTTGGAGACGTGCTGTAAGTAAAGAGAAATTTGGCTTTCAGGGCTTTCATTTCAGTGCCTTCTGTGGCCACGGAGCTAGACTCCAGGTTTAATGGAAATGTGAGCATCAATGCTTAGGGCATGGCAGGAGAGCACAGTCTCCTGCTCTGATGGCCTGCAGTGTGTAGGGCAAAGACTGTTGTCCAAGGTTAGCTGATTGCTGACTAGCTGCACCAAAGACTATAGACTAGGCTAGACTAGAATGATTGGGACTGGAAAGGACCTTAAGATCATCCAGTTCCAACCCCCTGCCATGGGCAGGGATGCCTTACACTAAACCATGTCACCCAAGGCTCTGTCCAACCTGGCCTTGAACACTGCCAGGGATGGGGCATTCACAACTTCCTTGGGCAACCCATTCATTTATAGGACTTGGAGACCTATAATAAACCGAACAAAAGAGTGAAGCTTCACACCACTTTTTAAGGGGGTATTTTGAGGATTATGGGTCCTGGCTTGTTAGAAAAGGAGTTGTGGTCTGAAGTTTGTCCTGTAACTGCTGCACTTGGCTGCCACCCACTGCAGTGAAACTGAGTGTCGTGGTTTAAACCCAGTCAGGTAACTCATTCACTCACTTCCCCCCTTCTTTCCCCCCCCCTACTCCCAGAGGGATGGAGAGGAGAATCGAAAAGAATGCAACTCCCACGGGTTGAGATAAGAACAGTTTAGTAACTAAGGTATAACACAAATCACTACTGCTACCACCAATGATAATAATGATAAAGGAAATAACAAGGGAAGAGAATACAACACCTCACCACCAGCCAACTGATAACTTGTCCCCCCCCAAGCCCGACCAAGCACCGACCCATACCTCCTCCAACCCTGCAGTCTCCCAGCCCTTCCGGCTCACTCCCAGTTACATCCTGGGCATTACGTGCTGTGGTATGGAATACCTCTTTGGTCAGTTTGGGTCAGGTGTCCTGTCTCTGCTTCCTCCCGGCTTCCCCTCCTCCCTGGCAGAGTATGAGGCTCACAAAGTCCTTGGCCAAACCAAAATATCATTGTTATCAGCTCTGTTCCCAAGCCAAAAGTCAAAACACTGCACTGCACCAGCTACCAAGAAGGAGAAAAATGAATGCTACTGCTGAACCCAGGACACTGAGGCATGAAATTCTCTGAGGATAAGGAAGTTGCTCTGTGATAACATTCTGTTTGCATTCCTGAGCTTCTGGCATGAGAATTAAAGGTAGAGAGAGGCTTTTGTCAAAGGAGTCTTAAAAGAGCCTTAGATCATTGAATCATAGAATAGTAAGGGTTGGAAAGGACCTTAAGATCATCCAGTTCCAACCCTCCTGATATGGGCAGGGACACCTCACACTAAACCATGTCACCCAAGGCTCTGTGCAACCTGGCCTTGAACACTGCCAGGGATGGAGCATTCACAACTTCCCTGGGCAACCCATTCCAGTGCCTCACCACCCTCACAGTAAAGAACTAAATCTAAACTTCCCCCATTTAAGTTTGAACCCGTTACCCCTTGTCCTATCACTACAGTCCCTAATGAAGAGTCCCTCCCCAGCATCCCTATAGGCCCCCTTCAGATACTGGAAGGCTGCTATGAGGTCTCCACGCAGCCTTCTCTTCTCCAGGCTGAACAGCCCCAACTTTCTCAGCCTGTCTTCATACAGGAGGTGCTCCAGTCCCCTGAGCATCCTCGTGGCCTCCTCTGGACTTGTTCCAACAGTTCCGTGTCCTTTTTATGTTGAGGACACCAGAACTGCACACAATACTCCAAGTGCGGTCTCATGAGAACAGAGTAGAGGGGCAGGATCACGTCCTTGAATGGACACATCAAATTATGTGGCACCTTCACTTTTGTCATGGAAATAGGTGCGATGTCCAACCCAGCTCAGAAAATAAGTCTTCCTTTTTGGTTTTGCAGTTGTCAGTGGCTTGCACTGTGCACACTTCAACACCATCACTCGGGGAACACAGCTCCTGTTAGTGCTCTTCCATCTGAATTGGAAAAGCAACTCAAAGAACTGGCAGCTCAATTACCTCTGCGATAGAACAGCACTGATATGATTGTTCTCAATGCTGTGTGTGCCTGACACATGATTGCAAGGGAAGCTCTTAACTCTATTTAAAACACCAAGTTTCCACTTCAGGTGGCACAAAAAGGTGGAAACAACCGAACCATAAACAATACCTCAAGGTTTATTATTATTATATTATGTCATGAATCTAGGTTCCATCCCTTTTAATGCTTGTCTTGTGAAACAGTGGCTCTTTCTGAAGCCAGGCCATATGTCAAGTTACTTCTGAGAACGCTCTGCTGCTGCCTTGCTAAGTTATGGCATTCAGGTATTCCAGGCTGCAGCCAGGCTCTCTGAAAGGCTTTTAAAGAGGCTATTTCGTGCTGCCTTTAATCTATTTATATTTACTATTAAACCTCTATCACCAGTGGCTTTATTCATTGTTGCCCTGGTCTTTGTGGACTCCAAGTACACAGCCAACATCAATGTCCTTACATTATCTAGAACATAGAGTGCCTTTGCCATGAAAAGCCCTAGGAAAGGAAAAGCACATCTTCCTTATGGGGGTGTGGAAATACAAGCTCTAGTTAAGGAGACCACTAGAAAGAATCCAAACTAATATCTAATCATAAGTTATATGGAAAAGAAATGTATAAGATACATATAAGGAAAGGTGGTATCATTTCTTAAAGCTAAGCTTTGTCTTTTTTTTTTTTCCCCATAGAGACAGTATTCAAAGTATGTCCCAAAATCTAATGAGATCAATATTGTTATTTCCATTCCACGGAAATGGAATCATACAGGCTGGGAATGAGCTATTAAAATCCAGGAGGAAGTTAACAAGAGCTGGGTATGAACACTACAGTGCTGCAATGGAGCAGATCTTTTGATCTCAAAGGAAAATCATGGACCCAGTATGTGCTACACAGCCTGTACGCTTACCCATACAGGATGTGGACACACTGTGTTCTGTTCAGGTTTTTCTCATAAGTGACTGGTTTTATGCTCATATTCTGCCTTAGGGCTCAGGCCTTATTCTGCCAGGCTCAGGGCTGGACTGAGATTTCCATACCATCTGATGCAGCAGAACAGCTCTGTGAAGACCTGAGTTCTGCCATCACGGATCCCTGTAGGGAGTTTGACCTGGTGATGCAGAGGGAAAGCAGGAACTCCTGTATTCATTCTCTACAGTCCCTCCAGTTTTGTTTGCAATGAGGATAGTAAAATACTGGCATAGGCTGCCCAGAGATGCGGTGGATGTGCCATCCCTGGAAGTGTTCAAGGTCAGGTCGGACGGGGCTTTGAGCTTCATCTAGGTGAGGTTATGCAGATGCACTTGATCCCTGCTAATGTAGGCGCTTTAGGAAGGCAGCAGTAAAGGGTTCAATGGGATAGAGGACAAAGCACAAGATGTTTTCTCGGGTATTAAGACACCCCCCCCCCCCCCCCCCCCCCCCCAAATTGTGATGATGTGCAACACACACCCGGAGAGGTTGTGAAATTCGGGGAGATACTTGAACTGAAAGAGGGGAGATTCAGCTTGTACATTAGGAAGATATTCTTCCCTGTGAGGGTGCTGAGGCGCTGGCACAGGGTGCCCAGAGAAGCTGTGGCTGCCCCATCCCTGGCAGTGTTCAAGGCCAGGTTGGACACAGGGGCTTGGAGCAAGCTGCTCTAGTGGAAGGTGTCCCTGCCCGTGGCAGGGGTTGGAACTGGGTGAGCTTTAAGGTCCCTTCAACCCAAACCAGTCTGGGATTCTGTGATCCTATTCAGGGATGTAGCAGAGGACGGGGGACACCTGGAAGGATTTAACGCACACAACAAACCGGTGTGGGGTGATAAACAGAGGGACGAACCGATACAACACCTGCTCCCTCCAGCCCTGCTGCTTCTAAGCTCCAAGGCATCCCCACTGGATGCACAACCCCAGGGTGGGCAGGCAGCGACTTGTCCCTAAGCCCTGCCCTACCGACCCCGGAGGGGGGCACCGCAAACACCCGCTGCTGCTGCTGCTGCTGCTGCGCACCCCACGGCTCCAGCCAAGGCACGGGCACGGTGCCGGGCGGGCGCGGGTCCCGGCGGCGATGCTGCAGCCCGGCACAGCCCGGCACGGAGCGCGATAGCGCGGCACAGCGCTGCCTGGCGCCGGAACGAGGGCGGAGCGGAGCGGGGCGGGCCGGAGGAGGGAGCCGTCGGCGCTGCGCGGAGCACGGCCCGGCCCAGGGGAGCCCTGCGAGTGCCGGGCACGGACCAGCGTTATCCCGGAATAGGGCTGCACGCATGTGCGTCACCCCGGATGTGAACGGCCCGGCCCGGCTCCGCGCTAGCTCGCTCCGCCCGGCTCCGGCGGATGGGCTGAGCCGAGCCGAGCCGAGCCGAGCCGTGCCGGCCGCCGCGCAGCCCGGTAGGGGCTGAGGGGAGGCAGGGTCCCGGGCGCCCTCGAGGGCCAAGGTGCGAGAGTCCCATCCCAGCGGGGGGCCCGGGCCCCCCGAGGGGGCCGGGGCAGGTGCGCGGTCCGGGCGGGATCCCCGGCGCAGCCCGCCCCGTCGGGGCCGCCGCCGCCGCGTCCCCTTCCCCGGCCCCCGTGCCGCCGGTACCCCCGGTGCCGTGTGGCAGCCCCGCAGGCGGGGCAAGGGGGCGATGGATTTTCGCGGTAAGAAGTACGAGCGCGGCAGTAACTGGTCGGACCCCGAGGTGGTGGAGCTGCTGCAGCTGTGGGCCGACGAGTCGGTGCAGATGGAGCTGGAGAGCTGCTTGCGGAACCAGCACGTCTTCAACCGCATCGCAGAGGTGCTGCGGGAGAAGGGCATCCACCGGACGGGCGACCAGTGCCGGGAGAAGATCAAGAAGATGAAGCTGGAATATCGTCGGATCAAGGATAACAGCAAGGCCCCGCGGAGCGGCAGGACGTGGAAGTTCTACGAGGTGATGGACCGGGTGCTGACCAGCCGGCCTGCCCTGGCTTACAGCTCGCTGAGCGGCAGCATGATGGCTCAGCAGGTGCTGCAGGGCAGCATGGTGGAGAGCTACCACCACCACCAGTTCACCTCCCCGGCCCTGCCCTTTGAGCACTCCCAACACCCTGAACTGATGGAGATCAAATGTGAGGAGGTGAACTCTGATGAGCACTGCTTGACCCCAGAGCCCCCAGCAGCCATGTCTTACCAGCAGGGCTCCCCTGAAGAACATGAGATGGAGAGAGCCTTCTTGGAGAGGGCCCAGAACAACTCTCCCATCTCCAGGGTGGAGATTCCCATTGAAACCAGTGTCTCACCTTCAGGTAGGGAGAGCCTTTTGCATTCCAGCATCAGGTTTCTGCCTGGTTTCCCCAGAAAGAGAGATCCTATTTTCTGGTGCAGAGATAGACACCTGGTTTTCACGCTGATGTTCGGACCTTGGTTTTCCACATCCCCAAAAGCTATAAAGTAGAAGGCTGGAAGCTGCATTCATAGTCTTCTGGCCATTCCCAAAGTGTATCCAACTGCAGGTAAATGAAACCTTAAATGAGCTGGGCTAAACGTTGGGTGTATCATCCCAAGGGCTGGAATGTCTGCCACAAGCTGGGC
The DNA here is from genome assembly GCF_028554395.1 of Pezoporus wallicus. Taxonomy (NCBI): domain Eukaryota; kingdom Metazoa; phylum Chordata; class Aves; order Psittaciformes; family Psittacidae; genus Pezoporus; species Pezoporus wallicus. The sequence continues at coordinate 2,383,647 of NW_026638015.1, read as the reverse complement.
TAGGCGTCTGTGGTAGATTCCTGCATATAATTCTGACAGTGCTTAGCCTTATTGAAACAAACAAGAAATTGTATGCTCTTTGCTATCACTGGAGCATCACCAGGGCTGTCTGCGGTCCTCATGCTGAATTGTATCAGGAGACTCTCTTCTGCCATGGCTACGCTATAAACCTGCAGGTGGAACTTTCCTTGTGTCCTTTTAAACTGTTTTCTGGGTCTAATCTTTTAGGACGCTCAGTGATGAAGAATACTTGGGAATGCTCATTGCCTGGCTTTCTAAGCTATTTGTTAGGACATGGAAAGATGGTTTTGGAAGTCACTGGCAGAAACAGCATTGCCTGTTACTGGAGATGAGACTTCTCCACTGATAGTGCATTTGGCCATTGCTTGGCTGCCAGGAAGGGTGCGGCCCTGGAAATCCTGGGGATTTCAAACCAGTCTAGGACAGGCAGATGGAAGAGCATGGCTTGGGGGAGACTGGCACAGGTTACCCAAAGAAGTGATGAGTGCTCTGTCCCTGGCAGCGTTCAAGGCCAGGTTGGACAGAGCCTTGGGTGACATGGTTTAGTGTGAGGTGTCCCTGCCCATGGCAGGGGGTTGGAACTAGATCTTAAGGTCCTTTCCAAGCCAAACTATTCTATGGTAACCCCTCTGAGGTTTATATCTGAGATCAGAAAGAAATGGTTTAAACTGGCTGGGTTTAAACCACTACACTGCGTTCTCTTTGCCACAGTGGTTGTGTTGTTAGTCCATAGAATGACAATCATTCAGGTTCGTTTGGAGGCTGAATGTGACTGGGGCTGGCAGCATAATGGGGGCCCAATATATAAAGTTCAAAACTTCAAAGAAAATCTCAAACTTCAATATGTACCTGACAGCTTTTACTTTGGTTTTCCTATAAAACCCTACAGTGGATTGAAGTATATTTCCTAAGGAAGGCAGCAAAGCATGTCCACGCCGCTGTACTTGCTGCACATTTGATTTCTCTTCCTTTCTTTTCCATATCCACAGGTTTCAGTGAGCCCAACATGGCCAACTCAACCCGCATCCAGAACGTGGCTCCCCGGCCCGGCTTCTCCGCCTTGCATCGGCTGAGGAAAAGGCGGAAAGGGCAGCGTGTGAAGGACCCGCTCGATGACCTCTTGCTGAAAACCCTGACATCGCAGCGGGCCATGGAAGAGCGCTTTCTGCAGATGGAAGAACGCCGCTTCCAGCGGGATTTGGACGTGGAGGAGCGCCGCATGCAGCTGGAGCAGCGCCGGTTTGAACTGGAGCGCGAGCATGAGTTTCGCATGTTCAACGTCTTCGCGCAGATGCTCAGCATCCTCAAGCAGAGCCATGGCGGCTCCTCCTCCTCGGTTGCGATGCCTCGGGGCTTGGACTTCAGCCACGCACTGTCTGAAATCACGGGAATGGGAGGAGGAGGAGGAGGAGACCTGCCGGAGACGAGTGCTCGGCCGCTGTCCGAGAGGAGGGTTGACATGCACGGCTTCTGCAGCCCCAGCGACTTCCGGAGAAGCCCCTACCTCTCTGCTCGTGGCAACATTGCCAGCATCTTCCGTGGCTCCACGGAGGAAGGGTACAAAGCTTATCATGCTGACAAGTATGATGAAGACAAGAACCCCAATGTGAGTGAGCACCTCAGAGTATCCTTGCTAGGATTAAAGATTTCCTAGACGTTTGCTAACAGATATGCTAAAAACAGTGGAGTTTTTGTGGTCTCAGTAATACATGGCAGGTCAAGCTGTTTGGTTGGGGAAGAGAAAACGTAGTGTTTGCGATGACCTGGGTATCAGAGATGAACACCATGTTCAGCTCAGGTTTGCAAGCTCCTGGTTTCCCTATAGGGGAAATAATAGCAACAGTAGACCTTGACAGATGATAGAAATCTGCAGGAGCAAACAGAGCTGTTTCTCCTTGACCATCTCTGATTATATCAGATTATTGCAGGTGATGGGTGCCGGAGATACAACTAAGTAGACCTCTTTACATTACTTTTAACTAACGGTGCTTTATCTGCCTTACCACACTCGCTGCTCAGCTGTAAGTAGCTCATCGGACCCCCCCTTGTGGCACAAAGGCAAAGTATTACCTGCAAGGATAGGAAATGTAAATAGTGATCTATCTGTGCATTACTTTTAAATAGATCCTATGTTCAGGTACTGAATTGCCTGAAACTTTTAAAATGTTCTATTATTATCCCTGATGTAGTCACGCTGTGTTGGGAGGTGCAAACTAGGTCTTTAAGATAGGAAAACACAGTGAGGTTTCTGATACAAGGGGGAGGCACAAACTTGCTCTTCCACCACCTGTTGTCCATGTAGGAGACAGCTTTTTAAACCGATAACTAAAACTGGATTTGTACTTCAGTAACATCATAAATGTACAGTTGCTTCAATTTTCCTTTCTTTAAAGATTTATTTACCCAACTTATTCTAATAATGAAAATGTGCTACTAGGTTTGAACTCTTCAAGATCTGATGTAGTGCTAAATAAGCAAGGTCACATCCTAAACCTGGAGCTTTAGGGACATCTCTCCGGAGGGGAAAACCTGTGTTTGAACCACTTTTCATGACTACTGTTCAGGTGGTTTCTGAGCAACTGAGTGGAGTGGAATGGTAATGACTGATAAACAAATGCTTTTAGATAAAGAATCATGGAATTGTTAAGGTTGGAAGGGATCTTAAAGCTCATCCACTTCCAACCCCTGCCAACCCCACTTTCCACTAGAGCAGCTTGCTCCAAGCCCGTGTCCAACCTGGCCTGGAACACTGCCAGGGATGGGGCAGCCACAGCTTCTCTGGGCACCCTGTGCCAGCACCTCAGCACCCTCACAGGGAAGAGCTTCTGCCTAAGAGCTCATCTCAGTCTCCCCTCTGTCAGGTTAAAGCCATTCCCCCATGTCCTAGCACTCCATGCCCTTGTAAAAAGTCCCTCTCCAGATTTCTTGTAGCTCCCTGAAGGGTAGCAAATTATTTAGTGAAGTGATAGCTAAAGTGATTTGTGCACCTGTTTTTGTATCTATAAGCAATAAGTTACTTCTTTTTTTTCTAGGGTATAATAAACTTTGGTACCAGTGAGAATAAACTCTGCTTTGACCTGATGTCTAAGCGGGTAAGTCCTATTCCAAACAGAAACATTGAACATTGAATTTGCTCTATAGTTCCTCCTTGGTGCTTGCACTTTCCTGGAGTCATTGCTGTTGCTTAAGTTTGTCTGGCAAAGCTTTTCATTGTGAATTTTTCAAGTGTTGGAAGGCACTTTTGAATCCAGCTATTTGTACACTTATGTATGTTATTTCTCCAGGAGGAGAGGAGGAAGGGTGTTCTTTTGTTCCTCTTCATGATGAGTTTTCCCTTTGAGGATGTATTTGGCTCAGAAAGCTAAATGAAACTAAAATGCATTTTATTTCCTCCTGCTGACAGTAGTTAATTTAATACAGAGGTTTTCAAATCAGGTTTGAACTCAGTTTCAAGGATCTTCACATCTGCCCATTCTAAAGTCACATGATTTGTTGTGAACTTACCCAAAGTGTGTGAGGGTGGCAACAGCGAATGGTGGCAGCCTTTGAAACCTCTTAAAATCAGGCTGGGTCAGCTGCTCCCTGCTCCCTTTGTTCAGTTGCACACTCAAAAATCAGGGAAAAGAGAAAACAACAGAACTGTGCTGTAGAGGAATGTTTCTTGGCTTACATTAAAATCACTGCCCAGGAGCATCCTTCGAGGTGGGCAGGCAGCGCTTTCTCCTACCTGAAGTTGTCTGTGGGGAGGGAAATCAGTCTCTGCAGTTTGAAGTTCATGGTTGCTCCCTTTCCACCATTTCCCACCCTCAAAATGATCCTTGTTTTATTTCTGCCTGCCATCCACTGACTGGGGGGGACGCTACCCCGCTGCTCCGCCTTCCAGCTAAAAGAACAGGTAAGGCAGAGCTGCTGCCTGCACGGAAAAGGTGCCTTCTAGGCTGCATAGGTGGTACCTTCCTTCCTTCACTGTCCTCTCCCCTTAAACTAACACCAAGCCAGCAGTAAGTAGTGCAGAGGGAGATGGTGTCAGCTGCATCTTAATTAGCCTCCTTATGAAAATGTGTCTTTGTGGGCTGTAGTGAGATGAGCCATCACGCTTGTGACCACAAGCTGAATGAAGATATTGTTGCCAGCCTCTCAGTTATCACAGCCTGGCGTTACAGTGTGGCTTCACTGAATGCAGCACCATGTGGGATTGTAGGCAAGTGATTTGTTGCTGTTTGGGATAATAAATACTTACTGTTTCCACTGAGTAACATAACTTATCAGACTCCTGTCTTCAACTTTTGACCCTAAAGTTAGAGAATGTTTCGTGGCATGAGATCTCAGATGATCTTCCTTTCATAGAATCATTGAGTCAGCCAGGTTGGAAAAGACCTTCAAGATCATTCAGTCCAACCATTCCCCAGCACTGCCAAGGCCACCTCTAACCCATGGCACTGAGGCCTCATCTCCACAGTGTGTGAACACTTGCAGGGACGGTGACTGCAGCCCTGCCCTGGGCAGCCTGTTCCAATGCCTGAGTACCCTTTGGGGAAGGAATTGTTCCTCAGCTCCATCTAAACCTGCCCTGGTGCAGCTTGAGGCCGTTTCCTCTTGTCCCATCCCTTGCTCCTTGGGAGCAGAGCCCAGCCCCTCCTGGCTCCATCCTCCTGTCAGGCAGGTGTAGGCAGCGATCAGGTCCCCCCTGAGCCTTCTCTTCTCCACACTGAACCCCCCAGGTCCCTCAGCCCTTCTCCATCAGACTTATTCTCCAGACCCTTCACCAATTCTGTTGCCCTTCAGTTGACCCATCTGTTTTCCTTACCCTTTAAGGGTTCTCCTCTTTATTACAGTAGCTTTTGGAAAACTCTGCTGATACATTTTATGTTGCATCCTCTAGATAAGTTTAGGAGGGAGATCTAAAGGAGGCACAGTTCTGTGCTACATAGGCTTCAAGAACATCTGCAGCACAGTAAAGGAGTTTAATCCTATACTACCAGGTTGTAATTCTGCATGGGATAAGGACAGTGTCTTTAAGCTCCAGAGCTTGACACCATTAAAACACCAATACACTAAATATATAATACATTGTGAGTTTGTTATCACGTGAGAAACTTTTACACTGCATGTTGAATTTTCCACCTCCCTCACTATTACCTATTTCTAGTGTCCTCCACCCTCACCTCTTCTAATATTAACTCATAGATTTGGTTGCCATTAAGTATTTAGAAGGTACATTGTACGTAATACTTGTTTATGCCTTCATGTAGAATGTTCTTTCCTCTCTGCCTCTATCACCACTGTGCTTTCTCTTGCAACTTCATAGAACTGGATTATGCAAAACCCTGATATTTACAACCTTGAAAATACTTAGATGAAAGCAGTATGTGTACTTTGTCTAAATATGAATATTAAGAAGGGCTCCACAATTTGGGTGAATCTGGTTTTGAGGTCAGAATGAACTCCTCATAAGGAACAAAGTGCCTGCCCTAGGGAAGAATTATTAAGAAGATTATTTCATTTTTCTCCTGTCTTTTGAAAGCTCCTGTTATACTGTAACACTTACCAAAACTTACCGGAATTACAGATCTGAAGGAGCTGCAGTTAACTTGGAACTGAGACAGAAATAAAAGCTAGACTTCATTAAAAAACACTATATTACAAGTTTATTAAAGACAATGCCTATCTGACTGTGATTCAAACTCCTTTCTGTCTTTTTCTGACAGTCTAGAGCTGAGCTTTCACAACTGTGACTTCCTTTTCAGCTGAAAGCTCTTGTCCTCAGAGCTTGGCTGAAACATGCTTTGGGACTCTGGGTTGCTTCTCTTGCTGACAAAGTCTTCTGCAGGCATCTTCCTTATGGGCATCATGTGTGTTGCCCGTTCTGCATCCCTTTTGTATATCTCTGTGTAGAGAAGTTTTGGCTGCAGTAACTTAGCCCATACTTCATATAACCTGAAGTTATCACTGATCAATTTGCTGGTCTTTGCTTCTCCAAGCTGCATTAATTTTGATGGTCAGTGGCTTTCTCAATCCAGTTTTACAGCTGTTGAAGGTTGCAGATGTGTGTGTGTATGCACAGGCATGTACCTGTATATGGATCCCGTCTATCTCCATGTTTCCAATGTCACAGGTTAGGCTTTTAATGGCTCTTCTTGTTGCTCACAGCTGACACAGACTGACATGAATCTGATAGAGCCTCCACTGCTTCAGTATCCCGACTGGACAGGACATATGTTGTAAGTCTTCTCTATAACTCTTTTTGACTTCATGTCTGATAAGCAGAATGAATGAATATGCATCACTTTTCTGGGTCATTTAATCATCTTTTTCTTTGCAAAACTGTAAATTACCCATTTAAAAATCACTTTATGTGACAGAAGATGCAGATTTTTCTAAAGCAAACACAGTTGTAAAAGCACTGTATGCATTAACAAACTCGGTAGCTCGAAATAGTTCATTGAAACATAGTGAACACTTGGAGACTTTAATCCTTCTCTTCTGTGCCTTGATTAAAGCTCATCAGAAATGTATGCACCATTATAGACGTTATCCATGACATCTTTGCTGTGTATAAAAGTAGTGTCTCTGGCACGGGCCTGAGCTATCCTGTTTTCTAGCTATTTTCACTAGTCTTCACTATACCCTGGCTTCATTTACCTGAGATGTGGACCTGGGGAAGCTCAGTCTCTTGAAGAATAAGCTGAATCAGTGTTTGCTTTTGTGTCTTTCTCAGTTTACGGGAGGAAGTGGCTCGGTTTTTGACCTATTACTGCAAGGCCCCTGCACCTCTTAAGGCAGAAAATGTGGGTAACCCACTTTCCATTGGTGTCTGTTCTAATGTATTGCTATTTGTTGTCAGTTTCATCTTCCTGTTTTTTAAAACAAATGATTTGGTAAGATGACAGCCTCTAATCGTGTAAATGGGATTGATTCGTAGCCACTGTAGTAGCTTCTGATGCACACTTCAGCCAAAACACTTTGGGTCTACTGACTATTTTCCTAATGCTTCACTGTTGTGTGCCAGCTCCTTATGCCCGTGCTCTCAGTGGGACTTTGTGTTTGTATCTCCTTATTCTTTCTGGGACCTAGTGTGCCTGTATCCCTCAGCCTTGACAAAGAGCGCTCATTGCTTCAGTTGAGTTTAATTTGGTCCCATTCTGCTGTTATACCTCAGGACAAAAGTCAGTTTTATCCTGATGCAGCCATCGCTTTTCTGGCTGCAGTAGCTCAGCAGAAGCCCATACTTCATGTGAACTGAAGTTACCACTGATCAGTTTGCTGACCACTGCTTCTCCAAGGCAGCAGATTCTGCCTGATGCTTGAAGCGAAACTCATAGGATGTGTGAGCATCTGTCTTCTGGAAGCAGGAGTCAAACCTGCTCCTGTACAAGACAGTGGTCCCACTTTTGCACACGTTTGGCAAGAGGTCTGAGCTGCTGTTACCATGAAGAGATGATAACAGAATATTAGATGATGAAAAGTAGTTTGCTTTTCCAGCAGTTTAGAACTACTCCCAATTTTTTTCCCTATTTAAAAGCCTACTCTTTTTCTATTGCTTATTAGAATCAGGAAAGGCACCAGGACAAAGTGTCTCTGAAGCAAAGAACAGGATGGAAGTTATTTCTGGTGGAAGTGGGATTCAGCAGGAAAATGCTTGGAACTAGAGGAGTGGGGAGAAAATATGTTTTAGTGATATGGTCAGAAATTACTATATTATAGTGTTTTCTTTCTGTGGACAGATGTATCACTAACCTCTCTTTCTTCTGTAGGTCATCGTTTTAAATGGTTGTGGGTCTTTATTTTCTGCATTAGCTACAGTCCTTTGTGATCCAGGGGGTAAGTGGATGGCTGGGAGATGTTTTTAATGTTTATTTTTGCTGGGAAATAATGTGTCACTGTTTCAGTATTGGCTATTAGAAGTGAAGTAGTGGAATTGGCATTGTTCTCAATTCATGCAAGATTGTGCTGTGAAATTAATCATCTCCATGATCTACACGTCATGTACTCACACCTAGTGTTTTTACCACTGTTTTTGTGGTTGTTAGGACTAGACGTAGGCTGTACTCATGTTTTACCTGGGTTCTTGCAGAAGATAAAAGTATTAAAGTAAGAATAAAGTTCAGGAAAAGGCAGCAGCAATACAGTGTTTCTAGAGGGCACAGCTATAAAACAGCTTTTGCATTTAGCTGAAGTACATTAGAAGAAAGAGAAGGAGAGTGACCTGCTGATTGTTTTCTTGGTTCCAGAAGCTGTTCTGATTGCTACTCCCTTTTATGGTGGTATCACCCAGAGTGTCTTCCTCTATGGTAATGTCAAGCTGGTGTATGCCTATTTAGACAGTAAGGTAAGATCTGAAGGAATACCAGCCAGTTGACAAATAATTGATACTGGAAAGTGTCAAGCTTTGGGAACCTCTGAAACCAGTCCTCAAAACAAGAATGGGCTGCAGCCTGTGGATGTTTTCCCAATTTATTGCTGGGAAGTTGGGCACATAATTTGCAAGGAATTTGTTTGAGACCACAAATCTGGATTCCAGATTTTCATAGAATCATAGAATACTTAGGGTTGGAAAGGACCTTAAGATCATCCAGTTCCAACCCCCCTGCCATGGGCAGGGACACCTCACACTAAAACCATGCCACCCAAGGCTCTGTCCAGCCTGGACTTGAACACTGCCAGGGATGGAGCATTCACAACCTCCCTGGGCAACCCATTCCAGTGCCTCACCACCCTTACAGTAAAGAACTTCTTCCTTATATCCAGTCTAAACTTCCCCTGTTTAAGTTTTAACCCGTTATCCCTTGTCCTATCACTACAGTCCCTAATGAAGAGTCCCTCCCCAGCATCCCTATAGGCCCCCTTCAGATACTGGAAGGCTGCTATGGGGTCTCCACGCAGCCTTCTCTTCTCCAGGCTGAACAGCCCCAACTTCCTCAGCCTGTCTTCATACAGGAGGTGCTCCAGTCCCTGATCATCCTCGTGGCCTCCTCTGGACTTGTTCCAGCAGTTCCATGTCCTTTTCTTGTATCTTACTCCCAGTAATGGTTCTTGAGAGGGAAAAAATGGCCGTTTTGAGCCTTGGAGACAGAAGTATGTATTGTCCTACTAAAAATGATCCCGGGGTGGAAAAGCAGATGGAGATCTTGCATTGTTTTAGTTCTTCAAGGATAAGCAGAGAATTCTGTGTGTGGCCAGCCTATGGTGAACATATTTCTTTGACTTTATTTGTTATCTCTGTGGTATAAAAGGGTAAGAAGATGTTCCCAGGTCATTATTGTTGGGTTCTTTTGGGGAACATTTCTCAGGGGATTGGCTCAAGACTCTATTGAAATAGATTGCCTTTTTTTTACCTTTATGATGCCTTTCAGATTACTGGAACAAGCACTCGGCCTTTTCAGCTTACAGTGGAAAAACTGGAAAAGGCCTTACAGAATGCCCGGGCAGAGGTGAGTTTAGCTGAACTTCACATCACCAGTTAAGACTACAGTATGTTTGAGGTGGCACGTCCCAGAAGTGGCCTTGAAGATCAAAACCTAGCCCATGGCTTTCCAGGTGTCCTTGTAGACAACCTAAGATCAGGCAAACTCAGGGGCAGTTTTAGGAGGAACCCCCCACTGTTGTGTAAACCAGGAGTACCAGGCCATTCACAAAGCACTGGAACCCTTTCATATCACACACAAAAAGTACTTGGGCATGCACTAGAAAGTAGGCACTACCCAGGGTTTATCCTTCAGGAAGGCCAGCTGAGTTACCGCAAGGCTCACTGCTCTACGCAGTAGTGCACATGATTCCACTAAGAACACCAAGAGATTTTGTAGGTGGGTAAGAGGTGCAAATCTAGAGAATAAATGTAGATGAGTATCATCTTTCTGATGAGTTATTTGGTACGTTTTGATGCTGTCCTAAGCCCTATATATGTTTAGCTGCATCTTTAGATCATTACCAGCTCTGACATCTTCATAGAATTGTAGAATCACAGAATACTTAGGGTTGGAAGGGACCTTAAGTTCATCCAGTCCAACCCCCCTGCCATGGGCAGGGACACCTCACACTAAACCATCTCACCCAAGGCTCTGTCCAACCTGGTCTTCAACACTGCCAGGGATGGAGCATTCACAGCTTCCCTGGGCAACCCATTCCAGTGCCTCAGCACCCTCACAGGAAAGAACTTCTTCCTTATATCCAGTCTAAACTTCCCCTGTTTAAGGTTTAACCCGTTACCCCTTGTCCTATCACTACAGTCCCTAATGAAGAGTCCCTCCCCAGCATCCTTATAGGCCCCCTTCAGATACTGGAAGGCTGCTGTGAGGTAGCTCAAATTCCCATCTTTCTTGCCACATTCATGGACAATCTTCAGTAATTTGTGACTTCCCAATTACTGGTACAGCTGAGAGCATCTTTCTCATCATTGGCTGACCAAATAGTTGTGTCAGTGTCCCTCTTTTCAAAACCATGGATTCATTCTATACACTTGTCCTCAGTTCACTTTGTAAGTGATATAATAGTAAACCCCCCCAATTTGTGGTTCAGAGCTTTCTCATACAATCTAATTTCTGAGGTGAAAAGTCACATTGGAGGCTTAAGGGAATCTTGTGTCACACTCAAGTAAGAAGTCCTGAAAATCTCTCCCATGATGTGTGCTTTCTTATTACTGCTTTATTTGTGGTCTGCAGGGTGTCACTGTAAGGGCCTTAATTCTTCTGAATCCCCAAAATCCCCTTGGGGACATCTACTCCTTGTCAGAGCTACGGGATTACCTGGAATTTGCTAAAAGGTACGTCAGTTTGGGAGGCTGAGGCATCCTGAGTCAGATACAGCAATCTGATGGATTACTCAATGTCCCTGACTTTATCTGTGAATATCTTTTAAGTCAGGGAACCAATCTATTCTTGACACACAACAGTGGGCTTAAGAGGGGAAGGAGTACTGGGAACAAGGGAACGCGGACCATTCAGCCATCTGGAGTGACAAAGCAACTTGCAAGAAGGAATGCAAGTTTTGTTTGGTGGTGGTGCTAGCAAACACTATGGTGCTGTGCTTCCCTGGTAGGGATCCGAGTTCTTTTCCTCACAATTTCTCAGTGCAAAGACAAAGAAATGCATGAATATGGGTTCCCAGTTTTGTCCTGGATCATGAATGCTCTCTGAGATTCAGAATCTGAGGGGATTGCTGATACAACTTCTTATTACAGTCAGAATTAGCATTAGTATCCTGTATTATTAGCACAGGAATTAATATTCATTAATGCATTAGAAATGACTGAATTTTTGTCTCATTACATGGTTGCAGTGGGTGACGGGAATATGTCTCAGATCACTTCAGTGTACATACAATGGACTTTCTGAGTTGTGAGAAAAATGCTTTACTGCTGCAAAATTGAGTGTCACTCTTCTTTGTGTAAAGCAAGTCTTTGCAGGCCTGAATTTATCTCTGCTTCTAACCCAGAATCAGCCTTCTTTTGTAATCTCCATTTTGTCCTTTTGCAGACACGAATTGCACGTGATAGTAGATGAGATCTACATGCTGTCAGTTTTTGATGACTCAGCCACGTTTCACAGTGTCCTGGGCATGGACAGGTAAAATCAGCTCCTACTTCCCTAGCCGTCTTCCAGTGACAGTTCCCCATGATGCCTTGCTGAGAACTTGTGACTGGAAGTTAAGGCATGAGCTCGCACACTCTGAGTCTGCCTTATGCCCATTCCTTCCTTTTTGTCATTTCTGAATGGCAAATGCATTTTGTCAAGTGCCATCTGGCAAGTGAAAAATGGTGGTTAGTTTTCTGTTGGGGTATGCTTTTCAGTGTGTGCTTTGGGATTTGCCTGTGACAGTCCCCAAAACCATAAAGAGCTGTTTCATGCGTTGAGAATGAGGCTTTTCTTCCTACCTAAACTTTGTTATCTCTTTCCCACACTTCATTTGATGCCTGTAAGGACTTTCTGTTGCTGTTTGCTTGCTTTCTTCACACAGTAGTCATGGATCACGGTGTAATTACACGTTGGAGGATTGGTTTTATTAGGTATTGATTTAATGAGATCAGAAACTTCAAATCTCACCTTTTAAAAATATGGTGGATTTTTGTTTGATTTTCTTTGGGTGGTTTTGTTTCTTTGCCTCTAATTTCTAGTTTTCACCCATTACACCATCTTTTTGTTCATGGTCAATTGCAAGGAAATAAAATATACTTGGTTATGTGTTAGCTTCATTTTGCTAGGCTTGGATGTAAAAGAAAATGACTTAATTCTTGGCAAATACATTGGCACAAGCCTGCTTTCTGGCATTCTATGTACAAGCTTCAGATGTGCAGGAAATCTGCTCATGAAATACAGCACTTGGAGGTATCTGTACATCTGAAATACTTTAACTTGTGTCTAAAACTAGTTCCAGGGAGTTCCTGTCTTCTAAGGTTAGGTCAGATTTGAATTCTCCCTACTTGACTGATTTTCTGTGCTGCACTGTCATTGTGTAATGCTGCCTCTCTGTTTCTGCAATGCTGCACTGGTGATCCAAAAGCTTCAACACCTATGAAACTAACTGCCCATCTGCATCCTTCTACATACAGATTGCCTGATCCACAGCGGACTCATGTGATGTGGGGCATAACCAAGGTGAGTGCTGGTTGCCATCGTGCCATGGCTCCCAGCTGGTAGCATTGGCCTGGTGTCCTCAGGTTCTTTATGCTGGAAGGAACAAGGCAGTAGTAATAGGATCCTGGTCTTCCTGTGTAATAAAGTAGTCTCTCTCTGTCTTCTTCAGGATTTTGCTGTCTCTGGGATTCGTTTTGGTACTTTATATACAGAGAACCAAGATGTTGCTAATGCAGTGGCTTCTTTGTGTTATTTCCACGGGGTATGTGGACCTGTCCAGCACAAAGTTGCACAGCTGCTTAGAGACAGAGGTAAGTCAGTAGCTCCATGTATGATCCTGTGCTGTCCTGTGTGTCTTTGCACCTGGGGCATCCCTCTCCCCCTTTCCTTTCCAAGTGGTCTCCTGTTTGTACAGCTTAATGACAGTCTTATGTAATCCTGAAGCTGCCCATGTAACACAAGGGTGATGTTTCTGCAGAAAAGGACCATTTCTGCAGAGCTCCTGATCAGCGGAATTAAAGGAGCAGCTTGTTGTGATGGCTGTTTATAGAAATAGCCGGTATTGTGTAGTACCACCTGAGCAGAAACAGCATACAAGCTTGTGAGGTGAGGGAGATAGAACTGGATTTCTAGCTTTGCCCTGGATGGAGTGTTAAACACTCTGCAACAACTAAGAGCTATGAATGTAGGGTAACTTCCTTAGGGAGGTCAAGAAGATACTCTTCTGCACAGACTTGAAACTGCTAAATAGTTCTTGCTCCTCTTTTTTCTATTTGAGGAAGAAGGAAACAAATAGAGGAGGTGAAGGGTGAGATGAAAAAAGGCACTGTGAGGGCTTTGGAAACTGAAACAGATGTGAATTCTTTCACAGTTTGTGATCTGTTTTCTTTATTTTCTCTCTCTGGTCAGACTGGATCAACCAGGTCTATCTGAGGGCCAACCGTGCCCGTCTAAAGGCTGCTCATACGTATGTGACAGATGAGCTGAAGACTCTTGGGGTTCCTTTCCTCAACCGCAATGCAGGCTTCTTTGTCTGGATCGATTTCCGAAAGGTTGGTAGTCTTAGGACAGGCTTCTCCTGGGGTGAGGGCAGGCACGTGGTGCAGCTGCATCTAAAGGAAAGCTTACTGTTGTGATAAGCACTTTGTTTCCTGATGAGCAGAGGGACAGCTGCCTGGTATTGGTGTCCGTTCTTTTCCTTCCGTCTCTGTGCATTTCCCTCCCTGCAGGAATATCACTGCTCTCAAGCCACTTTCCTCCCCATTTCTTCCTTTATATCACAACTGCTGTACATCAGAGGTAAAAGGTGTCTCCCTGGCCTTTGCAGACCTCATGGGAATCACAGATTCATGAGGATCTCAGTGATGTAGCATATATATTATTAATCTGGTCTTTCTGCTGACTCTCCTAGTACCTTAAGACAGACACATTTGAGGAGGAAATGCTGCTCTGGAGGCGTTTTCTGGATAACAAGGTCCTCCTGTCCTGTGGTAAAGCCTTTGAGTGCAGTGAGCCTGGATGGTTCCGCATCATCTTTGCTGACAAGACCCACCGGCTGCAGTTAGGTCAGTAATCTCTTTTTCTTTCATCAGTATTTGTATTTCTTCCTCTCTTTAATGCCAAACTTACCCTATTGTCATTATCCTCTTGTCTCCTCAGTTTTTCCTCCCTTTATTATAGAGTCATAGAATAGTTGGCGTTGGAAAGGATCATCCAGTCCCAACCCCCTGCCATGGGCAGGGACACCTCACACTAGACCATGTCACTCAAGGCTCTGTCCAACCTGGCCTTGAACACCACCAGGGATGGAGCATTTACAGCTTCCCTGGGCAACCCATTCCAGTGCCTCAGCATCCTTGCAGTAAAGAACTTCTTCCTTATATCTAACCTGAACTTCCCCTATTTCAGTTTGAACCATCACCCCTTGTCTTATTGCTACAGTCCCTGATGAAGAGGGAATCTCTGAGTCCCTTTCCTTTCATCCTTTGAATTTTTTTCTGGATTGGATGGATATGGGGACACTTACGACTTAAACTAATCCACTCGTGTTTGTCCTTATATCACTGCAGGTATGCAACGGATCCGCAAGGTATTGGAAGAGCGGGAGCAGGAGATACTGGCTGAGGAGAAGGAGCAGCCTTGTCAGTCAGAACAGGATGGCAAAGCAGATAGCACAGATGAAGTCATTTTTGTGTCTCGCCACCAGGAGCCTACCAGTGCTGGTAGCTCCAACCTTGGTGACCTTATTGGCCTCCTGCAGCAACAGATGCGTTCATCTGACTGGTTACAGAAGAATACAGCTGAGCAGTTTGCCCAGGAAAAGCCAGAGATCTATGATGTGTTCAGCAAACTGGTGGGGAAGCAATAGGGATCAGTGTCTTCAGGAGTTTCCTGAGCAATGACTGACCCTGGGCCCTTAAAAGCTCAATAGTGACTTCCAGCAAATAATATATTTTCTGTATAGCAAGAAGATCACTTTGTAAAACCCCTCCTCCCTGTTGGAGATCTCTAATTTGTATTATATAGGTGCATTCCTTGGATTGGGGTGAGGGTAGGGAATGGGGGGGTCTTGTTCGCCTGCTGCCCTCTGACCTGCAGCATCATTGAATTTTGTATTTCATTTCTAATGAATACGGTCTTAACTCTCTTATAAGGTCCTGTGGTGTCATTTTTTTGTGCTGTTTGTTTTATGCTTTCCAGAAAGATGGAGACTTGAGATGGTTAAAACTTGTAAAGTTTGCCTTTTCCTCAGTGATGATCAGGTGTAACTATTTCAAGGCCATAAGATGACTGCTTTCTCAAGGAGGTGTTTTTGGGTGCTAGAACCCACTGTCAGTCCTAACCTAGCCTCAACTAAGGGTAGACAAGCACGTGTATGGGTTCATCTGCATGGGTAAAGCTTTCCATCTTGAGCTGGTTTCCAGTCTAACCTCAGGTCAGACCATATCCAACACCCTTGGTTGGTGAAATGCCTATTTTTGTTTCTATCCTTCTTTTCTGTATTCATATAAGCAGACAGCATCCATTGGCCACTTGGCACAGTGTCCACCAAAGAGCTAAGAATGGAGAGGTGACTGAAAGTAGATGTTCTTTCTGCAGCCCGTGGGCTTCTAAGGTGGCACCTCCCACCATTTTCAAGGTAACTAAGGCAATTTTTTAGCTATGTTTGTCAATTTGCAGGGTAATTTTTTGACTAAACACTATTCTTCGGTCTCCTTCCTCCCTTTTCCATATTAAAAGGCACTGTTTCCTGTATAATGGTGACATAGTATTTCAATTGGGAAGTCTCTTTCACAGTTACAATGCTCTAATTTCTGGTACTATACAATTTTAGCTGTTTTAAAGTAATTTAAGATGTTTTTTTCTGCATACGTATTAATCCCATACATAGTAATCCAGAGTTCAAGGAAATTGCCCATGAAAACTGAATGGAAGTGTGCCGTTGTCCTTTAATTTGTGCTGAGTTTCATCCTGGTGGCATTATGGAATCTGTATGTAATGAGTTAAAAGAGGTGAAAGATAAAGTTTAGGCTAAATTCTGTGCTGTCAAAGCGGTTGGAATATGCTCATCGCAAGTGAAGAATCGTCTTCTGGTCAAGCCTCCAATATCAAACTGGAAAGGCATGGAAAAAATCTTTGCATTGTCTGGATAATTTAGGAGAAGGACAGTATTGAGAGGTAACAGGAAATCCAGATTATTATTTGGTTCAATATTCAAGTAAACCAGTTTTCATTTTATAGTTACTTTGTGAGGTGAGATGTCAGTGCCTGATGCCTCACAGAGGTACCATTGTGGCTCTGTTGGTTTTGTTCTTGGGCACTGTAGATTTTGGCAGGTGGGCATATCATAATGAGCGACAAAAGCATGTGTCTGTATCATAAACCAAATTGCCAAGGCATAGGTAGCAAACAATAAATGCAGCTGAACTTTGGTGAGGTGATGGTGGAGAATTGCCTGGACAGAGATGGAGTCTGACCAGTGGCTGAGGAGAAGATGGCGCTGCATGTAACTGGTCCCTCTCTTGGATGCCAGCAATGAGGCAAAGCTGGTGATTGGGAAGATGAGTACAAGCAGTAGTTATAAGCATCATATTTTTAAATACATTCATTTTTGGACGGGGCCTTGAGCAACCTGCTGCAGTGGAAGGTGTCCCTGCCACTGCAGAGGATTGGAACTGGATGAGCTTTGTGGTCCTTTCCAATCCAACCCATTCTATGATTTTATTGTACTTTATTTTCCATTTGCTCTTGGGTATTCACAAAGAAAGCTATAGCACAAGACAGGTCTCCTTAATAGAATGAGAGGTGAGATGTACAGCTAAAACACCAATGGACATACTGGTTTGCCCTCACTTATGTATCCAAAGGGGTCTGAGCAACAAAAATTCAGGGAGAAAGCTCTGTGAAATGAAGAACCAGGTTAAGACTCTATAGGCATTAGTTGAAGTGGTATTTCAGGGAATTCCTATAACTAACTCAACCCATTAATTACTCCTCATTTTCTTTTCTGCTGGTCACTCCTATGGTTGGAGTATGTAATTACACAAGAGTAACAATTAGTATAATATGGTTTTCACCCATCTCTGTGTGAAAGCAGCTAGTAAAGCACACCTCTTTGTAGGAAAGGGTTTAAGACACTAAAAATCCTCACAGCTAATATCCTATGGCCCACAGTCATATGATATTGCTATAACACAGAATAACCAGACAGACACACACTTTTGCATGGAATTTTTTCCATGGGTGTTTTTTCAGGTTTAACACCTGCCTGAGGAGCTCTCCACTGGGGAATGTCAGCCTGGTCACAGAAACTGAAAATCCAACTGGAAATGGTGCTGGAGAGAAATGTGTTATGAGTCTGCTGTTGGAATAAGCAACATTCATTTTGAAACCCCATAAATCCTGGGTGGCTTTATTGGTTGAAATGAATTGGAAAACATTCAGAAAGTCCTGTGTGTATGTATATAGAAGTTAAATCTGCTCTTATTTGCTGTAAGAATACCCTGACAGAAAAGAATACACAGGCTCTGTCTGTACAAATTGTTTGTTCCTTCTGCTACCTCCATGTTAAGATATTCTCTCTGCTCACTGTTTCTCATCATTATTATGAATGGCCTTTTATTCTCTGTGGCAAATCTCTACAGGAAAAAAGATAGAGAAATGACTAAGGACTGTGTCTGTCGTCGTCCCCCCCCATTTCTTCCCTTTTTTTTTGTCAAGCAATAGGCAAACATACCTGAAATGATTAAGCCAGTCAGATCTGTATTTTTAAAGCCTGCTGCATTTCATTTCAAATAAGAAATGCCAACAAGATGAATCTAACACTGTGCCTTCACTGCTTGTGTCCATTGTAATTCAATAAGATGATAAAAGCCACTTGGCATACAATTTTTGTGTTCAGGTTATCATTCGTTTGAGCACAGAGAGGATCCTAAAGGGTTTCATGGTCCTTGCCATGTTCCAGTCTCTGTTTTCCTTCCCCTCCGCCCCCTTCTTTCTCTATTTCAAGGAAATGTTCAGGATTTTTAAGTTAGAGATGGGAATTTCCAGTACAGCAGTGCCCTTGGTCATAGACACTTCCCTAACATACATTTCAGGTCTATCCTTGATGTGTCCATGTGGGAGGGGAGAATCTGTGAATCTCCGTATTATTAACCTGTCTTACATTGCAGTTAAGTGAACAGCATAGGTGGAGCCCATTCTAGCTAAATATTTCTGAAGGATCATGCATGCTTAAGGAATAGATCTGTAAAGATGAGTTTTCCCTTAAGGAAACTGAGTATATCCTGAGCAAAATATCCATAAGGACAAATGCTCGCTATTAGCTTAATAGTTCCCTACCTTCAATGAAGAAGGGCAGCTGCTCAAATGTACTGTATGATAGATATCTTCTTTTCTAAATAAATGCTAATACTTTAATTGTTGTCTTTCTCTGTTAGAATGTATGCAACAGAGTATGTAGCTGGCCTGACTGGTGTGTGCTCCCCCCATCCCCATAGCCACCCAGTTACTTCAAACCTGCCTTGGGGTCAAATTATCACGTGTATTGACAATTTCTCTGCAGCCCTCCTGCAGTTACTTGGTTACAGAATCCCTCTGTTGCTCTCATGCTGCTGGCAGAGCGGTGATTTCATTTCATCAGCGAGATGGTGGCACACAAGGGTAAAAAACCTTCTCATGGAGGAAGCTACACAAATCATTCCCCCCCCCCCCCCCCCAAATGTCTGCATCTGAAGTATCCAAAGGGTAAAGCTGCTTTTGCACTTTTAATTGCATATTGCATGTCCACTTTTAATTGCATATTGCATATGCAGCTATTTTTGTAAGATCGGCTGACCTAATGGGATTGCTTTGGTTCTTTCTGAATCATGAAGAGCAGGGCAAGGTAATCTACAAGTATATATGTATACAAAGAGGTATGTATTCCACCTGAGAAAATCAGAGTGGCAACATACACTCATTTCTTCATTCCAATTAATGTTCATTTTATTAGTGACTTACATAAAGCACTCCCTGTTGACAGGATCCTACATTATCTGCAGCTGACAAATGTACTGAAGAGTCTGAGATGGTTATAAATACTCTACTTTTTGTCCTCAGTTTGCCGGGATCAGTTATTTTTAGCAAATAGCCAGTCGACCTTATCAAAATGGGGAATCAAAAATAGTCTGGAAAAACACTGCAAGGAAAGGCTATTTTTAGCTGTCTATTCCCTGCTGCTATCCAGCAAGGTCTGATGGCACAGCTCATGCTCGAGCGCTTAGTTATTCTAGGAGAATGCTTGTCATGACCTGTTCTTTCCCTGAATACTTCGCTGCAGAAAGCAGCCAATTGATTAAAGATTAATGCATCTGCAAACCGTGACAGCTGAAAGCTTTAGGGAGGGGAGCGATGCACACTGACAGAGTGTTTCTACCTGCATGTTTCTGCCGCATTATAGCTTCTTTGAAGGGAATGCTTGCCTAATTGAATCTCCTCAGTTCTCACCTCCTCCAAAGTATACTTACACTTCTTTCTCCTTTCAATTCAGGAAGGCAGTAGAGGACATAGAGTTACAGGCATCAGGCAGAGATTGTGTTGACCAGCACTATCAGTCACAAACCAGCAGCACTGGAGGTGTATGATGGACTGACTCTAGAGGTAAAACCATGCAGTTGGCTGCCAGATACAGTTTATTAATCAGACTAATTATAAACTCAACTGATATAAACGAGGGTATCATCTGGGTGTAAGACATAAACCAAAAGAGTGAACCAAGGCAATGACCTGGCTGTTGCAATATCTTATTTCCTCTTATACTAGAAACTCTTTCCTTTAGTCCACTACTTTATATATTGGTAGTAGCCATTAACAAATTTCTCAGAAGAAAAACCCTGAGCTATGATTTTGTAGTTATGCTATGCCATAGGTTGAAAATAAGGTGGAAAAGATGTCCCCAAGCCATTAGTTTTCCCCTCCATGTTTGACTTCCACGATGATCTCCTTTTATTATAAACGTGTTTCCAGAATGTGCTGCTTCCAGCACTGACTGCATAAGGCAGGAGGCTCTCAGAGCATTTCTTTCTCTTCTATATACTGATTACCCCAGCATAAAATACACGGTGTTGGATGTGACAGCAGGCAAATGTACGGTGTGATGGTAAAGCCCTTAAAGACGAATTCCCAGGTGATCCCAAAGAGTCATAAAAGGCAGGACGTAAAAGGTTAAAGAAAAGAGAGGTGAAACATCTCATTTCTCTTGTGCATTTATAAAAATTGATAGCCCGTTATCCAGATGCTGATGAATATTTTTACAAGCTATAAATGGCAACCAGGAGTCTAAAAATAGACGCTGTGCTGCAGACTTGTCTGGCTTAGCTACATCACTAGAATATAAACAGGCTCCCTGGTGTCGTTTCAGGGAACTCTCTATCAAACCAGACTGCATCCTCCATTTTTCTTGCTATTTTAAAAGAAAACAGCTGATGCTGCTTGCATTTCTTTTAGTCCTAGCTTTTAATATAATTGCATTGCTTTCCCAGTTTTCCTACAGGCATGAAATCATCATCAAGCCTCAATGAATATTTCAGCTGCCATTGATTTGATGCACTTTCTTCTCCCTGGCAGAGCAGGGAGGCAGGGGAAGTGCCTGTCAGCACTGCATGGGCTGTGCTCGGTGTTCCCCAACCACTCTGGCCACACATGGACCTGCTGATGTCCCCATTACAAAACAGGGCTGTGGTCCCCCCTCCCTGGATCAGTCACACCCAGGCATAGCTCATGCTGAGATGCAGAGATGCAGTTCTTGTCCCAGCAGCCCCAGCACATGAATGCTGCCCCTTCTGATTCATAAAATCAGACATGGTCCATTCACCCTCTGGAAGGAGAGCTCCTGCCTCTGATTTATGAATGGGGCAGCTCACAGCAATTTCAAGCTGATGTGTTAAAGCCATCATATTAAAAGCATTAAGTGCTCTAACAAGAGCTAGTAACTTGCACCAGCATGGGGGAAAAAGCCAGTATCAGTGCTCAGAAAGGATGCTTTAAGATCTTTGAGTCCTTTCTGTTAATGGCTTTGAATGTCACGGGCAGTACGAAGGAGGCAGCAGTGAGTCTAAGGAGAGTGCTACATCACCTGCTATGCAACGTGTTTGAGAAGAGGTTGGGAGAAAGCACACAAAGCACTGCAGTGACAGCATTTCTCCTTTCTTGCTGGAGTACCAAGATGCCTCTGTGTGTGCATGTGGATGGCTTTGCAGAAAGTGGTTTTCCCGAGGGCAGGTGAAGGGAGAGAGAACTAACCCTTTGCTGACAGGCAACACTGCTTGAGGACACTGTGCTCTGAGAGACTCATGTTAGAGTTTTAGAGCAGGGATATGTACAAATCGCACATCCTTTCACAAACAGACACAATAGTACACCATCACCTCCCCAATGTATATGAGATTTAAATACATAAAAATCGATACATCAAAAATTGAAGGGGGAACACCTTTCAGGCCAGCAAAAGCTGACACTTTAGGATACATGTGCTAAGAGTGTTCTAAACAACCAAGGATTACAGGATCAGAGATGCTTCTGGACCAGGTGACTGACGGGGCTGCAGCAGGAGATGTTAGCATGGCAGGGTCTCACTGAGCTCTGGTAGCTCTGTGGCTGTTGTGATGCTCACTGGAGACCTGTGGCTCTGCAAAAGAGAGGACTAGCTCCTCAAACAGACGTATCCATGCTCAGACTGATAGAGAGGAGAGACAGTAAACAGATGAGAACTGTTTCCAGGGAGGAGATGTGAAGTCATCCTTGTTTCACATTCAATGGCACTGAACATGGTCAGGGGCTGCTGGTTTCAGCTTAGGGAGCAGAGAAAGATAAAGAACACGATGCCACATACAGGGACACAGCACTGCTACTGCTGAAACATCTCCACTGCACCACTGCAGCAGCGCGGTTCCCCTGCAGCATCTTACCTCCTGCTCGTTTGTTTGGAAAGGGTCAGTTTGCCTGCAGACCAAGTCAGCTCCCATTTCTGGGACTGAAACCAGTGTCTGTGATTACCATTTAGCTGGGGTTTTGTGCAACCAATTTGTCCTGCTTTGCCTCCTGTCAGGAGAGAGACTGGTTCCAGTTCCTCTTGAGAAGGGTTTGGGAAAGGTGTGGGTTTGGGTTTTTTTCCTCCCTGCAGCAGGTTGGAAAGTGACACAAGGCCCTAAAACCCTTCATCAATGAGAAAGCCTAAAATAGAGTCACAGAATCACAGAATGGTTTGGGTTGGAAGGGACCTTAAAGCTCATCCACTCCCGACCCCTGCCACGGGCAGGGACACCTTCCCCTGGAGCAGCTTGCTCCAAGCCCCTGTGTCCAACCTGGCCTTGAACACTGCCAGGGATGGGGCAGCCACAGCTGCCCTGAGCAAGTTTCCATAGTTCTGGAAGAAACTTCCACAGGACTGGAAGAAAGCAAGCCAGGAATGTAAATGTGCGGAAAACCAGGGCAGTGGCATCTTATCGGTACCAGTTTTGAACACCAACACTGTCCCAGCACCCTTCCTCACTTGAGAGCATCCCTGCAGTGGGAAGAGGCTTTCCCAGATCCCACGTCCAGGCTTTAGCGTGGGGCTAAATCCGGTGCAGTGTTAGAAGGAAACGAAGTCCCCAGCAGGCAGGAAAGCTGCTCTGGGTGTGAAGCAGGTTCCAGGGGAGCCAGGCTGAGCAGCCCGCTCCTGTGGTGGGTTGTATGGGTGTAGCAGCCGCAGCTGTGGTGGCAGGAACATGAGGTGCGGGAGGACCAGGCACACAAGTGCTTACCTTTGAAAATGCTGGTTTTATCCCGCTAAAAGAGGTTGGAAGCCCCACGAAATCCAAAGGGAGCTGAGGGGAGGACGCCCTTCACCCCCTCCTTCCCCCTGACCCCCCCCCTTGCCGCTCCGCCCTCCCGCCGCACGGTGGCGCCCTTCGCCGTGGCGGAGCTGGGCCGCGCCGATGGGTGGCGGCGGCGCTGCCCGGCGGGCTCCGCGCATGCGCAATCCGCGCTGCCAGGCCCGGAGGCGGCGGGGAGCAGCTGCCGGTGCCGGGTGAGCCCCGCTGCGAGCGGCCGCGACCGCGCGGGCGGGTGGAGGTGAGTGTGGGCGGCGGAGGGGAGCGGCCCTGGCCCGGCGCCGTGCGGGGCCCGGTGTCCCCGGGCGGGCCGTGTCTGTTGCCGCTTCCCGGCGGGCAAGGGCCTGGCTGCCGCCGGTTGTGTTCGGGCGGCGGTGTGCGCCCTGCGGTGCTGTCACTCACCGCCTCAGGTTCGTCCCGTAGCGGTTTGCCCACCTCCTTTGGCTGCTGTGTCCTGTCCCTGTTTGTTCCGGTACTCCGGATGCTTGTCCTGTGCCCGCAGGTGGCCCGAGCGGATTGTGTGCTGTGTGACGGTGGTTAAACGTTTCCAGGGGTGGAGAGTTATGTTCCATTGAGGTTTTCCCCCCCTCCAGGCTTAGGGCTATACAGCTTTGCTGAGTGACTGAAGTGCTTGCTGCCAGTGTGGAAGGTTTGTCATCACACAGGTGGTTCTGGTGCTCTGTCAGGAAGGAGGAATAATGTGGTTTATATTCCTCTATCAGGAATATAAACCGCCAGGAAGGAGGAATAATGTTAATAGTCAGAGGTGTATGGACAGCTTTTAGTTATAAAACTGATAGTAATGAAGCATTGAATCTGTCTAGAGGGTGCTGAGGCGCTTGGCACGGGGTGCCCAGAGAAGTGGTGAATGCTCCATCCCTGGCAGTGTTCAAGGCCAGGCTGGACGGGGCTTGGAGCAAGCTGCTCTAGTGGAAGATGGTCCTGCCCATGGCAGGGGTTGGAACTGGATGATCTTAAGGCCCTTTCCAGCACAAACGAGTCTGGGATTCTGTGATCCTGATATCTGTCACGCTAACAGCATTGTACGTGTATAGTCCTGTACAGTAGGTTTTAAAAGCTGTCTCCAGAATCAGAATGTGAATATAAATTGATGAAAGCAGCTGTTAAAAGTGGAATATCTGTTAGCATCTGGGATTGTTTTTGTGCTGCTGTAAGTGCAGTTATTTCATGCATTACCCACCCAACCCAGTCTTTTGTTGAGCACTGCCAATAACCATAACCCAGTTCATTACAGAGATCATTTAATGCCGTATTAATTCTTCTTTTATTCATATTTGTTGTCTACTGCACAGTTGACTGTCAGAATTTCTTTCTTTATCACAAAGCAAGAAAACATCCCATTTGTCCAAAAGGAAAACACATCATTATACCATCCACCTTCTTTTTCAGGAAAAAACATGCTTACTACCTTTAAAAAGCTGCCACTGTGGAGAGTTCAGGTTGGATCTATTTAGTATGGAAGCTTTACCTGAAAACCTAAGCAGGTTTTTGCATGCAACAAGTAGCTGATTCTTCAGTCTGTAGTTAATATAAATTGCCTCTTGCTTGAACCTCAACTCTGTGTGTAAAAGATGAAAAACTGCTTTTTTTTTGACAGAAGAGTGGCATCAGTCTAGCTGGATATGGTGGGGCTCCTGCAAAATTCATTTTGAAAGCAACTTTACACTGGGAGCAGCGTTCTGATTCTAAGTTCTCTGTGATGCCCCATTATAAGCCGTTTGTGGCGTATCCAGGTTAAGATGAGCAGTTTATTGTTTTACCATGAATTTTTTCATCTATTCACCATGAATTCACTTAGATGTAGATGGAGTGGTACCTACACGGACTTACCACTTCTGTAGTGTCTGGGATCTTCCTCCCCTCACTGACCAAGCCATGTTCTTTTATGTCTGTGCTTGTTAACTAACCAACATAGAATCATAGAATAATTAGGGTTGGAAAGGACCTTAAGGTCATCCAGTTCCAACCCCCCTGCCATGGGCAGGGACACCTCCCACTAAACCATCTCACCTAAGGCTTCGTCCAGCCTGGTCTTCTGTCATTCCATTGCAGCCAGACCCAGCACATCAGCCTCCTGTTGTCCTTGCCAGGTAGCAGCCCCAGTTGGCATCTTATGTTCCAGAGGGACATAGGAGCATTTGAAGATCCTAAAACCTCTCTCTTTCTGTTTTGTAGAGACAAGAGATAATTGATTCCATTATGTGTGCCTCAGCCAAATACAACACCCGGGGTCCAGCCCTCATCCCAAGGATGAAAACCAAGCATCGCATCTACTACATCACGCTCTTCTCCATAGTTCTGCTTGGCCTAATTGCCACAGGAATATTCCAGTTCTGGCCTCACTCCATTGAGTCATCCAATGACTGGACCGTTGAAAAACGCAGTGTCCATGATGTGCCTGTGGTCAAGCTTCCTGCTGACAGCCCCATTCCTGAGCGGGGAGACCTCAGCTGCAGGATGCATACCTGCTTCGATGTCTATCGCTGTGGCTTCAATCCCAAAAACAAAATCAAGGTATACATCTACTCACTGAAGAAGTATGTGGATGAATACGGGACCTCGGTGAGCAACACCATTTCCAGGGAATACAATGAGCTGCTGACTGCCATCTCTGACAGTGAATTCTACACTGATGATGTAAACCGCGCCTGCCTTTTTGTGCCATCCATAGATGTCCTTAATCAGAACGCACTCCGTATCAAGGAGACAGCTCAGGCTTTGGCACAGTTATCCAGGTATTTCCTGAAACTTCAGTGTGTGAATTTAAAGAACACAAAGTGGAGAAAACTAAGGTTAATGCAGGAGGGGAGGATGCAGTGAGTCAACGCCAGAGCTAGGCTTTGACGGAACTTACCATCTGTATGTGGAGAATACCTTTCTAATTGCTGTCTGTTTCTTCTTTTGCTTTAGGTGGGATCGAGGCACAAACCACTTGCTCTTCAATATGCTGCCTGGAGGGCCACCAGATTATAACACTGCCCTAGATGTTCCTAGAGATAGGTATGAGTTTTGTTTTGTTTGAATGCACAGACATTTAAAAATGCCAGTGAAGAAACAGAAGTACAGAAGCTGATGCTCAGAAGTGCATCTCATGACAAAGGATGTGCTCCTTAACCTTTACAAAGCTGGAATATGACTTCCTTCTCAAAAAAAGGGCGTAGAGAAGTCCTTGTCTTCTGTAGGACTTCTGTTTGCTCCTGAAATCTGATGGTTTAGGCCCATCCTTAATTTTATATGGGACGTAGCTGACAGCATTTACTCTTAACTGTTGGGCTTGCTGTAAGGATGGAGAATCTTGAGGTTAGACATGTATATTGTGTGTTACTAAAGCTGAATGCTTTACACAGTGTCCCATTTGATGCAAATTAGAAGTTAAAAAATGATTGTAACTGCAGCTTTCTGACACCAGTCTTCAAGGGCTTTCTAAAGCAGCTGCTCTGCTTCATAGAACTGTGGTGAATTTCAGTTGGTTTTGTTGTCTTAACAACTACACTGTGTTAGTAATCGAATAAATGCTCTTAGTTATTCTCTGGCAAGTGTGTTATGAAAATATTTGCCTGAAACTTAAAAGGCACGAATCCTGAGCTCAGTTTGCCCTTCCAGAATAGTTTCCTTTTGGAAGAGGAAAAGAGGTTGTAAGGCAAAGAAAACTGGAATAACAGTAAGACAAACGTGTTTAGTTTAGACACCATTACTGAATGTTTCTACTGGATTAGCCTGTATGTGCTTAGTTCTGCTGCATTAGGTCCCCTGTAACCAGTCCCTCTCTTGAAGGTCAAGGTTAACTTTCTTCTGCCAAACGTCAACAAAATCTTGCCTGACATGAGATCTTTGCTAAGATCATTGTGTATGGAGTATATCTTGATTCATTTGCACCAAAGGTGATTTAAAACATCCTTCAGTGCCAGAACAGAACATGTTTTTTCAGGATATGTTCAAAGAGTAAGTTTACTTATTGTAATTACATCACTGACTGTGAAGCAAGGCTGTAGGTTTTTACTTCTCTGCATGAAATTGTGTTACTTTCATGTGGTTTAGCCTGAAGAGGGCAGTAAAGCATCATTCCTACATAACCAAACCTGTTGATCTCTTAGTAAATACTTGCATGTGTTATCTTAAGATTTATACTTCTTAAGGGGAATTTTCACTTAATGATGCTCTGCTTATTGGAATAGACAGCTCTGGGACTGTGTATTTGCAGATGCACATGTCTATTGAAGAAATAAATTCATTAATTGGATGCAGTAGAGTTCTAACACTGTACAACTTGGGTTTTTTTTAACTTCTTTTTCTATGTCAGATGTCCATTCATATTTGGTCTTACGTGACTTGGCTTAGTATGCAGGAAGTGTATCATTTTGGTAGGTGTTTGTTCTAAGGGTTTGTTGTGCTAACATGGAAAGTAAAGTAATTGGAATAAAACACCCAAATCTATTTTGGCATGCAGCTGTTGTCATAGCTTGCCAAACTGACTCACCCTGCAGCTGTATGATCGCTAGCTATAACACATAAGAGAGGCAATAACAGTGCTTGGGATGGAGAAAATGTGGAAACTCCTTTTTGTAGGCAGCCAACAGTTAGACTGTATTCAGTATAGTACAGAACCTGTACTACAGGGAACTGATGGTGCATGAGGTTATGGTATGATTTTGGAGAACTCTGGAGTTCTTAGTTCGTGTCTAACAGAACAAGCAACCTGTGTGTGTGTGTTTTAATTTGGGAATGTCTACACTTACAGAGTGGGTAGTTAACAAAGTGGTGTAGCGTCACAGTTGTTTGTAGCATCACAGGGTGAGAGGCTGCGGGCCAAGATGAAGGTACATTGGCAAAGTTCACTTGGTTGTGAATAAGTGGTCTGAACTGCATCAGTACAATTCCAGAAAGACTGTATTTGTGGGATTTTGTGCATCACTCATGAAATACACAGGTAACATTTGTGAAGTTTGCATAGGGAGCATGGCCTTTCTTCCCTATTTGGCACATATCAAAGGTCATACATAGCTGAACAGGAGTGAATCGAGAGGTTTGATAGAGTTGTGTTCTGTTGATTTGCTGCAGAATATTAATTCCAGGTAAAACAAGACCTTATACACAAAGGGGAATT
The DNA here is from genome assembly GCF_028554395.1 of Pezoporus wallicus. NCBI lineage: Eukaryota > Metazoa > Chordata > Aves > Psittaciformes > Psittacidae > Pezoporus > Pezoporus wallicus. The sequence goes on along the minus strand of NW_026638015.1, from coordinate 2,355,580 downwards.
CAATTATATTTTTACATCTGGAAAAGCCTTTAGCTAAAAAGTTACCTCGCTGAGGGGTTGTTTGTTTATTAAATCTTTAAATCCAATTTCCAAAGACAGTGTAAAAGCATTTCATTCCATAATTTCAAAGATGGAAATCTGCCTTGTGGGCATGGAAGCTGCGTTGCTGGTATTAGGTGCCAGAACATATGTAATCTCCTGCCATAAAACTTAAAAAATGAGCTCTTTATTATTTGTTAATAAGTACTATTGAATTTGGTACACTTATGAGGATGAAAGGATTTCTTTTGCAAAGCCACTCGGTCGCTGTAGAATTGAACATATGAGCTAAGGTAAGTTTTTGTTCTGCTTCAGTTGATGAATTGGGTTTCAGTGACTTGTGAAGTTTGGCAGAAAGCTCATGGTGATGGCAGCTGGGTAGCAACATTTACTGCAGAGGCCAGTTGGGGCACTTCCTGCAGAGAGAGAAAGAAGGATCAATACCTGAAAAGTGGCAAAAAGCTGCTCAGGACCAGGCTTATTTCTTGCTGATCAGTGCAATTTAAAGGTTATTTGTCTTGAGTACATTAGGAGTTAATGTCTCTACTCTCTTACTGCACAGTACAGTGAAAATCTGAGTGGAGTTATTTAACTGGTGTTGATTCCCTGTGGGTTTATTTAGGTAAAAGTCTGCATGACACACACCTGCTTTCTCAAGGCTGATGAGGTGCTGTCATGTTTTCACCGGATCCAATTAAAACAATCTGGTTGTATTTTCCCAATTAGGAGGGGTTAAAAAAGGAGGAGGGGGATATGAAGTGCAAGACCAGCAACACCCAAGCCAGTTTTTTCTCCCTGCTTATAACTGAGTTAATGTGGATAAGACATGGAACATGTGGCTTCAAGGGTGAGAGCTAGTTATAGCAGCATTGTACATGTCACCCAAAGGGACACTGGGAAGGAATCCAATATAATCACTTGATTTGGAACATAAATTCTCACTCAGCAACATAGCTGATTTATCATCTCGTTCTCAAGTTGATTTCTGTTGCTCCTATAGTTTGAGTTCTGAGTGAAGAGGAATAAAAGGGCAAGTTGTTCTGATTTTTGTAATTGTCATCAGGCTGAAATGCATCTCTAATCCAGATCCTCTAATCCAGAGCCTGGGATTTTCAAAGGGCTTCTTAAATGACACTTAGGACTGCTTGCTTGACTATGTAGGTGAAGTCACATTTATGGCAAAGTGTGCTTGTGGTGTTTGCACGCTGAACAACTGTACTGTAGGTCAGAGCAGGAAGTGAAGTATCCCATGGGACATCTGATGGGAGATAGAACAGGCAGAACATACCGGTGTCGATGTTCCAATGGGAAAAAATGATAGGTATTGGATTATAATTAGGTATGATGATAATTTGTTGTGTAACAGCTGTGGAAAAACGGCTTCTCCAAACACTGTACTAAGGATTTCATTCAGTGATACCTGAAAACAAGGATATCAGCTGATGTATTGTCAGTGTGCCTACTGTAGTGGTGTATTTGTGTTCTGCTTCCTTCCACAGTGAAGGAGAGAAATGATTTGGAGAAGCATTTTCTCCAAACTACTTTGTATGGTACCTTAAGCAGACCCAGTCTCCCTGTGGCAATGTGAAGTATCACACACCCTGCTGTTTGGTGACAAAGGACTGAAAGGTTGATCAGCTGTTTGAGAAGTTTCACTCAAGAAGCTGAATCTGAGCTTTTGGCAGTAGGATGATGTGTTCGTGGTGCCACCTGGTCACTGGGGATGACATAACAACTGGAAAGTGATGTCCTCTACTAGCGTGTTTCAAAGCCTGATTTGGGGTAGGGGATAGTAACAAGCCATTTTTCTGGCATTGTGAATGATGTATTGCTTTATTCTATACACATTATTCTCTTCTGTTTCTTAAAGCTCTTCTGTGTTGCAAAAGGTTGTCCCATCTAGGAAAAGGTCCCATCAGGGTCATCCTGTTGGGAGGTTGAATTACATCTTAATTTATCGGTCTTGGATAATCCCCATGCTTTCTGGCACACAGTGTCCCAAAACAGTCTCTACTGCTGGGATTTAGCTTCATAACATGCAGGGTTCTTATTGTCATGTTTTCTGTGAATAACATTTCTTACTAGTTTGTATAATCCCTGTGAAAATACAGTTGCAAATAACTCCGTTTTCTTTTCCAGCCTGAGAATTTCAGAGTCACTGAAACTGTTATTGTACCTGAACTTATGTCTGGAATACAGCTTGTCTCTGACACTTTGAGAGCTGAGCTATACCCTATTTTAGTGCAGGCATCGAGGGGTATTTTAACTAGTATAAATAATTGACAGTGTATTTCTTTATATTAAAATTGACTTGGGACATATAAGCTTGCAAAAATGCAAAGTTATCACAATGACTTCAATAAATGGTCCATTCCTGAGTGATCATACACAATCATAACCCTGATGACTAGATCTAATCTGGCACTAAGCCCAGTCCATCAAAACTCAAGTGAACCAAAAAGCTGCATTGAAAAACACCGCTGACAAAAACTAAAGTCACAACTTATCTCCGAGCATGCATCTTCCTGATGTTCTGGTAATGAGAATCAGTAAATCATGCTCTGAGTTTGAATGGTCTGCGTACTCTGTTTAAAGCCATTTTCTTGTGTTTTTTCAGAGCTCTGCTGGCTGGTGGAGGCTTTTCCACGTGGACTTACCGGCAAGGCTATGATGTCAGTATTCCTGTTTACAGCCCCTTGTCAGCAGAGGTGGATCTGCCAGAAAGAGGACCAGGGTAAAGGAACTACCATGAATTGAGCAAAGTATATTCAATATCCAGTTTAATATTGATGCTGATAAAATAGAAGTATAGCTACTAACTGGTTGGTGGGCTTGGGCAATGTTGTAAGGGCTGCTTTTAATAGCTCTTACTGTTAAAATATATGATGGTTCCAATGCTAAAAGCTTTGGCTCATCTGCCAACACGTGGTTTAGCTATAAACTGCGGATTTCTTTTTGAGTGATTCGGGTTTTTTCCACTCCAGAAACTGAATTGTGAAATACTACAGCATGACAATTTTTCCAGTAGAATTAGAATCAGTATTTCCATTGAACTGACAAGGTATTTAGCATACAAAGAAAAACAGTTGTTATGTTTGGTTTCTTTAAAGTGTAAGTAAAGCTGGGCAGTAATTCAAAGCCATACAGATTCCCTAATACATGATCACGTCAGGCAATTTGCTTTAGGATACTTCAAAGCAAAGTAACAGCAACAGATCACTAATGCAATGTTAAAAGCATCTTTGTGACTTTAAAGAGATGGAAGGGATCATGGGGATCAACATGAATGCCTCAGGTAGTGTCGGCCAAGCCAAACTGTGAATGAGTAAGAGGAGGATAGCAGTGAGGATGTGATCTTTACCTCTGTGTGTCTTACGGATACATTCTTCATAAATCAGTTTAGATGTTTTTTGTGGTTCTGAAGTCCTTTCAAAATGACATTGAGAGTTTGGAACAGGAGAAGCCTGCAAATACAGCTCTGAAGGGAAGCAGCTCTTGCAGAATGAATCTGAAGGAGGTTAGTGTGGTTAGCTCATGAAAAAGAAAAATGAGAACTGATTTGATTATGGGACTAGTTACATTCAGAGCTTAGAATTCTGATGTTATCTTTTCTAAAGTAATGGAGTAAGACATAAACACAAACAACACCCCCTCCCTGACCTTGTAGCTGGAAGTAAAAGAAGACAAGTGGGAAATAAAGCACTAATTTTAACAAGGAATGTAAGTAGCCATCACACTGAGCTACCGCGGAAAGTGGTAGCTTCTCTACTACATTCATGTCTTCAGAACAAGAGTAGGTAGTTCAGAACAGGTAGAAGTCTGAAAGACATGTTTTGATTGATTATGGAAGACCCTTTTAATATTTTATAAGCCTCTTAGAGTGAAACATTGTCAGCTGTGTAATTAACAGTCTTACCTCTGTTATAGTTTAAAAGATGGGCAGACTGGAATAATGGGGTAAATGATGTGTCAGCTGATAGTAAAGATCAAGTTTAGAAGTGCAGGAACTTTAGGTCCTTTTTTCTGATAGTATCCTACAGAGAATATGAATTACTGAAGTTGAAAACTAATTGAAAGGGTGCTGCCACTATTGGACACAAAAAGTTATTGTACTTTGGCTTCAGTTGTCTTCTCTGGTAAGGGCAGTGCTCTTGCTATGGCTCTGAGCTGCTCCAGGGAAGATACCACAGTCAGCTACAGGCCAAACTTGTGCTGCAGTGGTTTGCTTTGCTTGCACCCTCTATGGTCCTGCTTGTGATGCTCCTGGACCAGGCCAGTGTAGAGACATCTGGTTGCATCTCAATTGATTCTTCATAGGTCTCGAGTATTACTACAGTCTACTACTTTTACTGCTACTATTACGGAGTGAAAGCCTGGTTTGTATTTCTGCCTGGAAAGCATGAAGGTGATGATAGGCATCAGCACATACAGAACCAAATGTAAGGAGAGATGCAGTCATACTGTTCACATTCGTGTAGTCAGCTAAATGCTTTGTCTGGTTTTAGGTCGGATAAGGGAAACTGTTACGTGGGAGCTGTTGCAGTGCCTGAATCTGTGTTCAGTGAAGGTGCTGGAGCTTCCGTATTTCTCAAAGGTGGTGGTTCTTGTGTGTGTGGAACAGACTGTTGTCTCCGGACTACCATCTAGTGGCCAGTTAGCATTACTAATTGAAACACATTCACGAGTTCGATTGTTTTATGCAGGAGTACGACAAGGGGATGGTGCTCACTTCATGCAGGAGTACGACAAGGGGATGGTCTCTCTTTATGCAGGAGTATGACAAGGGGATGATGCTCAGAATTCAGGCTTGCTTGGGATGAATTCTTACATTCCACTACACCAATGTGTTATTTCCTGGGAGCTGGGATGTACTTTTGTAGCAAGATTTGATATAACAATTTTGGAGCATCATAGGATGATGGTTGTTTTAAGGCAAAATTTGGCTTTAAACATGGCGCAAACCTGCATAATTTGTAGCTGGTTACAGGCATTTATTATCACTCATCTGCAGCAGTAGTTCCTTTGTTTTTAAGGCAAATCCTTTTTTATTCCCCTTACAGAGCTGAACTGGGGGGTTTTGATTTACTCTCCTTTTTAGTTGGATTGTTTAAAACATTTTATTTCCACCTCTGCTGGAAATATATATTCAGTAGAGCTGCTGGTAGCAAGTTGGTAGCAGCTGGAGGCTTGCTAAAAAGAATGTCTCATCTGTTAATTGGAGCAACTAAAGTGACCAGCATGAAAATGAGTAGAAGAGGTGAGAAGAGCAGCAGGAGAGGTCTGACTTTATGAAATGTGTGTTTGTATGTGTGTTTTCAGAGCTGTAAATTAAAGATAGCATCACGTGGAGTAGAACTGGAATCCTAAGTGCAGGCTTCGTGTTTCCTGTGTTCTTTTGGCAGCGTGAGGGCAGGCACTCGCTGTGTGTTCCTTTCAGGGAGGAGCAGTGGAGCAGTCCGTCCTGTTTAAAAGGGAAAGGAAGGTAGATGAGAATGAGTAGATATTACATGAAATGCTGTTTTCTAGCTTTAACATAACTTTTTAAAGCATTGAGTACCTAATTTGAGGCTGTATTCCTGTGTGTTTTACCTCCAGCATTAATTATGTCTTGAAACTCTTCAGTATTAAGGCACATCTTAAATATTCATGGGTTTGGAACATGGTAGGAGTTGAGTGTGAATGGGATAATGGGTCTTCAGCTTTGTCCTGGAAATGTTGCTTAAAAGGGACAGAACTGAATCACAGCTAATGAGATGAGCTTGTCCTGTTAACTGCTGTCACTATATCAAGACTATATAAGCGTAGGGTAGGTGAGCTGTCAGTTCAGTATCTTCTTTTTTCACTTAAAATTGATAAAAAAATATGTGGGAGGAGAAAGTAGCAGCAGCATTCAGTGTCCCATCTACTTTGTTACAGTACACAAACACCAAATGAAAGAATAAACAGTCCTGACATCAATGACAAGCTGTTTTAATACATAGCTAAATAATGTTTCTTTCCATTTGTAATAGAGGTTACAATGCAAATGCCTGTTCTAATGTAATAAGCGCTGCTTCCAAGTATTCAAAGTTGTAAGTTATGCTGAGCCACTTACTATCCAAGATTTAATTATATTACATTATTACTCTTTCCAGCCTTGTCTTGAATATTACATGGTCTTGGCAGTGTGTCTACATCTAGTTAATCTTGCTCTGCTTTTCCAGGATGGAAGGAAATGTGTTCTAGAGCATCTTGGAAGCAAACTCCCAGTGCTGTCAGGTAACCCTGCTGTGTTTTTTCAGTCCTCGCAGGTATTTCATCCTGTCATCTCAAATGTCCCTGCACCCAGAGTACCGGTCTGAGCTGGAAGCACTTCAAGCTGAGAATGGGGAATCAGTGTTGATCCTAGACAAGTGTACAAATCTGTCCGATGGGGTCCCTGCTGTTCGCAAACGCTGTCACAAGAATCAAGTCTTTGATTATCCTCAAGTGCTTCAGGTGAGGTTGCCTCTCCTTCAAACTTCTCTTCCACTTGGTGATTGTCTTAGAATTATAGAATCATAGAACGGTTTGGCTTGGAAAGGACCTTAAGATCATCCAGTTCCAACCTCCCTGCCATGGGCAGGGACACCTCACACTAAACCATGTCACCCAAGGCTCTGTCCAGTCTGGCCTTGAACAGTGCCAGGGATGGAGCATTTACCACTTCTTTGGGCAACCCATTCCAGTGCCTCAGCACCCTCACAGTAAGGAACTTCTTCCTTATATCTAACCTGAACTTCCCCTGTTTCAGTTTGATCCCATCACCCCTTGTCCTGTCACAACAGCCCCTGATGCAAAGTCCGTCTCCAGCATCATTGTAGCCCCCTTCAGATACTGGAAGCTGTGAGGTCTCCAGAGAGTCTTCTCTTCTCCAGGCTGAACAGCCCCAACTTTCTCAGCCTGTCTTCACACAGGAGATGCTTCAGCCACTGATCATCCTCGTGGCCTCCTCTGGACTTGCTCCACCGGCTCCATGTCCTTTTTATGTTGTGTACACCAGAACTGCACACAGTGCTCCAAGTGGGATCTCATGAGAGCAGAGTAGAGGGGCCGGATCACCTCCTTCAACCTGCTGGTCACGCTCCTCTTGATGCAGCCCACGATATGGTTGGCTCTCTGGGCTGTGAGCGCTCACTGCTGGCTCATGTTAAATTTCTCATCAACCAACACCTCCAAATCTTTCTTTGCAGGGCTGCTCTGAATCACTTCTCTGCACAACCTGTAGCTGTCTCTAGCTGATCCCATTTAGCATTGATAGGGTCCTTCCTTGATTTGGGTTGACTTGCTGGCTATGTTTTGAAACTGCAGAATTCATTATGTTAGCTTGGATATTGTATCCTAACTTCATTCTTATTTTTAAGAGAACCCAAGGACTCTGTACTTAAGCTGTGCTGCAGTTTGAAAACACGGCTTACGTATCACAACTTCATGAGACGGGTCATGGTGGTCTTCTAGTAACACACGATAATGTCATGTAAACTTAAAAAATGATACAAAGATACTGCCAAATCCAGCATCAGCGAAAGGAGAAAGTTTTGGAGGCCAGACAGTTATCGCTCACTTCAAAATTGGGGAAGAACATTGGAATCTACACTTACCAGAGAATAACTGGTAAAGTGACCTTCAGCAAGCATGAATTTAAAGCTGATTCCTCACATATGACAGTCCCAGCCTTGCTAGATAAAGCTTGGAGCAGAGGATGGCTTTATCAATTGTGGGGAAGATTAAAATGGAGTTATGTGAGGATTTATCTGGAGGCAAAAGAAGAGTCTTCCACTTAAGGAGTTTTGACAGATTTTATTTTCTGTATGCAGCTTAATAGTTAAACCCTCCAAAATGATCTGTATAGATGTGACAGACTGAGCTAGAAGACTTGTCAGCATGCAGCTATGAAAACATCTAGGTGAAATGTGTTTCATGGCCTTGGCCCAACTTCCAGAGGCCTTTTGATGTGTCAGTGAAGATAAAACTAGATACCGTTCTCAGCCCCCTGTGTCTCTTGGCGATGCATGGACACAGAGGTGCTTTGGCATGCAGTGTGGTGAAGTGAGCTGTGCCACAGGCCACTGTGCTCTGTCTGTGGCCACCAGCACATAATGTGTCTTTGAACTTAAGCAAATGATGATAAAACAACAAACAAGCAGAGGAAAGGCAAAGTTTCCACCCCTCCTGTTATGTTTTGTAGGAAATATGTTTAAAATTCCTTGTGGAGGAGGGGTGTCACCCTGAGTCCTAAACTTTCAGCCAAAGGGAAAAAAAAACCCACTCCTGTTTGCTTTATTTAAGTACAGACTGGATTACTCAAGGGTAGCAAATTGGGGAATTTATATCTATATCTTGCTATATATGATTTTATAACTCGGAAGAGAGCTGGCACATGCAGAGATTGTTAAAATACTTTCCTTTGCAGAGCCCTCCATCTCCCTTCGGAATGTCTGGCTGATAACAGTGATGATGCAAGGAGATGTATTTATAGTAACCTTTGTCTAGACAGGAAAAATGGTTATCTGGGCAGATGAGCATGTGTGTCCACATCTGGGCTGCTTTGTTTTTTTTCTCTCCCAGGCCGTACTAGGGTTTCTTCCACCTGCTGCTGTGTGATCCAGTGAGTCAATGGTTAAAATGTGTGTTCTTTCTCTCTGCTGTTTCCATTCCCTGCACTCTTCTTTTCCTTCTCTTCCTGTCTGAGAATGGGGGAAGGGGGATTGCAATCACAGTTCATCCTTTCCAGCACTGCCTTTATAGGTTTCCTACTAGACAGGCTCTTGGGCTTCTGGGTTGCTAATGCTTCCTGTTTGCAGTCTTCTCTTGGAGGAGTTTTTCAAGGCTTTTAGTACTTTATGAGTATGAACACAGGTCTTAACGACTGCTTTAGGAAACAAGTGAAGAGCCAGCAAACCCCCTTGTGTTTCCTACTTCCATTTTGATGTTTTGCTGCCCTGCTGAGCCTTCTGGCTCCTTTTCCTCAGGCCACAGAACACAAGCTGGAGAGATGTTTTCTTATCTGTGGGAGCCCCTCTATCAACTTTATAATTTTTCTTTCTTAGATTTAGGGATAACACTGACTTGGGCTTTTTCCTTGTTTGTGTAGCTGAACTCCACAAGCATTTATTTTGCAATCTGTAGAAAGATTCCTCAGTGGCATTGAGAACTAAAGTCCCCATTTACAGGGTGAGTGCAGTGTAGACAAGAATACTTGTTTGCTGCAGTTCAAACTCATGGCTTTTTGCCTTGTGTGTTGTGGACATGAGTAAGAGGATTATATTCTTCCTTTTTGCAACAGCTTTTTATATCTTTGAAGCTCTGTTTCGCCATCTTCCTTCTGCCCTCACTTCATCACAATAAGTTGCACTGATATAGTCTATCTTTCCTTGTAGATCATACTTTCAAGGTAAGTAATCATGCTTCTTTTTTACCCCTGGAAGTGATTGCCCAGGGTTGAACACACTGCTGTGTCTGAGGTCTTTTATTACTGAGTAAAGTGAGTGATTCCTTCAGGTTTCTTCAGTTGTACTTCTTTTTGATTCTAATACAACCTGTGGGTGGAGTGGTTTGGTTTTAAAACAGTGCAACATTGCTGACATGTGAATACTCTTTCTTTTCCCATCCTTAGGAAATGTCTTCTTCTGCAAAGTGCAAAACTTAGCCAGTTACTTCATGCTTTATGTTTATGCAGTTGGTTATTTTTATCTAAGGGTTGAACCCTATGGCTATTTTTTTAGTCAATTTATCCATATAATGTCAAACTTTAATCCCGTAAACCATTATTCTTGCTAATCCCACCAAATTTTAAGTATTGAAAGGTCTAATAACTATGGTCCTAATTCTGCTACTCAGGTAACTAAGGAACACATGGAATATTGTTGCACGTAGGAAAGCTTATTTGGTCCATCACTGTTTTACCTGTGAGCCACTGCAAACTGCTTAATACTTAGAGTTCTTTCTGTAACTACAATTTATGTAACTGTAAATACTGTGAGGGCTTTATCTAGCCCATGATTTCTTAATTTGCTTATGAAAGTACTATCAAAAATGTCAAATGCCTTTTGAAGTTGAGATGTGAAATCTATTGCTTTTCTACTGTTCGCGGAGATGGGCTGCCCTGTGACAGAAGAAAATCAGGTTGGCTTCATACAGTTTGTACTCAGTAAGTGCATGTTGATTGTTGCTCGTCCTGTTATGCCAAACTTTCAAAATTTAACTTATTTTTCTTCTCAGTTTAGAATTCTGAAGTTTGTCTGTTAAAACAAAGCACAGAATGGAAATACAAACCTAACATTTCCCTTTTTATCCTCACCTGTGTGTTGGATACCGTTTGTTGACAGGAGTCTACGTTCTGTGTTGTTCTACGTGGTGCCCGCCTGGGACAGGCTGTGCTGAGTGATGTTCTTCAAGCTGGCTGTGTCCCAGTGATCATTGCAGACTCCTACATTTTACCTTTCTCTGAGGTTCTGGACTGGAAGAGGTTTGTACCCTCACTGTTGTACTTTGAATCCCTGCATAAGAGACTTCATTGCATTCAGTGATTTCAATAAGATCTGTATGATAAGTGAAGTGTACTGGGCACTACAGGGAGTAGAATACAGACTAAGATACATGCAGTCTTTGCCCTTGATATATTATGCATCAAAAACAAGAGAGGAAAACAAGTGAGACAGAGCTGACAGAGTGTTTGATTATCTTGTAGCTGATCATATGTTTTCTAAAACAGACTTGCTTTATTATCTTGTGCTTGAATTCAGTGAGAACTGGTCTGCATTCAGGCTCTTTTAAGGAAGGTGTATGCCTCACTTAAAAGCTAAATTCACTATATAGTATCATGGTTTCTAAGTTCATCTGGGACTGAAAGGTACAATTATTCTGTAGCTGAGTACACTGTGTTAAGAGCTTAGATTATTTTTCCAGGCATGCACTGCACCCAGTTGCATGATCTTGGGATAATATGTACAGAAGTTACTAGTTTGCATACATAGCACTGTATATGCTTTATATGACTCTTTGTATGTGTATTACTCCTTAGTCACTTCAAAAATCTCAGCTGACAGCAAGGCAGTGGCAATCCAGAGATGAGAAATGAGGATTTCTGCGTATCTGTCGCTTCCGTATTTATCAACTTGTCTGTGCAGATCAGTCCAGGCTTTTGTGGTGTTATCTGTAGGCAGACTGGCTGGTGCTGCCAAGGAACAGCTACAGAATAATCAATTACACTGAAAGAAGACTGCTTCTTTCTGCTAATATCTTCTGAATGTGTCTTATTAGAATGGGATAAGGTTCTGGATTGGAAAAGTAGTTGACATCTTTTAATGTGAAACTTCTTTTTATCTTACCATTTATTTTCTGTGTTTTTTTGCCTGTAGGGCCTCTGTTGTCATCCCTGAAGAAAAGATGCCCGAAATGTACAGTATTCTGCAAAGTGTCCCCCAGCGACAGATTGAAGAGATGCAAAGACAGGTAAAACAATGTACTGTGTTTAAATGATTTTCCTGTATATATGGTTGGAGTGTAGGTTCATGTACCTGCCTTGCTGTGAAATCTGTTGGAATGCAGAAGCATCTGTTGTACTCATGTTAATACTTTATTTGACCCCCTTTCTTTATGCTAAGCATATGCATTCACCATCACTTTTCAATGTGGTGTCTCTACCCATCACTGGTGCAGCTGTGTTGAACAGCAGCTGTTGATCAGTCCTACATTACCCATCAGGTGAGGGAAGTAAGAATATTGCTTATGGTTGTGGCTGCAGAAGACCACTTCAGTAGGCAGACCTACTATATTAATGTATTTGCTGTTGTGAAATACAGCATAGGATCTTTAGCATCCACAGTGAACGATGCCCAGTCATTCTGGGTTGCAGCAGAGCTCCTGAAGAGAGAAGCTGAGATTTTAACTAGTGCTTTTTCATGTAAAGATCAGGTGGTATTTGTCATGTGTGGAGACTGCCAATTTCTACCAATGTAGTCAAAGTCCACTTTCTACATCTTGGGATGGAAGCTCTCACTGAATGCAGGTGTACTGCCTACTCTCATATATTAACATACTTCTGATGAAATCACAGTGCATATTGGTTTCTTTTCTTCACCATAGTATTGAAATTATATTAAAAAAGAAGTTCAAGAGTCTTGCCTTTATCTCAAAAGAAGTTTTGGTTTGTAAATAAATTTTAATCACTCAACACGGGAGGGAAGTATTAAATCCATAATATTCTAAGTATTTTAACAAAGTTGACAGTTTCTCTCAGTTACTTCTTTGGTGACTGAAAGAGCTGAGGTCACAAACTGTCCAGAGATCACAAACTGTCCAGACTCATGAATGAAGTCCGTGTTGGCTGGGTATGTAGTCAAAAGGAAATGTTTTATAGTTTAGTCCAGCTGATGCTGATTCCTGTCTGTTAGCTTTGCTGTTACAGACACTATTAGTTGCTTTAATTCTAAGCTCCACAGATGAGGACTGTTAGCCATGTGAGGATTTTCACAAAGTGTGAAGAGTTTTGTTGTCAGATCAGGGCATAGAATTCAACCACATTGTTCTTCCGGTGGCTGGAATATATAGATTACATTTTGAGCCAGTGAAGAAGTAAGAAGTTAACATATACTGTAAACTTAGTATCTAGGATCCTTTCATCCTTGTCACCTCATTGTACCCAAGCGTGTACTGTTACAAGGTGAGATGGTGTTACTGTTTTTCCTGATGAGGAATTGAGGCATAGAAGAAGTAAGAGCTGAATATGTAGGTAAACAGTAAACTGTGATTTCAGGTGACTTTTAAAGATGCAAGAACTGTGGAGGCATGTTTGTGGAATTCCCCCACCCAGCCTTAGTTGCAGTCATCTTTTGTGTGGCCCTTACAAAAAGCAATCCAAGGTGTGGTTTTTCAAGGTGTAACCTACAGCATTCTAGTTCTTTCTACCTAGACAATGCTAAAACTGCACAGTGCATATTAATACTATGCGGGAGAAAATAGACTCTCAAATTTAGCAGTAAATAGCTTTTTGCACCTGAATTCTGTTCCCAGCTTCACTTCATCCTCTGGATAGAGAAGCTGCAAACATCACAGCAGCCATCAGAGGTCTCCTTTCTCTTTAGTCGCATCACCCAATGAGCTCTTTTGGTGGGGCCCACTGGCAGCACCGAAAGTTGCTACCAGGGGATGGCAAGTGAAAAAGTAGCTTTGCTCTTGCAGGTCCTAGAAACATGGTTTTGCTCTATTTTCTATCTCTGACATGAATGTAGTAAATACTAGGGACTTTTGCCTAACAAAGCTTTAAAACTGACATTAACAATCCCTTGAAGTGTGCATTGATTTTTTTTCTTACTGTCCATTTTACTAATATCATAAAATAATCATTGTGGGATAGTGTTCTCCTACAGAGAATGCACTTGGCATTATGGAAAGCTTACACAGTAATTTTAAAGTAGGAAATCAGGAAACAACACTTGTTTGTTTTAAGAACAAACAGACAAAACAAGCCAAAACCAACCAAATAACATTCACAATGAAATAAATCATCAAAACCCCTCTTAATTCAGGTGATCAGTAGGTTATATATATTGTCTGTAGCTCCATAAAATTAAGTTAAAATAGAAGATATTTTATTACCCAGCATGCAGTCGTAGCCTGTGCCTGGAGTGAATTTTGTTGGGTTATAGATGGTTTGCAGTAGTCATTGGGTCTAAAGCATCACTGCAACTATTGGAAACAGTAATTCTATTGACCAGTGGTGGGAAGGATGTTTTCTTACTGTCACATCTTGATGCTTTTGTTAAGGATATAGATGTGTGTTTTGGTAGCAAGAGTATCAGGATGAAATCACAAGGTCTTTCTTGTCATTGTGAATTTATTTCTGGCTGCATATTGAGGATACTTAAACATGTTATCCAGGCATTTCATGTCCTGGCAGTCTTATTTACAACGCAAAGTCCCAGTGTAAGCATCTGTGAAATTCCCTTGCTGACACATGGTTCTATGTTGTAGCTATCTGATAAGGTGAAAATGTACTTAGTGACTGATATTGTGTGGACTGCCAGTAACTTGATTGCTTTTCCTTATTGATAAATATGCACTAATATTCCACCTGTGCTACAGATTCTTGTTTCCTTCCTCCTCATCAGTGTCACTGTTGCACACTTGCTGTCTTCCCGTTTAAATGGTTTGGGAAAGTGTATTAGGACTTTCTGGCTAGACAAAACGTCTTCCCAGTATTTTTTTAGTGTCTTCACTTCACTGACAATGTGCAGGAATCAATGAATAAAGATTCACAAAATCAGGCTAAAGGGGTGATAGTATAGTAGAAGAGATAATCTGAAGTGGAATGGACCTTTTGAGGCTGGTGCTAAGGGTAGTTCAGGAGCAAAGTGAATTTGGGCTTGCTTTTGCTGGCTCTGCTTAAACTATTAAGTACCACTCAGCCGCCCATGTGGGATGGGGAGGAGAATCATCTTCTTGGGCAGGGAGTTACTAAAATGAAACTCAACTAATACCCATGTATAGAATGAATCTGCAAATGAGCTGGAGTGATTAATACATGTTTTCAGATGTGATCTACAGCACTTGTTTATTCTGTTTAGCCATAGAAGGGCTACAGAAACTTTTGCAGGTAACCCATATGTCTCAATAATATTTAAGCAGATTTCTTTGCTGCTTCAACTTCAACTTGAGGGGCTAATCATGTAATTCGTATACAATATTTTGATGCTTGTTTTTTCTGTCAAGTGGAAGAGGACTGACTTGGAACTGGTCTTGTTCTACGTTTGTCTTGTGGTTCTAGTTTTCTCTGAGCATTGCTCTTATCGAGATGGAAACAGATAATCACAATGATAATGTCTGTTCTTGTTTTTACACTGTGAGACATTTGGGTTTGATGTAACAGTGACAAAAAGATTGGCCCACAACTGGTGTTAAAATGAGGAAAAAAAGATCTTTGCAAAGCGCTTTTATTAAGCCGGTGTCAAAGTTGCTTTGCAAGACCTCACTGTTCCCTTTGCAGTGAGGATGTGATTAGGTTTTTCAAATAAAGATGGTTTTGTTGCACATAAAATTCTACTAGGGGAGACAGTATGTTTTTGGTGAAGACTTGTGAAACATGCTTTGCCAGTACCTGCCAATTAATGCACTTTAATGTAAATTAAGAAACCAGTTGACATGTTCTGACATGAGTATGGTTGAGATCATCCTCTTCTTAGCCAAACAACAAATCCTTGCTCTAAATTTCTCCTGGTTTGAGTAGGATAAAGCATGCATTCATCTTACCTATCAGAACTGCTGGGTCTGATAACCTTTGTGAGATTGGAGCCTTGCTGTCCGACTGCTTTGGTTTCAGTGGTTATCTAGATTATGACTTAATTCTTAAGGAAAACCTGTCAATTAAACCAGATCTTATTGTAAATGTTAGCTTGTCAGGTCTCTTTGTTGATTACGTGCTCTCTTTGCAGCATTTTATTGCAGTTGATACTCCGGTAATCATGCATCAAGGTTAAAATATATAATATATGGAGGTACTTCTGGCCATACATCTGTTGGAGAAGAGAGCAAAGCTCTTAAAGAGAAGTCATTACATTTAAAATACCTCAGAACCCATATTTGAACGTATTTTCCAATAGCTTGTACAGTGATCAATGCAGACATGGTGAGGATGAAATACAGGTGCTTTAGCTTTGGAGTCATCTGTGGCTGGTATGACTTGGGCTGTGATTTCCTTTCCAGTTTTACACAACTTTGTTTTGCTCAGTTGTTTTGTATATGGTATAAACCAGGAAAGAGATTTATTGGTTTGAGCAGTCCTGAAGTGTGGGAAATCAAAGTTAATTTCTACTGTCCTGCTTTATACCTGATTGTGCTGAGATCTCTGGGGTTTAACTATATTAACTTACACTTCTGTTGTTCAAACTTGCAGAACGTTTTGCCCTCAACAATTGCTGGTTCAGTTCTCTGTGTTTCCTCCCAAAAGGGAATGGTTTATGTGCTCATAGCCTAGTCTACACTGTAGTGAAAAGTTGTTATTCAGTACTACGTGTACAGCCTCTGTCCATGAGAACTAAGGACTGGCATATGACAGCTCTTACAAACTGCAGTGTATTGGCCATCAAAAAGAGCCTCTGCTAGTCGAGCTGCTAAAATTAATAGCAGTCAGGTTGAAACTTTTGCATCTCTGGGGTTGCTGCCTTGTCTGTTTTCTACAGTAACGTTGTCATTCTCATTTTCTTTGAAGCTTCCTTGAACCATCCCCCTCTCACAAATAGTTCCATATGGAGTTTGAAACACTGGCAGAAGTGCCCAGAGGCAAGTCAATAAGCAGCTCTGCTGCACACCTACTGATCCAGCAGACTTGATGCTGCATCCTTAGGCTTTCATTTTTGCTGATCCCAAACCAGCACCTAGGTAATAGCAAAGTCCTAGGAGTGGGGGAGCAAGAAATAGAAGTAATAGACCTACATGATAGAGTGATAGTTGACATCTTGTGTTGCTCCTGAAGAAGAGTGAAATAGGTAAAGGAAAAAAGCAGAACAAAGCTTTGCTGCTGTGTGCTCATACCATGCCTTGTATAGTTTCCCTCTCAACAGAGTGTTTCTGATGTTTTGCTTTGAAAGCCTGTTAATCCCTAGAAACATATTTCACCACTGTAGTTGATACAGAACCGTCTTAACTGTGTGAAAGGTTTCCACAGTTCGTATTTGAGCCTCTGTGCCTTTTCCCCCTTCTTTTGAGGAGAAGAATCAGTCTATCTGAATATACAGATATACTGTAAATGTTTTTCCTCACTAAATATCAACATACTTGGAAGTCTTTTACTACAGATAGACTCATGCAGGCATAGGATCAGAATATGAAAGTCTGTTCAATGGGAAGAGTTATTCCTCTGTTTATTTAGGCATTCTTTCTCACTGAACAGATTTTAGGTAAGGAGTTTATTTTCAAAAGAAGGCTTTGTGTGCCTGTTCCTTTTTGGCTTTATAACACTCCCCACCTCCTCAAAATAAAGCTTTTGAAGTAATATCTAGTCTGAAAGACTGGGTGACTTTGTGTGCTCTAATGGTACAAGAATGAAGAGCTAGTGTTCTTGAGTGCAGGAATTCTTTTCATCCTGGTTTCCTAGGGAAACTAGGCTATGATCACATACAATGTGCATGCTGATTTCTCTTCTGATTTCTGTTACTGCCCAATTTCAATCAAACTTACAGAGAGCTGGAGATGCTGGAGATAAGAAATTCCATAAAATCAGGTAGCTGTGTAGAAGGTGTTCCCAGAACAGGATGTTTTTTAAGGGAAAATTTGCAACTCAAGCTAACAGTAATAGAAAATAAACCCTTATGAATGATTCTGCTTTGGGAAAGGTTTTACTTTGAACTGGCACATCTCAGGCCAAAGAAATGTGGGCACAGCATGACCAAGTGATAAAGTGACAAATGAAATTCAGTCCACAGTTAGGTTCTCCCAGCTTAAAAAGGATATAATAGAACGAGTCTGATCAGAAGTTTCAGAAGAGTGATTAAATAACTCTTCATCTGACAACGAATGACTGGGGGTAAGGTGAGTAGCAAGAATACAATACAGATCTATAAAATAAGAAGGTCCTGAAGAAAGTGAATGGATAGGACTGTACATTGTTTGAAAAAAAATTATTTGAAGTTTCCTAGGACTTGTATTGTTGGGAATCTAGCCTAAAAAACTGAAGGAGGAGAGATGATCTTTTCCCAGAACTAGCAGGTAGTGTGTGGGACTCACTGCTTCAGCATTTTATGTGAGTGAGGGGTTTTATTGACATTAAGGGTGAATGAAGAAATCCAGAGAAGGAAAATCTGTCAGAGATGAATGCAGGGATACACCCTCTGGCTTAGAAGTTCCTGAGTTGCAGAGTCCTGGAAGCTGGAGAGTGGTTAAGGGCAAGAAGAGAGGGGAAAATGGGAGCAAAAGGTACCTGCTTACGGACTGTTGTCAGAGACAGAATACAGGAGCAGAAGGCCGCTTGGTCAGACATGGTGCGGTTGCTGTGATGCAGCTTCAGGACTCAGCTTTGTGGGAAACCTTGGTATTATAATACCTCGTGGAATAACCTTGTTAGATTGTCAGTGGGTTTTTTAAATGCATCTTAACTTCACTGGCTGCTAAGCACTTCAGTGAGAGAATATTGACCATGATGTATAGGTTCCTCCTTTGTATGAATGGACAATTCACTCTCCTGAAGCCCCACAGGGTACTCTCAAATAGTGGCCACGCAGCATTCTTGGGTTTTATTAACTAAAGTTTTAGATAAATCTTGTCTTTTCAGCCCATGTAGACAATTAAAAGCTACAAAGGCATGTAAATTAAAGTTTAAAAATGTGGACAGAAGACATGTAGTTCACAGTGTTTGTTTCCACAGTTGGAATACCTGGACAAGCTATTGTGGTTTTTCTAGTGCCTGTCCCATGTGCTTCAGCCCTGACCTGGAGAAAAGTTCAGACTCTGGGTCAAACAGAGCTGAAGACACATGCATAAATCAATGACTTGTTTTAGTGCCACGTTAAAACAACATGAGTGGCTGGCTTTTCTGACCCCTCCTCTCTTTCATTTAATGTGCTGCTTTGGCTCTTCTTTAAAGAGGGCTCTGTAGAGTAATTTCAGCTCTTATCAGCTTGCTGACAGCTATATGAGCCTTTCTGCTGGCTCCAGGCAATCACTGCTGGTGTGTGAAACATCCCATCCTTACAGTGAAACAGTCCTGGGGAGAGAGTTAAAGCAAATGGGTGGTGGAGTTTACCTGTGGGTGGTGCAGCACACATAAAAGAGATGGGATTTAGTTCTTGTTAGCCAATTAAACACAACTTCAGTATCTGAACACTGGAAGCTCTTTGAGCATAATGAGATTTTTTACAAGGCTTTTAAATTAGAATATTCAACTTCCAGCTGCAGTTCTTTACCTGACAAGGGTACAGCTTCTGTCTCGGGGTTCTTCAGACTCATCATTATCAAACCTAAACCAACTTTCATCTCTCTGCCATTTGTAGCATTTTAAGGAGCGCGATCGGAGAGGCTCACCCTGCTTTCATCCTCTCAGAGTGCTTCAGTGGAGCTCCGGGTCCCCCATAAATGTCAGGCCTGGACAATTTGCCATCTTATCAGATGCAGGGAAGTTCGTTCCAGCCCTCTCACCCCTCCCCCAGAGGGAAGATTTGTTGCTGCAAACGGCAGAGGAAAGAGAAGACTTTTTCCTGGCTTACAGCCAGGATCACCATGGGAGTTGTAGAATCCTTGGCATTTATATACGAGCCTTTCATTGCTCCCCCCTCCCCTCTTCATTTCTTGCAGAGAGTATCCTTATCCTACTTTCCACCCCCCGTTGCCTGTCGTGCCCTGTTGCTTTTCAGAACGAAGCAAGCTCTTTTCATGCTTGTTGTATTACAGCAGGATCTTCGTGGCATATCTGAGAAAGAGCTCTTCAATTTGAGAGCAATCGGCACCTCAGTGAATGGTTTGTATAGGATGCGGCTGGGCTGCCTTTGTACCTGGGTTTGCAGCCTCTAAACAACACAAGGGTGAACTTCAAGTGTAAGAGAGAAATGATGCTGGTTGAAGACCATATTATTACTATGTTTTTAAGATTAGATTTTAAGTCTGTGTTTTATGTTGTTGCAAAGGGGACTTCTGGTACTTACCCCTTGCAAATTGCTATACGTAGCTTGGATAGACTGCAGATAAACCCAGATGATCCAGAAATTGGAAAGGCATGTACTTCTTTTAGAAAGAGTATTTGAAAATACTCTGTGTCATGCACATGAAGCAGTGCAGATAAGTGGATGATTGAGCATCTCTCCTGGTGTTCCACTCACGCTTTGTTACTCTGTGTTCTCCCTCTGCTGCTGCTTAGTCTGTACCACATCATGTTTCGTTATCAAATTCACTTGCTCCCCTTACCCCTTCATTACTGAACGTGTTACAACCCATAGTATAAATACACTGCATTGCTGTAGTAATTTGCATGTGAGTATATTACATAGTAGCAGTACGTACTCCTTGGTCTTGTATCCATTTTACTGATGAGTGGATAGAGGAATAAATAACATATAGGGAGTCAAATCATAATACTAGTATAATACTAATAATGGAACTTAGGAGTCCTGGTTCCTGTTTATGACTAAATCAAATGTATCTTACAATGGAGTAGAAGCATTTGGCTTTTAAGTTAGAAAGGTTTTACATGTTCTATAGAAACAATCTGCTGCCAGATAATCTTCAGATGGCTTTTGCTTTAATCATTGTACATTGTGAAGAAATATGTGACAGTTTCTTAGATAGATGACTATATATGGGGAAATTATCTATCTCTCTTACAAATGGAGAAGTGGGCTGTGCTAGGAATACACTGTAATGGCTTTGGTTTGCAAAAGAAGCAGCCCCCTTGTATCTGAGGGTTGGCTCCTTGCTTTTCCTTCTGCTCCTCTTTTTTTGTCTTTCATTCTCCATTAGCTGACAAATTTGAATGATCTTCAGGAATGAAAATGGCACCTAGCATTAGTTGTCTTTGAATGCATATGCTATCCTGGTGGCTTAAATCTGTACAGATGCTCTGGAAAGGAGGATTATAGAGGGTGTGCATCTGCTGGGATACTTATAGTGGAGTAGGGAACCATGGATTGAAGTTGTTAGATTATGGTTAAGCTTAAAAAATACAGTTTCCTGTAGCCAGACTCGGCCAGTAATGGAATTCTGTTCCCAGGAGATCCGCAGGATACTTCATTTCTGTTTCCCTGCATAGGAGATTCTACCATAAAATCCTTCCTGGCACTGTAGGAAACAAAAGCAAAAAACAGCAGTAGTGTCTGTTGAGGCATTGGGGAAACTTTCCTGATCCTGAATCTAGTGTTGAGGTGAAGCCTGAGCATGAATGCAGCACCCATTAACCAGCTATCTGAACCACTTCGGTAAGCAAGCAGCACCAAGCCTGGGCTCTGAGCTCTTCCTCTCACCACTTGTTTTGTTTCTATGGGTTGCTACCTGTGTTTAGTAGCCAGTGCTTCAGGGAATCTCTGTCTATTCCCTGGGGCCATGTTATAAATGTATCGAGGGGTGAGGGAAAACAGCTCCCTCCTCACAGTTTAATACAGGATAAATATGCAAACACTGGTCAGTGGTGTACTTTCCATCTTTTTTGGGGATGGCAGGGGCTTCTGTAATAAGCTTTAATGATTATCTTTGAGATTACTGTTTCTTTTTTACAAACTTTGGCTTCATGCAGTAAGGAATATTCCTCTTTAGCATGTTATTTCAGATGTTTACCAAGAAGAACTACATAACTAACCCTTATTGCCATCCATCAATTATTTTGTCCATGAAAAATTCTCAGTCCTGCTCACTTGCAGTGTAACCACCACGTAGTAGTATCACAACCAGCAGTTAATAATCACCTTATCTATTCAATCAGGCAGCCATACAGCCATGCACAGATTTTGAGTCATAAAGGATAAGCTTTTTACATAGCTTGAGCTAAGATCAAGGTGTGGGGTTAAAAAGCAGCACCATGTCCTAAACTGAATTTTTCCTCTAGATGCAGAAAAAAGCCCCATAACTTCCAGTCCTTCAGCTTTTATCCTTACAGAAATCAGTAATACATATCAAGCAGTG
The DNA here is from genome assembly GCF_028554395.1 of Pezoporus wallicus. Lineage (NCBI taxonomy): Eukaryota > Metazoa > Chordata > Aves > Psittaciformes > Psittacidae > Pezoporus > Pezoporus wallicus. The sequence continues at coordinate 2,333,926 of NW_026638015.1, read as the reverse complement.
CTGGCAGTAATGTCTGTGGTTAAAGTTGTCCAATGTTGAAAACTGTGTGTATGGGATTAGCGTATGTTTATGCTTATATAAAATAGAACTATATAGCTTACAGGAAACTGAGCAAAACATGCCTTCATCAAAAGGGCAAGATCTTCCTGGCAAAGAGCTTAAGCTCTGAAATTAAGGTATGTGCTGATTTTTGACTGCTGTAATATGGTGGTAACCCTACCTAGAGGTTTTTTTTCCTTGCTTCAAAAAGCTGTCCTTTCATGTGTGTGATTGGCACTGGGCTCGCTTTGTGTTTAGCTTCTCTAATCAAGGGAATTTAAGCTTCTATTCTCCTAGCATTAGTGCAGCAGTCATGGGAAATCTCAAACAAGACAGATCTTGTTGCAGCAGTTGACACAAATAAAAGCAGTTGTGCTTTTATTTATTTATTTTTGATGCTGGATGCTGATTAAAAGTTTCCAAGCATCCTTTAGCCATGTTATAAAGCCAGCCAGCAGAGAGCAGGGCAGCTGTTGAAGAGGGGAGATGCTGGTGGACACAGGACAAGATCACAGTGGGAAGCATCAATGTGTGTAACTCAGAAAGCTGGGAAAGGTGTAAACAGATCCCCAATTTATCTGTAGAGTGGGCTCTCCAAACACTGGTTTATTGGCCAGTGGCTCCTGCTTTACTAACCTCTAACCTCTGCAATACTCGGAGGTGCTGCCCACCAGCCAGCCTTGTCTTTGAACCTCCCTTGGCTCCTGCCACCTCAAAGGCTTGCAGTCAGATTCCTGTGTTTTGCTTGGGACCTCGCCTCTCGGCGGGATGCCTGCAGCAGGGAAAACTGATCTACCCTGAGAACATAGACATATTTGAAGGCAATACCCCTAGGACTAGAAACCTATTGCTTTCAGTTTCAGGAGCTGTCCATCACTTGTCAAGAAATGTGGCTAATACATCCCCCTACCCCTCAACTTGTGGTCATACAGTAGTTGAATGTTCCCTGCAATTACATACATGTATTTGTTTTCTGTTGTTTTCTGGATTACTGTTGGATCAATGATGGCATAAACTGGCCCACTGTAGATCTGGTTTTGTGTTGGTAACAGGGAGTGTGCAAAGGAGAAACCATAAAAAAGATGATACAGATCCAAGTCATTTTGACTACTCAGGTTAGGTGTGCTTGCGCCTTCACAGTTAACAGCCTGGTGATAGTGGAGTCATGAAGGAGCCCTGTAACCCCCTTGGAAACTGGAGGGATGAGGGTAGGCTGTTTCTTGTATCTTTACATCATTTTCAGTGATGATTATGCAGATAGGACTATGGAAGCCAGCATAGGATCTATATTACTCTTTTACAGCTGTGTTATTTCTGTGGTGTCAACACATGTCATTTGCCTGTAAATAGGAAGACAGAACTGAAAGCTCTTTGGGAGCAAAGGGAATTGAGGAGATGGTAGTTATTTTACAGTTCATGTTTTTAAAGCTGTATGAAACTTGGCATTTTAGCTCAACCTGCTGCTTTCTTTGCTGGCTCTGTCTGTATGCTTTGCAGCAGTATTCTGGGAATGGGGTGGTTCCTTGCTGCTCATAGTGCTGATGCCTATTTGTTGGCTCTATAACTTGAAATGTCTTTTGCAGTGGAGTTTTAGGGTGCCAGGACAGTAAGTCAAGTTCCCTGACTGGTGCAGTGTTGCTGTCTGCAACAAGGTTGTGAAACTGATATACTCAGTAATCAAAGAAGCAAGTTTTAGGTGCAGAAATATATGGAGGGAGGGGACACCACCAGTGCTAAGTGGTATTTTTATCTAGTCAAGTCTTGTGTTCTTGCTGTTTTTGAAACTAGGTTACTATCACTAGGACAAGGAATAGCAGAAATCTGTATTTTAGGGGTCAGGATAAAGCAGGATTTCACCACCATATGAAATAGTACCATTTCATGAGAGAGAATGAGTGCTATTCTGTTGAAAATAGCTGCTTCTGTGTCATATAGTTGAGCCAGGTTTTAGGCGGAACAAGGCTCTTGTTCCTAATAGAAGATGAAAACCTAACACCCCCCCCCCCCCCAAATCTTCAAAAAACCCCAAACAAAGAACCCCAAATCTCCACAAATTATGTGAAAGTATGAAAGCAAGACTCAAAAATGTTAACTTTAATAGATAATGCTTCAAAGAACCATTCTCATACACGCATAGCACGTGTTGTTATAGATTACTATGACTGATATAAGTGATCCTTTTCAAAGCACCAAAGAGCAGAGTCTGAGGAAGACTGCAATGCAAGAAGCTGAAAATTATTATGTGAGCTTGCACTAACTTTTTCCTTTACCCTTAGCTCTTATGAGTCAGCATTTGTCAAATAGTTCACAGCAGTAAAACCGAGAGCCAGTAGAAGTGAGTTACTCCCAAGTGACTGGTATCTGTAGGGTAAGACTAGCATTTTGAACTCTGACCTCTGTCCCCTTATGAATTGCAACTTCAAAAAGAAAAAGGGGAAAAAAAAAAGGAATTTTGGATAGGGGAAAGATTTTATTTTCATTCTCTGTTGTACCTGAAGTGGGCAAATGTGCTTGTTTCGTGGCTGAAATTACTACAGTGGAGAATGTTGAGCGTGGTGATTAAATCCACCTCCTGCTTTCCTTTTGAGCCTGAATTGCAGTAAAAACCAGCACCACAAAACGTATGTCTAGAATGTATTCCTTAAAATATAGGGCTGTAATGAGACAAGTTATGGTTTTGCTTGCTCATCCTGCAGAATCTTCCTTGTAAATAAGGAATATTCCTCTATAGGCCACTCTATAAGTTGTATAAGTTAAATAGATGGATATTTTCAGGGCTTTGCCTGGGACTCATGCAGAGCTCAGAAACAGGAGTTGAAAGATGGAATGAAAATTCAGGAACAATAGTAAGAGAACGTTGTCATGTTCCATTAGGAGCAAACCTTGGCTAACTGGAAACAACTGTATATGCCCTGCATTGTTCTGCGCATTCCTCCTTTTTCCTTAGAGAGAAACTTCTGATTTAAACTTTGGGAAAAAACTATGTTGAAATATGGATTAGTCTTTATCTGAAGTGATCAGAGACCCCCAAAAGTGTGTTTCCTTGCTACCCCCAGTTTTTAGCTTTCGAAGTGGCATACTGGTGTTGTAAGCACTCTTTATACAGTTTATATATATATATATATGTGTGTGTATATATATATGTATACACGCACACACTATAGCTTTTCTTGGGTAGGTCCTTACTGACAGATAGACACAACACAACCATCTTAAGTCAAACTTGAAAGATGTTTTTAATCTGGTCTTGTATAAAACACAAGCGTAATTAGAGAAACTCTCCAGTTTTAGGCAAATTATCATGATTTTACCAGTATTCCATTGATTTAATGGATTAACTCTTAAAATTCCTACATAGTAGTCTATGTATGGGGACAAGCATCTAATTCTTACTTTCAGATTGCAGTTTCTAAAGAGATAGTCCCCGGTTTGGGTAACTGCACGCCAAAAGTGAGCCAGCTTTTCAGAGTGGCTGTCTTGCATTTTTCTGTAACCTGAATCACATGAAATATAAGTGAAAATGTATTCTTTTAAATGTATTCTGCATTCTTGTTTGTTCTCATTTCAAATCTTCATGGCTGGCTGGGAAGGAGAATGCCTTCAGGTCCATTTTGAAAATAGTGCTTTAAGGGGCAGAAGGATCATGGCTCACAGCTAGTGATTTACTCTGCCCTCTCATGCTCCCTTAATACAAGGAGAACGGATTGTTCAGAGGGTATTTTAAGGTACCAGAGCTCTAAATTTCTCTCTGAGTGACCCTATTTTTTTTCCCTGCACTGATTACAGAGAGAAGATGGAGCCAGCCAGCTTTAGGAGTGTTGAACCTGGTTGTGTGATGTTATTAAGGGTCCTAAACCAAATAAGCACTTTAATTTAAACTCAAATTCTTACAGATTTCTAGAAACAACAAATTACCACATAATTCTTAATAGTATAAAATCTTCTGAGGGTTTATTTTAAGCCTGTGTGAAGAAACAAATATAGCAGTGATTTTAGCTGACCCAGCTGGTATCATCTTTGATGAAGAACCACATACAAGTGGTACCTGTGATCAGCAAGGAAGTTGTTTGAACAGGGAACCAGCAGTAGAAACAGTAAAGCAGTCCAGAAAGAGGGAGCAGATTACAATTCATAGGCAGAGGAATGTGGGAATTTGGGGTTATAGGGTTCTCAGTCTTAACCCAATATTTGGCTTGGGAAACTTGTAAAGTGCTTGTTCCTCCAAAAGAGGAACTTAAGCTTTCTCTTCAGTCCCATTTTACCCTGGGAGTGGAGTAGGAGGATTGAGAGCTCAAGCTTGCGCTCTGATTATTATGTATCATCAGCTATCCTCATAGGCATCTTTACTATAGGTCAAATATATGATAACTCATTTTATCTTGAACCTCAGTAGCATAACTAATCCTAGCACATAATGGAAAGAGGTTATGGTGGGGGTTGTCTGTGACCAGTTATAGTACTTTGCTTGATGGGCAATAAGTTGCTAGGTCTCAGTAACATAAAAAGCATTTGATTATATTGCAATATCCCTTGTAACTTAGGAACCTGAAGGTCTTAGTGGATGAACTTCCATGCCCAGAGCTGTTAGACGCACAGGAAAGCTGTAGGTATCTCTTGTAATATCTTTCGTATCTCTTCTCAGAAGTACACTTTAGCAAAGTGTTGCTGCAGTCAATTACAATTAGCACTGGTTAGCTAAATAATAGTTTTATTAGTTTAAGGTGTCTTTGTAAATAGTAAGAGAAGATAAAAGTTGTTAATGTTTTCTGTTCTTCTATCCACCCCAGAATTTGAAAGATTAAATCTTACAACATCTCTGTGGTGAATATTCATACTGCTGAAAAGCTGAAGTAGGAGCAAGAAATCAAATCAATGTCAAGCATTAATCATAGAACCAGGATTTAAAGTAAGATCATCAAGCTCCCAGGCCGTTGCTGGAGTCTTTGGCCAGACTTCCCAAACCCAGCTGGTCTGAGGGTAAAAACCAGGAACACCAGGGCCATCTAGAAGGGAAAGCATTTAAGTAGAGTCGCCCCTGTGTGAAAATGGTTGTATTTCAAAGCCTCGTAAACCTTTTAAAGCATTTTGGAAACACTGAACTCCTGCAGCGGGGCAAAATCTTACAGCATCATGGCGCCTGACCTAAAAGCTGAGAGAGGTGGTGGTTTATTGGCAGTTAACTTTTACTACTCCTCTGCAAACCTTGTTTTCTCCCCTTTTGCTAACTTTACCAACTCCCACCAAATCATAGGCTGTGAAAAGACAGGAGGCTAGAAAGTTCCTTTCCCAGTCTGTTTTCCCCTTGATCCAAATGTTACAGAAAGTATTCCTTTCCCTGCCTCATGCCCAGTGTTTTTCTTTTCACAAACTAACCAAAAGATTTACATTGATCTGTCTTACACTCTACACCGGAGCACCATTAGTGGCATTAACACTAGAACTTATAAACACTATATGAATGGAGTCTGTAACCTGATGCTATTCTGGCTTGTAAAGAGCTTATAAAAAGATGCTAGGCCTTCAAGTGTGTTTATTTCTAAGGAAAATAACACCTTACCTAAATAAATGTTACCTTCTGTGAATAGGCTACCCTATTGCTGTGTGCTCCTGCCTGTTGTTTCCTATGAAAATAACTGCACATGCTTCCATCCCAAGCTCTTGCCTGTACCAGTATATGCTGAATACTGTCAATTTAGTTTCTTTGGAGTCCATTTGACCAAAATCATGAAACTGAAAATATGTGGAATTTAACTTTGGGATTGGATGTTTGCTTAATTGATTGAAAGAGCACAGAATTCCCCATACCATCTACAGGTTTGAGGAAGAAAACAACATTTCTGTACTTTTTCTTCTGCCTTACAGGTATGGTTAGTGTTCCTCAAGGTGTGCATATATATTTGTAGGGATAAATGAATACCTCTATATTACATTAAGCAATTTTAGCCTTTACAGAAAGTCATGGGTTTTCATGGCTGGTCTAGTGAGGATGCAGCAGTTGAAAGTGGTCTGGTGAGGAAGGAAGGGATACAACTTAGAGCTGCTTATTGATACGCCTGAGTTTGTGACCTTGGTCTGCAGGGTTCACTGCTTGGAGAGAGAGTTTGGTCTCCAGTTCTTTCAGTCTTTGGCTTCCATGGCGAAGCTGTCTTGGCTTTGTAAAATGTTATGCAGAAATTGAACTCGGGTAAATTAATTTCATGGGGAATTTATTGTATTATTAGAGATTCAAGTCACCCCTTGGGCAACCTAATAATATAACGTATTTCTCATTCTCATTCAGGTCATGCATTATGCTATGCTTGGTTCTTACACACGTCGGTAGAATGTTACAGAAAGTAATGTTTTCTCATCTTTTCTCTAGGATCTACCCTAGATTTTCTATTTATCTAGAAATCTAGAAGGGAAAGAGAAGCTGTGTTTCTTAAATACCTGTTTGCAATTTCTGGTAAGCTATACACCCAGAGCAAGGTCCCATAGGTTGACATCCATTCATCTGTGCTGTTTTAGAAGTTGTATAAAGTATGCATTTGATCTGTATGTACAATTTAGATTGCTCATGACCTAATATTTAGGTATATAAAAATGTTAGCATTCTCTACAAGTCTGTGGTCCATGTAGTGTGTTCTGAAACCTGGAGTACTAGAAGTTAATTTCAGTTCAGGTTGAAAGGAATGGCAGCCTGACCATATCATAGTCATAGAATATGTGTATAACCAATGCTGTGTGGAAGATAAGATCTGTACTTATGGATGATTTATTTCAAGATCCTGGAAAGCTTTCAGGTAGGTCTGATTAGTATGCTATGATTGCCATACTTTAAAACCATTGCCGAGTATATTAAAGCTGCTCTCAAGTATATAACCATTAGTCTTCTGAATTCATAGATATGGAAAAGAGAAATGGGCAGCTCAGAAGAAAGTTGGTGCATGAGTCAGGAACAGATCTCTTCTTGTTGTTTCTCCTGTATCCCAAATATATTAATGGGATTTTTATCTCCTCTAGTTATTACATTCCAACAAAAGCTTTTCAACCACACCAACTACAGCAGAAAATACATTTCAAATGGAACCGATGTATATCTTCCCAATAGAAAACTTTCCCAACATGTTTAGTAACTCACATGCTGAGCAGCAGACACTGGCAAGCCATGTTAATCAGTTCTGCTTTATAAAAGCAAACAAGGTGGGGAGGAAGTAATGAGACCCTGAAACATCTGTTTGGAGACTTCAAATCCCCTTGGAAGGTTTTGAGTTCTGCCTTAAAGAAACACAGCTCCCAGAAAACTTAGAGCCAACTGTGGGAACATTTTCTGGCTCTGTACAAAAAATGAATTACATAAATATTAGTCTATAAAAAGTAAATTCCCTCTGCCCGTCTCTCCAGTTTTGCTTCTGGTATAAAGGTGTAATCCTGCCTCACGTTGCAAGTGTTCTTTCAGCAAAGAGACGCTAGAGCAGATCCATTCTGGTTTTGCTGAAGGGGGAAAACCAGCTTTGGTTGTTACGAAGCTTGATGTTCATAGATATTACAGTATAAACAATCTGAGTTAGAGCAGTATAGGAATGCTGTCATTTAATAACAGTGACATAAAGTCCTGTGTGTATGACACACAATTAATAGCTACTTAATTGCTATATAAAGTTACATGTTAAAAGGCTACATAAAATAATTTCTCCTTTCTCCTTAGTGCTGATTGTAGCAATGGTTCTAAACTGTTGTCTAATGTGAAAATGAAATCTGAAATCTGTGTTCTTACTTTTGTTTATTTAGGGTGCTTGAATAGAGAAGTTTATTGTTCTGGTCAATTTTAATTCTTCATCTGCTGCTGGTTTTACATCAGTTGCTGTATGAGTTCTGGATAATACATTTTCTCTTAAGAAATGGAGCATGGGGTAAGGAGTACTTACATCCTGTGCTTAACATGTGGTGTTTCCTTGATTTAAGGTCTTTTTGGTATTTTAGGAAGGCAGACATTATTCTTGACCTGTTTGTATAATTCTCCTTTTACAGGTGGACATGCATAATACTCATTTTGGATATATATAATCATAGAATATTCATTTTGTTCTGTGTTCTTGGTAATCAGCTTGTTAAGTCCTACCGGGGAGAGAAATAAGGGAGAGGGAAGTGATTCTGTTCTAGAGTGAAATGGCTTTGCATTGTCTCTGGATGGCAAGCTCCAGAGAGGTGTAAATTTTGCACATACTCTGATATCAGTCTCCTTAGTAGAATTCTGAAATACTCTGAAGTAGTGAGGCTTACGGTTGTTCATGTTTTCTCCCAATAAACGTAGCGCTCCACAGAGCACTTAACTCTTTTCCAGTTTGCTTATTTAATTATAACTTGGCTTATTTTAATCTTAAATGTTTACAGGACTATTTTGAAGAGCCTGTTTTGGAAAATACCCATAGAGTAGAGTTTTAGGGCCAGTATTTCAGCAATAGTCTTTAGTTCGGAATCCCATAGCTTGCACACAAGGTACAAGGTAGAACATGTGTGAATATGTGCATATTTGCCTGTTGAACTTGTATTTTCCCTATTTATAATCTTTCTTGTATCCTGTTATGTAGCATAGGAAAGCATCAGCACATGGTCTACATATTGGAATCACTCTTTGTCTTATATTAAAGTACTGTCTTGCAGAGTGAGACACACTGGTAACTTGTTAACAACAGCTAAATGAGAGTTATTTTTGGTTCATAGTACCAAAGTCTGGTATTCCTCCAGAAGCTCAGTATTCCATCAGTAACTTAATATGCTAAATAATATGGCTTAATATTATCATAGTATATGATTAAAGCCTTTTTGCTGTTTAAGGAATCTGTGGCAAGAGTAATATAGCACTAGCCCAAATTTGCATGTTGTCTTCAGTGGTTACATTCTGGCTCTGAAAGCTTCTTATGCTTCCAGTGAATGAAAAAAAAACCTTTTAATTGCTCTATGACTAGATGCAAAACACACTCTTACAGCTGATACTGAACCATAAGGAGATTGCCAGTTTACGTGCTAGATGCTTCAAGGTGCTGAAGTTTCCTCAAGGAAAATTACATTGAAATGAATTCATATCTCTTGGGACGAAACTCCTGAACTGCATTTACTGGCAAAGTGTGTTTCCTCCTGGGTTGGTTGGGGTCCTACAGGATCGTTGGATGGTTCTAGGCATTTCAAAAGGCTGTTTACATCTCTAACAGAGAATCAGTTAAGTCAGCATTTTCATTGCCAAAAACCTGTTTTTCTTCCAGCATTTATGTGTTATACAGAAACTGGGACAAGATTAGAACTTGCATGACAGGGACTTAGCTGGAAGATGACTCATCTGTGCGATTCAGTGCATCTGTGTATAAGAAAATCCCGTTTCGTTTCAGTGGTTTTACACTATCTTGTAAATCAGATGAACAGTTGTAACAAATTGGCACACACATGTACTTTTATGTAAAAATCGTAGCATGTACTTGCATAATATTTGTTTTCTGGAAGACTTGGGAAGGTGTTAGTTTGGTTCATGAGCACTGACATTCTCCAGCTGATCAGCTGTCTCGAATACTGATGTTAAAAAGTGGCTTCTTTTAGGCTGCATGCTTTGTTTGGCTGTTTAGCTGCACTTTGGATTCCTCTGCCTTGGGAAAACGGAGTATAATAGCAATTTCTTCTACTGTTAAACTGCTTTTGACATTTTTCAAGAGGGAAACATACGACTAAAGTGTGAAAGTGATTCCTTCATGTATTCTCATTCTATTCAATCACTTGCAAAGCATTGCTGCTGCTTCCTTTTATTGGTTGCAAATGCTGGGTTTTGGGGAGTGGAGCTGAGTTTGAAGCCTTCAGGCTCTATGGAAATATCCTAGCTACAATAAACATGCCTCCTAATTTAATCTCCACCATACACATTGACTGCATGGAACATACCATGCATGGCAAGCCAATATTGATTATTAAGCATTGGATCTGTGCAGTGTGACAGTGAGCTTTATTCTCTTTACAGGCAAGGTGGTTCTGGGAAGCATATTTTCGATCAATGAAAGCAATTGCTCTTGCTACTCTTCAGATTATCAATGACAGAATTTACCCATATGCTGCCATTTCTTATGAGGATTGGAATGATCCCCCAGCTGTGGTAAGCAAACTCGTTCGATTTACTCATAAAACAAATTGTAGGTTTGTTGGGGGTTTTGCCTTGTATAAAAGGTATGTGCTATGAAACTTGGTAATAATTCTGTGGGTGCGTGTTTGTGTATGTGTTGTGTTGTTGTGTTGGTAACTTGCACAGATGAAGCTAATATATTTTATGACAACTGGCAAAATAACCAGCAGTGCATTTTATATCCTGACAGTGAAATGCGAACTTTTTCCTTTTGCTGTTGCACACACTAAATTGCTTGCTTATTTCTTTCTTTCTTTCTTTTTCATGCCTGCATCTACACACACATGCTTCTTTATTCCTATTGAATTGAGAAGCTGAAGCTTAGTCGTCTTAAAAGTGAACTAACTGCAGTGGAAATACTGAAGATCTTACACAGTCTGCAAAGCTTTTTCCTGTAATTCTGATGAAATAGCTAATTCTTCCTCTGCCTACAATTTTCTCCATGTTATTTCTCCATAATTTCTCTTATAAAGGCACTGATGATCAAAGTTGTGCTGGGGAATTTTGTTTTCCCTTTAAAGAAAAAGAAGTTTCACTGTTTGAACCCACCTCTGTTCAGAAGAAACACTGGAGTGTTAATTAACCTTCTGCACCAAGCAGCTGGTTCTGATTTTTTTACTATATAAAAGCCTGCAGATGATTTTCACTCATAATCAGTTAATTTTCTCTGTGTCAAAATATAAAACATAGTTTTGTTTTACTAATAAAACCAAACTTGTTAACTGTTTGGCTTTATGATGGTGTAGAGAGAGTTTCTCTGCAAGCTGGGTAGGAGCTCTTAGGAGTAGAATGTGTTTTACTTTAAACCCTTCATCCCAATAGTGTGACCAGTTGCTGACTAAGAGTTAGAAGCTCATTGCTGGCTTTCAGAAGATGATTTTCTGTGGCTTAGCCAAAGGCATTAATAATCTATTGTTTCATTGCCTAAAGAGAAAATGTGGCACTTGGCAGTAATTAAGGAAGAAATTAAGCTGCACAACATGTGCTTTCATAAGAGGAGATCAGAGCATCTTAATACCATTAGATGATGTTAGCAGAACACCTTGAAACATCTAGTAAAAGGAAGAAAGTAGGTTTAGGATTACTCAGTCTTTATAGGGGATGCAAACCCATCTTCTCCTGGGTTCTCTCTCTCCATTTCTGGGGAAGCCAGTCTTACTCTGAACAACAAGCAGGCTTCTTTTTGTTCTTTGTTTTTAATATACACTTGGAAAAACCATTTATGTTACTCATTCAACCTAGAGGTTCTTGGGCAGAAGGTTTACGACCACAGACACAGCAGCATACAGAACAGAACTCTGTGGAGGAATACATAACAGGAATACCCTGCTAGGGCAGTACAAGGAGTGGGCAGGGATATTGTGTCAGTGTGCAGTTGCAAAGAGAGGTTAAAGGCTGTCTGCAATTACACAGGCTGGAGTTTGTCCAGGACGTTGGAGTTGACACCTCATATCGTGATTCTCTCATGCCACGAATGGTCAGTTCCTTGGTGGTTTTATGTCTCAGCTGAAAGAATTTGATGTTTATTCTAGTCTATGAACATTGCTTAATATGTGCATGAATTCAGTTCTTGCTTCAATATGAAACAGCAATGTCATTTAAAGTTCCTTTATGGGCTGTGTAAGTTCCATATTAGCCAGCAACAGAGAATGCTTGTGATTGTTTCTCAAAGGGTCAGTTAAAGCAAATGGAATTCAGATCAGGAATTGTTCAAGGGCAGTTTACATTTGTAGAACAACAGTACCCAATTCTGTGGCATCTTTAGCTGGGGGGATTGATAGCTACTCCTTCCATCAGCCTCTTTTGTTTTTTGTTTAAGGCAGCCAATGCTGTTTGGGTTTGACCCTTGTTCTTTCATTCGAAGCAAATAACAGGAGTCTTCTCCAATTTATCTTTGAGATTTTTAGATATCCTTTCTCTGACTTTATCTCTTTAAGAAGAGAGCATATTACAGCTGTGATCTATAGGAGAGCATATTTTTCAGGACTTGGCTGATTTGTAACTTCAGACAATTTAGAATATAGAATAATTTAGGTATATACAGTATCTGCTAATAAATACAAAGTCAATTTCATAATAGTTACTTTAATTCTTTTAAATATTTGGTTTATTTTTAATAGCTGTGCTAGTCAAAATTCCACAGTTGGTGTCTGCTTGTCAGGGCAGTCATGGTGCGCTTGAGCCTGAGTATGTTTCTCATCTAAGCTTGTGCCTGATGTCCATTCACAGCACTGTTACAATTTCTGGTAAGCCTGGATAAAACATGATAGCTGGAAAGTAGGTACGTAAGTACATTTGAGGTAGGGGAAGATGCCAACTGTATCCTCTAACTCTGATAAGAAAATAGAGTAACTAAAGATGACTTGAATATGTTCCTCATTTACAGGAAAATTGCCATATTTTTCTGTAAATAAACTCCAAGACTGAAGTTTTTATAGAGAATTATTTCAGTTCAGCCCCAGGGCCAGGATATGGGTAACTTTTAAAATGAAGCCCCTTTGAGTTAACATTAACACAACAGTGAAATGTGTGAATAACTGAGTGTCATAAATTCTTGCATTACTGGCCAGAGCGGTACCTCCAGAACTTGCCACGTATATTCTGCCTTCAAACTTAGCCAGCTCAGCACCCAGTTCTTCCAGCTCTGCTTGTTGTTCCTTGTGATGCTGTGGTCAGTAAGGTTTAATGCAGTGCTCATCTGTATTGCTCTTGTTTCTGTTACATGGCTTAGATAGAATCGTGGAGTTGCAGAAGACTATGTAGAAGCTGTTGGCAGATGATCAGAAGGTGCAGAGGTGCAATCACCATTTTAAGGCAAGATGCTTGCAGCACAGAGATCCCTGTGCTCTGAATAGTGAGGGTTGAAAATGAGAGCATGGATTTGCCTATGGAATATTTACACAGGAAATGCCAGCTTTAATGGGTTTACGAGCTTACTTGCTAGGACAAACACACCTTTCTGACAGATAGGAGGGCTTGCTGTCTGTGCAAGATCATCGTGCAGAAGAGGATCCTTACCTAGAAAGAATCCCTGGCCATGGTTGCTTACCTGCCTGTCTCCTTGGTTTAAGGATTCTTTTTCTTTGAGTGCTTATAGGTTTTAGTTTTGCTTAGGATGTCATTAGCATCCTGAGAAGTAACAGAAAACAGTATCCTGGTTGCTAAATGTTTGCTTCCAATATTAAGATTCATCATCTGATTTCAGTCTATTTCCTATGATTTCGTGTAGTACTGCCTCTTGTTATTTTGCTTACAGTTAAGTTAGCAAACACTGAAGAGATTACAGCCTGTAAGTATGATAGGTAAAAGAGATTTTTAGGAGCCTCAAACACTGGATGACATTTGTAACAGCAGCACCTATGAAGAAAAAGCTGCATCTTTCACAGAAGACTGCCTCGAGTTTGATGTCACTTGCAAAGCAGGACCAATAGGCACTTATGGTTATTTTCTGAAGCTTTTCTCTTTGTTTTATTTTTAACTCTTGGTACTCAAGATTTGAGTATCAAGAGTTTGACTCTTGATTCCTCAAATTAGGAATGAGGACACATCTGCAAACACAGTAATGATTGCATTCTCTTTTCAGCAAAATTACACTGATTTCTTTGTATCTGAGGAAATGACTCTTATCTTGGACAGCGTGGAAGTGATATTTGCGCGTTTAAAATCAGTGAAGCGTGATCATGGCTAGGTCTGCATATAGATAAGGGTGATCAGAAGATGATCAGGGGACTGGAGCACCTTTCATGTGAAGACAGGCTGAGAAAGTTGGGGCTGCTCAGCCTGGAGAACAGAAGGCTTTGTGGAGAACTCAGAGGAGCTTGCAGTGTCCGAAAGGGCTACAGGGATGCTGGAGAGGGACTTTTCATCAGGGACTGCAGTGATAGGACAAGGGATAATGGGGTCAAACTGAAACAGGGGAAGTTCAGGTTAGATATAAGATGGAAGTTCTTTACTGTAAGGGTGGTGAGGCACTGGAATGGGTTGCCCAAGGAAGTTGTGAATGTTCCATCCCTGGCAGTGTTCAAGGCCAGGTTGGACAGAGCCTTGGGTGCCATGGTTTAGTGAGAGGCGTCCCTGCTCATGGCAGGGGGTTGGAACTGGATGATCTTAAGGTCCTTTCCAAGCCAAACCATTCTATGATTCTATGATTCTATAAGCCTTATTCCTGTTCTCCAGATATTTCTCAAGTCTCAACACAAAGAAGCACCAGCCTGCCTTGTGTTGAGTCTGTAGTTTCCCAAACACTTTTAACCACACTAAGCAGGTACTGTTGCCAAAAGAAGCAGTCCTGCACTTTTGTGCACTTGGATGACGACTTCTCTCTCAATGTGCTACCTTCTTTTTAAATTTTCTAATTCCCTTGTGGTGAATTAATAAATTTCATGATATAAAAATGAAACAGCAAAAGAAAAAAGGTTGGAGGGGAATGGGGGGGGAAAGGGAGTGGGTGGCTGGAAAGCTGCTTTATTTGGCGTTAGTTTGGTTTATATTGGCTCAAAGTTATTAGTGAGACTGTTGCCTGAGTATCTTCACCACCATGTGGATACAGCAGCAGTACAGGGTGTTTTTTCAGCAGGAGGGACTATAAGGTACACAGAAGATAAATGGATATGCAGTTAATTCTGTAGTTAGTACATTGCATTGAGGAGCTGATCCGAGCAGTTTTAGGTGTTTGTATGGGTCGACTGAAGACTCCTTGGCTTTTCTGTGCTAAAAAAAATGCATTCTGAAATGGATTATTTTCCTACTCACCCATTATCCTGTTGAGGAAGTGGAAGACTAGTAGCATATGACAGACTAATATGTTATGGAATAGTACTTCAAAATAGTACAACAAAAAAATGCACTACAAGCTATTTCCTCCTTTTAATGAAGAGGTGCAAATGATGCTTTTGGGGCCTGAAATTCATTCTTGGACCACTTGAATCCTTTATCTCAGACAGGCTGTTGCTGCAAGCATGGGAGTTTAGTGCTTCTTGTATTTCTTGGCCCTAGCATTATCCGTTAGGCAGAAACAATCAGTTGTATTCAAGTAAACCAGAAAATGGTCACTTCCATGGTGCGCACTGTGATGACTACCAGTTTGGGCTGGATTTGAACTAATGACCCGGGTTTGAGATGTGATCTGTTATCTTCAATTAAATACTTTATTATGCTCTAATAGAGGTAATTTGCTTTCTCACTTGTGCTTCTTTATAGATCATTTCAATTCTCCTCTTGCTTTGCATCATTCCTTGCCAACGTGTGGCTTTCTGAAAAGTGAGGAACACAAGGTTTTTCCAAAGTTTTTCAGTTGCTTTTGTTGAAATTCTCTCAAGACTGTTTAGAATGCAGACCTATAAAACATGGAAGGTTTTGCTTGACAGGGGCTGCTTTTGAGCTTTGACCTTGGATGATACAGACCATAGTCTGAGATTCACTTGAGAATATCAGTATGCCGAACAATAAACATACCAGATTTCATTTCTTCCAGCAAGGCAGAAAACAGCATCATCATTTGGTTTAAACTAAACCAGCCAAATTAACTTGGTGCAAAATGTGCCATTCATTTAGCAAAGCCTAATAAAATGTTCATTTACACAATACTTCGTGAGCTTCTGCCAATGACCAGGCACTTGACACTTGTTAAACAGCTGAACTGTTTCTGAGCTATTTGGCTAGGATTTTACAGCCCTCAGCCTCCAGATAATGCCACTGTTACAACTGTACTTCCATCCCAGTGCCATTCTTCATCTTCAGAGCATTAAGCAAATACTGACCTACACTTCTTTATTGACCTGTAAGTGAAAACAAGCTAACACCTTTCTGGGCAATGCTCATCTTCTTTCCATTGTACAATATTAGGTTTCCGTTCCTGCTGTATTTCCAGTTACCTCATTTGAATCAGCTGCATGAAATTTTCCTTTATTTTGTTAGAAGGTACGTATTCTTTCTTATGCTAATTAAAGTTCAGTTTATCAGTATGTTTTTTCCAGTGTTAGTATTAGGGAGAAGTTGAGTATGCCACATATATTCCGCTACAAGTATTGCCATTTCTCTGTCTCTGTGAAACATGATTTAACAGTTGGTTCTTTAACTTACCTGCAGAGATTAGGATTCTTCTCCTACCCAACGGTAGATAACCTCACAGTTATCCTATGGTGTGTGGCTAGTATCTAATGTGTCGTTTTATTTCCATTGTAAATAGTAATCTTTGAGGCATGAACAACCGATTGTTGAATTCAGTTGACAGAACCAGAAGCTAGATTTCATGGAATCATAGAATAGCTAGGGTTGGAAAGGACTTTAAGGTCATCCAGTTCCAACCCCGCTGCCATGGGCAGGGACACCTCACACTAAACCATGTCACCCAAGGCTCTGTCCAGCCTGGCCTCGAACACTGCCAGGGATGGATCATTCACAACTTCCTGGAATGGGTTGCCCTGGTTCCATTCCAGTGCCTCACCACCCTTACAGGAAAGAACTTCCTCCTTATATCTAACCTGAACTTCCCCTGTTTCAGTTTTAACCCGTTACCCCTTGTCCTGTCACTACAGTCCCTAATGAAGAGTCCCTCCCCAGCATCCCTATAGGCCCCCTTCAGATACTGGAAGGCTGCTGTGAGGTCTCCACGCAGCCTTCTCTTCTCCAGGCTGAAAAGCCCCAACTTTCTCAGCCTGTCTTCATGCGGGAGGTGCTCCAGTCCCCTGATCATCCTCATGGCCTCCTCTGGACTTGTTCCAACAGTTCCATGTCCTTTTTATGTTGAGGACACCAGAACTGCACACAGTGCTCCAAGTGGGATCTCACAAAAGCAGAGTAGAGGGGCAGAATCACCTCCTTTGACCTGCTGGTCACGCTCCTTTTGATGCAGCCCAGGATACGGTTGCTTTCTGGGCTGCGAGCGCACACTGAAGCCGGCTCATGTTCATTTTCTCATCAATCAACACCCCCAAGTCCTTCTCCACAGGGCTGCTCTGAATCTCTTCTCTGCCCAACCTGTAGCTGTGCCTGGGATTGCTCCGACTCAGGTGTAGGACCTTGCACTTGGCATGGTTAAACTCCATGAGGCTGGCATCAGCCCACCTCACAAGCGTGTCGAGGTCCCTCTGCATGGCATTCCTTCCCTCCAGGCTATCAACCGAACCACACAGCTTGGTGTCATCGGCAAACTTGCTGAGGGCGCACTCAATCCCACTGTCCATGGCAGCGACGAAGATGTTGAACAAGACCGGTCCCAACACCGATCCCTGAGGGACACCACTCATTACTGGTCTCCAGCCAGACATTGAGCCATTGACTACAACTCTTTGTGTGTGGCCATCCAGCCAGTTCTTTATCCACCAAGCAGTCCACCTGTCAAATTGACATCTCTCCAATTTAGAGACATATATTTAACTTGAATGACATTTTAGTTCCTAAGATTATACAAAACTATTTAATACCACTGGGTTTTATATTCCCTAAGAGCATTTTGCTTTGTGTTTAGCTTAGAAGCAGGCACTTAAACACACAATTGAGAGACATGTCTGTCATCTTAGCAAAGCTGTTTTTGAGATGCACCCAACAAAAGATTTTGCTGGCCAAGGATGAAGGTCTCATCGCTGTTTTCTTACCTTATTTGTTGCACTGCCTGGTGCCTCCTGTGGCTGCACAACTGGGCAGCTTTACTGTATATAAGGGGAGCCATTAACTAAAAATTATCATTGTTAATGTTAACAACAATAGTTATGGATGATGATAATAATATTAAATGGATAATGATAATAATAGGGCTTTGTTGCTTTGGCTTCCATAAATCATCTTTTCAGTACTCACTGTCTTTTCTGGCTTTGAGAGTATTAAAGGTATTTTAAGCTTCGTTTTCCCAATTTATATTATACCCTGGATTTTTTGGGTCAGGGGAAAGGGAAAAAAAGAAAGAGAGAAAGAAAGAGAAAGAGAGAGAGAAAGAAAGAAAGAAAACCCATGAATCTTACTATTTTTCTCTCTCAAATTGCTCAAATATTCTCATAAAGTTATAATATTATAATATTCTTCCAATAGAATGGCAAGAAAATTGATTGAGGGATTCCAAAAAGCATAACTATTACGTCAGCTGTAAATATGAACTCAGATCTTGACTTCTCACTCACTTCACAAATCTATTCCTTTGACACATTACTGAAATCAAGGAGTTGAAAAGAAGAGCCTGAAGCTGAGTGTTTTGTTATAAAAGAATGTGTTCAGCCAGTGGATTCTGTCAGAAGGGCTCAGGCAGCTGATTAGATTTAAGTGGCTAAAAACAAGTATGCTGAATAACTGTATTATAATTATGTGACGTACTTTGGCAATCATAAGTCACCATTCGTAGCAGTACCAGATTTTATCACTCAAGAAGGAATAGGTAGAAACTCCTGTCCGTCTCGTAGCTAATATTTTTTGGAGGAGGGTTTATAATCTCCATCAAAACATGAAGTGGTGGCCACTGCAGCTTGGCTTGTGATTTTGCAGAGTGTAAGCACTATGGTTGGTTCTGGAGAAGGGGGTGAATTCCTTTGGTTTTGTCCTATGACCATTTGAGGGTGGGAAGCATGATGAAATACTTTCTGAAAGTGTTCAGTAGAAACTTATCATGAATAACTGGAGCAAAATAGAATAAATCAAGGCTTTTTTTTTTTCCTGGTCTGGTAATTCATAATTGAAACCACATTGAGGTTAGATTGATATTCAGAACAAACCAGCTGAAAAAGCCTTACCCGCAGAGGCAGGGGATATACCTCTGTTTTGCTTAGGTGTATAGAACTGCTTAGCTACTGTTGAAGTTCAACACAGTGTTGTCCTTACTTCTGTGCTTTTAAAAGGCAATTGAGTTGTTGCTCAAACTGTGTGGTTTCACTAATCTGTGGTTACAACAAGGAGTCTAGTTATTGAGAATAAAACACATAAGGAGGAAAGCCCACTGTCCTGTTCATGGGAGCAATGAAATTCTGTTATTCTAAAGTGTTGCTGCTGAGTTTTCTCATGAAATGATAGCTGGGAAGTTCTTGACTCTCTTCTGTAATACAGGACAGCCTTACACGGTCTGGTTTTTTAGAGACCATTCTGGGATGCAGTTTATAATGTGTCTGCTGCATCTTTCTTCAGGTCTCTTTCAACGGTGCTCAATGTGCATCAAAGTAATTTTGGGATAGGATCCTGTGTTATGTCTAGTATTTTGCCAATACCTTTGAGGCTCTGTGGCATTTGTTATGATTAACCAGTTCTCAGGCCAGTTGTGTTCACTGACATCTTGAAGCTCCCATCTATCTCATTTGTGTAACCTGCTAAGAACAGTCTGTTTAGAACTTCTCTGCTAACTTGAGCCTGAAGACTCCACATTGAGTCCAACCTTAAGCATCCCATGCAATGAGAATTCAGCTCCCTTGCTACCTTGTCTTTAATGTGTTAGCTTTTCCTAAAATGGAGTCAAGTTGGTTTTAATGATAAAGAGGTAGGGCAATATTTGATGTATCTCTAGTAAAGGAAGGTGCCTTATTTCTAAGGCATTATTACACATGCACTTTGGTGGATAGCGTGCACAGGACAGCTGCAGCAGTATGGATCCTTCCTCGTATACATGCCCATTCCTTAATTCTCTCTCCACTGCTTCAGGTTATACCTAGGTTCTTACTGTCATTCAGGTCCCACTACTATGGATATTCATGTGAACTGCAAAGAGCTGTCAGGTGATTGAGACTGTAAGACTTAAGTGACATGCGATTACTCTTAGGAAACTGGCATTTGAACTTGATCCTTTTTGCCTATATAAGCAACCTATTAATCTTAGATTAATTATCCTGGCTCTTCTAATGATATTAGTGAGAGTGAAGGGTTGTCTTATCCACAGCTGAGTGTCAGCACTTTGTCAAAGAAAGGTGATGGATGATCAGTCCACTGTTGCTGTTTGCTCTTCTTCCTGAAAGTTCCTCTGAATTCCCATCAGGAATGTTAATAAAACTGGGACTGGAGGGAATGTTCCCTCACCACTTGGTTTCTTGACTACTGACTGGGAGAACCCATCCCTATGTCATTATCCACTTCATGCTTTGCTGCCATAATAGAGATTTAATTAGGTTGCTGTTGAATTAATCCCCTCTATGGTTGCTTTTCCCAAGCAGAAATCTGGAAGACTTTAGCAAATTATGGAGGCTTGAATTTGCCTGATTTCCTGCAGAAAGTGGGGTCAATAGGTCTCAGACTGTAGACACACTCTTCAGGCAGGCAGCAGGGGGTTGGCTCTTAATGGCACTTTAGAGATGCTTAATTGCCTTTTTGAAATGTTTTTCTCAAATGAGAGGTATGGTTCTCCCATCCATTAGTGCGTCTACAGGCCTTTCCCTCCCACTATCATCCCTTAGTAGGTGCATGAGCAAAAACACCTCAAAAGTTGCTTTAGTTTTCCTAAGTTATAAACAGCAGGGGAGGATTTTCATACCTGACAGTAGTAAAAGTTGGAATTTAAGTATTGTACCTAAAACTGAAGGTTTTAAGAGAAAGCATGATACTTTAGGCAGATGTGCATGTGCTCACACATTTGCATCTGTAAGTAACCAAAATACTCTTAGATGGCAGAGAAGGATTAGTCCTTTTCCAGAGGTATTATAGCAAGCAATTTGTTAGGAAATGCTGTTGCCAGAGATAAAAAGTAACTAGAAAACCTTCAAGTGGGAGATACTAATTTAGGTGGCAATATTCACCCGTAGTAAATAAAGCACTGTCCATAGAGTGTTCTACCAGTTACTACTACTTGTAGGGCAGAAACACAAGATTTTCTTGGCTCTCTGAGTATGATGTTAAACCTCTGCTTCAAGTATTAATGAAGAGAGGTTTCTGAAAGTTGTTTTAAGAATGATGTTAAACCTCTGCTTCAAGTATTAATGAAGAGAGGTTTCTGAAAGTTGTTTTAAGAATGATGTTAAACCTCTGCTTCAAGTATTAATGAAGAGAGGTTTCTGAAAGTTGTTTTAAGAAGCTGATCAACGTTACAAGGGTCATTTGGGTGATAGCATTCTTGGAGTGGGGGTTGTGTGGAAATGAATCTGTAACATTTTAATGAGATGGATTACGCTCTGGTAGCATTTACATTGTGATTTGCTGGAGCAAAGTCAGAGGGCTGTCCCCATCTGCCACCAGTCATCTTGTAGAATTAGCCAAAGGATGTGTAATAGATTTAATTTTAGAAAATGCAATAATCTGAAAGCAGATTTGTTTCTGCACATATCAGCTGCTGGAGTAATGGATGTATATTCATTTCATCAGGAACTGTAGCGACAGGACAAGGGGTGATGGGTTCAAACTGAAACAGGGAAGTTCAGGTTAGATATAAGGAAGAAGTTCTTTACTGTGAGGGCACTGAGGCACTGGAACAAGTTGCCCAGAAAAGTGGTAAATGGTCTGTCCCTGTCAGTGTTCAAGACCAGGTTGGGCAGAGCCTTGGGTAACATGGTCTAATGTGAGGCATCCCTGCCCATGGCAGGGGGGTTGGAACTGAATGATCTTAAGGTCCCTTCCAACCTTAACTATTCTATGATTCTATGATGTATTTTCTAAATTGCCGAGTGCAGTCCTCTGCTGTCCCAGGTAGCCAACGTCCTTTTCATGAACCTAAGTTCTGCATTATTCTGTTACTATTCCTACGTTATCCTATTACTCCTGTTGGGTTGAAACCAGAACTTCATGCTTTCCATTAGGAAACTCACAAACAGCTTATGCCAAGTGTTACTTGTACCAGACCTGATAAAGTACGTGTAGCTGAAGACTACTCTGCCTTTCCAACTATTACAGGAAGCCTACTAAAAGGTATTACTCCTACTGACAAATCCTTGCCAGGAACATACCTTTAGACCATCCTGGATAAAACAGTATGTCTGTGCTGTGCTTAACTTTAAGTGTCTTTTCCACCTTCAACCTTCAATGTTGCTGTGTTTGTAGAAGGAAATCATATTCACATCATATTTTTCTCTCCTTTACCAAAATGGTCCAAAAGTTATGATCTCTTTTAGTAAATAAGCTCTCTATATCCTTGTCCTTGAAGTTACTCTATTTAGAGGTGTCTAACCGCTAAACATGAGGAAGGTGTTTGCTGGGTGTATAAAGTAACCTAAAGTCTAAATAAAGAAATGGAAAATTGCAAAGTTTATTTCCTGCTAATATGAACAGATAACTTTGAGTCTATAAAACTTGCATTGCCTTTTGATACAAGCAGTCTTGTGGTATGAATTTAACTGGAGAGTCTTGCAGTATTTCTGTAAACTGCTGGCAGTTCCTAACCTCTTCTGAGTGTTCATAGTTTTTACAGGCTGGGATTCAAGACTTCCCTTCAAAACAGCATCACTCAGTTTCTGCTTTCCCAGCTCCCCTTTTCACCTCGTCCCAAAAGGTCCTGTTTTTCCCCTTTGCTTCTCTCTCCGACCCCTGCTTGGAACGTCAGCTGGAATGGAAAAGTTGAGACTGAAATGCCGACGCTTTCATTCCTGTTGAATGGTCCCTGCACTGCTTCCTCCCCCGTGTTGTCAGCTCCAAAGGAGGTTGGCACATCTAGTGAGAATTTAGTTGTCTGTCTTGGCTTCTGCCAGCTGAGCTGGCTTCCTTATACTGGCAGTATACTGAAGTAAGACCTTTTAAAGTCTTAAAAGGGATGGCTTAGTTAAAATTCATGAGAAGTAGATCACTCTCATCTTTGCATCTCATGCCTTCTTTTTTTTTGTTTAATGTAATAGGTGGTTTTTTCCATCATTAAATAAACATAGTTTTATAGAAGCTAGTACATTATTCTTTTTAGTGCCTGCTTTTGCCTTTTTGCTTGGGTATACATTTTATGCCAGGTTTATGATTTCATTGCTTTGGTTTTGTTGTAAACCCTTTTTTTTTTTCTTTTGAAATGGTGCTGATTAAGTTTCTCTTGGTTTATTGAGTCCTGACTATAAATAAGATTGTCTTGCAATAGTGATTAGTAAATGAGAATTGAGTCGTGCTAACTGGGTTCAAAATGAACCTTGGTTTTCCTTCTCTACAGGTCTATCTGCCCCTTCCACTTTATTTTTTACTTAAAACCCCTCTTGTTTGCAACGTTACAGCTAGGCAAAAATGAAAATTGAATTAAGAAATAAATTGGAATAAAGGTTTGGAGAAGTCAACCTGCTTGAGCTGAGCAAATTCCAAATCTGATGGTCTAGTCCTGGCTACATGATATACTCCCTAACGTAATAATTACTCCCTACTGTGGTAAGTCACTTCAATCCAATTGTTTACCTGTTTTCTTCTTTTCCTTCACAGAAATGGAGCAGTGTGAGCAACCCACTCTTCCTCCCATTGATCCCACCTCAGTCCCAAGGATTCACAGCCATAGTTCTGACCTATGACCGGGTGGAGAGCCTTTTCCGAGTCATCACCGAGGTGTCTAAAGTGCCTAGTCTCTCCAAGTTGTTAGTTGTCTGGAACAACCAGAATAAGAATCCACCAGAAGGTAAGACCCCCTGGTAGGTGTGGTGGAGGCGGGTGCATCTGGTGGTAGCATGCTTATTTTCATGTGTTACAGAATGACCCCTCTTCTACTTAATGTGTCTTTGAGAAGTATTTCATGGATACCTCCAAAATAAGAAATTTTGAAATACTTGCATAAGAAAAGCCAAAGTAGATTAAAAGGGAAAAGCATTCCAGTGGTTGTGCTGCTAACTTAAAACCGTAGAATGGTTTGTGCTGGAAGGGACCTTAAAACTCATCCAGTTCCAACCCCCTGCCATGAGCAGGGACACCTTCCACTAGAGCAGGTTGCTCCAAGCCCTGTCCAACCTGGCCTTGAACACTGCCAGGGATGGAGTAGCCACAGCTTCTCTGGGCACCCTGTGCCAATGCCTCATTACCCTCACAGGGAACAACTTCTTCCTAATGTCCAGCCTAAATCTCCCCTCTGTCAGGTTAAAGCCTTTCACCTTTGTCCTGTCACTACACACCCTTGTAAAAAGTCCCTCTCCAGATTCCTTGTAGGTGCTTTACATGTGAATCTCTCACTCTAATTTGAAAATGTGGTGGTTTTATGGAACAAGAAATGTTGTCTGCTAGCAATACATGTTCGAAAAGATGCTAGATTGTGGATTCTGTCTGTAGGAACAAAGCGTGTTGTAAGGACTCTTCAATTTGTCATTATCTAGTCAGAAGCTTCAGCTGCTGTAGCCTTCCACTCTTGGAAGTTAGCTCTTCTGCATAGCTGCAAGACACAATGTAAAAATGAATCCCTGACCACTAGTCTCAATTTACCATCTTCTAACAGCTTCTCAGAGCCAAGCTATTGCTACCATTCACTTGGATCATTTG
Organism: Pezoporus wallicus; assembly: GCF_028554395.1. Taxonomy (NCBI): domain Eukaryota; kingdom Metazoa; phylum Chordata; class Aves; order Psittaciformes; family Psittacidae; genus Pezoporus; species Pezoporus wallicus. The sequence goes on along the minus strand of NW_026638015.1, from coordinate 2,309,433 downwards.
CCATTTTGGCAGCTTGCTCCAGTTATGAGCAGAGCAGCTTTACTGTTTGCTTTTAAAAGAGTCCTGAAATACTGCAGTGCAGAACACCTCAAGTTTAGTGGTTTATTCAGTGTTTTGCAATCCTTTAGAATGAGAGGTGTTGTAAATTGATGATAACTGGAATTTTTGCAGTACGAAGGGTTTGTTCCTAAAAGCAAAAATGCTCTGGTGTTATATTCAGTTGTGTGAGCACTGGATGTGCGTGGATTTAACCCAAATGGATTGTTTCCACATTTCCCTTGAGTGAGTCTGCGATACAGGAGAGTCAAAGGAAATCAGTCATTAGAATGATCTTTTTTTGTTAAATCCTTCTATTAATTTTGTATTTAGAAATTCTTGAAACTTGAAGGGTGTTTGATTTTTTACCACTAAGTCATAAACTAGTTAAAAAACCCCACAACAATAAAAAACCCAACAAACTTTGCCTGTAGAGCTTAAAATCGTGGGTTTGAGAGCACAGTTGAAAGCAGTTTTGCCTTTACATTACCCTAAGCATTGCACTGAAGCAAATAATTGTAGTGTCCCTTTATTGCTGTTATAACCATTGTAATCTCTTGGCCTATGGCTAGAGAGGTCAGTTTGATTAAATGAACTTGTTTTATTCCAGATCCATGCAGGGCATTCCACTTGGCTCTTTGGCCAGTCTCTCGTTCAGTCTGTCTATTAGTGATCCTAATCCTTGGACTTCAAAGCTTCTGCTGTTTATAGCCTGTTAAAGCCAGGAAGTTTCTGATGGATTAGAGCAAGGAATGAGTTTGAAGTTTGTAATGTGCACCACTGTCACTGATAAGGTCTGGTTTATTACCCTACAGTAGTATCTGCTCTTTTATGGCTATTCACTTTTAATTGGTTATAGTAAAGCTGAGGTGCTTAACCTCCTAGAGCATCAAGAGCTGTATTTCCTGGTCCTTTCCACGTAAGGGATGCATTTGGGTACAAAAGCAGATCTTGGCTTTTGTTATTGCAGCCGTTTTGCGCATTTGGTTTGTTTCGCCTGTGTAAGTGGGAGGGCTGAGTGAAGGACATCCAAGTTGTCTTCCTTAGTGATTATGTGCAGTAAATTGAGAAGTGGATTTAGGTCTCCTGAGATGTAGCTGGCGTAGTGCCACACAAATATGACGTGGCTGCTCTGCTCCTTTCCTTCCTCTATCAACACCAGCAATACATTAGAACTGAAAATGACATTGTTAGTAAAACAATATATATTGGAAGTAGAGGGAGTCCATCCCTAGGAATGGAAAGCTTTAAAGTACATGCAAATTGTAAAATTAACATTGATTTGGGGGGATTCGGTTTATTTATTTTTTAATGAAAGCTTACATACTTTTAATAATGCCTGTATGTAATGCAAGTCAGCAAACTCAGGACTTGAGGTGAAACTAGAATAAACATGAAATATTCTCTTCTAAATATTGGACAAAAATGAAGATGCTGTACTGCTCAAATATGCCATTCCATAAGATAAAAATACTTTTTTGCTTTTCCTCAGCATTTAGTACAGTTTATATGAAAAGATGCATTTGTCAGCATGAGAAATGTTCTGTTGTGGGTGCCCCATCCCTGGCAGTGTTCAAGGCCAGGTCAGACACAGGGGCTTGGAGCAACCTGCTCTAGTGGAGGGTGTCCCTGCCCATGGCAGGGGATTGGAACTGGATGAGCTTTAAGGTCCCTTCCAACCCAAACCAATCTATGATGCTATGAAAACACTTCCAAATACGTATGTTTTCTGGTTTCATATGCATTAGATTAACTGTTTATTTCCATTTTGCATCTTTCGAAACTGGGGTACCCAGAGGTGAAGTCTTCACCATCACTCAGTAACGCAGCTTCAGGGCAAGGAGTTGATTCAAGAAGGTCCTGTGCTTTGGCCTCTGTTTCCTTAGTTGAATACACCACCTTCCCATACTTTCTCTATAGGTACATGTAGAGGGGTGGAAGCTTTGCTGTGTATTTTGAGGTTTGCTGAATCTGTGTGCCAAAGTAGGAGCATTGTGCTTTGGGTGAGCCTGGGAACCAAGGGTCTAATCTTTTGGGTTTGAACTCAGAATATCAGCAGAGCCTTAAAAAAAATAAATATCACAGGAACAGATAAATCTATGAGCAACACAGATACCTTGTAAAAACATTTTGAAACGTGGAGTGCTTGTGATGGTAAAAATCACAGAGCCATAGAATGGTTTGTGTTGGAAAGGACCTTAAGGTCATCCAGTTCCAACCACCTGCCATGCGCAGGGATGCCTCATGCTAGACCATGTCATGGGATCTTATATGTGACATAGCAGAAAGAAAATACAAAATGCAATGATGATTTTGATCTGGAACCTTAAAGCTTTATATAATGAACTTGCTGATCTTAAGTGCTCTCTGGATTCAGGGGATTCAATCTCTGCTCTGTGTGTTTGGCTGAATTTTGCATATGTTCTCAGCCATACAGAGTGTGCAAGAATCCTCCCAACCCAGCAGTTAAGTCAGCAGGCCCACAACTGCGTATATGATATTAATGGAGAGATTAAATCCTTTGAAATACTCTACATCCAGGGAAAGAAACATTGTGGTCCAGGTGCCTGTGGCTGGGAATATTTGTATAGACAGGATATTTTTCATTGTCTCCATCAGCCAAATACCTTTGCCCTTTCATTTGTAGCTGGCTAAATGGCTAGTTCTGAAAGTCAAGAAAATAGTCTGATAGGAATTTCCACCAATGTTTCATTGCATTTGTTTCAGATGATGGAAGAAACCATTTTGTCTACTACTTCAGTGGTATAAAAATATCTAAATAGTAAATACTCAACAAACTACAAATCATTTACCTTGATTCCTTCCTAGGTTCAGAGTCACAGAAGTGAAAAGTATGTTTTAAAGCATGTATACTTTCTGTATAGTTCTGTCAGTGGTGATTCCTGGAGCTAAGTTTCTGATACACTTGGAATAAGATGGAGACTATAAGGAATAAGATACAGACTGTAATGATTATGGGTATTACTGCAGTAATCATCTTGTATTTCAATTTGATACTGTTAAAGGATGACACTGATTTGAAACACTGGGGATAAGGAACCTGAGCATCAGGAACACTTTGCAATGTTATTTCCAAGGAAACCTAGAAATCTACTGTAACAAACCCAACTTAACAAAACTGGACTTCAAATACTGTCCTAGAAACCAATATTCTGGTTTCTTTTATATAAGAGGAATTCTGTGCATTACAGTAGGCCAATATAAACATTATAATGTAAGTAGAAAGCACCAGATCTGCACAGATCTAAGTTGAAGCAGGTGAAGTGCCTGAATAGACTTTTTTTTTTTTTATTTCATTATTGCCATTATTGAAGGAATTCTGATAATAATTAAATGTGATATAGAATCATAGAATGGTTTGGGTTGGAGGGCACCTTAAAGCTCATCCAGTTCCAACCCCCTGGCCAAAGGCAGGGATACTTTCCAGTAGATCAGAGGTGCTTGATGATGTTTCTGTTAGTGTTTTGAAACTTCAGATTCCATCTAAGTTCTGCCATTCAGCCTTTGAGACTGAGATAGTACTTATTAGGCTTCCATCATCCATGTTCAGTTTGCTGAATTCATACAGATTACTACAGAGCAATTAGAATCTAATCAGAGTTTATCAAAGATCAGGGAGGAGACCTAAGCGTGGTATATGGGATTCTCTGCAACTGCAGGTATGTACAGAGAAGCATATTTAGAGATGTTTTCTGCCAGGGTTTTTATTGATCTTTGTCTACCTTACACTACTTCTGGCAAGGGTTTTGCTTTTTACAGTTCCATGTGGGCTCCTCAGAAGTTGTGGGAAGTACATGAATTAGTACTCTGGTGCCAGGTTATCAGTAGTCATGAGCTATTGCTACCTGTTATTACTGAGGAAGTAAACCAGGAAAAGCATATTTGTATGAATAATCAAAATGCCATTGTTTTAGATAATAAGTGGATTTTTTTTTTTTTTTATTTTAATTTGTCATATTGCTCCTAATACTGTCAAGCATTCAGTTCTTGCCATGGAGAGTGGAAACTGAATTGCCAGATCCTCCTCATTATCCTTACCTGCTGCTTCCAATTGCAGATGCAACAAGCCATCTGCATTCAAGTATCACTTCCTATTTTTGAACTTGATACTGCTTAGAATGGGTATCCCAAGAATATTGGGTAGCTCTGTACAGCAGCTGTATTGATTCTCACTTTCCCTAGGATGAATGTTGAAACTGGAGCCCCCAACACAAGAGGGGTGTGGAGATCTTGGAGCAAGTCCAGAGAAGGCCATGGAGCTGCTACGAGGGCTGGAGCAGCTCTGCTCTGGAGCCAGGCTGAGAGAGCTGGGCTGGGTCAGCCTGGAGAAGAGAAGGCTCCTGAAGGGGAGACCTTAGAGCAGCTCCAGTGCCTAAAGGGGCTGCAGGAAACCTGGAGAGGGGCTTTGGACAAGGGCCTGTAGGGACAGGCCAAGGGGAATGGCTTTAACCTGGCAGAGGGGAGACTGAGATGAGCTCTTAGGCAGAAGCTCTTCCCTATGAGGGTGCTGAGGTGCTGGCACAGGGTGCCCAGAGAAGCTGTGGCTGCCCCATCCCTGGCAGTGTTCAAGGCCAGGTTGGACACAGGGGCTTGGAGCAAGCTGCTCTAGTGGAAGGTGTCCCTGCCCGTGGCAGGGGTTGGAACTGGATGAGCTTTAAGGTCCCTTCCAACCCAAACCAGTCTGGGATTCCATGATTATGAAATGGATGATTAATAATTACAGCAAGGAATTTCCTATATAAATGCACTTCTGTCTACTCACTAGATAGATAATAATCCACCTGCTGTTAAAGGACCCCTTCAGATACTATGAGCTTCCCGGTTTCTCAGAAGCAAGGATGCAGAGAATGATACTATTTAACATGATGGTGCCATTTCTCTTTGAAAAGGCATAATACACTTCATAGAAATATTACTTTGAAAGGCCTTTTTTGATATGAGAGAGTATTCCTTTAGTTTATAATGCCTCTCTCTCATGATTGGCCTTCCTTCTCTTCCTTATGGCTTTCATGTAATTCACTGAACATTGTAACCAAGAAATCCATATTTAGAGGATGGGTGTTTTTTTCTGCTCTTCTATATATGAGTGGTTTAAATGGGAGTATAATTATGAGACTTCTTCGATCCTGCTGTTTGTGGAAATCATCTTGAATCATGCTTGGAAAATTTGCTGTGAGATATGGACTTGCCCCACTTCCTGGTGGGATTGTGGGTTGGCCAGATACACAGCCATGTATATTGTTGTTAAGGGATTGTAAGCCCATTGGAAGTGAAAGCTGCATTTGGCAAAGCTGGGCAACACTGCTGATTTTGTGTTTAGAAGACCACATGCTGTTTTCTGTGGGCAGCTCCTGCAATCAGTGCCAAGAATGCCCTTGAGTCTTGTTGCCAAAGAACAAGTGTAAGTGTTATTCAAACACTCTTCTCTCATAATTATTTCAGTACGATGTGCAATTGGAGGTGCCTGTCATTCTCTTTAGACTCTGCGTGTACGTAGACTTTTATGCACTCCGTTTTCATATTTTACCTCTGTAATCTGCATCATGGAATGTCCTCCCTGGTTTTGAGAGAAGTGAGGGTAATTCCCAGGGCAAACAAGCATTTTACTTTTGCATCATAGAATCATAGACTGGGTTCAGTTGGAAGGGACCTTAAAGATCATCTAGTTCCAACCCCTATGGGCAGAGACACCGCTAGATGAGGTTGCTCCAAGCTCCATCCAACCTGGCCTTGCTTAAAGGCCAAACCTATCCAACCTGTGCTTAAAGCTTCTCATCCCATCTTTATGACTTCATCTGCCTTCTTGTCTGGGCTTCCTTTATCTTTGTAATTCTTTGTTAAATGATGTGGTACCCACGTAGTGTAAAAATAAAGCATAAGCTTTTTCTTTGATTATAATAAATTCTACTGAACTAAGACTTTATCCTGTATAAGTTTTGCTAGTGCTGAGGTTTCTCATTGCTTCCAAGCAGTATCTGAAAAGAGCATGAGTATCTATGAGAACATGGTCTTACAGAAGTGGCAGACCCTGTGTCTGACTTCTTTTTAAGCCACATTCCTGCTATGTGTGGAAGTGTATCCACTCTTCTTTTATGTTCTTTTAAAGTAAGTGCAGACAGTTTTAACCTTCCCCATGGATTATAAAACTTTGCCTTCTGAAGTAGCTGTTGTCTGTTTTGTTTTATTGACAACATATTTCTTTTGGAGTTCCTGCTTCAAGGCTAATTTTGAACACTTGGATCTCTGAGTGGAACCTGCTTTGTGATAGTCAGTTTTGCCCAGGCTACCACAGTGGTTACCCAGTGGTGTTGTGACATGCCATGGCATTTTCCTTGCCCATGGCAGGAAGCTCGGTACTAGATGATCTTTAAGGTCCCTTCTAACCCAAACCATTCCATGATTCTATGCTTTTATGACATCTCCCATGGGCTTTCATCTCTGTAGGTGCAGCAACTTTCAGTATCAGGTCAGCCTCTAAGCATGCTGCATGTAGTCTAATGCTTTCATTTCGCATGCTGCAGAGTAACTGGTACCCTAATGTCTTATTCAGAGTTTCTCCAAACTGATGGTATTTTACCATTTACCATAAATTACTTCATTATCTTAAGTGCAAATTCAGAAGCTCTGGATCATGTTTCTCAGTAACATACCTCTTTTTGAGAGCTGGTCATTTTGAGAGACCTTCCAAGCCCTTAGTAAATCACGTGGATTTAACAGGATTTGCTGACATCTGAGACGCATGCTGATGAGAATTAGATTACATCTTCATTTTTCATACACTTTTCATTACCTTTTCTTCTGTTACCACATTTTTATGCAAGTGGCATGTCTGTTAGTGAGCTATCAAACAGTGGATTTTCCAGAGAGCTTGAACTTTAAAGTGTCCATGCTTGCTTGCTTTTCCAAATCACTGTTTTTCAATCCTAGTGACTTTTCAGCGCATTCTTGAACTGAAATAAGATCTTTGTCGCAATTTGGTTCTCTTCTTTTTATGTGTAGCAGATCTGTTAACCTGTATAAAATTGTAAACTTTGTTGATGCTTGTAAATACAAATTTACAAATGCAGGCATAGCTTTGGCAATTTTGAATGCTACCAAAACCCTTATGACATTGTTTTGGGCATCTAGCCAGCTGCTTAGAATTACTTGATACCAATACTGGGGTTATAACTGGATAATTATAGGCTATTAGCCAAAGGTCTTTATGTAGCTTGGAAGTGTTAAACAGTCTACATTATGAGGCCATGATACGTCTTTGTGAGGTACCCGTAACTGTCTTGTAACTATGAATACTTGCATGTTGTATGGTAAACCAGTGAGAAAGCAGTGAGTTGACTTGGAAGTAATTTGCAATATGTGGTTGTAGACATCCAGCGTTACTGCCTCCTGAGATTAGGATGAGTAGTAAGATGAAAACTTTGGAATTCTACTGGAATCACTGTTTCAGGTTATGGTTCAAGCAGGGGATTTCAAAGACCTTACAATGCTGAGAATAAAATGAGTTCATTGCACTCTAACTGGAATCCACAGCTCTTCAACAATAGTCTTGTGGCCCCAAGGCTCTTGCAGTGTCTCTCCAGCTGCTGGCTGACTGTAACTTCCATTGGAGCACATCAGTAACGTGATTGAATCCTTCCAGCTGGATTCAATATCACACGCCACTCAAGTGTGCGTTAGTGTTTGAGTTGATGCCACTTGCCTCCTTCTAGAAGGAAAAGAGCTAGGTAAAAGTGGACAGGAACCTGCATACATGTTAAATACAGGCTGTAGTCTACAGGACCAGCCAGATAAAGATAGATTTTACAGTCATTTTCTCAGTCTCACAGGAAAGAACTCAGGGTAGGAAACTGAATACAAATTTGACCAATAGCTATCACTCTGTATTTCTTCTCCTTCCTTTTGGCCACCCATGCATGCCAATCCATCTTTCTAAACTTCAGCTCCAAGAAAAACTGACTTTTGAAGATTCTTTCTGTGGTTTGGAAGAACTGCTTTGTTTTCTCAGTAAAGCAGTATTTGGACTCTGGGGTGCCTAAGCAGTGTGCAGTTCTGTGTTTCATTTGAGTGTTGTGAGAGCTGTTAAATCTGAGAGACTCAGTGGCAATGAGGATGTGGACGCTCATTCCTGGGAGCGAGTTTAACTTGTACGTGTTGGAATGAAGCAGCAGCTCTTCTTTGGTAGTAGCTCCCTCGTGCAACAGATTGACAGTGGAAAGAGGATAAAGCCTTCTTGGAAGCAGACCTGATTCTCAGTTATCATGGGATTGGAAGTCTGTGTATAATTGTGTTGCTTTGTAACCTGTTTGGTTTTGGGGTTGTCTGTCATCCAACATTTCTTTGGATCCTTTGGCTGAGAACACTTCCAGAATTTGATTATATATTGTTATTGACAAACTAAACCCATTTTCTCAGGTTAGGGCTTCTCTTTCCTCAGCCCTTACAGTGGCTTTTTTCATTGACACCAATTTTACCTTCCTCTTTTCATTCTGAAAAAACACAACCATGAATCGTATTTCCTTGTGCTATCTTCTGAATTTCTGTATTCACTTCCAATGTCCTAAGAGTTTACATTCAAGCTTCCTATTCTCATCCTGGTGACAGTCAACAGTCTCGCTATCTATAGAGTTTGAGGCAAAAGGGCAGTCAGATTATCTGGGTTGACCTGTAAGTTTTGAGTCACCACATCCCAGAATCATTTAGGTTGGAAAACACCTTTAAGACCATCTTTTCCTTTCAATCCAGTGACTACTAACTTGAGTGCATCTTCTATTTTAATACCCCGTCTTGTTGAAAGCCAAGACGTACAAAATCAGCTGCTGTCCTTGGTAACTTCTTCCAGAGGTTAACCACTGTTACTGTTAAAAATGCCTTCCTTATTTATACTTTGAATTTGCCTGCTTTAGATTCCAGTCATTGTTTTTTGTTATGTCTTTCTCCAGTTAGTTGAACATATGTGGCATTTTTCATCCTGTGTAGGTACTTGTACATGTTAATCAAATCTTCTTTCTGTTCCTTCTTTTAGTAAGCTAAACAGATTGATCTCCAAGTTCCACCGTAAGGCATTTTCTCCTGCCCTCAAATAACTTATGTGGGTCTTTCCTGCACCATTTCCAGTGTTTTAACATGCTTGGAAAAATACAAACACCAGAATCAAACAGTATTTTAGTATCTATGTGGCTATGTCTGCATGCAGGGAAAACTGCCCTTCCCTCTCCCCCCCATTTCTTACTGCTTACCATCTACATATGCAAAAAATGCCTTAATCCATTTTGCCCCAGAGAACTAATTTCCACTCCGACCCCTGAATCCTTTTCAGGAGGGAAAAAGTCACCTTGGTCCTAGTGTTCAACTGTGTCGAGTTGTGTCAGTCTGTCTTTTTGTTCACCTAAACAGTTGCAGCTCTCTCAGCCTTTCCTCACAGGAGAGATGCTCCGATACCTTCATCATCTTCGTGGCTCTTTGCTGAACTCTCTCCAGTATGTCCACGTCTCTTACACCAAGGAGCCCACAACTGGACTTCAGGGGTGGCCTCACCAGTGCTGAGTAGAGGGAAAGGATCACCTCCCTCAAGGTGTATCCTTATACATGTTTTCATTTGACTCAGAGAACAACTCATGGATTCTCTGAGTTGTTGCTTTGTAGTTAATAAAATCTGTAGTTAATAAAAAGTGTAGTATAATAAAACTTATTTTTCTCAGCACTTGATACAATTAACATTCCTCTTCAAATTGTTTGTGGTTGTAGGCTTGCAGCTAGTGATTGTGTACTACTGCTTCAGGGCTTTGGAGCAACCTGCTCTAGTGGAAGGTGTCCCTGCCCATGGCAGGGGGGGTTGAACTGGATGAGCTTTAAACTCCCTTCCAACACAAACCATTCTTGTAGAGTTGGCCATTAAGAAGCTTTGGTTTAAGATGTGAAGAAATAAAGAGTAAAGGGAAGCTAAGACAGATGTGAAGACTTGTTCAGGAGTATACTATTGCCTTTTATTTCTGTTAATTTTTCTCTCTAGAATCTCTCTGGCCAAAGATTCGTGTTCCTTTGAAAGTCGTTCGAACAGCAGAAAACAAGCTCAGTAACCGCTTCTTCCCCTATGATGAGATTGAAACAGAGGCAGTGTTGGCTATTGATGATGATATCATTATGCTAACCTCAGATGAACTCCAGTTTGGCTATGAGGTAAGAGAACCTTTTTTATGCCTCTTCTTAGGCTGTCCTCTTCAACATTGCATGTGTGTATAAGGTGGAGGAACCACTGCAGAGTCTGCTGATTCATATTGTTGCCTTTCTCTTTACTGTAACGGTTCAATGCTGACTGAAATATTCCTGCAGATAGTCATTGGTTTATGGAAAAAATGGCCAGCTAACAGAAAATTTTCAGTAACTGGCACAATAATGCCAAGAGACTCCAGAAAATGTTGTGTAATTGCTGTAATGGGAACAGTCTGGAAGCTGAATTGCATTCTTCTTAACAGTTTCAAAGAGTTTTCAGACAAATCACAAGTGCTGTCCAAGTTAATGCGTCCTGATGGACATGACAAGTTTCAGAGATTAAGTGTTGGGAACAGAGGAGGCCCTTGAGGACATGCCGAAGTAAGGTGGAGTACAGTGAAGGGAGGAACTGAAGAATGTCAAGGAGGGGACGCATGTATCATATGCTTGAAATGGCAAAGCTTCAACAGCTGCTGTTGTAATGAGGGTATCCACAAAAAGAAAGTTTGTCCAAATCAGTAACCATGGCAGTAAGAAGAGGTTGACAGTCTTCGTGTCTTCATTGGCATTTGTTTGTTAAAAAGTATGCTTACTTAAAAGCAACACTCTTGTTTGCCTTCCAAAGCTTTGCTTTGAATGACTTAATTTTTGTCTCCATTTGTATTTGAGTTTATGGCACAGTTCATAATCTGACCTGATTGTTACATGTGTGTATTTAAGACAAACATGCTGTATTTGTACATAAATCAGAATCGTTAGGAAATGTAATGTTACATTTTAAGAAAGGTTTGAATTATTCAGTCACTCCTGTACCTGCAATATCAAAAGTAAAACAGCACTGGGCTTCATACATGAGAGCCAGAACACACAATTATTACCCAAATAGAGTGAAATAATGAAAACCACTTTTCTAAAGGGCAGGGAGCAAACTAAATGTGATAGTTGTCTCATTTTTAACTATCTTAACTGCAGTTGTTAACACAAGAAGATGGTTTTTAAGAGATGTTGGAAGTATTTCTTTAATGTGAATACATATGTGGTAAAATACGGCTCTTTCTCCCTCTCAAGTGAAAGAGACTGTTAGCGAGTAACGAGCTTTGGCCTCCAGAAATGACTTGTGGTAATGTAGATATGCTGATGTAGCAACAAAGATGTTAAGTAGTGGAGACAGAGTTTTAATCTATCATGTGTGTCTCCAGAAAGGAAATAATTTCCATGCCTGGTTAAGAGTAACAGGTTAGAACATGAAGTATGAAAGATGAAATGAAGAGAAGACAACTGAAGGAAGAGGGTTTTGGCGACATACACCTTCTCACTACTTTGTTGTCTGCACTGAATGTTTTAAGCACTGCACTGCAACAGCAAAGCAATGAAGTGTTGGCAGTTCTGCAAGCTGACTTATTTTTGCCTGTGTTGATGCTCATAACTACTAGTTTTCAGGGTGAAGTGATGGGATGAAAGATAACAAAGCCATAACGTGCCTGCCGTGTAAATCCTGGCTCCAGTTGCAGTTTGATTTTGATTTTCATCGAACTGTCTCCAAGTAAATAAAAATAAGTTCTCTAGAAACCTAAGTGACTGTGTTAAGTAATTCCAAATGAATCTCTGCTACTGGCAAAGTAGGCGTGAAGGGCTTCAAAGCAGAGATTCAAACTGCAGCTGAGCTTCAGCTGTGTCAGCCAGAAGTCGTGAGAAATAGAAGGTGTGGTACTCATGTGTCTGAAGCGTTAATTTAAGCATCCTCAGTGGAGAATGTGTGTGACTTCATATCTGTTGGGTCTGGTTGTGCTAAGGCAGGAAAGGGTTATCCTCATGGAAAAAGAAAAGGCAAAGAGAAGGTGATGTGAATTCCCCTGTAGTCAGTGTGATTAGGTGGCAGTTGGGACTTGCAACTCTTCATCCCCGGGTCTAGCTGCTGGACTGTGCTGCCTAATTTATTGGCCTTCCGTGGACCATATGCATTGGTTGTAGGGACTATGTGAAGAGCAGTCCTTATATTCAGTGTGTGAATGTAACTGTTGGGACACAAGATTGTTTAATCTGGCAGGCTGAAGGCTATTGCTTTTGCAGGGCTTTTTTGCATTTTATTATAAATCCTATTACTTCTCGATTCTGGGAGTTGAACTTAACTGCACAGCCACATTGATGGAAAATTGAAATGCTTTATAGAGCAGATAGCTGAGTTTGAATCCTTCTGAGATTGCTTTTTATTTTTCCCCTGTAAATGAAATGAAATGCCTAAATACAGCAGAGTATTTTATAAATACAGCAGAGTATTTCATAAATACACATTTTTCCTCATATGGAGGGTGGGTGATGTAGTTCCTACTCTCTGGCACAGAACTCGGGGGCTGAAGATTGATCTTTCCTGTCCCTGAGTGTCTGTGACTTGCTTGACAGGCCTGAGCTGGCTCCCAGATGTTTAAATTGTCCTCAGCCTGTGATAATTTATTTATCTGTTTATGTGTGTTACCAGAAAAGTATCTCTCTTGGTCTTGACTCATTTGCAGGGGAATCCAGAGGGAACAGTAGCAGCATATAATGTTACTAGAAAGTTTTCCTTGAAAAGTATGTCTGCTTCTGCTTTGGGCATAAGGAGGGCCGGAAACGTGACATTCAGTAATTTTCTTTTCTCCTCCTGACATCCTTGAGACTTTACATTTAAACATGTGGCAAAACCCCCTCTGTCACAGACTTGTCTGAATGTATAGAGCAAGGCTAAAAAAACCCAGGAAACTTTGATCTCTGTGCACTTTCAGCCATAAAAAATTATAGTAACACTCAAAGTGTCAGGCATTTTTTACTTGTTAAAAGTGAACTATTACGGTGCAGTGATTTATGGCATCGCATAAATCTATTGGAGCAAGCAGAAAAGTAGTCCGTGTGTGCTGCTGTACGAAGGTAGCAGAAGAATACTTACGACAGTCTTGAGTTTGGAAAAAGCATTTCTGTTAAGTTACGTGGTGAAATCACAGGCATGACTTGGGGCACTGGTGGAAAAAGCTGTTGGGGCTAAACAGCTTCTTCTCCACATACTGATCTTTGTGTCCACAGAGGGAGTATCAGAGAGATGCAAGAAAAGCAGCAAGTATTTAGATTACCATAATTTAAACAAATGAAAACAGAACTATTGGCTTCTCCTCAAGTGTTTGGTGTCTGAAGGTGAGACTGAAAGCAAGTGTTGTAGTGTTCCCACCTCTGCATATCAACTGGCTTTGGGGCAGATGGCTTTGTGTTCTTGTCACCCGGAAAAGTGGGGATAACAGTTTCCAAGTATGAAGTTCATAAAGATTTCTTATGTACTTATGCAGCACTTTGTCCTTACAGAGTATTTTCATTGCAGCAGGAATAGAAACAGTCTAAATTGGGATTATTGCTCTAAGTCCCTGGTTTTTTGTTCACAAAAAATATTGTTTGGTGCATTGGTAAGTTTGTGTTTTATCATTGGAAGCTTTTTGCCTTCTGCTGGTAGATGATCCTAGTCTGTCCCAGAGCTATTTTTCAATGTTTCATGTCTCTGGCATTCTTTAAAACCAGTCAACTCTCTTGATGAATTACATGTTTCAATAGGCTAAAATCATCCTAAAGCTTGAATGCCTTCTTTAGAAGAATTCTTCCATACCCATTCTGACTGTTAAAAGTAGATTTTTCAGCATTCCTTTGTAGGAAGAATAATACAACTCTGTTTCCAAAACACTTATTGATGGTTAAGTGCTGGCTGCTTTCAAAGCTCTTTTTGGAATTGATGTTATTTTACAAATTGAGTACATGTGAAGCATCATTTATCTTTTAATGGGCTTTGTGTTGCCATATAACTTTGGGTTTTAGCAATAGCACAAGCTGTCCCTTTGAGGACCAGGGTAGACCTAAGAGTGGATGTGGCTCTGGCAGAAGAGAAGGAATACTGATTGGTTGGTATTTCTTTCATTCGTAGAGGGTAATCAGTGATTCATGCTTACAACGTTGTCATTGGAAATGCTTATCATTTTTCATTGGAATTTTTCTTTTTTTTTTTCATATTTTTCATTGGAATATTTTTGTTTCATTATTTTCACTGGAAATGCTGATTACAACTAGAATTTCTTACAATTTAATAAAATAATTAGCCATTTCCAGTTGCATGTGACTTCATATAGTCTAATACATTTAATGCATAAATGTTGGAGTTTATTCTGGAAAAGAAAATGCTTCTCTGTTGTTCTGGCTACATGGAGAATGAGTTGTGGCAGCTGTCCTGATGGCATAGAGAAACAACATGGAATGGTTGAGGCTAGGAGGCAGAAAGAACTGTGGAGGAATGAGACTTTATGTGACTTGGGGAACTTGACTTGGAAACACAATTGCTATTGTTTTCTCTTAGTATCTCTTACAAGACTTTTAGTAAAGCTACCAAGTCAGAAAATCTCTTTGACTTTTCATCTGGGAGATGCTTCATCCAAAAATACTGATGTTCAGGGTTCTGTAGCAAAGTCACTGTAGTGGTGTCTGCAAAGAAGCATGCCTCCTCTTCGCTTGGCAGTATGTTTTTCTTTGGATGTGTCCCTTACCAGTATTAAATCAGGCTATTCTCCTTTAGTCTGAGAACATTAATAAGATCACTGGCTAAAATGGAATGTATTCCTAACAGACTAATAAATTAGAGGCAACCCTCAAACCAGAAAATGGACCCTGGTACAAAATAAAGGATAGTATAAGAGTCATTGTCAGTATTTTCATTCTGAAAGCTTCCTTATGAGCAGTAGCTGTATATATTAATTTTGGCACAAAACCTGCGTATGGATTTGGGCAGTGAGCTGGATGCAGCTATTTGGGGTCTTTCCAGGAGTTACCATTGAATGAGCTAGTGATGAACATTATGAAAAAGCCAAGCTTTTCCACCGACTCCGATAGCACTTTCAAAGGAATCTTTGTTTAAAGCAACCAAGTTATTTTTTAGATGCATCAAACTCACAGTTTTCAGAGGCCAGTATCAGGGTAGGGTTGGGTTTTACAAAGAGATGTTTGAGTAACATGCATTATAGCTTTTATTTTATGTATTTGGACTCCTGAAGATGACAGCAAGGACAAAAACTAGAAGGGGTATGAATCTGTGCTGCTGTGTTGTGAAGGCACTGAAGTCCTTTGGGAAGCAGTAGCTGAGTTTAATCTTTCTTTCAGCTGCCTTTAAGAGCATGCCATTCCCTCTACAAGCATTCATAGCCCAGTGCACTGCAGATTTGTAGTGTTCTGTCAAATCCTTTCTTGAACTGCCGCAGTAGCTTATGTGGTGGTACCTTCTGACAGCTGGAGATGAGCATTTTAATAGTCAGGTTTCAAAATAGCTAAAATTAAATCATTAATTTTTGTGTCCTGGAGAGCAAGGAATAAAATTTGGGAAGAGGGATTGGTCATCCCTTTGGTTTTGTGTTCTTTATTCATGTTTTTGACATGTGAAATGGGTATTTCAAGACCTCAGTGGCTTGCCTGCCAAAAATCTGTGCTTTTAATTAGCTGATAGCACCAACTTGTAACAATGTCCTATGAATTCTCTTCCTTGAGTTCCAAATCATCCCCGCTTTCAAAACCCCTCTGTGTTAGAGGTTGTCCTGTCTAAATACACTCCCACTTCTTGGGCCCTAGAACTGTCTAGAAAGATTGATTTCTGGATAAAGTGCAAGTCAGGGAGTCAGAAGATCTGGTTCCCATTCTTTGTTTCCTGTATGATTTTTGGCAGGTTTCCTCATCTGCACGTTTGAAATAATAACTGCTCTCATCATGGGATTCTGAAGCTATATTAACTGACAGCAATAGAATGTGTTGAGATGTCTAGATGAAAAGGTATATAGTAATGCAAAAATCACAGAAATATGGATACAGGAGCAGGAATTTAAAGCTGATTGTTTTATCATATTTACTTTGATAAAATACTTGCATGGAGTCCTTGGAGTCCAGGCCTTCCAACTGAAACTTACTGACACATAGAAAGTGCCCCAAGTGAACTGCTGACAAGGCAAGGTTTGTAGGATGGTGGACTTCTAGCTAACACTTTCTATAGTGCACATTCAACCGTAGGGTTCCCTTGCCTTTATATACAGAGAAAAGAGGTTTCCTAGTGAAGCGATCATTGGGGATGTGTGAGGTATTTTGTTGTTGATTTTGCATACACTATGAAATTTGGGGCTGTATGTGTTTATTTATACACTAGCAATCTAAGCCAGAAACTCTGTGACCTAACACTGAGTATCAGAGAGTCAAGGCTTGTATTCTTCCAACAATCCTAGCAGTTATTTGGATTAAAGGACAGATTTGGAGCAATTTGTCTGCAAATAACACAGATAAAGACTTTGTTAGTGATCAGCAAAAAGACAAACTGTGCATTCAGCAAGCAAATAGTGTTCAGACCCTTCTAAATAATTATAATCCTTTCTCCCTTTTTTCCCAACACAGAAATTGTCCATTATTTAATGTGGCCAGCAGTGTGGAGAACTGAGGTTGCGTTAATGATGCTCTTCTCCTTGTTCTTGTCTACCGTGTTTGATCCTGTAGTCAGCTACAAAATAATGTATGGAGTGACAAGGATGGTATCTTGATTGTATCCAGCTGTCTGGAACAAGTCAAGGGCAAAGAGGCCTTGCATGTAGCAGTAGATCCATCCAAGCACCCACTAAAGAATACCAGAAATATTAAAATGTAAGCCTGTTCTAAGCCTGTTCTTATCAAAGGAAGCATGCTGGTTAGATCCAAAGCCAGCTGTGAAAGTAGTTAGGTTATAGCCACATCTACTGAAGTTAACATCAAAAGTTCCATTTTAATCATGCTTGGGTTTTGTTAGTGTTAAAATCTTTTTGAACAGTTGGTTGTATTTCTTCACAAGGGAGTTAGTATTGCTTTTGTGGCCTTTTGCTCTGGTGTATGACTTCCCTGAGTTGTAGGTTCTTTCCAAAGCAAGCTTGGCCTTTGTCATACTGCTTCCAGGCACCTTTCTATTCCAAGAATTAGGACTTAGAAGAATTGAAAGTGATCCTTGCACCACTGTGCAGATGTGTTGCAGCGTGTCGCATCTCTTTCTCTTCAGGTTTGGCGTGAGTTCCCTGACAGGTTGGTTGGTTATCCAGGCCGCCTGCACCTTTGGGACCATGAGATGAACAAATGGAAATATGAATCAGAATGGACCAATGAAGTCTCAATGGTGCTCACTGGGGCAGCGTTTTATCACAAGGTAATGTACAACTTGTAGTATACTAATGTACAACATGAACCTTTTATAAAGAGCTGTATGTGTTTCTGTCGTTATTCTGTGTTTTGTGGTGCTGTGAATATGTTTTAGAATAGTTAGGGTTGGAAAGGACCTTAAGATCATCCAGTTCCAACCCCCCTGCCATGGGCAGGGGCACCTCACACTAAACCATATCACCCAAGGCCTCGTTCAGCCTTGTCTTGAACACTGCCAGGGATGGAGCATTCACAACCTCCCTGGCAACCCATTCCAGTGCCTCATCACCCTTACAGGAAAGAACTTCTTCCTTATATCCAATCTAAACTTCCCCTGTTTAAGTTTTAACCCATTACCCCTTGTCCTATCACTGCAATCCCTAATGAAGAGTCCCTCCCCAGCATCCCTATAGGCCCCCTTTAGATACTGGAAGGCTGCTATGAGGTCTCCACGCAGCCTTCTCTTCTCCAGGCTGAACAGCCCCAACTTTCTCAGCCTATCTTCATACGTTGTTCTACAACATTCAAGAGTGCCAGTTGCAAACTAACCCTAAATCTCTTGCAACTGCAGTGAAAACAACTGATTTGTCTCTGCCTATAGAATAAAACCATTACCTTCATGACCTTCCAGGAGAACTCTTGCCAGTTTGCATGAGCTGTAACTACACAGTAAATTCTGCAGTGAATGTAGCTTTGGAGCTAGCAGTTCAAGAAAAGAAAACAGATTGTAAAGAAATTTGTATAGTGGTTAGGAACTAAGCACCCAAAAATGATTTTGTATCTGCTGAAGTAGTCCTTGCCTGAAGGCATTATCGCAGTTCGCCCATAATCCATCCTTACCTGCCTGCTGTTCAGTGACTGAACCATTTAGTCTTACAGTTACTGCATCTGTATTTAACTGCATCTGTATTTAAAATTGTCTTCTCTCTCCCTCTATCCTACAGTATTTCAACTATCTGTACACCTATAAAATGCCTGGGGACATCAAGAACTGGGTGGATGCTCATATGAACTGTGAAGATATTGCCATGAATTTTCTAGTGGCAAATGTCACTGGAAAATCAGTTATTAAGGTGGGGCATTCCTGCAGTTTAGCTTTACAAAGTCTCAAAACATGATGTATATACTCATATAAATGTATTTAGTAGGCTTCAGTATATTACTTAATCTTATTTTTTCTCTCATTAACCCCTGGTTTGGTGTCTTGTTCTTACATGGTAGAAAAGCCCTTTTGGTAAAACTTTGATGCTAAAGAACAAAGAATTGTTGTTTTACCAGTTGTTTCTGGTGGTTATTTTAGCCATCTAGATGAGGTCTGAAGAAGGTGATTTAAATGATAGCTATGTATATGTGTGTGTGTATGCATATATGTATGCACACACCCACATATATATATTTTAACTATTTGGGATCACTAGCAGAAAGAAATTGCCAACTGTCCGCAGCTCTCTTTGTCATGACCTGGCAACAGCTGATTTATAGGAATGTTAATTGCAAGAATGTTAATTGCAAGATCAGCTTTAAATGAACTTTTTATCCCTGAATTAATTTCCTGACATGTTTCGACACGTTTTCAGGTCTGGACATTCACTCTGTACATTCATTTCCAAGTGTGTCAAGTTGGAATGAGATTTAGAGGCCACCAGGCATTACTTCAATTAGCAGGGTCCATTTTCTCCTCTGTCCATCATCATTTACTGGGGCTGGTGGCTGTGTTTCCTAGAAAAGCCTTTAGAAGATAAAGTGTGTGTTTTTGCTGAGAAAGGTTTTGAGCTATATGAGGGCACAGCAGAGTAATTTGGCACCTCTGTGCGATTCGGAGAGTCTTGCAGGGTTTGCCAGTCAGCTCTAACTGGAGTGAGCAAAAGAGAGTCTGTTGGATTAACGTTACGGTGAAGTATGGGAAGCTATATTTCATCGCTGTTATGGCTGCAAGAACAAATGGTGTTTATACAGGGACCTTGGCAGTGAGAAAACAGTCATTAAACAGGAATTAAGGAGCTTGTCATCGCCACTTCTTTTCAGTTACAGAAGGAAAAAAATCCTCCGAGCCGCTTTTATTGGGCCCCTGTGAATTTTGCAGTCAGCCGGGCCAGATGGAGCTGAATGGAGGAATGGAGTGGCTTTTTTCTTCCCTTTTTTTTAACCCCCCTCCTTTTTGAGCCAGCTCAGCTTACACTGCAGGCATGTTCAGAGGTATTGCACTGCTCTCTGAGCAAGGAGATTAATGTCCCTTCTGTTGCTATTTGATGATATCTGGCGTGCCTTTCTGCAGGTGACCCCACGGAAGAAGTTCAAATGTCCAGAATGCACAGCAATTGATGGGTTATCACTGGACCAGACACACATGGTGGAAAGGTGAGTGACCACCCTTTATTCCCCTTGATTGCCTCGTTCTGATTCCTTAGACTTTTATCCTGTGTCTCATTAAATTAGGATCGAAACCACTCACTGATTGTATTGCTGTAAATTGCTCATTTTGAAAGAATGTCGCATGGATATGATCAGCAAAAGTCATTCCTACAATGGATGATGTGACACTGAGAAGCGGACTACTACAAGAAAAGACTTTAGAAGGGCACAATTTCTGGCAGCTTTGCTGTAAAGTGTATAGGGCACATAAATGAAATTCACTACTTTCAGTAATACCACATTTGTGTTTTTCTATGGCACATCAACTGTAATGAGTATGAGATCTGTTTTCTTTTTGAACCAGGCTAGCTTACCAAAGAGAAACAAAAGTATAAGTTATTCATAATGTTATTTGCATTGATATTTGTACATTGTCTTTCCTATAGAGATTGTGAAGCACTTTGCTTCCTCCTGTGAAGGGCATTTGCCTCTCTATTGCATGTCACATTTTTTGACAATCCCAGCATTATCATATTTCTGTGAGAACTTAGTTTTGAAATTAAGTTTATATTTGCAAGGCAGTGAGTGTTGAGAGAGAATACTGGAAGTTGATAAGAATTGCATTCTCTGCTTTGCAGTAAAATGGCTTACCAGCCTTGACCAAGACACTAACCTTCCCTCTGCCTTGGCTTCTGAATGTGTAGAATAAGGGAAAGTCCTTTCACTTTTACAAAGCTGTTCAACACCCGTGTTTGAAAAGAACTATGTCATAGAATAGTTTGGGTTGGAAGGGGCCTTAAAGCTCATCTAGTTCCAACCCTCCTGCCATGCTAGTTATTAGGTGAAACTAACCTGGGATCTGGAATTGACAAATGCATTTCACCTCAGGCTTCTTGTGTGTTTGCAATCTCTCCTGCAAACTTTGGGAAGAATAGTTTGCAGCCTTAGGATTGATGGGGTAGGTAAGCAGGGGTAGCCATAGTGCTGGAAAAGAGCACCTGGAGAGGGGACAGAATAAAAAATACCTGACCTGCATTTAAAATAGGCCATTTCAGATTTGTACTGAGACACATAAGATGGATATCTTACCCATTACCGATTCAATAGTGAGGCTTTTTCGGTCCTTCTCTGCAGCACTCAGCAAATTTAAAGTGTTCTATCCATTTACTGGTCTTTAGTGATGTAAATCATATTTATGGATTGTAATACATGCAGTGAACTAATGCAGAACTGATTAGTAGGTTGGGGCTTATTTACAAGGAGAGTACATACATGTGTCTGATGTGTAAACACACAAGATACAACACGTATAAACACATATGTAGTTTGGCTGATTGATTATTAACCAAACATCATGCCAGATATTGAAGAGCATAACCATGAAGGTTAGTGATGAAGTATTTAGATTGGATGTATAATAAGTAATTAAAAAAGGAGTATGGCAGTCAGAAGTAAAACATGCATCATTAAGATGGTGGAAAATACTCTGCAGAAAACCTCTTAAAGGAAGGAGTTGGAAGCTTTGTAGATCTTAAATGTGAGCTGAAGGGGAAGCACAAGAGGTTGTCCTGCGCTAGCAGTTCTGCACTGGCTTTACCGGATGCACTACCTGAAGCCAAATGAGCTTTCCTGTGATCGTACTAGTAGCATTACAACAGCATGTAGGAATTTTGATCATGAACTAGGTTCTCATTAAGATAAAACCTATGAAAACAGAAGATGGAAAAATGCTTTTTGCTCCTCAGTGCATTATGATGCAGGATAAAGGTCATGTTTCCATGTCTATAGCAATTCTTGTATCCTCAGAGTGAAGTATCACTGGCAGTTTATTGAGAACATGTTGAAACTGTTGCTTTGCTTCTCTGTAGTTCCCAACAGTCGAGATACCTGGGTTGTGGGACATGTTAGATTGACTGCAAATCCACATATTTTTATTTGCCCAGCCAAAGGAGTACATGCTGGGGTAGAGTCTGAGTGCAAGAGAAAATGTGGGGGGATGCACAGTTTGCATGTATTCATTCAGGCTTCATTTTGAAGATCATTAATATACTGAAACAAGATACACCCAATACCTTCTCACCCTGTGTTGTTACTACCTACATATATCTGCAATACAAAGGAGTTAATTGAAAATCTGAAAGGGTTTCTTACTTTGAATCTTCAAAGCTAGTTATTAATTTTAAGTGGGTAATGAATGATAGTAATTCTAGAGCAGTAAGGCTCTTATGGCATCAGGGAATCCCTGTCATATTATCAAAGAATAACTTTGTACAGATAACTTTACAGTCTTGGGTAAGAAGAACAATACCTAGGGTATCAGGCAAAGAGCCATTATCAGCTCTACTTACAGCCTCCCAAAGTGCCTGACTCCTTGTTCTTTAGCGTTCACAAATAACAAAGCAGGTGGTCTGAGCTGATTACTTACCTGGATATTCAGGGATGAACCTGCTGTTTGTGGAACAAGTATTTTAGTGGGGTTGCCGTGGGCATGCACAACATTTAGTGTTACCTTTCTGGTTCAGAAATAACAGAGAGATGCCCAGCAGCTCCTGATGATTGTTGTGTGAGTGTGAGATGTTTGAGAAGTCATTTGTAGAGGTCTGTCCAGGAGAGATATGTAATTAACCAGTTCTGTTGGGCCTTTTGACACTTCCAGCAGAGACAAAGATAGATGGCACAGTTGAACTCTTATCTTCAGTATTAAGAGAGGGCTTTTAGACCAGTACTGAAGTATGTTTACAACAACTCAAGGGAAATCCAACACTGCTGTTCTTCCTGCTGTGTAATTTCACTGATACAAATAAAAGACTTCAGTCCCCAGGGTTATCAAGCTCCATCATTAAAATACATTAACCAAAGAAAGCTTTGAACCAAGAATCTCCTTCTTGCCCTGGGTTAGCCTTTACATCAGGTCACAGATGAAGCTGTAGGAAGATCTCATAATCCCTGTATTTACAGGTGCTGTTTAGCAACAAGTTTTCTGCCTTTAGCATCTTTGCATCTGGCTCTCAAAAAAGAGAAACTCTGTAAAATGCAGCCTAGAGGGCAACTGCCTGTACAGTAAATACAACAAAGGGCTGAGCTGCTTCTGCAGGCACATTAACAGCAGCGTCTTCTTTAGGACATGTGTTTATTAGAGTCAAAATAGGAAGCTGTTCCCTTATGAAGCAAATGGACCAGGTAACAGCTGGCCAAAGGCTGCAGGTGCACAGTTACCCTGCCAAAAAAATCTTTAGGTTATAAGGGAGAGGAAGCTGATGAAGAGAGGCCTTACCAGACATGAAGTTCACCCAGTCTGCCTTGGGCAAGAGGGCTCTTGAGTAACTCACACAGTCTTAATTCCTCATTGAGCACAACTGCATGGTGTCAGCAAAGCAAGTTAAAAACCCAGATAATTCTTGGAAGGAAGCATGCCTCTTAGTATGAATTTGCAAGGCGATTGACACAGCCAAGAAAAACACCTTCCCTCCGTATGAAGATGGCATGTTACATTCTCTTGGATATCTAGCTTTGAATGTTTAATGTTCTAGATACCCTTTCTGGTTTCTAGAGTCATAGAATAGTTTGGGTTGGAAGGGACCTTAAAGCTCATCCAGCTCCAACCCCTGCCACGGGCAGGGACACCTTCCGCTAGAGCAGCTTGCTCCAAGCCCCTGTGTCCAGCCTGGCCTTGAACTCTATCAGGGATGGGGCAACCACAGCTTCTCTGGGCACCCTGTGCCAGCGCCTCAGGACCCTCACAGGGAAGAGTTTCTTCTTTATATGCAACTTTAAGTGTCCCCTGTTAAAGTTTAAAGCCATTACCCCATGTTCTGTCACTACAGTCCTTGATGAAGGACTTATATTGTCCAAAAGTGGCAATGGTTTTGGAATTCAAGTGATTTAGTTAAGTGCAGGAGATGAAATTTTTGGAAGGAAGCACTTTTCCTTCAAAAACATTTTGTGGCTTGTGCATGACATTTCTTTCACCTAAAAAAGCCTGTTTCTGATCTTTGAATTTGGTATTTCCTGAGAACTAACTTTTCTAATTCAGCCAGAGTGGTTAGAACATACTGGGTTTTCCATTTCTCGTTTAACAATGAAGTGGTTTCTTGGTGGTTAGAGATGCACTGTACTGGTCTTATATGGTCTTGCCACTAATGGTCTGCTGGAATGGTCTTGCCACCAGAATAAGTTTGGCTATATCACAGCATCATAGAATAGTTTGGGTTGGAAGGGACCTTCAAAGGTCATCTAGTCCAGCCATTGTAGAAGGATTCCATCTCGATACTTTCTCCTAAGACCTCATCTTTGATGTGGGAGTACAACCTTTGGAGGGAAGAGGTCACTTTTGTCTCCATTATCCATTTAGTCCTGTCTTTTGCTTAGTTCCGGTTGTGACAATGGCTGGTCTGATGTGGCCATCTGCCTACCAGGCAGCAGGCTGAGATAACTAATTCATTTCACACTGGCCACCAAGCAGCTGTTACATTACAATGTCTTTCAGTCATTACTGTCAGAGGCAGGATTTGACCCAGTAGACTGGAAGTATTCTTGTATTCCAGAGACCAGTGAGGGCCAGCAGCTGTGCAAACTCCTCACATGAGCATCACTCAGTGCATCTACCTCCTTGCTGTGAAGTCTCTGGTTTTCCTGCCACAAGACTTCTCCAATGCACACACCTTGGGTTACAGTTAGCCACGTTTCTCAGAAGTAACAGATCCTTTGGAAGTGTGGCCTTACCTGAAAATCAGATGTGTTTAAGTTATCTCACTTGGGCGACAGACTGGTGTTCCAGGAGGAAACACACAGTTCCTGGTGTCCATATTTCTGCAACCTTTCTGTGCCTATGGCCCAAAGCTCACCCTCCTCATGGTTCATCTTGTTATTGAAGAGACTGAACTTGGGTCTCTTCACTTAAGTCCTGACTGATGGCTCCTTTGCTGTTCCAGATCTGTGCTACCTGGGAGCAAATAGTGCTTGAGCCAGATCCAAAGGTTGCTTTCCACTGCACTGAGTTTTCTCTTACACTCTGAATTCCTTGCTTGTTTCCAAAGGTTTGAATCTGGAGGTAGGAAGAAGTATGAGGGGATGAGAACACAGCAGGAAGTGAAATATCTGCATTTACCTGTATATAAATATTTTATTCAAGTGTCACCCCATATGAATTAGTTTTCTGCCACTTTTCTCAAGCCATAAAATGGTCTGAAAATATGCCCATTGTAGCTTAAAACAGCCACGTAGTGATGCAGCACATTAACAACCTGGACTTTGTGCTTTCCAGTCATTTAGTTAAGGAGGGAGCCATGGGATGGCTCAGAGGCTGAGGAATTGATTTTGAAAGCCAGTCTTGCTGTCCCATCTACTTCAAAAGAGTATTTGGGGCAGTGCTGAGCAGTCCCCATCACAAAGCTGTCACACTCAGTTGCTGTGATTGACCGGGTCTGTTGAGGAAAATTATCCTGGAGCCACAGTGACCCCCTCACCCTTCGAAGGGGTCGGGAGAGGGTGCAGTGGTTGGAGAGCAGGGGACCTGCTCTGGGACTGCCTGCAGCACGTCAGCCTCTGTATCTGAGTCAGAATGCTCATTCACTTTGTGTTTTCGCTTTTGAATGGCAAAAGAAATGTGACCTGTTTTCTTGTCTCAGTCTGATATTATGTCTTAGGGACTGTTGTCATGGTTCTTGGTGTCTCAGGTTCTTAAAAGCTGGTTTATCAAGTACACAGCTGGTGTTAGCTGAGCTGCAGGGGGGGTGAGACAAGCTTTTCCCTGCCTTGCTTCCGCAGGTAGGGAAATCCTTTCAGTGAAAGAGTTAAAGGAGCAATGTAAGGTTACACATCTGTGTGCTTGATTTTTGAAGCACATAGCTGTTCCCTTCCGCAGCATTACTGACACCTGAGGTTATTAAAACTGAAAGAGTCATCAGCGGTCCCATCTTTTTTCTGCTTATGTGCCTTAACTGCTCAGGATCTTTGTATTTAGACAAGGAAGATAAACTGATTGCTTTCATTTTAGAGATTTAATTCAGCTTCACTTTTAAGTTACAGTGCAGTCAGTGCTGACCATACACGTTTATTTCTGTGGGAAAAGATAGAACTTCTGAAGAAGCCTGAAAAACCCCAGACTTTTACTTCGAACTCCATTTTCACAAAGGCTTGGCTTTTGCAAAACCCTTGTTATGAGCCAACCTGACCCAACAGTGGCCCTTTAAGAGACATGTTGGCAGTTAATCTGTTCTGGTTTACAGCATGTACATTGCTCTAAGAATGACTGGAATTTTAGGGGGAGGGAGAAGGGAAGCTTTGACCTCCATGTGCACATGTGCTGCTGCCAGCATCCCCTTGCTCGTCTCTGTGATTAAATGGATAAATCAAAGAACACCAGTTCTCTCTGCAGTGGGGCTCTCTTTTTTAGTTACTAGTAGCCAGCATGACTGAAATACTTCCAAGCACAAGAGGGAAGGCTTCTCCCCGTTATGTTGGTGTGGGAGCTGATAGCCAGCCCAGTTGTTGGGGTTCTTAATGACGCTGCTTTTCCCTTTCACCAGGTCTGAATGCATCAATAAGTTTGCCTCTGTCTTTGGGACCATGCCTCTCAAAGTGGTGGAGCACCGTGCTGACCCCGTCCTGTACAAAGATGACTTTCCTGAGAAACTGAAGAGCTTTCCCAATATTGGCAGCTTGTAAAGGCAGCTGTGAGACAACCCTGAGTGATGAAAACGACAGCTGAAAAGGTGCTAAAAAGGAATGAAAAGGAATATGTGGCCCTGAAGAATCGCTAGAGAGTGGGTTACATCTGAGGGAGATGGGAATGCATGTTGCATTCTGGTATGTTGTCTTCCTTTTACACTGCACAAAGGTGTAATGGAAAGCTGAAAAACTGCTTCTCTTTTGGTCACAGAGGATTGAATCTGTTCATGGGCCCTCCAGAAATGCCCCCCACGCACTTTTCTCCAAAGGAGACTTTATGCATCTGGAAGAATAAACCAGAATCTCGCCCTCTGACTGGCATGACTGACCTCTCCTGTCAAATGTCCTGCAGCTCTCTGGGTTGTAGCATCCACCCAAAGCAACTGTCTGCAGTGTATAGCTGCTCTCTTTTCAGAGGAGCTTATTGCCTGTGTGGTTGGTGAGCCTCTGTCTTTTGAGCTTAATTGTTGGCTTAAGCAACTGTGTAACAATCATTTTTCTGCATAGTGAGACAAGCATTTATCTTTTTACAACATCAGCAACAAAAAGGCGTGCGTTGTCACATGCCTTAAAGGGCAAAGCATTTTGTGTTTCCTAAATGATGTTGGTGCAGATTGAGACATGCAGCAGCTGGGTGGATGGTCTCCTTCAGAGCAGAGACCTGCAGGAAGAGAACCCCAGTTGCTGCATCTCTTCTTCTCAGGTTTTCTGTTACATCCATGCAAGAGACTCTGACTCCTTGTCAAAACTGGTTGTGTTACAATGGAAAAAATATGTGTCTTTCAGTCTTACTGTGTTTTCTGTTTTCATTATCAAAGCAGTGGCCAGGTCACAGTTTTATGTCACAGCCATAGGTAAGAACAGTTATAAAGTATGTTTCTTCTCATCTGAATCCTCTTCAGCAAGCATGTGTTGTAGTATTGATTTGTAAAACCCTTAAACTTACAAAATTTCTCAGTTACAGCTTCCATGTGGAGGGATGTGTGTATGTACAAGACACTATTAATGCACACTTACAAATTCCCTTGAATTACCATTCAGTCTTCTGCTTGTAGTTTAAGGAGCAGCAGGCTCCCACTGAAACATGCAGCACTGGAATTGTTTCTCAGTGCTGAAATGAACCTGAATTAGAAAACTGAATGCAACAAAACGAGAAGTAAAATTTCCTTTAGTGTTAATTTTGCCTTTTAGTGTTAAAGAGGATCCCAAGTTGGGGTGAGAAAAGGATCTCTTTTCCATCACCACTGATAAAATGTTTGTTACCAGATACGGGTGATTTCACTGTCTCTTGAAACCTCCATTACTGCCAGCTACAGAGACAATCCTACTTGATGGGCTATTTTTCTGTTTCACTGCAAGCAACCTTATTCCTCAGATTTTGCCAAACCCCAAACAATAGGACAAGTGTTAGGCATCACGGTTCACCCCCTCTCCTAAGCTGGATACGCAGCAATGACAGAAACCAAATGAAAGTCAGGCTAGAAACAGGAAACATCTGCTCCTATTTGTCTCACCCCCACTAAGACTTATCTTATTGCCCAATGCAGTGGATGTGCTGTGAATGAAAATCATATTGGAACAATAGCTCTGAGGGGATGCTTCACTTCATAACTCCCCTGGGATGTGCCTGTAAACTGTATCATCTGATTCTCTGGGAACATTTAATTACTAGTAAATGTTTTTCCCTGCAGTCTTTGTTTCGTTCCTAAGTTGCTGTGGGAGGGGGCATTGGGAAGCTAGGATAGCTGTTGCAGTGATAACAACTGCTGTCTGCACAGTGGGTGTCACAAGAGAGAAGGAGGTTTGTCGCTTGCTGTTTCTCTTTTACAGCCTCTCAGGTTCATTGACATGAACTTTCTTTCTGGATCTTCCCACTGATTTATGTCGTGGTGCTTGAGCATCAGGAGGTACCACCATATTTCCCTTGAGTAGTTTGCTTTGAAAGGGTCATTGTGACAATGCAGTAGTCACTTCAGTTTTGGCTGCTCTTTTGGGGCTGATCTCAGCTTGGCAGGCCAAAGCAGTTTAACTGAGTTACAACATCTTCCTTACACAGAGCAGTGAAGCTGCTGTGATTTCCTGGTTCTTTCTCAGTGAGGCAGTTTTGCACAGTGTTAAAAGGCACACGGAGGCTTTGAAATGTTTGGTGGAATATTATTAAGTGGGCACAGCCTAATCAGCCCTCCTAAACTGATTTACAGTCTCAGGTCAGTAGAAAAGCAACAGGCCCTTGTGCCTGCATCCCAAAGCATCCACAAAATGTCCAGTGACCTAACATCATGTACTATCCTTTGGCATTTTGCAGTTGCATCTCATTTAGATGGTAATTTGTCTCTTTTGTGCCATGGAGAAAACGGGCAATTAACTGTAAAAAATCCAGTGGAAAATGGTCTGCTTTCCCCCTATGTTTGTAATTGTGATGTTCCTGATGGAAAATGTGAAGGTAAGATGTACCTGTATGTCTGATTTCAAATGGGTTTATTGTCAATCTTTAAATTAAGATCATTTTTAACTTTTCATTGTATATATACTATAAAAAAAAGGGTTAATATTGGTATATTAAAAAGTAAATCCATGGAGTATTCGTTTTGTTTCCCTTCTGGAGCAGCACAAGGAAACGCGGATGCATTTAGAAGGGAGAATTGCAGCGACAGACTGTTTTACTACATAAATCTGTGTTAAACTTGAATATCCACACTGTACTTTAGAAAGATCTGTCAGTGTTTTGTCTTTCCCATAACTGGAGTTGGATGGTCGTCTTTGAAGTAGAAGTTGGCTTTGCACGAATTCATCCCAGTCACCTTTTTGAGGGGAGTAGATGTTACTCTAATTTTCTGCCAAGGTTTGACAGTAGCATTTATCTTGGAGAAATAGGGAACAGATCCTTTCTCTTCTTGTGAAGAGAGACAGCAAATGTTAAAGAATGGTGCTTTGGAGAAAAGAGCTTTGGTGGAGCCATGGAGACTGTGGAATCCAGTGTGGTGGCAGCTCTTTGTTTCCAGCGGTGCTGCAGCACTGGGGCGTGCTGCTTGTGCATAGCAATAGGTGTGATGGTGTGAGGTGCCACAGTGCTTGCCCTGCCACTGATGTCTTAAGGATACATTTTTAGCATCACCAACTCTCTCTACAACATGTTGACTCTTTCCTTCCTCCCAGCTCCACTATCTCATTACAGGACATGCCGATTCGAGCTGTAATGTTCTGAATTACTGTCTCCTGCCATCTCCCGCTTCTACTCCTGAACCTCCTGCCATCCATCATGCTTCCGCTGGTGCGGTTCAAATATGCTTTACTGCAGCAAGTAGTTTATCCCTGTCAATTATCAGTTCAAGGGCCTTTTAAACTCCAGGGCCTTGGAGACACAGCTAGCACCATAATTGCTAGGTGGGATTTAGGAGATGTTCAGCACTTCAGGCTCCTTCTGCTTTTAGGCTGTATTGGTGAGTGCTGAGCACTCTGGAAGAATGCTATACTGAGATACATGAAACTGGATTTAGGTGGGCAATTTTAATGTTAAAATACCTTCAAGATTTGGCATAATGAATGGTACTGTGGGTGCTTCTCAAAGTAGAGCACCTTCTCACCATGAAAATGGTTACTTGATTGTGCATAAATCTTCTGCCAGGCCCTTTCCCATGGAAGCTGCTACAGCACAATACAGGAAAGGCAAACTAAAACTGCTGGTGCTGGTGAGAAGATGGATTTTAAATCCCATGGCCAGAGATCAGACAGAGTGAGTATGAATTTTTTCATCATTCTTCTTAAAGACGTGCATCTTTAAACAACATATTCTGCAAAGTTGTGTTAGATTAAATATATGCAAGAAAATGAGCATCCAGTTGGTCTAGTTGCTAACTTCAGTCTGGTCCTGAAGGATTGGGAAGATAGATATTCCACCTGTATTGTCTTTTAATTTTTAGGCTGGAAACAATCATTTTCTGTCAAAACCTGCCAGAAAACTCTGAGCATGGTATTCTATGCATCTTTCTGTAGGATCTGAAGGTTATCCATGAGCAGGTTAGTTACTTCATTCCTCTTGCTAACATTGATATGTAGGCATTTGCTTAGTGGAAAAATAGATTGTGCTTTATTGTTGAGTCATGGATCCTTCAGTTGTATCTTGCACTGTTGGGAGTGCATGTAGGATGGTGTAAGTTCTTTTTATGATATATATACATATATACTAGCTTTTTATGATATATTTATATACAGCCTGCCACTGCTGTATCTAGGCACAGTACATTGAGCTGCATGGTCCTCCTGCCTTGGGTACAAATCAACCTGGAACTGCAGACAGGGAAATGGAGAGAGACCATCATATACCCAAAGCCTTAGGAGCTGTGTGGGTTAAAACCAGGACTGAACACCAGTACCCAAGCCTGTGTTTTAGCAGAATGACCACACTTTTGACTGAAGTGTTTGTTTGGAGTTTGGGGTAGCTCAGTACCAAGGTAGAGGACTGTTAGCCTTGACATTGAGTCAAGCCTGCCCTGGCTTGAAGCCATTCAGTGACATTCCTGGTGCACCCTGTGTAATTTCAGCCTGATGGAAAGGGCTGTAATGAAGTCCCACCTCTGCTGATCTTCAGGATTCCCCTGTCTGCAGCTTCTTGTGGTTGCTTTGAAAGCGGGTTGTGTTTCCCATTAAAGGATAACAGTGACAATTGAGGCAATTAAGTGCGGTGGCATGGAGCTAGCAGCACACAGGGAGTTTTCCGACTGGAAAGAGGGCAGCTCAAAGGTTCTCCCTGCAAGGTTGCCTGTTTGTTGTCTTCATTTGTCTGAAAAAGGATCCAGTAATTCCCCTTCACATTTCCTTTACTCATTTTAAATGCCTGTTTACTCGACTCCAGACAAGCAGGACAGCACTGCAGTGGCTGGGGGCTCAGATCAAGGCAATTTTGTCCTGATTTCATTAGGTCTACAGACTTGAATCAGTGCTCACTACCAGACAGTATGCAGGATGGGGAAGACCACAGATAAGATGGGCAATGGGATAACTGTGTGTCTCTAAAGAGAAATAGCCCATGTTGGGAGTATTTCTACAGAGTCATAAGAAAAAGAAACTACCAGCTCAATAATTAAGTCACATCTATTGGGGTTTTAACCTAAATTTTAGTTGGTGGAGGACTGGAAAAAGGTGAAAGCTGGATTGCTTGACCAAGAATTTTGGCTATACAGACCTGTGTGAGGTTTTCCATGTGTGATACAAGATGTGATTGCTCTTGTACTCTGTGCTTTTAAAGGGTGAAGCATCTCTCTTCTACCCCGTACCCCATTCTGTACAGCAATGGGAACCTGTAAAACTACAAGCCAAAGCCTGGGAATGACTGAAAAGTGCCACTTATGGATATCCACCTGCCCAGTGGGGACATCGCATACTTGTCCAGTAGATAAGCCCATAGTCCTTTAGAAAGTTCTCTTTTGCATGTATGTAACATAGAATCCCAGACTGGTTTGTGTTGGAAGGGACCTTAAAGCTCATCCAGTTCCAACCCCTTGCTCCAAGCCCCTGTGTCCAACCTGGCCTTGAACACTGCCAGGGATGGGGCAGCCACAGCTTCTCTGGGCACCCTGTGCCAGCGCCTCAGCACCCTCACAGGGAAGAGCTTCTGCCTAAGAGCTCATCTCAGTCTCCCCTCGGGCAGGTTCAAGCCATTCCCCTTGGCCTGTCCCTACAGGCCCTTGTCCCAAGCCCCTCTCCAGGTTTCCTGCAGCCCCTTTAGGCACTGGAGCTGCTCTAAGGTCTCCCTTTCAGGAGCCTTCTCTTCTCCAGGCTGACCCAGCCCAGCTCTCTCTGTAACTCAATGCACTCAAGGAAAACACAGTTTCTCACCTGCTGCTCTGCCTGTTTGAAAACTCACAGCTCCTCCTTTCGTGAAACCTTCCCTTCAAAGGGAGGGCCAGGTCTCAGCTGGGTGCTGGGCACGGATGCTGCTGTGTGCCTTTGGGAGCTCTACCCCCTTTGCCACAGTTCATCCAACCAGGCAGGGGAAAAGGCTCGGAGCAGAAAGGACCGTAAAATGAGACCCAGGAATTCAGCGAGGCTGCAGCCAAAGGAGCAGATCCCTAACTCGGAGCATCTGTCTATGCCCCGTGAGTAAGTTATGAACTGAAAAGCAAGAGAAAGTGGAAGATCCTTTCACAAATAATAAACACTTGTTTGTCTCAGATTAAATGCAACACCTTTCCATGTGGGCTCCAGCTGGCTGTAAGTAGGTGCACCTTGCGTGGCTGTTCCCGTCCTTGCCCGTGAGAAGGTTATTGTATATCCATCTGCTTAAAGGTTAATAACCTGCTTTTAAAAAGAGGAAGAAAAAAAGGGCAAATCTGGTTAGTTTACAGGAAGAAAAAAATCGTTTTTCATTAAAACTCCCCGAACTTTGCCCTGCCTCCAAGTCTCATTCTGCAGCAGGGAAGGAACGCGTTAACCGAGGTGCTGTAGCCACATCTCCCAGAGAGAAATCGTTCCATGTGTTTTAAACAGCTCTTGTAATGCCAGTAGGGAAAGTGCAGCTTCAAGCAAAGAATGCACATTTCTGATCCGGGACCTGCCACTATCAAGAGTTTATAGGGAGACTTCTTAGCTCTTTGGCAGCGTTCAAGCCAGGAGCAATTTCTGCTGTAAACCCATACAACCAGGATGTTACTGAAACTGGCTTCAGGCTCTCAACACCCTGAGCTCTGCCAACATCTGGAGGATCTGGCTTTGAGTGCTTGAGAAGGGAAGGAATTTTTCTCCTCCGAGTGAGAGGAATGAATAAGCTTGCAACAGCACCTGCATTATCCATTTCTTTGAAAGATGGAAAACAGCCATGCTCCATCTGAACCGAGCCTATGGTTCCAGCCAACTGATGGAAAGGCCAGAGGGGCTCTGTGGCTTTGGTGGGTTGTTGACAGCTGCTGGGCACCTTCTCAGCTCTGCATGCATAAGAAAAATCACAGCATGGTTTGGGATGGAAAGGACCTTAAAGCTCATCCAGCTCCAACCCCTGCCATGGGCAGGGACACCTTCCACTAGAGCAGCTTGCTCCAAGCCCCATCCAACCTGGCCTTGAACACTGCCAGGGATGGGGTAGCCACAGCTTCTCAGGGCGCCTTGTGTCAGCGCCTCAGCACCCTCACAGGGAAGAGCTTCTTCCTTATATCCAATCTAAATCTCCTCTCTGTCAGCTTAAATCCATTCCTCTCATCCTATCACTCCATGCCCTTGACAAAACTCCCTGTCCTACCTCCCTCTCTTCTACCCTCCTCTCTTCCCTGTGGCCAGTCAGTGCCTGAGTATGGATATGGAAGGTGCTGTGTGCTCAGTATGGATGTGGAAGGCGCTGTGTGCTCAGTATGGATGTGGAAGGCTCTGTGTGCTGGGTATGGATGTGGAAGGCTCTGTGTGCTGGGTATGGATGTGGAAGGTGCCGTGTGCTCAGTATGGATGTGGAAGGCTCTGTGTGCTGGGTATGGATGCGGAAGGTGCTGTGTGCTCGGTATGGATGTGGAAGGCGCTGTGTGCTCAGTATGGATGTGGAAGGCTCTGTGTGCTGGGTATGGATGTGGAAGGCTCTGTGTGCTGGGTATGGATGTGGAAGGTGCTGTGTGCTCAGTATGGATGTGGAAGGTGCTGTGTGCTCAGTATGGATGTGGAAGGCTCTGTGTGCTGGGTATGGATGTGGAAGGTGCCGTGTGCTCAGTATGGATGTGGAAGGCGCTGTGTGCTCAGTATGGATGTGGAAGGCGCTGTGTGCTGGGTATGGATGTGGAAGGTGCTGTGTGCTGGGTATGGATGTGGAAGGTGCTGTGTGCTCAGTATGGATGTGGAAGGTGCTGTGTGCTGGGTATGGATGTGGAAGGTGCCGTGTGCTCAGTATGGATGTGGAAGGTGCTGTGTGCTCAGTATGGATGTGGAAGGTGCTGTGTGCTGGGTATGGATGTGGAAGGTGCTGTGTGCTCAGTATGGATGTGGAAGGCGCCGTGTGCTGGGTATGGATGTGGAAGGCGCCGTGTGCTGGGTATGGATGTGGAAGGCGCCGTGTGCTGGGTATGGATGTGGAAGGCGCTGTGTGCTGGGTATGGATGTGGAAGGCGCTGTGTGCTGGGTATGGATGTGGAAGGCGCCGTGTGCTGGGTATGGATGCGGAAGGCGCTGTGTGCTCAGTATGGATGTGGAAGGCGCCGTGTGCTGGGTATGGATGTGGAAGGTGCCGTGTGCTCAGTATGGATGTGGAAGGTGCTGTGTGCTCAGTATGGATGTGGAAGGCTCTGTGTGCTCAGTATGGATGTGGAAAGTGCCCTGTGCTGGGTATGGATGTGGAAGGCGCCGTGTGCTGGGTATGGATGTGGAAGGCGCTGTGTGCTGGGTATGGATGTGGAAGGCGCCGTGTGCTGGGTATGGATGTGGAAGGCGCTGTGTGCTGGGTATGGGTGTGGAAGGTGCCGTGTGCTGGGTATGGATGTGGAAGGCACTGTGTGCTGGGTATGGGTGTGGAAGGCACTGTGTGCTGGGTACGGATGTGGAAGGTGCTGTGTGCTCAGTATGGATGTGGAAGGCACTGTTTGCTGGGTATGGATGTGGAAGGCGCTGTGTGCTGGGTATGGATGTGGAAGGTGCTGTGTGCTCAGTATGGATGTGGAAGGCGCTGTTTGCTGGGTATGGATGTGGAAGGTGCTGTGTACTCGGTCTGGATGCCGAATGTGCTGTGTGCTGGGTATGGATGCAGAAGGCACTGCCGGAGCAGCCGTGGCTCCCGGGAGCTGCCGTGCAGGATGTTCCTGTGCCAGGACCCATCTCTTTTCGTGGGGCAGAGGCAGCAGCCCGTGAGCTGCCACCTGTTGTTAATCTACCCCAGCTAATCCCCCCCTGCGCTGCGTCAGCGGTTCAAAAGGGCACTGTTGGGATCCTTTGCCAGCTCCAATTAACGTGAGGTTCTGGAGGCCCCGCTGATCGCGTTTCATCTCTGGGAGTCAGGAACAAACCAGCCACATCGCACTTGGGAGCAGAGGAGAGAAGGAGTTTATTGCAAACCAAAACAACAACAACACCCTTTGTGTCCCCCTGCTCTTGGCTGGGGTCCGATGGGAAGTTGGGGCTATTCCCAATGCGGCTGCTCCATTAAAAACTGGGAAAATCAAAATTGGTGCCCTGGAATTTCACCCTTTCCCCCCCAAAAAACAAGCCCTGCAAGTGCAATAAGTTACTTCAGAAAAGGTGAAAAAGAAGCAAGCTGCAAGAGTGTTTCTTCTTCTTTAATATTCCACTGTAATGAACTGGTAATACATGGTTGCATAGGCAATAACATTGCATGGCACAAACCTCTCACATGGCAACATTTTTAATGATACTTTTTTTGTTCTTTTTTTTTTTTTTGTCATTTTCCTGATCTTTTTTAGTACTTTTTTTTTAACGTATTTATTATTAACATGTCCTACCCCAGGCCCTTAAGCTAAAGGAGAGAAAAAAATATAACCCACAATAAAAGGTTGCGTTTATACAAGGTTACAATATTTTACAACAAAACCTGCCCAATAGTATTGATTGAGGTTTGTTTTCTTCCCTTTCTCCCGGTCTCTCTTTCAATCACTGCACACCTAAACCGATATATTATTATACATTGAAAACTGTCCTTCAAAATCAGTAGTATAAAAGTCCTAACTCTACCTTCCTACCTAGCTATGTGGGGGGGAGTGGGGAACCGTGTTACCAGCAAAGAGTTAAGGGGGTGCAAGGCTGCTGCGTTGCCTCTTCCCAACTCCCTTCGGAAGCTGCAAAGGGCTAAATGACTTCCCATCCCATCCCGTTTCCCCCCTTCCCATTTGGGTTTAATTTCTCCCTGGGTCTGTTTGCTTTTTGCTGTCAGTCAGAGCAGCAAAATAAACACGGGGCTCTGCCTTGGCTTGATTGTTTTCTAGGCCTTTTCCCAGGAAACTACCTCTTTTTGCTTTGGTTTGTTTGGAGAGGGTTTTACAATGCGCTGCCCGGCATGGATGTGTGCTGGGAATTAGGGAAACGCTGTTTTCCTGCCCCCCAAAACACATCCATTGATGGAGAAACACGGCCAGCATCCCTGCTTTGCCCTGGGGATACATGGTCCAGGCTGGTGTGTCCCCGCTGCTATGGGGCAGGTGAAGCCATGTGTGTTGCAGCTCTGCGACCTCATTGTCACTATGTATGGCCTTTGCTAATGCTATGGCAGCAGCTCAAGCCAAGCATCCTGTGTCAGGGTTATGTGCTCCACCCAGCAGGGATGCACACGCACGTATGCTGCCATGGACTCTATAGGAGAGGGAGGCTGGTTCTCCTTCACCTTGTCTTGCTCCTCATCCCTGTGGGCTCTACCCAGCAGTGAGACCTGAGCTGAGTAGCATACCCAAGAGGAGGCTGGAGAGCAGGCTGGGAGCTGGGATTGGATGGTGGGTGATGGCCCAAAGGGCTGACCTGGTCCCATCTTGCTCTTCTCTATAAGCTTGTTCAGGCACAAGAAGCTCAGCCCTTTAGAGTTTGGACTCTTCAAGGCCCAGCAAGCCCAAACCTCATTCACCACTGGTTTGCAGTTGCTACCAAAGCACTAACTATGGTTCATAAGCAAGAAGTGCCCCCGAGTGCTCATCAGTGAGTGGTACCCAACCGCTTTTAACCCATGCTTCTCTTGCTATTCGCATCCTCCCAGTCTCAAAGCTCTGGGACATCTCTGGTGTTTCTAACCATGGGCAACATAAGGCAGACCCTCCTCTTAATGTACCTGCTACACAGCCAGGACCAGGGCTGCTTTGCTACCTGGAGAGGGTGAACCCAGCTCGCTGGGTGCTGCGCCCACAGAGGATGCCACCACAGGCATGGAGGGTGTCCATAGGACAAGCTGGGGCTTGGGAAGATGTATTGATGGCTGGGGACGAAGCTTGCAGCTTCGAAGGTAAATCAATGTATGGACAGGAGTAAAATACTAAATAAGAAATAAATAGAGAAGAAAGTCATAAATAGAGCTGAAAGGTATTAAAATAACAATAATAATAATTAAAAAAGGCATTGTTATGGTAACTTGAGATTGCAAGGACAGCACTGACCCTGTGACCCTTAAGAAATGGCGTAGCCGCAGGTTGGCTTAGATTAAGATACATATATATATATAAAGTATATATATATATATTTATACAGTTTTTCTTGTTAATTTAATAGCTAGTTTGAAAAAACCCTTTTAAATTAATTAAAAACAACATGTGTAAATACAGATGAACATGGCTTAAAACCTGCCAGAATAGCTGCTTTTGGAGATGTGGCTGAGGGAGCACCTTGCACCCTGACCCATGGATGGGGGCACAGGGGCTGTGCGAGGCAGAGGCAGTGAGGAAGGAAGCCTGGAGCCAGTGGGCTCTAGGGAACAGCATTCCCCCTCGGATCGTGATGCTTCCAGGCAGGCTCAGGTCTGGGCACGTGTGTGGTGATTAAAATAGATTGAGCCCAACATGTGCTTTGCACATGGATTTTAAGGTGAGAGAAAGTAGGGGGGGAAGCCTCTGTAAATGCCAATCTGCTGCCAGGAGGCTCTCCTGTCTCTAACAAGACAAGGGATATAGCACTTAATCATAGAGTCACAGAATGGTTTGGGTTGGAAGGATCTTAAAGCTCATCCAGTTCCAAACCCTGCCACGGGCAGGGACACCTTGGAGCAGGTTGCTCCAAGCCCCTGTGTCCAACCTGGCCTTGAACACTGCCAGGGATGGGGCAGCCACAGCTTCTCTGGGCACCCTGTGCCAGTGCCTCAGCACCCTCACAGGGAAGAGCTTCCTTATATCCAACCTAAATCTCCCCTCTATCAGTATAAAGCCATTCCCTTGTCCTATCACTACATCCCTCTGGACTGTTAAACAGCTCAGGTGAAACCGTAGCCCTGTGTAAGTCCATGAGGAAAAGTTACCCTTTAACTTCATCAGGGAATGCAGCTAAGGTCTTGAATGGCTACATCCCTCCATTGGAGCTGCAGACCATGTGGAACCCATCCCCATGTTCCTGCCTGCCACACTGCCCCTCCTCAGCCCTGCTTCTTGCTAGTTTGCCTTGTCTTGGGCTGTTCAGGCAGGTGCCCTTCCTGGGATTGCCTCTGGGCCACGGGAAGCTGCTTCCTGACCATGGGAAGCATCACGTTGTACCTGGGATAACGCTCCTGACGCTGTGCTCAGCTGCC
This sequence comes from Pezoporus wallicus, assembly GCF_028554395.1. NCBI lineage: Eukaryota > Metazoa > Chordata > Aves > Psittaciformes > Psittacidae > Pezoporus > Pezoporus wallicus. Next base: position 2,270,783 of record NW_026638015.1, on the reverse strand, counting down.
TGCACAGTATCTGCTAGAGGTCTACCTCCTGCCACTGGTCCATGGGTGCTTGGTGGGGTGATGTCCACCTCCACCTACTCAGCATGATCCTGCCTGGTTCAGTGATGAGCATCCCTTCTAGCACCTAAACCATTATGTCCAATGGCTCAGATGAATGTTCAGCCTGGGACGTTAAGTCCTGGCTGCTTGTGATGGGAGATGCCCTGGTTGTACACATGGTGTGGTTAACTGTGATGCCCTGTGAGTACCAAGGTAGGCATCTCTTGGCACTTCAGAGGCGAGAAAAGAGACAGGACTCCTGGTCTTATGCCAATAAATACATGTTACATCTGATCTAGCAATGGTGTGCCATTTAGGTAGCGTGTGGCAGTCTAGAAATGCTTGTATATTAACCTGAAACCATTTGGTTGCAGCTTATTTGGAGCCTTTTCCAACACCACTAAATATTCCTGGGCCTTGAGCTACAAGATCCCCTAACACTGAGCATGAGGAGATAGGGCAGGCTGATGCACAGGTTTTCATGGGAGTAAAATCCTGTATTTCCCTTGTGAATCTCAGATTCACTCAAGCTCAGCCTGTATAGCCACGCTGTGTGGGTGCTCAGCTGATCCTCAGCTTCTCCTTGGTGAGGGTTCAGTGGGGAAAAGGATGCTCCAAAGTCATTCCTAGCACTACAAAATCATCAGAAAGCTTTGGGAGCAAAGGGGATCTTACCAGAAGTGGGGATGCACATTGGCTCAAACCAGGCAAGTTCTGCTGCCTCCTGCTCCCTCTGCATGGCTGAGAGGATCCAAGTGGCTGCAGATGGAGCGGATCCAGCCTTGGGTCCCTTCCCAACCTGCTCCCTGTGCCATTCCCCATTCCCTGTGTGTCTGTGTGCAGCAGGGGTGAAGGGCTGCAGGAGGGGCTGTCACTGCTTGTGTCTGACCCCAGGACACGAGGAACGCGATGGCCTCGCACCCGTGGCTCTGTGTGTGCTCCTTGGAGCGGTCTCACTGGGGAGCTGCGCGTTCACTCAGCAGCTGTGCTCCCCTCCCCTTGAGGATCACAATTCCCGACCCAGGGAAAGCATTTTCCTACCCCACCATCTGTGTGAGCCTCTGCACTGACCGTGACCATGGCAAAGCAAACCCCAGTTGGTCCCTGGGGCAGTGAGCTGTGCTGGGAAGCTGTTGTGTGCTGGGGTGGGCAACTAGAGGCAAAGGCTCTCAGTGTGGTACCACGGTGCTGTGTTGGGAAGAGAGGCACCCCCTTCACAGGCCTCTATAGCTCTATATGGCCCTATAGCTAGCTCAGTAGCTCTGTGCTGTGGATGGAAAGGAAGCAAGGAAGAAGGTGGGCTGATTTGCCTTCTTTGTAGCCTTTAGCATCTTCCCAGCCCTGTTCCCAGTTGTGGCTCCCGCTAAAAGGATGGGAGCAGAAGTGTCTCTTTGCTGGTGCCAGAGTCCCCATGCAGTCCCCTGCCCAAGGCAGGACAGATCTGAACAAGGCTGCCAACAACAGGAGGAGAAGATGTGTCTGGGTGTGTATGTGGGATGGGAGAAGCTGCTGACATGCCAGCGAGCTCCTCCTCTTTGGAAAGGCAGATCTGGTGTCAGAGAAAGGAGCAGGGAGAACAAAAATGCCCAGGTTATCGGGGAGGTGAGAAGGGACGCATCCCAACCCGGATCTCACTGGCGATGCTCCACGCGCCTGAATCCCAGGGGGCCGGGAGCCGCCGTGTTCATGCTGGGAACACTCCACTTACGTTAACATAGGTACTTTATATGCCTATAAGGGTAGCTAAAAGTGCTTGCATTCCAATCCCCGAGGAGGCAACTGGTGTCTGGAGTCCAAGCGGGTGGATGTACTCGGCTGTCCCCACGTGCCCGGTGCGGCGCTGGGCTGTCATGTCGCCCAGGAGATCGCGGCGCTGTGCTCCTTCGCCTTCATCCTCAGGGCAGCGATGCTGGAGGTCTTGCGGTCCGGCTCGCTGTTCAGCTCGTAGCCATTGAGGCCGGGGCTCATGCCGGCCGTGCCGAAGAGGCCGCCCATGTGAGTCTGTCCCACGTGGCTGCCGGGCCCGAGGAACTCGGAGACGCCGCCGGACGCGTGGGGATGAGCATGGGGGGACATGCAGGAGGGCACCGTCTCGCAGGGGACCACGCAGGCGGGCACCGGGGAGGCGGCTCCGTTGTTGCCGATCCAGGAGGGGTTTTGGATCTGGGGATGGGAGAAGAAGCATCAGAGGTGTCATAGAGCATCCCACAGGGCAGCGCTGTGCATGGGGAGCGGCGGTGGGATGGGATGTGGTGCATCTGATCTGCAGCCCATCCAAAATCTGTGTCAGTGTGGACAAGGGCAGGGAGGGTGGGAGAACAACCCACAGTGAGCAGGAATGCGCCCTCCTCTGACACAGTCTCTGGAGCACAGGTGTGATGGGGAAGGGCTGAGGGACCTGGGGGGTTCAGTGTGGAGAAGAGAAGGCTCAGGGGGGACCTGATGGCTGCCTACAACTGCCTGACAGGAGGATGGAGCCAGGAGGGGCTGGGCTCTGCTCCCAAGGAACAAGGGATGGGACAAGAGGAAACGGCCTCAAGCTGCACCAGGGCAGGTTTAGATGGAGCTGAGGAACAATTCCTGCCCCAGAGGGTGCTCAGGCATTGGAACAGGCTGCCCAGGGCAGGGCTGCAGTCACCGTCCCTGCAAGTGTTCACACACCGTGGAGATGAGGCCTCAGTGCCATGGGTTAGTGGTGGCCTTGGCAGTGCTGGGGAGCGGTTGGACTTGAAGATCTTAAATGTCTTCTATCCTATCCTATCCTATCCTATTCTATCCTATTCTAATGATATCTTTTCCCCCTCAGCCATTTCTTTTATTCCTTTACTCCATCAGCACTCTTTGGAGCAGGGATGCTCTCTCCATAGAAAATCTGGTGTTTCCATCATGTTTCCCTGGGCCTACCCACTACAGGGAGCAGGCAGAAAGGGGCGCTGTGAGGCTGCCAATCCACCCTCCTACCCCATCACAGGGCAGCTTTGCCTAAACTGGGGCTTTTTACATCACACAGAGCTGAGCTGCCCACAACCCCCAGCACCGGCACTTCCCCCTCTCCCAGTGATGCTCGTTGCCCATTGAGGAAGCAATTGAGCGGCATCTGGGTTCCTTCAGCATCACTCATTAAATGATGGTGCAGGAGGGGGCTCAGGATCCACCGGCAGGAATAGGTGTGTGCTGGGGGTACATGGGCACAGGGGATGAAAGCAGGGAGGAGGCAAGCATCTGGAGAGAGCAAAGGGCCCCTCGTGCCACTGCTCACCCTTGGGCCCTCTCTGATCTCCTTCCTCCTGCAACTTGCTTTTCATTCTCTGATCCCCAGGGCAGGGAGAGGAGGGCACTAAGGAGGGAGGGAGCCAGTGTAAGTTACAAAGGGCACGTTGAGAAGGCGGCTGAGAGTGTCCCCTGCTTGAAAAGCTGCTTTGGCACCTCTCAGCTGTTTCATAAGGGCTTCTTGTTCAGCTGGGAGTGGGATGCCAAGCAGGAGAGAGGTCAAATGCTCTTGGTGTGGTGCTGGAGTAGCTGGGAGCCAGGGTGTTGGGGGAGGAAGGGCTCCAAGTGGATCTGTGAGGACAAGTCGGGTTCAGAGCATCCTCGAGGGGGTTCCGGGTGATGGGAAGAGGAGTCAGCAGGATGAAGGGAATGCTCTGTGGGGCACAGCATAGCCCTCGAGCTAATGAACACCCTGACGATGCCCTGGCATCATCTGAAGGCAGCGTTGTGAAATGGGGCCCGGCTCAACGCTTAGGAGGCTGCTGTGGTGGCAGGTTCCCCAGGGCAGGAAGCTAAGGCGGCCCTTGCCTCCTGGGTCAGCAGGAATGGTTTCAGCAGGCTCTGGGAGCAGCCGCGGATACCCCAGCAAGGCTGCTCCCACCCTTCCTTTGGAGCACAGACCCACAAATCCCTTGGGAAGCATCCCCAGACGTCATCAAGAGCAGTGTGGGTACCACAGCGTGTTGCTGTGAGACAGCTGTGGAGATTTACCACGGGAAAATGCTTTGTCCACCGGCCTTAAGAGGGGGCATGGAAACCAGGCATGGAGATGGGAATCATTGCTGGGAACTGCTGGGCTTTAGGTGTGAAATAGTCTTTTGGACCTTTCCAAACCAGTAGGATATTAATGGGCACACGTGATGGAAGGGCAATGTCTTCATAGAATCCCAGGCTAGTTTGGGTTGGAAAGGACCTTAAAGCTCATCCAGTTCCCACCCCTTGCCACGGGCAGGGACACCTTCCGCTAGAGCAGCTTGCTCCAAGTCCCTGTGTCCAACCTGGCCTTGAACACTGCCAGGGATGGGGCAGCCACAGCTTCTCTGGGCACCCTGTGCCAGCACCTCAGCACCCTCACAGGGGAGAGCTTCTTCCTCATATCCAACCTAAATCTCCCCCTAATAGGACATGCCGAGCAGGGTGACCTGTGCCCAAAGGGTGGCTGCATGTCAAGCAGGGATGGTTTTGGTGCCTGCTTGAAAGAGAAAAGCAGGACACCCAGCTGTGTAACTCCTTCAGTGCTTGGCAATACCGCCCCAGCCCCTGCAGATGGATGAACCCGAGCAGCGAAGCATCACCTGGGGGTACCTGTGATCAGAGGTACCAGGACAGCAGGAGCAGGGCAGGGGGATGTGCTCACCTGGGCGTAGTTCTCAGCACGGGTGAGCAGGGGCAGCTCGTAGGCAGTGGAGAAGTGGGTCCGGACCTGCTGCATCTGACCAAAGCGCTCCCGCTTGCGCCACTTGGCTCTTCTGTTCTGGAACCAGACCTGGGGAGAGGGCAACAGGGGGCTGTGAACAGGGGAGATGCTGGTGGCGGATGGGGAGCCCCCGGGAGCAGGCAGAGCATCACAGAGAGGGGGTGTGCATGGCACAAGAGCCGTGCTGGGTAACTCTGGGGGGTCTGAGCACCCCAGGCGACAGGTGATGCCCATCTTCTGCCTCTCTGGACACATGGAATCATGCAATGGTTTGGGTTGGAAGGGACCTTAAAGCTCATCCAGTTCCAACCCCTGCCATGGGCAGGGACACCTTCCACTAGAGCAGCTTGCTCTGAGACCCTGTGTCCAACCTGGCCTTGAACACTGCCAGGGATGGGGCAGCCACAGCTTCTCTGGGCACCCTGTGCCAGTGCCTCAGCACCCTCACAGGGAAGAACTTCTTCCTCATATCTAACCTAAACTTCCCCTGTTTAAGTTTGAACCCATTACCCCTTGTCCTGTCACTACAGTTCCTAATGAAGAGTCCCTCCCCAGCATCCTTGTAGCCCCCTTCAGATACTGGAAGGCTGCTACAAGGTCTCCACGCAGCCTTCTCTTCTCCAGGCTGAACAGCCCCAGCTTTTTCATCCTGTCTCCATATGGGAGGTGCTCCATTGCATCCACAGCTCTTGCCCCCCACAGCCTGGTGCAGCCCACGCTCCTCACACCCCTAAATCAGTGTTACCCAGGTACAGCCCTTGTGCCATCAGCCAGTTTCAGATGAGAAGTGGGAACACATCCATGTGTGCCTGAACCCAGCAGCACCTGGGCTTTCCTTAAGCCTGATCCTGGCTGTGAGAGTGCCATTGGCTGGGAGCTTGCATTTCTCATTGAAGTCCTCATTTTCTTAACTGTGAAAACCCAGATGCACAGCACAACACCCCTCCTCTCCTTAGCTGCAGGACGAGTGCCCTTCTATAGCATTGCGTGTCCTTAGCTTTACCCTGAGTTTGCTTTGCAGGGCTTGCAGCTCTCTCTGCTTCACAGCGCTGCTCAGATCCCTTCAAGGCAGAGGAAGGACCCAAACCCTGCTTCTCCTCTTATTTTTACTGGCTTGACATCAGTGTGGATGATTGCACTGTTGTCAGCACCATTGCTCCTGATTTGCATCAAGCCTAAGAGAGATCAGAGCCGGGCCCAGTGTCTTCAAAGCCTCTTGAAGCTTGTGAGTCAGGGAAACGCATCAATCAAGAGCCGCTTTGAAGGCACTGAGGGATGCAGGCGATCACCAGCGGCTGGGTTGTGCAGGTCACGCCAGTGCATGACAGGAGCAGCCCCAAAGCTGCTCGGTTCTGCTTCGAGTTTTACACGGTGATGAGGGGGGGGATCACTAATGAACAGATTGGTCCTGCCTGTGCCTGGCCATGGGGCAGCTCTGCTGCTTGGAGGGCAGCTGGGGAAGCTCATGGAGGATAATGGGTAGACTTAGGAGGGCAGTGGGGCAGCAAGCTGGCTTTAGGGGGTAAAAGAGCACTGGTATTAGCAGCCTGCATCAATGCAGCTAAAAGCTGTTACAGGGAGAAAAAAGCCTGAGGATCCATGGTTTCTGGTCTGAGCTGACTTTCTTGTGCTGGAGGAGCTGTTTCAGCCTCTCCTGCTTCAGTTTGCCCTTCCTCAGTCTTGTGCTGGTCTCTCACAGCTCCTCACTGCTGCCAGACCCATGGTGCGAGTGGGTAACTGAGGGTCTGTGGTCTGCTCAGTGCAGGGAGGGGGGATACTGCGATGTCCTCCCGATGTGGATCATAGAATGGATAGTGTAGGGATGGATGGTGTGGAGTGGATGGTGTAGGGACGGATGGTGTAGGGACAGATGGTATAGGGGTGGATGGTGTAGGGATGGATGGTGTGGAGTGGATGGTGTAGGGACGGATGGTGTAGGGACAGATGGTATAGGGGTGGATGGTGTAGGGACGGATGGTGTGGAGTGGATGGTGTAAGGATGGATGGTGTGGAGTGGATGGTGTAGGGACGGATGATATAGGGGTGGATGTTGTAGGGATGGATGGTGTAGGGGTGGATGGTGTAAGGATGGATGGCGTAGAGTGGATGGTGTAGGGACGGATGGTATAGGGGTGGATGGTATAGGGTTGGATGTTGTAGGGATGGATGGTGTAGGGAAGGATGGTATGGGGTGGATGGTGTAAGGTTGGATGGTGCAGGGGTGGATGGTGTAGGGCTTAGTGCTATGCCACATAATGCCACTGGCGTGGGCCGTCCCCAAGCCAACCAGTCTAACCATACCCAAAGCAGCAACCCAGTATTAACCCCCCGACCCCTGAATCCAAAACCCCGCAAGGATTTACAGCGGGTACAAAAAGCACCACGAGAAAGCTCCTAACGTCATCCCATCGGAGCACACGCTGCGCACGAGGAGCATCCGACTGGAGCGGGTTTGATGCCCCAGGCATCCGTCTGCTTCCCTTCTTGGCACGGCCGCTGCAGCCCAGCTGCAGGCCAGTCCCAGGGCTGGCCCACATGATGCCTCTTTGATCTGCACATTCAAAGCTAGCGGGGGTGACCCGGTTCCTCCTCGGGCGGAGGAGGCCCTGCTGTGCACAGGGGGGTGCGGAGCAGGTAGGGAGCGCAGCGCCGGCCGCCGTGAACATGTGCCAGGCATATGCGGCCGTGCCTGCGTGCTTTGCCCACACACCTGCACCGCCGTGCATGGAGCATCCCATCGGAGCGGGGCTCCCCAGCACAGGGTCCTGCAGCAGTGCCTGGCTCTGCGGTGTGACCTCCAAGCCATCAGCGTGGGGTTTGCGTGCTTGGATCCCCCCACAGTGGCAAAGCAGCCATGGGGATGCTTTCCAAGGTGGAGTGGGGTCCAAAGTGCAGGCTTTTCTTCTCATAGGTGCATTGGTTTGAACTGGCACCGGGAGAATGAAGTGGTTTAAACTGGCAATTCCCAAATTGCAAACCCCATGTGGCTGGGGGGCTGCGAGGCTGTGGCAAAGCATCAGATCAGGCTGGAAAGGAGTCACAGAACCCTAGACTGGTTTGGGTTGGAAGGGACCTTAAAGCTCACCCAGTTCCAACCCCTGCCACAGGCAGGGACACCTTCCACTAGAGCAGCTTGCTCCAAGCCCCTGTGTCCAACCTGGACTTGAACACTGCCAGGGATGGGGCAGCCACAGCTTCTCTGGGCACCCTGTGCCAGCACCTCAGCACCCTCACAGGGAAGAACTTCTTCCTTATATCCAACCTAAATCTCCCCTCCATCAGTTTAAATCCACTCCCCTTGTCCTGTCCCCACAGGTCCTTGTAAAAAGCTCCTCTCCAGATTTCCTATAAGGCCCCCTTATGTATTGGAAGCTTGTTATAAGGTCTTCCTCCAGGCTGAACAAACAAGTGCTGGTGCCAGGGGCACTGCAGACACTTGAGGGCTGGCAGTGAGCTACTGCTCCCAAACACTTGTGACAAGGCTTGGACCACTACTTAATGTTCTCCTTCTCCCTCTGGTCCAGGTCTTTCTGGCTGCTTGGTACGTTGCTGTAGGGATTCCCTAGACCGAAGTGCTCCAGGAGAAACAGGGCAGGCAGGGCAATGTGTGATGCTGAAGTTGTCATCAGAAAACCACCTCATCCCAAGTGTTCCCTCAGTCAATTTGCTTTTAAAAAGCAAATCTAAACCTAACAGAAGACCTTTATCCCTTTATTGCCTGTCACTTTCCATCGAGGGAGGATGCTATAGAAGGGGAATGTGACAGTGGAGGTTGCAGCAGTAGATGCAGCGTGTCCTTTGGGATCAGGATGGGGTACTCTGTGGAATAGGCAGTGGCTGTGGGCTGCATCTCGGTGTTATCAATTAGAGTGGGAGTGGAGGGTAATGTCATGAATCTGGCTCCTGCAGACAATGCTTTGATAAGCCCTGACGTACCAAATCAGCCCTATAAAAATCCACAGAACACAAAATGTTTCATGTCTCCATAAACATTCAGCCATATGCTGGTACCTAAAGCCATATGCACACACAGCTGATGTGCTGTAGGGGGTGAGGAGGCTGCAAATGGCCTCAGACAAAGAAAGCAGGAGGCTCCAGCTCGCTGTCTTGCTGCCGCTACGCTGGCACCAAGCCCCATGAGTGCCACACTGGGTATGGATGGATGGGCCAGGCTGGTACCTCACCAAGGCCCCTCTGGATAGTTGGAGCTGCATCCCTGAGTTTGTTCTTCCTCCCAGCTAAACGAAAAGGTGATTTCCCCTCTCTTATCCACCCTAGTGCAGTGGTGGAGGGTGAGGATGGTCCTTGCACATCTAGTGATGGGCTGGGGGCATCCATGGAGCTGGATCTAGCCAGGATCTCACCCTGTGCTGAAGCCCCACTTGCTGCATCACTGCCCTGATGCAGACAATGCCTCGCTGCACTTAAGACTCTGGCAGCCTCACCACATCTATTCTCCCCATCCCTGTCCTCCATCCCTGCTGCCCTCATCCCTCTGCTCCATCTCCCTCCATCTCCAGGACCCCATCCCTCTGCGAAAGGCCAGTCTGTCTCTCCTCATCCTGGAGATGTCCACCAGCCCCTTTGCTTTCCAGGCTGCAAGAACAGAGCCAGAATTCATCCTTGAGAGCTGAAACTGGACACCATTTTATCAGTGGCCTGGAATGGGAAATTGGAGCCTGGGATGAGAGAATTGAATAACTCGACCTTGTTTTCATTTCATGTTTAATTTCCTGCAGGCTTAGCTCAGTCTTTCCGCTCCTTCCACCAGCCTCCCAGGGTTTTATGGGGGAAAAGGGATCAAGATATATTACTTCTTGCTTTGCTTTTCTTTTTTTGTTGCCCTTTTTTTTCCCCTCCAAGGCGGTGATTTTGCTACAGCAGAGTTTGACATTTCCCTCTCACTTTCAAGCATCACAGGGTCACCGCCGAAAACATTTCATTAGCGGTCCCAGCCATCATCACAAGGCTGGCTCCGAGGGGAGCTGGATGAGGGGTTACATTCCCTGGCTGCGAATCCTCCTTCCAACCCCTTCTCCTCTTCTGCCACAGGGCAGGCCAGCAGGCAGGGATAGAATCACACAATAGTTTGGGTTGGAAAGGACCTGAAGATCATCCAGTTCCAACCCCCTGCCATGGGCAAGGACACCTCACACTAAACCATGTCACCCAAGGCTCTGTCCAACTTGGCCTTGAACACTGACAGGGATGGAGCATTCACAACTTCCCTGGGCAACCCATTCCAGTGCCTCAGCACCCTCACAGTAAAGAACTTCTTCCTTATATCCAATCTAAACTTCCCCTGTTTAAGTTTGAACCCATTACCCCTTGTCCTATCACTACAGTCCCTAATGAAGAGTCCCTCCCCAGCATCCCTATAGCTCCCCTTAAGACCCTGGAAGGCTGCTCTGAGGTCTCCACGCAGCCTTCTCTTCTCCAGGCTGAACAGCCCCAACTTTCTCAGCCTAATAGTTAGAGCACAAGAGAGATGAGCAGCCAGGGCCAGGCTTGTGATGCGCATGTGTGTGTGCATGCAAGGAGCCATGTGTGTACCATGTCTCAAACCATCTGCAGCAGCGTGGATGGGCTGGAAGAAGCTTGTTGCTGGTACCAAGTAGGAGCTCTTTCTGCAGCCCCGGACATAGAAAAGGAGGAGGAAAAAATGGGATACATGGGATGGCTTACGCATGGCTCCCACTTCTAAAAACAGGGATGCGCAGTAGCTTAATATCACTTGGCAATAAGGGGCTGGGTTGTGGGAGGCAGGAAGGGAAATATTGCATTGCATCACAGTGGGAATTTGCTTTGATATTGTCAGACACTAACAGCAAAGGTTGGAAACTGAGGCAGAGAGAGCAATGGAGCCAGGCTGCAGAATGCCACCGGCGCTGGCATGAGCGCTTCTCCAGGCATAGGGATCTCCAGCAGCTATTTCACTAATGAAGCATGAGCTTGGGAAAGGGATGGAACAAACCAGAGCTGCCACTTCCCTCCCTTGGCTCCACATCTGCTCCTCCTGCAGTGCTGAGGCTGGTTGTGCTCCCCAGGGAGCTGAGCCTGGCCAAAGGGGATGGATGACCTCCAGCCAGAGCTGGCTCAGCCATGGGAGGGAGCATCACACCTCAGACCTGATGGTGCCTTGTCTCACTGCTCTGCTTTGCTGAACCTGGCCTCCTGGGACACTCACCATTCCTCTGAGGACAATTCCTTCCGCTGGGAGAGGGACAGTTGAGCTCCCCTCAAAGCCCATGGGGCTGCAGTGTGAGCCCAGACACCCCCCAGCAGTCAGAGTCCCTGCTAGCTGAGTACATAAGTGGCTATTTGGCTTGTAGGAGGTAAAAAGCAAGGGGCTGGTGGTTTATTTGTGACTTGCACCCTCTGCCTTGGCCCTGGTTGGGTTCTTGGTCCTTGCAGTGGGAATTTGCTTTGCCATCCGTCTCCTGCTGCCCCACGCTCCATCTCTGGCTGTGAGCTGCAGTGCTGCCCAAAGGGGTGGGAGGCCAAAGCCAGCCCTAAACAAGCTATAACACAACCCAGAGCTGAAAACAGGCACTGAGGTGATTCACTGAGTCCCCAACACCAAAAGCTTCCCTCTCCATCAGCAGCAGACCGTGTGCCACCCCAGGCTGTGACCCGTTTCTCCTGGGGGCACAGCAGCCCTTCAACACAAGGCAGTGGCTGGGTGTCAGCCCGCAGCACAAGGGAACAGGTCCTGCTTGGTGCAGATGGGGGAACGATTGAAATGCAGGTTCTCACCCCTCTCACCCTGGGGTAAGTGCTTATAAGAGGCCAGGCCACTCGGACAAGCTCTTCAGCTGCTCCATTACATGAGCCCTGTCATCACCATCCCAAGCGTGAGGTGGATGTCAGAGGCTGCAAGAGGCTGTTCTTGGGCTTCTGGGGGTGCTTATCTCAGAGCAGAGTGAAATCTCCAACCTCCAACCCCAGGCTGTGCCTGATTTCCTCTGCGGAGGCGCTTCTCCCCTTGGCCGCAGTGTTATCCAGTGGTAAAGTGGGGAATAAACCCCCTAGGATAACGGGTTATATGGAAGGAACGTGTGGATTGCATCCTGCCTCTCTTAGCCAGCCCTGCGCGCTGGCTGGGATGCGTTAGCTGGCTCTGAGGCAGGCAGGAGGAGCTTGCCACCCTCCAGCACCTCATTCTCATTCCTAAGCAAAAGGAATTTCATGCCCTGCGCGGCCGGTAATCCAATGCTGCGCCTGGCCTCCCGGGGGACCCCATCAGCACTTGTGATGTGTCCATGGGAAATCACAGCCTGCATCCAGGGGGAGAAGAAGAGAGCTGATGTTTGTAGCACTGCCCTTCCCTGCCCATCCCACAGTGCCCAGCACGCCAAGCGTGGGACTAATAGGAATTGTGATGCTTTCTATTGAAACACAGCTGAGTCCAGCCTGAAGAGAAGCTGCTGTGGGGAAGAAGAGGACACCAGCCTTGCAAACCAGGAATCAGACAGGAAAAATCCTGCAGCTACTTCCAAGTAAACTGTACAGACTAAAAGGGACTTAAGCAAGATGCTGGCTCGACTGCTTTGGCTGTTTGCAACTACTGGTAAAGGTAGGGGCAGAGGGGAAACCAGGCTGGGAGTCTTCCTGGTATAAGACACAACCACATGTGTGCACAGGCCAGCTGTTCTTGATGCTAATGAAGGTTCTGGGGCTGTGAGCTGATAAATGACTGCAGACAGAAGTCACAGGACTAAATAGACTGGATATGAGAGCCTAAGCTTCAGTGGGAGCTCTGATGGCCATCACGGAGTGAGCTGCGGATGCTCCAAGTGATGGTGCTCCTTCTTGCACATGCTTCTGAGCTCTGCCAGGCCTTCAGTTTAACCCTGACTCGGAGGAAAGAGCAGCACTCAGGGAACCATTGACTCTCAATGTGGAGTTTGGCTCCCCAGGTTAGTGTGGGGTTCTAGTTCATGGGAGCTGGGACCTGTGTGATGGAAGTGCTTGAGACCACAGTGTGGCTCTTTGACTCCTGTTCATCCCAAGCTGGTGGGAGCATCTTTATGCTTCAGATCACCAAGTGTTGTGCAGTCTCAGTGCCTGTGTAGCCAAGCAGGCAAGAGCTCCCTCTCCTGTATCACTTGCTGCTCTCTGATATGGAACATTCTGGTCACCTCTGCATCCCCATCTAGCCAGAAAGAGCCCATAACACAGGAAACCTTGGTCCCCCTCAGACTAACAAACCTGTGTCCTCTGCTGAACCTCCTGAAGAAAGTATAGACTCATAGAATCATAGAACAGTTAGGGTTGGAAAGGACCTTAAGATCTTCCGTATCTTGTAATAGCTTTGTTTAGGGTGACTGAGGTTTTACCGTTCCCATTAGCTCAATGACAAGAGGCATCTCTATGAACACGGTAGCCCCCAACCCAAATAAAGGTGCTGACACTAGTGTCAGACATGGATGTACCATCCCCATCCGCAGCTGGAGAGGCTGTGTCAGGGCTCTGGATAGGGCTTGTCTGCCTGCAGGCTGTGATGAGGTTGCAGGGACAAGCAAGGCTCATGGTTCCATTCTCCCTCCCTTTGCCCAGCATCCCCCCATTCCCCATTACCTGTACACGAGCCTCGGTGAGGTCTGTCCTCATGGCCAGCTGCTCCCTGGCATAGACATCTGGATAATGGGTCTTCTGGAAGACCTTCTCCAGCTCCTCCAGCTGGTAGCTGGTGAAGGTGGTGCGGTTCCTCCGCTTCTTGCCCTTGTTGCTCTCCGAGTCAGCCTTGTCCATGGGGCTGGGCAGGTCCGTGCTGGCCCTGTCCTGGGGCACTTTCACCCCTGCCTCCTTCACGCTGAGGTAGCTGCTGTCCATTCCCGAAGGATCGGAGCTCGGCTGCAGGTCGGCCTCTCCCAAATTGCTCTCCTTACCTATTCGGGTTGGGATGGGGAAGGGTGGGTTTGAGCAGGGTGGGGAAGGGGAAAAGAGAGAAGGCAACAGATGTAAATCAACCCCTTATTTAGTTCAACACATTAAAGCTGCAGCTGTGGCACTTGGGCACCGAATGCAGGTAGAGAGGGTGACACCACCATGGGCAGAGGAGGGAGGTGAGGCAAAAAGCTACCCTAGGTGCAGGAAATCTGCTGGCTTTGGCATCTGAGGGTGATGGAGCTCACCAGGATGTGCTGCAGTTAAGGGAGGAGGTGGTTGTTATGGCAAAGGGGCTGGTCCCAGCCCATGGATGCCAGCACGCCATGGGGAGGTTGTGGTGAGCTCTGCTACCTGTTCTCATTGCCCCTCCAGGAGCTGGGTGGAAGGATGAGCCCAGCACACTCATGTGCGTACACCCTATGCACGCACATCCTGCTTCACTCTCCTATCACCCGCAGTGGGAGTGAACCACATGGAATACTCCATTCCTTGGTCCTGGCCATGGGAGAGGTCTCTGAGGACAGAGGGACCCAAACTCAGGCCTCAGAGGATGGCCCCAACCCGTCTGTGCTCCCCTACTGAATAACACAGGGTAGAAACCCAGGGACACAGAGCAGCCATGCTTGGTGCTTGGTGGGATTTGCTTTCTGCTCATGCATCCCCATGCAGTGGGGGTTTGTCAGCAGAGGCATTTCTGCACCCCTCAGTCACCCCACAGCCTCATGTGAGGACTTGAGCTTCTTCCAGCAAAGAGGCTGTGAAAGGCACTTAGTGCCATAGAAAAGGCTGGTGTGAGACACCTACAGAAACACACAGAGAGATGAGAGGAATCTGGCAGCAGCCTGGGAGGCTGTTCCTGCCCAGCTTTCCTGAGTAATTAATACCCAATAGGCCATGATATACAAGACCAACAGGGCGAAGCAGGAGGAGGACATTTCAACCACTGCAGTGAGCTGGTTCCACTCTAAAGCTTAGTAGATACAAGTAAAACCACCTTTGAGCTTCTGTAATGGAGCATATGTATCCGCAGGCAAAGGTGCTGTGATGGGGCATCCTCTCCTACCCACCTCCTGCACACAGTGCCAGTGCTGTGCCCTTCATTAACAGGAGTGCTGCCCCACCAGCAGGATGCTGGATGGGACCCATGGCAATGGCCTTGTCTGCTGGGACTGGTCCACTCAGCCTGTGCTGCACAGCCCATGCCATACCTGCCCACATGCCTGGACAAAAGCCTTGACTGCAAGGTTTGACCTCGAGCCACGACACTGAGCTCCTGCAGATCCAGGAAGGAAAGGGTGCAGTGGTACTCCCTGCTCATGCTCTCCTTACCAAGCCAAGAGCATGCCAAGGGGGAACCTTTTCAGTCAGTTTCACATTAGCCTATTTTTAAATGTTCTCAGCCCAGGATCAGTCTTTCTGGGAAGTGGCTCCACCATCTAATGATGTTCCCACTGGGAGCTTCCTCCCAGCGGTGTCATTAATGCCGGTTCAGGCATCTTAGCCTGTGTCTTTGGAAATACCCGTTCTTTCCATCAGTCATCCCTTGTTACAACATCCTTCCATCTAATTCACTGCATATTCATGGCTTAGCCCTTCTGAGATCAGCTCTGTCATGGCTTCACAGCCAAATAAGCGGGCCTGTGAAAAGGTGTGTGCATCCTTCTCCTTTTCTCACTCCTGCAGTAGAAAGAGTGATTGGGATACAACCAGGAGGATGAGATGTAGCTGTCACCCTCAGGCATGAGGGCAAGGAGGGCCCAGGTTTAGGCTTGTGAGGATGAGCTATGAAAGGGACTTGTGGAAAGAATGCCCAGTTATTACAAAGGAGCCAAAGGCAGATGTGGGATGAAGGCACCAGAGGTGCAGGAGCTGTCTGCCACTGCCACCCCACTGTGCTTTCAGATTTATTGCTTTCTCTAATACTCTTCCCTCAGGCTTTTGAAGAGCTCCCCATAAAGCTCAGCAAAACCCGATGTATATTTCCACTCTCTCTGCTTTGATCCTTGGGAACATTAGGCCAAGCTTTATGTTCCCTGGTACTGGGACCAGTATCCAGGCCATTGACACACTCTGCCTCCTCTTGGCACCTTCACTTCTCAACTGGCTGACTTCTTCCATCCCTCTTGGGGGATGCAGGTGGACAGGCCCATCCAAAACAGGCTGGGACTATGCCCTGCACCACAACCCGGGTAAATCATATGCTATGGCCATGATATTTATACTTTTCAAACCTAATGACAATGAAACAGCTCCAGAAAAGCCTGCAGCAATGGACTGCTGCCTGTGAGCATCAGTAGGGATGGAGTAATAAAGAAATGAAAGTATTCCAGGATTTTTTTTCCTCCTTTCTTCCTTTTTCCTTTTATTATTTATGGTGTCAAGAAGCTCAGCACATTCTCCCCCTGCCTTTGTGCTGCTTTTCCCTACCTCCCAGCTCCCCTGCGATCCAACAAGCAGCAAACACAAGACCTGAGGCCCTTCCTTGGGAACCCTACTGCTGTTTCCTATCTACTCAAGCAGCCTAAGTAGCTGGAGAAGGGTCTGCAAAACACACACACAGAGAAAAGCTCTGGTTCTGATTTGATTTCATTGACTGTGTAGCTCAGACTGCAGCTGGGAGCTGGGCTTTCAGCAGTGATGGTTATCGCTGTCACAAGCCATCAGCCCCAAGGAGCAAGCGACCACCCATCCCTGCCACCAGCTCAGAGCCCTCCTTGCCGCTCAGCCACGGAGCAGAAATGGGCTTCTTTACCTCCAGCCCCTATGGGTACCAATAGGGATGAGCTGTCACTGGAAGGCAGGAGGCAGGGAGCATGGAGGGCAGTGTATGGAGGGGATGGCGTGCATCCACCCTGGGCTGAGCATCCCAAGATGTAACTCATTCTGTAGTAAAAGGCTCCCTGACCTCAAAACCAGTCATGCTAACTGCAGAAGTGAAACAAATTGCATACATCTGCATATGGATATACCCAGACTTCCTGTAACTGGAGATGGCCTCAAAGTTTCAGTGCAAAGTTGGGGGTGTCTGTTTCTAATCAAACCTAAAGAGACCTTGAGTTACATATTGTGAAGATCTCCATGACAAGGAGGTAATGTGAGCATCACTGCACACTTACAAGCCCAACAGGACCACTTGGTGCCTTCTTCGCTGCTTACAACTCTGTCCTTGCCCTTATAGCAGTATGAAATATAATCAGAGCAAAGTCAGCTTCGTGCATCCACATGGGAATGGCCAGTAGGACATGTCAAATACACAGCTTTGGGTCTCCTTTACACAGCACATGTGTGGCAAACCACAAAGATAGACTCCTTCGCATAGATCCCGTGATCCTACGAGGTTGCAAGACATCTACGTAGCCAGCAAAACCCAGAGACACCACCAGCACAGAGCTGTTTCCTTCAGGCTCCAAAGAAGCCTGCAGGATCTCGGCATTGCCAATGTTCTGCTCTGGTAGCATCTCGTCCAAGCTATTAAGGTCTCAGTGAGGAACCCCACGCTACCCCAGCCTTGAGGAGCACCGGGCTGCCTCTCTGCTCCTACGCTAAATAACACAGGGAGCTTCTGCCTTCCTGCCCAGGGGTTTTCTCCCTGCCCATCCCCAGATCCCTATGGCTTCCTGCACTGGCCATTTCATGCTGCCTCTCCCTGCCATGCTCTGACTCTTACTTTTCACAGCAACAATGCTTTAGAAAGGAAAACCCCAACAAATCTATAGTGCAGATGTTTAAAAAGACTTTTAAAACCCAGCTCTGGCTCTTCATGTCATTCTTTCAACTCGTTCTTAAATACCAGTGCTAAAATGTTGCCTAGATAGGTTTTGGGCAGTGTATTCTACAAGGAAGATTTACACCACAGCCCAGCCAGCACACCTCCAGCACTTGGCTGGCAGTAGTAACCTTATCCAGTCCCTGTGATCGTGCCTTAACACATGCTGAAGCCATTATACTTGTTCCCAAGTTGTCTGTTGCAGCCTTCTGCCTCCTGTCTGTCATTGCAGTTTAGAAGTCAGCACAAGGCTGTCGTTTAAGAAAACAACCACGTTTTGGGATATACAGGGTAAAATGGAGCAGCTGGATTTGAGATATAGAATGGGCCAAGTCTTTAAGCTTATTTCTGTTCAAGGAGTGTTCTTGCAGTCTGCAGATATAAAGAAGGATTTAAAGAGGGAGAAAACACCCCCTTTTTTTTAGCTGAATGTGACATCACTGATTTTATTAGCAATGATCAGATACCTAACCACAGTTTCCCTATTGATCCCAATTGGTAAAACTGGGCAGCATTCACCTCTTAAATGCAAGTGGTAGAAGTCCACATAAGACAAAAGCCATTGGCATAGTTCTGGAAGCTGCATTTGTTTTCTACTGTGCAGAAACTGATTGGAGCATCTCTATTTCCAATCTGGATAAGGATGAGTACATCACCTTGCGTCCAGCATACTAGCAGTTCCCTTGAGTTTGTATAAATCAGAGCTGGTTCCTATATGAAAGCACATCTGTCCATTTAACCCACCCAGGAAGCTCATTTGGTTGATCCCACAGAACCTGAAGGAAGGCTGGAACATGGTTGGGGCAGCGCCTTTCCATGACACATCATGGACCAACTTCCCTTTGTGCAGAGGAGAGACCACTGCATGAATGTGCTCACCTCCATGGACACCATTAATCTCTGCTGAGCCTGCCCAAAGCTGCTGGTGCTGCTAATATAGCTATGAAAACAGCCATAAAAATAGCCATGGAATACCTGGCCACCCTGGAGAGTTAGAGACAGACACAGCAAATTCCTACAGAAAAGCCTGGTTTTAGAAGGATGAAACTGGGGAGAAGATAACTTCTTTCTATTGTGCTCCTCCTGACCATACCTAAGGCTCCTCTCTTCAAGAAACTTATTTTTCTGAGCAGATCATCCAGCAGGAGCAATGCTAAGGCCTGGAGCAGAAAGGTCTCAGAACCTCCTTCTATTCCTGAAAGGCAGCCTGGGGACAGTGCCAAAGGTGCCACACAGCACTGGTAGGTCCATAGGCTTTCGATGGCCCCACAACCAGCATACAACCCAAGTCACTGGCTCCATTTCCACTTCGTGCCTTGGAGATGCTTCTCTGGGGGTCAAAACCATCTCAGCCCTGGATGCACTTAAACCCTTTTGTGCCTGGCTGGTTACATCCTGCTGGAGTAAATCACTGCATGGGTCTGGGGACAGACAGCTTGATAAACATTAACTCTAGCGCTGCTGAGAGGTTTACATCACAGCAAGCCTGGGGAACGCTGTGTGCGCCCACGTGTGTGTTATTTGTTTGTGGAAGTTGCTGTTCCTCTTGCTTTTTCCCCCTGAACTAGCTTTCTTTTTCCAATACAAACATCTGCTTTCAAGGGCACATATTGCTTTATTGTCTGATTAGCTGAATTCACACACCCTGTGGCTACTTGGGGAGAGCTCAGCATCGTCTGTACAAATGCAACATGTGCTGCTTGCTCCTCTTTCATGTTATTTAAAGGGCACTAACAAAACTGGCTTTTACATAAACAAATCAGTTCTGAAAACGCCACATAGAAGCTGTGGCTAGAGTAAAAAGGCACAGTTTATGCCCCAAGTCCTTCTTCATGTGGCATATTCATTTGAACAGCAGGAAAGAGCTGACTAGCAAAATTTGAAGGCACAAAAAATGCTTCTAGCAACTTGCTGTAATTGCAGCTGACTTTCTGGCTCCCGGAACATGATCTAGGGAGAGAGAAAAAGCAAGAAAATGCACTGCCATTGTCCCATGGGGAGAAAATGAAACTGTGTGGTTCCTCACTACTGAATGTGAAAGGAGATTCAAGGCCAGGTTGGACAGGGCTTGGAGCAACCTGGTCTAGTGGAAGGTGTCCCTGTCTGTTAAAGGGGATTGAAACTGGATGAGCTTTAAGGTCCCTTCCAACCAAATCATTCTGTGATTCTATGATTCTTGTTTACTCCAACATCTTGGTTCTCTCTGAGGAAGCGTTTCTTAGTGACTTCGTTCTTCTCTTTGACACCTGAAGGTCTTCAAGCCAAGGGTGGTCATCTTTGGGTTTTCAGCACACTAGACATCGTGCAAAGCCCTGCTTGAAATCATAGCAGTAAAGATGTAGGCATGTCACAAGCAGCTAGGAAATAATTCTGGGTTTCTGCTATGTCCTACTTGTATCTCTCCCTAAAAGAGTGCATGTGGACCAAAAGCCACCTAGTACCTCTGACCTGGTATGTCCCCAGTGCTTGCCTGCCAAGAAAGATGAACAAGGCAGGGAAGGAGCAGAAGGAATATTGAAAGGGTTTTCAGTTTCCTTTTGGCTCTGAATCTGGTACCTTTGGGATAAGCAGTCTTCTCCTCCCAAAACAGCCCTGCATTGCTTTGCCATGGCTATTGTTGCCTGGTGGTATTGGCTTTTCTCAAGTTCCTCGAAACCAAACATTAGGATCTAACTGCTCTGAAGACTGGGTTCAATGCTGAATAGGACAAAATATGGGAGCTCATAAAGAAAACAAATCCAAAAAAATCACAAAACCTCCCAGAATCACTAATATAGGACAAATATTGAATGGGGTTGTCTCAGTTGTAGGCTCACACCTACACACTGCCCAGTAGCTGTCTAGAGACCCTTGGATAAATGAAAGACAGAACAGGCAGGCCCCATGCTGTTTGCTGAAGACTTTCATTCTGCACTATAAGGTTTAGAATCACAGAACAGTTAGGGTTGGAAAGGACCTTAAGATCATCCAGTTCCAACCCCCCTGCCATGGGCAGGGACGCCTCACACTAAACCATGTCACACAAGGCTTCGTCCAATCTGGTCTTCAACACTGCCAGGGATGGAGCATTCACAACCTCCCTGGGCAACCCATTCCAGTGCCTCATCACCCTCACAGTAAAGAACTTCTTCCTTATATCCAACCTGAACTTCCCCTGTTTAAGTTTTAACCCGTTACCCCTTGTCCTATCACTGCAGTCCCTAATGAAGAGTCCATCCCCAGCATCCCTATAGGCCCCCTTCAGATACTGGAAGGCTGCTCTGGGGTCTCCACGCAGCCTTCTCTTCTCCAGGCTGAACAGCCCCAACTTTCTCAGCCTGTCTTCATACAGGAGGTGCTCCAGTCCCCTGAGCATCCTCGTGGCCTCCTCTTGACTTGTTCCAACAGTTCCATGTCCTTTTTATGTTGAGGACACCAGAACTGCACACAATTCTCCACACACAATTTGCACACCTCCATGCACTGACCCAACATGAGGCTTCTGTCCCACTCCTGTCTGAGCTGAGAGTTGCTACCTGGCTGTCATCTTCTGGGGGAGCACCTTCCCCATCCGCCTGGCTGCCTTACTTTAGGATCATCAGTTCCCAGTCTCAAGGGTTGTGTTTCCTTGAAAAAGCTCTAGATAGAGCAAGGTTGCTCCTCCCCGGTTTGAAAGTAATCTCCATCTCATCAATATGATGATAGTGCTTAAGGTAGCCAAGATTCAGCCCCCATCTCTCCCCCAGGGCACTGCGAAGTCAGCCCTGTACCTGCAGCAGGGAATGCTGTAAGCACTGGGGAGTCCTGGGGCTGATGGCAGGCAGTGCCATTCAGTGCATATGTAAACACTGAGGGTTGTTCAGAAGTCCTCAGGGACTGTAGTGATAGAACAAGGGGTGATGGGTTTAGACTTAAACAGGGAAAGTTCAGGTTAGATATAAGGAAGAAGTTCTTCCCTGTGAGGGTGCTGAGGCGCTGGCACAGGGTGCCCAGAGAAGCTGTGGCTGCCCCATCCCTGGCAGTGTTCAAGGCCAGGTTGGACACAGGGGCTTGGAGCAAGCTGTTCTAGTGGAAGGTGTCCCTGCCGGTGGCAGGGGTTGGAACTGGATGAGCTTTAAGGTCCCTTCCAACAGAAACCATTCTATGATTCTCTATGATTCTATGTGAGTGACAAATGAGGGTGATGCAGGGCTTAGGGCTAAGCTCTCTGAAAGGAAGAGCATAAACCTCCCCATGAGCTATAGATTTATGCATTCATCTTAACCTCACCCATGCCCCTTGTCCACCGCGAGGATTTGAACAGACCCCTTGAGTACTGTGAGACAAAAGGGGGATCTGCAAGTTGTCATCTCCTCCACAGCTTTCCCTGGAACCAGTCAGCACTCCCTCTTCCCCTCAACACACCATGGATGTTTTCCCTATAATTTGCATATAAGGCACTGGATGAGTAAGAGCATCCTCTCCACTAGGGACAGAGGGAAGCACGAGGCACCGATGCAACCTTCCATGGTCTAAATATCAGCTTCCCCATTCACCGCACATGATGTGATTGCAAATCACAGCAGGTGTAACTCAACCATGTAGTTAGATGAGAACAGGGAGATGCTCCTTCAAGCTGTTGGGGAAGGCTGGAGAGGCAAAACTGCCTGTAGGGAGCTGAGTTGTGCTCTGATGTCTGACTATAGCACAGTAATTCCCTGCTGCCAGCTTGGAGAGTGATTCACCCCATCCTATGTGCCTGTGCCTGCCCGGACAGTGCTCACGCCTCAGTCTGCTGGTCAGTCTGTCTCTCTCTGCATTCTCCTGTCTGCTTTGCAGAAGCAACCCCTTGGCAGCAGAGGCAGCGATGCATTGCTGAAGTTCAGCTGCCTCCCAGAGGTGACTTCCGAGTTGCCTGGTTCGTGCTGCTGGCAGCAGGGCTGGGGCTGCAACATGAAATAACCAGCACAGAGGGGACAGGAGGGTTTAGAGCCCCTCTGTCAGCAGCTGAGCAAGAACTCAGCTGCTTCTGCATTGTGGAGTCCTGGTTCAAATTAGTGCCAGACCAACTTCAAAAGAGCTGCAGGCACTGCATGGAGAGGCGTCTGAGCGGGCTCTGCTTAGCTACAGCACCCAGCCCGCGGCCCTAATCCAGCAAATGTGTGTCCCTGGACTACCCTTATGCTTAAAGAGAGGCATTATGCACTTCAGACAGGCAGGCAGACAAGCCTCAACAACTCCTAGCAGCACAGCTCCTTGTGCTTCCCAATTTGGGTCCCCAGATGCCCCTGTGGAGAAGAGCTCTGAGTCTTTATGAGATGCTACAGCAGTCACGTTGCCACCTAAGTACAATGAATCTCAGGGGGATTTGGGTGCTACTATTTTCACTTGGAAACTAGAAAGCAGGAGTGATGGGAAAACTGGAGTAACACCCAAAACTGGCTGAACGTCACTGAACCAGAGAACGGGTTGAGTTTAAGCATTAGGCCGAAGTTTGAGCCAGGTTCTTTAATGAAATAGTCCTGCCCTTCTCTAGTTTTATACAGCTGATTAAAAAAGAAGGGCCCAGACAAGGGAAGAAAACCACTCGCCCTTCCCCAAACTTGCCTGTTCTTGGAAGCACAGCTAAAGCTTATTCCCATTCTGACTGCACATTGCAAAGCACAAGGCCAGCCAGGTCTGGGAATTGCTCGTGTTCTTACGAGCACTGGGCTTTTGAAGCACTGCAGAAAGAAATGAGGTTCCTGGCTATCAAACCCACCCATTCACAGGCACTGGGGTTGGGTGACATCCTGCCATCAGCTTTTACTGGCAGGGGGAAGGAGGGCAGCACATTCACAAACTGGAGCAAGAAGCGGCACAACCAGACTGGGAACCTGCCAACCAAGGAGGAAGACAAAACAACTAACACAGACCTGGCAATGGCAGGTTGTTTCCCCCACATCCACATTCCTTCTTCTACATCCCATTGCTCAGGTCACCCACTGCGAAAAGATCTCCCTGATGTGGGGTCACCAGATGGGAATGGTGCTGCATCCCTGTGGGGTTTTCCTGCTGAGGAGATGCTGGTACCAAGGGAGAGGGGGGGCTATGGACTCCCAACAGGGTCCAAGGGCAGTGACCACCCCTGCTAGACAGGAGCTGATGTCTTTGGTCCCCATAAGCACCCCATGCAGTACAAGGGGATGCACAAGAGCTGTTTTGAGGTGTTGGAGGGATATAGATGCACTGCATCGCCTGGCCATGAACTGCAGCATGTCTATACTATAGACATGGGGAGAAAGAGCAAAGAAAGGGAAACCTGTCCCAGACTGACTACCCTGGGAACTCCAGCTGCCCCTTACACAGTCTAAACAAATAGTGATTTAAATTACTCAGAACGCCCCAGTCTTCTTATATGTATCCCCAAAGAGCATCATAAAACGTCTACAGAAAGAGCTCCGTTAACCTTTGCTGCCCTGCTTAGAGGCACATATTTCACCTCCAGTTAAACCTAGGTTTAATAAACTCTTGGCCTCTATAGGATCCCTCCAGCCCAGTCTGGATCTATCCACTGGTATTCCACCGAGGTAGGGAGCCACTAGTGATGCCTCAGCCTCTGATAGGAGCCCACCATCAGTCATAGGTGCTACTCTCTCATTGCCATGTTGGGGCTATGAGGAGGAGGGAAAGGATGTTTGAAGCTCTCTCCCTTCTCTCCTCAGCCCTGAAATCTAACCCCTAGCTTAGTACGCTCCTAGCTCTGGAGATTTAGCTCCACATCCTTTGTATCACAGCAGAGAGAAGGTGCACATTCCCTTTGGGAGCCAGGGTAATCTAAGCCTTTTGAATGACACCAATAGCTGCTGTGCTCAGGGCAAATACTAGGAAACACTTCATGGTTTAAATACAATACTGTCTTAATTGATATATATGTATGTATATGTACAGTTCTGTAATCTCTTAATGAAGTTTTGCCATCTTATCAAGAAGTAAAAACAATACTAAATCACTTGGCCAATTGCTCTCATGAGACCTTTGTGCAAGAGCCCAACCACATGGTTCACAAAGGAAAGGGATGAAAATGATTTACAGAAGCAGTGAGGCAAAGGTTTATTGATAATGAGGCACTAAGAGGAAATGGGATGAATGTGCCTAAGGTTCCTCTGGTAAATGAATAATGAATGGTATTCATAGCCAGCAACTTCCATTTTTCATCTTGAGTTCAGAATAGCAAGACGCAGGGCAAGTGACAGTTATTAAGGGGAAAAAAAGCATTAGGTAGTACTGAGCAAGGAAAACACCTACAGAAGTGTGCTCTTACTTAGGAAAGGGGGGTTGTGAATTGCTCAAAAGGTAAATTGTGCTTGTCGAGTAACTCAGAGCACTCTGAGGTCAGGGAAGGAAAAGGGATTCCATTTCATTTGAGGGCTACTTCAACTCGCAACACATTTAATTGTCACTGGGGCAAAGAAAAGGGGAAAGTGTCCCCAAACCAACCTAACAGAAGTAGGTTCACATGAGCCAAGAGGATTTGACCTTTACTTTCTTCTCCATGTCTGGGGTTCACTTCTCCCCCCAGACTGCCCATACCTGGTGAGCTGCACTCTCACAGCATCCTACCCTCCAGCCGCTGGACCACTGAAGTTACCAGCATCTAGCCACTGCCTGCACTTGGTGGTGACTGAACCAGGCCAAGATGTGGATCTCAGCATCACCTGAGGCAACAAATTCCTTTATAAATCTGCTGTAGGAGCAGATGTTCTGTGGGGGGATGTTTGCCCTTTGTGCTGTTGTGGCTACAGATGGCGCTCAGAGCAGTGTGACCCCATCAGCACTGAAGAACTGACTGCCTGCTGGGGGTGGCCCCTGGCTGCTCAGCACCATGATTGAATAACAATGGACCAAACGTATCTGCTGGACACAGGAGGATGAGCAGCAAGAGCACTGTGTGAAGGGCTTTTTCTTTTACCTCTTTCCATAGAATCCCAGACTGGTTTGGGGTGGAAGGGACCTTAAGGCTCATCCAGTTCCAACCCCCTTGCCACGGGCAGGGACACCTTCCACTAGAGCAGCTTGCTCCAAGCCCCTGTGTCCAACCTGGCCTTGAACACTGCCAGGGATGGGGCAGCCACAGCTTCTCTGGGCACCCTGTGCCAGCGTCTCAGCACCCTCGCAGGGATGAACTTTTTCCATATATCCAATCTAAATCTCCCCTCTGTCAAGTTAAAGCCATTTACCCTTGTCCTGTCCCTACACGCCCTTATAAGTCCCTCTCCACGTTTCTTGTAGACCAAATTAAAGCATTTAAAGGCCACAATAAGGTCTCCCTGGAGCCTTCTCTGCTCCAAGCTGAACAACCCCAACTCAGCCTGTTTTATAACATAACTTCTTTCTCCCAGGGTCTTTAGATCATATATACTGGACCTCTATCCCCAGAGAGCAGTTCTCGTTGCCCAGAGTGTGAAAGCAATCCTTACTTACATCCTCTGGGCTTCACACACCATTCATTGGGCATAACAGAAGGTTACACAGAGATGCCTGAACCACGATGATTTTGGTGAGATAAGGCACTGCTATTGCTCATGTTGTATGGATGGTAAACCCAGTCAGAGAGCCACCAAGCTCACACCAGCCACTGAGATATCTAAGCCTAAGCTTTAAAGAGTACTTTGCATTGTCCGATATCTTTGTAGTGTGCAGGTGAAGGTCCTGTTGGCCTCAGTTATGTCTCTCAGATGCCCTGAATCATGCAATCCCTTTGTATCTCAGTCATTCAGTCCTAAGCCCCCATTCAATCTGACGCACTCCCCAGTCTTCAGATCAAGTTTCTGCCACATCACCATTTCTTATCCCAGCCCTCTGCTGCTTCCCAGATACAGCTTTTCCTGTGTCTTCAGTTACATCAAGCCGTTTGCTTTGCTTGGGTCCAAGCAAGGCTGGGCCATCAATTGGGGTAAGTGGCTGGTGCAAGAAGAGTGAGTTCAGACCTGGCTGGAACCATGCCCAGGACATGGGAAATCTGCAGTGTGAAAATCAAAGCTGTTGCTACAGAGTGAGAACCACATCTCCTTAAGGCTTGTTCTTGGATAATTGTTCAGAGGAAAGGCACGGAGCACATTTCCCACCCAAGCCCAGCTCCACAGCACAGTGCATCAGAAGTTATGAAATAAAACACTGTCAGGTTTTCATCCCCCCTCACACGGAGAGCACAAAAATGTGCTTCAGTTTGAGCTGCGCTCTTGGAAACAGCTCCATTGATTCTGATGAACTTTAAAAGCTAATAGTATTATAAAAACCAGCCAGAGGCAAACAACTGCTGTGGGAGCTTTTAGGCCAAATTGTTCCATTTTGATGAAGTTAGAAGCAACTGAGGCAGGATTTTGGGAGGGAGCGTCAGACAGTAGACACAAACAACAGGGACTCTGGTAATGCACTTCCTAACAGAGAACAAAAAATCATGGCTCTTGGAAAGAGTGAGGCTCCTGGAGCACCACTAATTCTCAGCAGAACTGGGTGATTATGTGAAAAATGATGACCATGAAAATCAGCCTAAATTAAAAACTGCATCCGCATCAGCTGAGCTCATGCCCACTTTTGTGTTTGTTTCCAGTTAACATTCCAGGATGGGATCGTATTGACATGAGTGACTGCAAATGTCAAGCAAACATTAGTAAATATTTACAGAAATCATCTTTAGGAACTCGTGAAAATGAAGTATTTGCCCCAGAAAAACCTATTTCTGCCAACGATGCTCATCCAACCAGGAAACAGAAGCCTCTTATCTCATGTGTTCACCATGTACCTACCTCCCACTCACCGCCACAGATCGCCATTCAGCTGCTATTCCTTGCACTGCTTGATATACACAATGTACTGATCAAAGAGCACTCACAAACATCATCTCAACAACAAACCTGGGTCCCAAACACACCTTGGAAAATCATACTTTGATCACAGGTTGTAAATAGACTGCAAAGATTGTCTCTCAAAATATCCCCTTAGGGAAGCGCTTGTTTTGGGAGGTTTCTGATCTACATGTGGGCATCTGTGCGTTGAGCCCCCAGTTCAAGAGGGCTCTGTCTAAAGAAGATGCCATCCCTACACCAGTGCCACAGCCAGAGCTTCAGGGTTTAAGTCACCTTTTCTATCATGGTGGGAAGCAGTAGGAGGCCTCAACAGCACATGGGAAGTGACTGCATGTGGGATGGCCTGGAGAGGAGAATAAAATACACAGTCATAAAACATGGGCTGGAATCGCTCCCATACAAAGACAGGCTGAGAAAGTTGGGGCTGTTCTGCCTGGAGAAGAGAAGGCTGCGTGGAGACCTCATAGCAGCCTTCCAGTATCTGAAGGGGGGCCTGTAGGGATGCTGGGGAGGGACTCTTTGTTAGGGACTGTAGTGATAGGACAAGGGGTGATGGGTTCAAACTTAAACAGGGGAAGTTCAGGTTGGAGATAAGGCAGAAGCTCTTCCCTGTGACGGTGCTGAGGCGCTGGCACAGGGTACCCAGAGAAGCTGTGGCTGCCCCATCCCTGGCAGTGTTCAAGGCCAGGCTGGAGACAGGGCTCGGAGCAAGCTGCTCTAGTGGAAGGTGTCCCTGCCCATGGCAGGGGATTGGAACTGGATGAGTTTAAGATCCTTTCCAACCCAAGCCATGCTAAGAATGTATGAAACAATACAAGTCAAAGCACTGGTCTGAGCAGTACATACTATTTCAGTTTCCTAGTAAGCAAGATCCCTTTTCAACCTTTTCATCTTCCTCTACTCTTTAGAAATAAGCTTGTCTGGAAAGAATGAAATCTGGGAAGAACAGACAAAACTTCAGTTTCCAATGTCTGAAAGCTCTTAGCACCAGTGGGGCCACTAGGCCTCTGCTTCCCACAGCATTCCCAGCTCTTGGTGTCAGAGCATCTGCAAGGAAATCTTGCAGATGGGCTGCAACGGGTTGCTTTCTCCTTCCTCCTTATCTCAGACTAGGCTTCCTGCACACTGTCTTCTCAGATTTACTATCTCACCATACATTTGGGTCATGTTTGCAGACTTCACGAGAGGCAAACATGCCTGTGTGGGAATGTGTGAGTTCTGCTGCAATCCATTCTGTTCAGAAGGCTCTCAGGAGAAGATATACGGTCGCACATAAATAATGGGGCTCCAAACTGTAAAACTCCTTCAGTGAACACAGTTATGAGGCTGTAGCTTCCAACAAGCTGGGGTTTAGAGCCAAGGTTTCAGTGCTACAGCAAGCTGTGGAAGCTCTCCATCCCAAAGAAGGGGTCAGATAGATCTTGTGCTGTGCCTGCTGGTACCAAGAGGCTTGCCTGGAGTTAGGGACTCTATTTGTAGGTCGGTTTCTCTGTTTTCCAAAGCAAAGATGCTTTGGAAAGCAGAATTGGCTTAAATCACACCATTCTTTGTTACTGACACCTCCTGCAGCTGATGAACTTGAGGGTGGCAAACAGGGATAGCACAACTGCTATACTGTCCAATTTGCTTCAAACTGTAATACATATTGGACTGAATCATAGAATCGTAGAATCAACTAGGTTGGAAAAGACATCAAGTCCAAATAACTTTCTCCTATAAGTAACTCCTCTGTAAAATAACTCCCAGCTGAGAGGGATGGGTGATGTGTGTGGGTAACTTTGTCAACAACATGATCTGACATAAACAGAAAACTCTGGTGCCCCATCTCCTGTCAACAGACATTGATGTTGAGATGCTACAGTAAGAAGCTGTATGGAGTATTACATGTATGGACAGTGCGGAATGCAGTGATTATAGAATCAATCAGGTTGGAAAAGACCTTTAAGGTCATCAAGTCCAACCACTCCCCAGCACTGCCAAGGCCACCACTAACCCATGGCACCGAAGGACCTCATCTACATGGTGTGTGAACACTTCCATGGACAGTGACTCCAGCCCTGCCCTGGGCAGCCTGTTCCAATGCCTGAGCACCCTTTGGGGAAGGAATCGTTCCTAATATCTTTCTATTTAGTGAGTCTATCCCCCAGGAGAAAGCTCTGTGAGGAGAGCAGGGAGCTGTGGAGCAGAGCTACCTGCCTGGGGAAGAGGTGGCGTGGCAATGACCCTTTGTGCAGGACACAACAGGGCAAAGAGCAGGCAGGGGCAGCTTTTCCCATTGCTCTGGATGCACCTACCCTGTTCTGGGATGTGCTTCAAGCAATCTAAGGTGCTTTCATCTGCTGGTTTCATCAGCTTGCCCATGCTCACACTGTTGTGTCAGTACTTCTGGCACAGGGCTGAGCAAAAGGGAACTGTTTTACTCACCACCACCAGGCAAAACCACCCCTTGCTCAGCCTCCTGCCCGCCCCATGGACCTGCTTCCTCTCAGATATAGGTGGAAGATGATTGTCAGGGCAACCAATTTAGCTATTTACATACTCAAACTGGGTTTCCCATCAGGCCATTTTCATAGAGCCAGCTTGGACTGATTCTGCTCCCACTGGGATGCTACTGCAGACTTTCAGCTGCTGCTCCCCTTCCTTTTGCCCCCCTGAGGTGGAGTTCTCAGCAGTGTTTTGGGTTTAATTACATCTATGGGTTAAACCAGGCCATTCTCTATTTTTCCCAGGAGGGAACTGTCAGATTCAACAACCACAGCCATATTCTTGGCCTTTGGAAGCCACTCAGTTCCCCTCGTAAGTCCTCCTGGGCCAAGACGCAATGGCCCTTTATGTGTCACTGTCACACACCATGGTTTATCTCTTTGAGCTCTTAATCTCTCCATCTCCATGGGATATGGGCTCAGTCAGGTTCACATACATAAGCTTAAAATGGGAGGCAGTGCTCTCATTTGTTTTTCTCCAGAAAAACCCGAACCATTCCACCTAATTTTTGTAGACTCCAGATAGGCCAGAACAACGCATACCAAACAGCCCAAATTACGGATCTATTGCAAGGAGTATGCTGTTTCCTGGCTGGGTTAGTCCTGGTCCTTTTGTCCTTGTCTTGTCAATGATCTTGTAAATGAAATGGGAAGTTTAGATTGGATATAAGGAAGAAGTTCTTTAAGGGTGGTGAGGCACTGGAATGGGTTTCCCAGGGAAGCTGTAAATGCTCCATCCCTGGCAGTGTTCAAGGCCAGGTTGGACAGAGCCTTGGGTGCCATGGTTTAGTGTGAGGTGTCCCTGCCCATGGCAGGGGGGGTGGAACTGGATGATCTTAATGTCCCTTCCAACCCAAACCATTCTATGATTCTATGATCTGGGGGGCACTTCAGTTGGTTTCTGGTGCAAGACACACCAAGGCCTCTGAGATGCTGACATGGGGCAGGCAGGCACCTTGAGGAGCAGCACTGGGACACCAGGCAATGTAAATGGGGGCATCCAGGCCAAGTGCCATGCAGTTGGCTCAATGCCTCCTCCCCTTTCCACCATCCATAAGACATTTGGTAGTACCTCCTATTGCATTTACCAGCCTCTGACAAACCTACCAAAATACTTTGGCCGCTGCCTTGTTGCACACTCTTCATGTCTAGGTCCCCAAATATGGTGAAAAATTCATCCCTTAGAAGCCTGGTTGCAATCACAGCCTCTTGGCTCCTTTTTGGGTAAACTTCAGGTCATTTTCTACAGAAATCCATAGCTACCAACAAATATTGTCTGGCAGATTCCACCTCAGGCAAAGGCCCAACAACATCAACAGCAGTGAATTGCAGTAAGGTCCCCAGGAGACGCTGCTCAGTAGGGTTTCTCCCAATCTTTGGGGACCCACTTTTGAAATAGAACACATGCAAGAAATGCATCACATTTCCTGTAGTGATTTTTCCATCGTCTGTCTGCATTTTCCTCAAAACCAGCTCTCATTTGGCTTGGCTTAAGGTTTTGCAACCTCAAGATGGCCAATGGGTTTGACACCAGAATGAAACCTCAGAAGCTCCTTTTTGAGTGTTACGGGTATAATGGGCTCTCATGAACACTCATCACCCATTGTTTTATTTCCCCATCTCCTATACAACATTTCATCTTTAAATGCCAAGCTTTACCACCATGGCCAGAGAGCTTTTACCCTGCTACTCTGAAGGGAATCTATACTCAAAGCAGTTGCCAAATGAGGGTGTTTTTCAATCACACCTTCTTTCAATGCCAGGCACCTTTTTGAGTGACACTTTTAGTTCTTTGAACTCTGCTTTCACAAACCTACATCTATGGGATGTAGTTTTCACTTCTGCAGACTGTGAAAGAAAGGAGATGAGAAAGGATGCACTCTCAATCGTTTCTTGGTGTCTTCCCCCAAAAAGACACTTAAACAAGACACCATATGCCTCATCTATAACGCAGGGACTTGTGGCTAGTCATGCAGTACCTTCTGTGTTGGACTTTTAAGTGAGGGCTGCCTTAAACATGTGATGGAAGACCCATGCTATGGACATGTACTAACATGAAAGCCATTTTCACCTCCCGATATCCGCTGTGGAAAGTAAAATGAACCTAGTAAGGCACATCCCAGATATTATCTATTAATGGCAAGGCACGAGCACCCTTTGATTCATGTATTGCACAGTGAAGCTCTTGCTGGCCTCTTTTTCTAACCAGGACAACAAAGGAGGTCCAAGAACTGGCTACAAGCTCAAAGAGACAGCTCAGGGGCCTGCCCAGGGAGGTAGGCACCACAAGCAGATTGCCCAGACCTCTTGCTTTCACGTGAGCCATGTCTTTAAAGGAAAACACCCCAGGCTGAAAGCCCTGGTGCTCACTGACCAGGTCCCAACCACAGTAATGCTCACGATGGGGGTTAGTTCATCCCCCACCTTGGCTATGCAGAGCATTTTCCTGGATCCCAGTGCTCCGGTCTCCTGCATGGATGCTTTCCCCACTCTTTGCCTTCCCTCCATTTTGGGCTGTCTCATCATCTCCCTCTCTGCCTAGTTTCAATTACCAGCTGCAGTACATGAATGAGCATCTGTGATGCCTATAAATTACACAGGTGATAAACCCCTCTCTTGTTGCTTGGCTTCCCCTACAGCCCTCCCTCTAAAGCGGACCGCTGCCAAACGGAGGCAAATATGTCATTAAGCCAAGAGCTGCAAGATTTGCCACCAAAACCAAGGAAAAGGGGATTTACAGCACAACCAACCCTTCCCAAAAGCAAACTAATTAAAGGCTACAAGGGAAGAGTGGGGTTCTCTGAACACCAACTTAATACCCAGCCCTGGGCACCACAAAGCCTTGTTACAGCTTCAACTCTAACTTGAAAGCAGCATCACCCAGCTTTGCATGTGCAGCTTCAGGTCCCCGTGTTTCCTGAGTTAAGTTTGGGCCTTTCAGTGGATTTTTATGAGGCTCTGTCCTGAATAGACATGTATTTATAACAACCCTCTCTGTGGATATTCCCCCACACTTAAACTGAGCCACTGCACTCATGTTTGATGTTGTAGCCAATCCCCCATTGCTTTCTATCCTGTGTAAGTCCCTTTTTCTAATAGCTTAGAAGTGGTATGAACTGGATGGAAATACTCTTCTCTCTAGCAAAAGATCTTTTAGCTATATAAAGCAACCAGCTCCCTTCTTCCAGTAGTAGCTTTCTGACTCCTGTTCAAGGGCTGAAATGCAATATTTAAGCTCTGCCATAAATCCCACTGCTCCATGGAGTGTTCCTGGCCTCCTGCACAATATGCCTAAGTGTCTAGCAATTGGTCCATCGGCTATTTATCTTGGAAGTCCTCACTGGCATCTGGAGACATGAGGAATACAAAGTGTCTGCAGGTCCTCTGCCAATTTAGGTGGGTCTCTTCTTCCTCTTGCCTTCTAGCATTTGGCTGTGTCCTGTCTAGCTCAGGCTGATATCTGGCTCCAATCTGCTTACGAAGGTTCAGACCAAATCTTGATAAGCCTGGTTATGTCTATGATGCAGTGCTTCTCAGCTCTCAGGTATGGGTCCTTGCCACAGCTGTGTTCCTGACTCCATTCCAGGATGAGGTCTGGGCATGCAGCATCCCAGGAAAGGCTGGAAAAGAACCACGTGGTGCTCCAGAAGATCTTGCAGCCTCCTGAACCAGAGACCAGCACCACAGTCCAGGCTACAGAGTGTATCCTGCCCCAGCATTTGGCCTCAGGCTCTTCTCTGAACCAGCACTGCAGAACAAGGCTCCATCCAATTCCTTTTTCCAGCCAACCGTGTGGTGGGAATGGATATACATCAGCCTCCCACGGGGTCCTTTCTTGAGTGGCATCGCTGGGGCTGGAAAAAACCTGATGCTATGGGGCCTCCCTGTGCTTGCATTCCAGAGCACACATGCTGGGAATGACTGATCCTACAGGCAACCCAAACCCTGCCTGGCAGACCCAACAGCCTGAGACCAGCTCCAGGCCCAGAAGGCTGGTACCCTTGTGAGCCTTTGGTTTCCCTTTTGAGATGGTTTTCTATTCTTTGAGATGGTTTTCTATTCTCTGAGATGATTTTCTATTCTTCCACAACCTTTGCTGTGGCTCAGGCTTCCTATTAAGTTTCAGGCTGAATAGCATTTTTCTTTTCCCTCTGTTTTGTGAAGCATCTTCTAGCTGGTGTCACACATATACCCCAGCACCTCATAGGGTTGGGGTCTTGCAGCTCAGCCTTCTCTCTGGGCACTACCTCAGCACAGAGTCATTCTTTGACAGTTTTTGACCCTTTCTGGGAGAATTCCCAGCATTGCCCTCTCCCTGTGCACAATTTACAACTTTTTTGTTTTGCTTTGCTTTGCTTTGATTCTGGTATTAATTCCTTCCACTTTCCACTGCTCCCAAATAGGCTGGATGCAGATAACAAGCACCTTTGTTATCTGATCCCTCTTGCATCAAAAGAATGAATAGTTCCCTGTTTATCTCTTTGGAAACTGCAGCACTCTTACTACTCCTAACTGAAGCCATCCCAAAACCCAAGGAGGCAGCTTCCACTACACGGAGGAACTGAGGAGACCTGATTTATTTTATGCAGGGTGCTTGCACACCGTCTCCCTAAACACAACAGCAGCCACACAGGAGTTATTTTGAGCCATTACAGGTTTCCTTTCTTTCCCCCAGCCAGAAGCCTGCTCCTTCTTTTCCTCAGGTTCCTCATTTCCCATTGATAACATTTCTCTGATGGGCCTTGACTTTCTGTTGACTGCCCCCTTTGGTTCTATAGTGTTTTCAGACTTTACTGAATAAAGGTGGTTGCTGTCCTCATAAACCTTGCAGAGTTTTCACCCAGCCTCAGCATACAGCATGTCTACCAGGGACTAAACCAGTTTGCCTTTCAGGCTCCATCACCAGCTGAAAAGCCACTTGCCTTATAGCTAGCGAACAGAGCTATAGATAATAAATATATTTAGAACTAATACTGATTCAGCCATCTGTTTTCAGCAAACATTAACCACAAGAAGATAAACCCTTAAACTGCGTCTTCACTAAGGAAATAAAGTATCAGAGGTAAATAGGCATTTAACTGCTGAGTTAGGCGATGCAATGGCCTTTGATCAGTGCAGATAAGGAGTGACCATAGCTCATGACATACCAGCTTGTCATGGCTAAATCCTGCTGGGACCTAAAGATAGCAGCTACTAAATGTTGAATCACAGCTATTCTCATCAGAGATAAAAAATATGATGCTGGTGGAGTCATACATAGTCCATAAAATCAGTTGTAGACCACCTTCCATAATAGTGCTGAGTTTGCCACTGCTTATCACCCCTCCAAGATATCTCCTTTTCTTCCTCTGTCTCTTTTCATCTCTGTTCCTTCCTCCCTCCACCCTTATCGTTGTTTAACCTCAGTCAGCAACTAAGTACCACGCAGCTGCTTGCTCACACTGAAACCAGGACAATCCCTCTGCCCCATTCCTCACTGACCCATCTTTCTGATCAAAAAGTGGCCCTAGAGGTATTGCGCTGATCACAATTGCTCTTTCACATCACGTCTACTTATGTGACCCTCCAAATATGATTTGCAAGCACGAATGAAAAGCAGATTCACCAGTGTGTGCAATAACATTGATTCAGAAAACAAAGTGGAGGTCATTTATTTAATATAGGTAAGCAGCTTTCCTCCTTTACTTATGAACTCTCATTTACAAGTTGAGGCAGCCGAGAGACATGTAACTATGGTAAATTACTCTAAGGCTTTAGTCATATGAAACGTTCCCATCTATCTCTTACCAAACGTTTCTCAAGTCACAGGGGTCCTGTATTAGCTGCACTACTGCTCAGGCTTCTCCTGATCTATTTCGCTTTTCCTTTTGAAAATGGATCTACATGAAGGCATTAGGCCCATGCTTTCCAAGCTGATTAACAACGGACATGGGATTTGGTTTTTCCTCCAAATGTGTAGGAGGAGTATCTCAGAAACATAGGGCTTTAGGGGCAGGGATTTCTCAGCCTTTTCTGAAAAGCAGTAACCGAAGCATACAAGAACAAACCAATTGCTCCAGCTTCTTGCACCGAATAAGGACCTGGCTGTCAGGCAACGTGAGTTCAGCCCCCTTCCAAATCACACACAGGGCCTCTACTCCAACTCTGGCATCAGGCTCCTTCCCCAGCCGCTAAGGGCTTCCTTTTCCCGGAGCCATAGCTCTGGGAAGGTCGCGCTGATGCTATGGAGCAGTGACAGCTTCACTTTGCACAGGCCACCAGTTTGGATCTCAGCTTTTCTGACTGCAGAATGGGAAGAAAAGTCTCTTACTGCTGCAGGACGCATCACCCTTCTTGCATGAGAATTGCTACAGCTACCCGATGCCCTGAACAAGATAATAAAGCAGCTTAAGGACTCCAGGGAGCAAAACTAGCTAAAGAGCTGGGAATTAGGGTGACGGAATGGACAGGGCTGTGGCTGGAGATGTCCCTCAGCAGCAGACCTTGGCTGCGAGCCTCTCAGACACCACCTCTCTCTTACAAGGGAAACTCATCACCGCTTTGAACGCAGGGCTTGGAAAACGAATAAATCTTCAAGATCTGAGGGATTGAAGCCTGCACATTAGCTCCCCTTAAACCCTGAGTGCATTTAACTTGGGAGGTTAGAAACCACAGCCAAAGAAATCTCTTTTGATTCACAACTTGTTTTGAGCAGTCACCCATAAAGCAGCCAGTGAATCACTCCAGCCAGTTAGTCATGCAACCACACTGAATGTACACTCAAAAGGCTGCGCAAAATAAACAGCCTGCAGCTCCAGATAACACACATAGAGCTCATTTGCCCTATCTGGCATCAGCGTATATTGTTAATAGGACTCCTACACCGAACCCTTAGGAAAAGACGCAAGTAAGCATCTCCAAATCTCTTTCCCCATCAGTATTTTTCTCGTCTGCATCGCACTCTGTTGCTTTCAAAACAATTCAGACTAGTAGAAGTTTTAAGACTCTCTCTCCCTCTTTCTGCTCCCTTCTTGCTGGTAACGTCCTGCTGGGGTTACAAGCGTGCGCTGCAGAACCGTGGGGCTAAAGAGGAGTTAATCCCAATCAGCAGCGGGACAAGTCGAAAATAAACAGCTCTAGTGCGAAAAGAAACCTTCCTGCAAGGAGGGAGCGGCAGGAATACAGGCGGAGGGAGGCTCCCGGTTCTTTGACACATGAGTGTTATAAACAGCTCGGGTCAGGAATCCTAGAAGAGCCTTGAGCCAGATCTACCGTCCAAGTCTAGGGAAGCGCAAAAACATCTTTGGGAATGATTCTAAGAGAGCCGCGACCCAAATCTTCCTGCGCAGCCGGGGGAAGAGGCGTGAGCCCTACCTTCGCGTCCTGCTCCCTGAGGAAATCCCGCAGGTTTTCCGCGGAGGAGATCCCGCACCTCCGAGTGTCTGCTCAAACAGAGGCTTCGCCAAACTCCTGGCGAGAGCTCCCTCCCCTCCCTGGGAGGGTGCCGGAGCCCTTGAATGGCAGATCTGGTGGCCCTATTGTGGAAAAGAGAGGGCGATTGCCAGGGCGGCGTCAGCAGCGCGCCGGAGGCCGGCGGCCGAGCCTCGCCGGGGTCCCGCAGCACCGGCAAGGGCCGGCCCCGCTCGCCCGCTTCCTCGCCACGGTGCCCGTCCCCCTCCCTTTCCCCCGCGGCCCCACTCGCGCCTCCCACCGCACACTTCTCCCCTTTGCACTGTCCCGTTGACCCCGCGGGGATCCGGGCAGCGGCATCCCCCCCATCCCGCATCTCTGTCCGACGGGTGCGAGGCGACCCGCGCACTCCCCGACGGCGCTGAGGAAGGAGCCGAGAGACGAGACCAAAGCTGCGGGGAGAGAGAAGGGGAGGCAGGACCGGGACCTCCTCCCAAAGCCCACCTCACATCGCGGAGGAGCCGCTGTTCAAGCGGTCCCTGCGGGATGCGCAGCGGGGTTAACGCTCGCAATCCCCGGTGCTGGAACACAGCATCACCCCGTGTGCAGGAGCCCTGCAAAGATCCCAGGGGAAGGGAGCAGATGCCGCCGGTGAGCCCCGGCGCAAGGGGAGCTCCGCAAAGCCCTTGAACATCGAGGAGAGGGGGGGATCTGCTCGGCGGGGAGCCCCGAGCCTGGCAGCCAGCGGTGTCTCACGGGAGGCGGAGGGGGGACCGCCAGCGCGCTCGTTCCTGCCGTGCCTGCAGTTTTCATTACATTATGGGGAGGAGGAGGAGGAGAAATGCATTAAAAGTGTCAATTTAAAGAAGCACGCAGCAAGCCTTCGATTCCTACGAGTTGCTTTCTGCACTTCTATTAATAACGCTCTTTAGGCTGCGCTTTTTATTTGCTCGCCAAATAAAAGAAACGGTCTCGTTATTTTCACAACGCGGCACTTAAAGAATTTCCTCCGTTAGAGAAAGCCCGTTTCCTTCCTCCTGTTTCCTTTGAGCAAACTTCCCCATCGCATTCGCCTTCACTCCCCAAAGGGTTTCTTTTTTTTTTCCAGCCAGTATTTCTATACAGCAATATATGTACATATTTCTGTGTGTATACGGGTGTATGCACGCATATGTTTCAAGACATATAACTTACTTCAGCTCCACGCAGTAGAAATAGCAAGTCAGATTACTACAGCACATAAATCATTCCAAAGATTTTCCTCCTCCAAAGGGAAAAAGATATATAACCTGCTCTAAAGGCTTTTATTGAAGAGTTCGGCTTTAATTGTCTGCAGGATAAGCCGTACCCCGCATGTATGGCAGGGAAAACGGGGAGAAGTGCTTCGGAGACCGGCGCTCCTGTCCTCGGTGTGTTTGCGGTCGCAGCTCTCCCCGGCCTATATTTACCCGTACAGTGCAATGGAAGGGCTTAGATCTAGAAATAGAAGCCGAGAGCAATAGATGGCAGGCACAGGCTTTTTATAACTCGAAAGGACTTGTTTATTAAGGAATTAGAATAAAATTAAACACGAAATAAAGGGGAAACATCTTTTCCTGCCGGCTCTCGGCGTGCCCACTGTGCCTGAGGCTCCACAACCAAGAACAGGCTGCGTGGAGCAGCGGCCCCTGGCACTGCCATGGGTCTGTTTGGTCGGCCTCTGGGTTTAGTTGTTTTGGGGAGATTTGGAGGTTTTCTTTTCCTTTATTTATATTATTCGGGGTGGGGGGCGTGTGATTTCCTGGGGTTTAAATTAAGGGACTTTAAATCGCCCCATTGCTCCCTCATCCCTCC
This sequence comes from Pezoporus wallicus, assembly GCF_028554395.1. Lineage (NCBI taxonomy): Eukaryota > Metazoa > Chordata > Aves > Psittaciformes > Psittacidae > Pezoporus > Pezoporus wallicus. The sequence continues at coordinate 2,231,888 of NW_026638015.1, read as the reverse complement.
CGGGTAACCAGGAATACAGCGTTCCCCACTGCGGCCGCGCTCCTTCCCATTCTGCATAACGGCGGCGGGTCGGGGGGCAGCGGGAAGCAGCGGGTCAACGTTTGCTCTCCGGCTTCCCCATCAAAAACCTCTTTCTGTAGCTCTCCCCAGCAGCCTGCGTGCCGTTTGATCGCATTTACACCCGCTGCAGAGAACGAGGTCGGAGCTCCCTTCCCCAAGCCAAGGGTATTTATCCGGGCTTGGTGATGTCCCTGATCCCCTTTAGCCCGGCGAAGTGGGTTCAGCCGCTTATTCGGGAGAAGGCGGAGAGGAGCCTGAGGGTGCTACAGGCGCTCTGCGGAAACCCCGTTCTGGCTACTATTAACGAGTCTTTCTTTTTAATCATTAACCGTTATTATTATTGCTATTAATTATTCTCGCGGATTCATGTGTCTCTTATTAGAGGCCACCGTCCCTAGCCACATCACAGGGGGCTCACAGTGGGAGCGGGTCTGAGCGCCCACTGAAGTCAACCCTGAAGCCCCGCTTAGAAACAAATCGGGCGGGACACACGTCGGCGGTATTAAGGAGGGTGATAAACTCGTGTGGCTGTATCGGGGGGTGTAATGTGTCATCACAGGCTAAACCGGCGCCATGGCCCTTGCAACCCATAAAATCAAGACAGCCGTTTAGCGGGGAGAGGGTGGCAGGAATAGGAAGCCACCGGCGGCTTCCCTACGCTCCCATTTCTCCCGGCTGGAGCTGGTGCCCGTGGTGCCCCACAGGCTCACTATGCCCTTCCCAGTGGGCCCCAGCCTGGACCTGAAAGTCCTCCGAGGATGCGGAGTGGGCCTTCGGACCGGTGTGGGGTTGCGGATGGGGAAAAGAGAGAGCGAGCCACGGCCTAAGCCTTGGCCAGAGCTCCCCATCATTCCAGGGCCAGGAGAGGAAAAAGCCCGTGGAAGCGGCTTGTGCCGCCGGGAGCGAACATGAGCAGAGCACGGACAGAGCTGGCGGGATGGGATCCATCCTGGCCCGGTGAGGAGCAGGCAGGGCAGCCGGGCTCTGCCTGCGGTACCCGGGCACGGCGGCCTGGCGATGGCTTAATGCCCTTTCCCTGGGAGGCAGTCACCTTGGAGGGGGGACCAGGTCTGCGGACCTGTATCCGGGGCCAGAGACACCTCGGCTGCTCGCAGGGGTGATGGACGGCGCCCGAACGCGGTCTCTTTGCTTCCTTCTGAGATCTAGAGATGGGGGAAAGGGAACGTAAAGAGGGCAAAGGGTGCCCAAAACGGCGGCGGGATGTTAAAGGTGGAAGCCGGGCCCAGCACCCCCATCGCCCGCTTTAGGCCCTCCCCGGAGGCCTCCTCACGGTCCCGCTCCGCTGTCCCTGCCCGACGGGGTCCCGTTAGACCGGCGAACCGAGGAGGGGACACGGCGATGCACCGGGGGCAACCCCTCTTTGCCCCCCCCCCCCCCCCCCGAGCCCATCGGAGCCAGAGGAACAGATTTCACTTCCACTTTCTCTTCGGAAAAATCACGGGGGGTGGGGGGGGTGGTGGGGGGTGGTGGTGGTGGGGGGTGTTGTTTGGCTGTTTGTGGGCTTGTTTGTTTGTTTGTGCTGGTTATTTTGGGGGTGTTACGTTAGATTTTGGTTTTGTTTTTGTTTCATTTTATCCTAATGGCCTCGATAGAGCAGAAACCTCCCGAAGAAGCCTTTTAAACCCACTCTCGGACACGACAGGAGAAGCGGCCCCGTTCAAAGCCGAGCGCCAGCGCAAGGGAATGCCCCTTAATTGCCGCTAATGACCCGCGGAGAGGATGCGGTGGGTTATCTGCAGTGGGGCAGAAATCAATCAGGGGAGTGGCAATTAGAGGAGAAAGTGAGAGACGGGACCTTGAGAGAGGCAGTTACAGCGGAGAATGAAGGTTTGGGTGAATCCTTCCAGCGACATTCCCTGTGGAAGAGGATCCCGGTGGATATACTTGGCGCAGCCCGGCGCTCTTCCTTTCTCTTTCTGTTTCTCTCCCGGTTTACCGCGGGTTTCCCGGCGTTGCTCGGGAGCTAACGCTTTCCGGGAGCGCATCGGCCCAGCTGAGAACTGACCATGGAAGAAGCTTCCGCAAAGCCGGGAAGGGGGGAACGCGGCTTCCCGAGGGGAACGCGGCTTTCTGGGGCCCGGCGGGACGGGGCGGGCGCGGTGCCACCGGCCAAGGTCTCCTTGACCCTGGGAGGACTTGTCCCGCCGGGCACCCCCCCCATTCACCCTCGGGAGGCCCGTTCCAGCCCCGGGTGTCTCTTCTTCTTTACCCCCCCTCCTTGTCACACGCCAAGGACTCACCGTAACAGGAGACCTGCAGAGCTCCGTTGTGGCCGCTGCTCTCCTGCAGCTTGAGGTTGTTCTCCGGGGGAGTTTTGCAGGGGCCTCGCTGCATGTAGAGATGCGGCGGCTGCTGCTGCTGTTGTTGTGGGTATTTGTTAAAGGAGGCCGGAGCCGCGGTGGAGCCGGGAGCCTGCACGCTGCCATCCAGGGACTGACATTCCTGCTGGCTGTAGCGGCTCCGGCACTTAGAGCTGCTGTCACCAAAGCCTTGTCCTTTGCTGGCCAGGAAAGTAGGGCTGAACTTGTCACTTGCTTGAAATGCCCTAAAAGGCGAGGAGCCTTCTGTGCCCTGGGAGGCTGCGTTGTAGTAGGAATCCATGGCAGCCGGATCACAATAAGAAACACAAGTATCAGCATTCATTCCTAAAATTAAAAGGCCCGAGTGTCCTTAATGCGCTTGGAGGGGCACCAGGAACCTCTCTTTCTCTCCCCCTCTCGCATAGACACACACTCACAGCTGGGCCAGGGAGCTCTAAGAGGATTCAGATGTTCTTGAAAGCTGACCAGATCTCCAAACCCCCTTAAGATCTCGCACAGTAAAAGGGGTCTTTTTCTTTCCCTCCCTCCCTCTCTCTCTCGCACACACACACACTTGCCCTCCGTCTCTCCCTCCAATCTATCTACGCTCCAAAGAGGCTCTTCTCCGCGCTTCCCCCCCACACACATAGGAGGCAAAAAAAAAAAGGGGGGGAAAAGAGAGAGGAGAGACCTCTCCCCCAATTAATATGTAGATGATGACAGTGGAGGGGAGGGGGCCCAGGAAGGGGGGGCTGTGTGTGTATGGAGGGTGTGGGAGCAAGGGGGGGGGGGGGGGGAGTGGTGGTGAAGGTCACGTCTTTTGCATTTAAAAAGTAGCAAAAGAAAGGTTTTCTGATTAAAAAGATAGCAAATCAAACGGACAACGTGCACGCTGCGAAGGGACTGACGCGGGGGAAGCACCGGGGACGATTTAATGGTCGGGACACACTCGTTCCGCTCCTCACGACCCCCGCGGCCCCCTCCTCCTTATTAAAGGCAATACGGATTTCCCCCGCACTAGATGCCTTTAAGCTTGCTCGCCCCCCCCGCCGTTAACCCCTTCGGGACCGGCACATCCCTTGGCACGGCGGTGCCGTGTTCGCCCAGCACATCGCCAGGCAGAAGTAACTCCCCGGCCCCCCGCTGCACGTTTTATGACCGTCATTATTTATTTACCTCGACAAACGTGCTGTCTCCAGGTGTAAAACAACTGGACCGAAACGGGAGGGCGGCAGGGAGAGGGATTTTAACAGGGTCGCAAGCGCACGGAATTGGACCTTCGGGGACTGCCGAGGGTGAACTTGCAAAGGGACACAGGATGGCAGGAGCCCTTTTTGGTTTGGAGGGGTCAATTGCAACCCAAAAAGGGCTTAAAAATAAATCAATGCTCACCTTCCATCACCCCCCCCCCCCACCCCATCCCGCCATTCAACCTGATTCCCCTCCTCCCTCGGTTAACTCATGCTACCCCTTAGACTTACTCTTACCCTGCCTGCCTCCCATCCCCACATCTGGTTTCTATTGCTAGCTTACCTTGAAGTTTTCACTAATAAAGATATTACGCAAACTACATCCACAGTCCTTCAGTCAAGGGGGGAAAAATAAGGAAAAATAAAAAGAAATTAAGATAAAAAGAAAGAAAAGGAAAAAGCGAAAAAGAAAGGAAAGTGAAGAAGAGGAGGCCCTTAACCACTTAGGGTTAGCGGGCCGCGGTGGAACCGGCTGCGGGCAGGGATTGGGGCACAGGCGACGGCTCTGGGCTCCCAACGGGCTCCCCCTGGGGCCCTGGCCATGTGTCCTCCCTTCTCCCCCCCCCCCCCTTGCAGAGATAGGGGGTAGACCCGTGGCTTTCATCTGTGTGTGTGTATCTGGATGCGGGGGGAGCGGGATGCGGCTCGGGGGCCACGGCTCGGGGGTGCCGTGGCAGCCGCAGCCCCCCGGGTTTTGCCCTCAGGAGCAAGACCAGCACCGCTGTTTCCATTAGCTCGGATCTGACAAGAACAAACCCCCCTGCCCCTCGCCCCCCAGATGCAGAAGGGATTTCTAAGCGAGGTCGTCGTTAAAAACAGCCAGAGACGGATTAATTTACTAGATTTCAAACCGTTTTGCGAGTCTCCCTCCGAGCAGCGCTGGGCTCACTCAGCTTTCTGGTCCAAGAAAGCTTTCAGCGGATTTGCCTTCCTTATTCTCTTTATTACCTTGCTTAATACTTTCCCCGTCGTTTCTCTCTCCCCTCCCAAAATCCCCCACCCCGCCGCAGCCCCCTCTCTCTCCCTTGTCCACGACTTAATAAAAAGCAAACCCAATGTATAGGAGTCTTTCTAAACACTAACTTCGAGGCGGCCAGGGGCAGGTCGGGCGCTGCCGGTACCCGGAGCCCGGAGCGGCTCCTCCGCGGGGCAGCACCGGGTCCCTCATCCCCGATTCCCGCATCCCCGGTTCCCGCATTCCAGGCTCCACTCGCAGCCGCTCTGGTGGGGAAAGCATTTGTGTGTGGAGGGGGTAACCACGTTAAATACGGCTTTTCCAGCCAGTTACTTCCTCAGCCATTACTCTGCGAACGAAGAAGAAACCCGAAAGAAACGATGTGAGGGCAGTCCTCAATGCTGGGGCATTATACTCGGCCTCAAGAGTTCTTTTCGTCAACGTTAAATCACAGCAAGAATGAAAGCTGAAGGGGGAGATTCCGGGATCGGGAAAGAGGATTTTTTAGATTAATATTATTATATTCATTATTATTTATTATTATTTATATGGAGAGATCTTTTTTCCTTTCCTAGGAGCCGGGCTTCTCCGGGTCGCTTCGGCTTGGCCGAGCCGAAGAAGGGCTGCCCCGGTCTGCCTCGGCCGGAGCGCTCCGCCAGCCCCTCACGGCTTTAAACTGTAACGAAAAGTCCATTAGCTCCCAATCATGGCTAATCCGCAGCCCCGCGGAAAGGACCGCAATAAACCCCTCTCTCTAATGGCCAATTTGTGTCCCTGGAAGCTGGAGGTTAATTCGGGAATCGTTACCGGGGGAAAGGGTGCTCGCAAATACCTGGCGATCTGGAGGGGGGGGGGGTATAAGGGGGAAAGCGCATTTCCTGACGGTTTTCGTTATGGATGGGTTGGGTTTTGTATGAAGTCCTCTCAGCAAGCTCGATGGGGCATCCCCCAGCCCCCGTTAGCTGGGAGCGGAGCTTCGTGAACATAAAAGCGGACGGAGCCTGCGGCCGCCCTCCCCATTCAACGAAGCGATGGGGCTGCGTGTCCCGGCGCTGCCGGGGCTGGCGATGGGGCTCTGCCCGCTCGGTCCCGCCGCACCTCCGGGGTAGAGGAACACCCCCGTTTGCGGGAGCGGGGATCGGCAGAGTCAGGGTAGGAAGGGACACGAACCTCTTGTAACACGAGCTCCGGGTGACCCCAAACCTGCCCCAAATGCGGCCGAAAGGGAAGGGGGAAAAGAGCGGCCGAAAGGTCTGCGCTCCGCAGCACCCCGTTGCCAGTTCAGTGTGTGTGTGTGCTTTATATCGAGACCACTTTTCAGATCCGGTCGCTGTTGGTTTGGGAAGGACTCACCCCCGAGGGTCCCTTCCCATACGGAGCCGCGGGAGGCCAGGTGAGACCCAATCGGTCCCGCTTTTAGGGACGGCAGCTCCCACCCAGCGAGTCCCTGCTGCGGGAATCGCCCGGGTCTCCAGCTCCGGAATACCCGCTGGAGAAGGGAGCAGTCCAGGGCAGCCCTGCCTGGCTTGTTTCCCTTTCCACGGGAGCAGGAGCGGGCGCCGCTCCCCGGTGAGGATCCGGTGCGAGGCGCAGGCGATAGGGGCTGGATCCTGCACCCCGATCACTGCAAGACCGACCTCTTTCCCCCCCCGCTGTTCCTGTGCGGTTTAAGCGCTGAGGCTTGTGTCACATCCCGGGATAAGGCAGAAGTGCCCGCTGGTCCCCGCACACCGGCGGGGTTGCTACGACGAGGCACAGAGGGGCGGCGGGTCCAGCACCCCAGGTCCTCCCCTTCCCTCCGAGCAATATCTCGGTTCAGGGAGTGGGGTCATTTACTGGGGAGGGGAACGGAGATGAGGGGAGGATCTCTCACACCGTTCCCCCCTGGCTTTTTGGCAGAGCCCTGCTCTTGGAAACTGCCTCCAGCGTGTTTCCCGTTGGGTTGGTTTGTGTGGTCACTTCAGAGCTGCTTTTGTAGAGAGATCTGAAGGGGACCTATTTATAACATCCCTGCTAGGGGGGAGAGGTAGGGGAAAAGGAAAGAGGGGAAAAAAGTATTCGTGCTGATCTCCCCAAATTCTTATTTTATTTATTATTATCTATTTATTTGTTTTTCCTAGCAGGACGAAGGTTGCATCTTTATTTAGGGAATGGAGTTTGCCTTGTGACAGTGCCACTGGTACCTGTGCTGTGGCTCGTTCCCCGGACTGGGCTCTTTGCTCTCCTGCCCTGGACGCCTTTCCTTGGGGATCTTGTATATGCAATATATATATATAATATCACTATATGCAATATATATGTAATGTCGTCATTATATACAATATATACTTTATATCGTCATTATATACAAATATACGTAACCACTCTCCTCGTGTCACCAAGGGGCTTGCAGAGAACTGAAGCTGACCCGCTCCTCTCCTTGGGCAAAGCAAAGGAGCAGGCTCGGACTCCGGCCGGGGTGGCCCCTCCGGGCTTGTGAGGGCAAAGCTCTTATCCCCACGTCCTCCGAGGTTCCCCCGCTTCACCGAGGCATGGAATTCTGCTCCAGGGCTCTGCTACCCCAGTTCCACTGGCGTTCCCCCCGCCTGCCCTGGGCACGGCTTGCTCCGTGGATGGATGTGTCCGTGTAGCTACGGGTTTACGCCGAAGGAGGCCCCGGGCAGCCGTCGAGCTCGGCCGTCGGGCTCGAAGAACATCCCAGGGCCGCAGGGCTCCGGTCAGGGATTCCAGCAAAGCTCCCTTTAATTTTGCTTTCTTTTACTTGTTTTTTTTGTTTTTTTTTTTGTGTGTGTGTGTGTTCTTTTTATTTTGTTTTTCTCTTTGATTCTTTATTTTTCCCTTTTAATTTTGTTTCCTTGTCTAGAAAGTGCCGCCCTCGCTTCACTCTGCAGGCGGCAAAGGGCATTTATCCACTCGCTCCTTCACGCAGCCCCCGAAGCCGCCGCGTCCGGAGCTGGGCCCGCTGCGGCTAGGCACGGTGAGGGGCTGCAGAGCCCGGGATCCCTGGAGCATCCCGAACCCCTCGGCCTCATTATCCCAGCTTTCCCGTGCCCCAAAACCCAGTGAAAAATCACTGCTTTCCGTACCGGTCTCGGGGGGCCCCGGTGACGCCACCGCATGGGAGCCAATGAGGAGGCGGAGAAGGGGCGGCCCCAGTCCCCCCCGCACCCCTATCGCACCCCGGTTCCCTCTCCGGACCCCTGGTCAGCCCGGAGCCCGGCGGGGGATGCTCAGGCCGGCAGTCGCCTCGGACCCTGGCCCTGCTCGGTGAAAGCCCTGCTCCGCATCTCATCCCACTTCCAAGCACGCCTGAATGTGATTTAGGGGATGGGGGTGTCTCTCTATCTAAAATGCCACCCCAGGACCGCATTTTTTAGTGTCTATCTATAAACCCCTTCTTGCGGGGGTTAAAAAATCCACTTGCTATTAATTTCCTCTATCCTTCCCGCTGGCGTGTGACCTTGCCAGACCTCGCTCTGAGGTCAGGGGCTATTTTTTGTTGGAATCAGAAGTCCCTGGGGTGGGGAAGGCAGAGCGGCTCTGCCTCAGGGAATGTGGGGGTCCCCCGGGCTCACGGGAGGGTGCACGGGGGAGCTGCGGGAAGCAGCGGGTCGTCGGGGTGGCGGATGCCGAGGGATGCGGCGCTGCTGTCTGGGTACCATCAGGATGACCCAGCTGCAGGCTCTGGTCCTGGGGATAGGACTAGGACATACACAGTGACCTTTCAGGGCCGGGGCTCCTCTGGGGAAGCATTTCCCCGTGGGGATAGCCGGCCTGGGAATGTCCTTTTCGCCCTAAGCATGAAACAAAGAGGACGGGGCGGAGGATGGGGTCCGAGCCGAAGGCATCCGACGGCAGCTGGTGCACCTGTCAGCGGCTCCCCCTGACCTTTTCGAGCCGGGACAGAACGGGAAGGGGGGGGAAGTGGATTCAGTGGGGCGGGGAGGCCGAGCGAAGGGCAGAATCCTCCCCGGGGCCGCCTGTGCCGCAGCCCCGCGACCCACCTCCAGCATCCCTCGGGAAAGAGGAGCAGCTGGTGCCTGCTGCCGGGAGCGATGAAAAGCGCTCCCAGGGAGGGACCGTGGGTATTTTTAATTCCTAATCTGAGGCACTCGGAGAAGAGAACCGAGACCCGCGCCCCATTCCGCGCCCCGTGGTGCCCGGTTCAGCGCCCTCGGGCCGCTCGGCCGCTGGATTTCGTTTGTTCCTCTCCTTGCCTGGTGCTCGGACGGATATTTCCAAGCTGGGTCGTTTGTAAAATACCCGTTGGAATCGCCAAAGCCACCCCTAAACCGAACAAGAACTGATCTCCTCATAAAGCAGCACCTGATGCTCTGCTAAGAGTAAAAACCGCTGTGATTTCTTTTTTTCCCTGATTATAATCGCGTCCCAATTACAGCTATCACAGCAACATGTTAGGCGCTCACTGTACCACGCACAAGCCTATTTTCCGTGTGATTTGCCTCAGTATCTACTGACCCACCACTTCTGAAGCGCTCAGCCCCGTGGTTCGGGTCTCCTGCCCGGACGGGGAGCTCTTCAGGGGCCACGGCAGCGGCTTTTTCCACATTCCGCTGCTCCAAGAGCCGGTTCCCAGTGCAATGGAACGGGAGGAAACCCCTCTTTAGGGGGTTTAAACCCTCTTTAGCAGGTTTATTCCGGGAGGGGTATAACAGGGTTTGGGGTTTCTTATGGACATGGAAAAGTCCCTTCCAGAAGTGTCTCGACGAGGGGGAAGAGCAGGACAAGGGGGGTTTGCAAGTAACGCCTCGAACGGTTTCTCCCCTCGGGATGCTCTGCAGCCCTTCCGCCGCCCCCTGCCCGGCTTTCAGGCTGCCCGGCCCCACCGGGGCTCCCCACCGGGCTCCGTTTCCCAGCTCCGGCTGGGCTCGCAGCACTGCGGCGGGATCTCGGAGCAGATGCGATGCCTATCAGGGGCTCATTAAGGTTCTTCGGGTCTCCTGGACCATAGCTGTGACCTTTCCTGTTTCTCACTTGCTTGTTGAGTTTTTGAGGCTCCCAGAAATGCTGCTTTTCGTTATTTTGGGATGTTTTTATTGAGGTCCCACAAAAAATCCTATCAAGGCTTCTTGTGTCAGAGCCGTGTATAATTAAGGGGAAATAGGTTCGCAGGGGTCACAGATTCCCTCTGCAGGATGGCTCCTATAGAAAGTACCCAAGCAATTTTGCAAGCACTGGAGCAGGCTGAGGAGTTGCCTGGATGTACAGCCCATGAGGATGCCGCTTATTTAGAGGGAAGCACCTTTGTTTAAAGGCACAGAAACAGTCTCAAAGAAACGATTGCCCAAAGTCACACTAAGACACACAGTCTGCCGTTTACTGGGAGCTGGGAAAGAACCCAGAGTCGCCAGTGAGTGGCTCAGCCAGCTCCCAAGGTGCAGGCAGAAGGGCCTTATCTACTGACAGACAGAAGTGGCTGGGATTTCCCCAGGTCTTGAGGTTCTTTGGCTTCCCCTGGAGCCAGTGAAAACTGCAGCAGCACAGACAGAAGTCAGACCACTGTGATTTAAAATACTGAGACACAGAAATCAGGCCACTGTGATTCAAACTACTGAGTCAGAAAGCCTGGGGATGTGCACCCAGGCTCCAAACTGTATGGTCAACAATCTTGAACAGCCACAGCGAGAGACCTTTCTCTGTCCATCAGCCAGTCTCAGCTTTTAGGGGTCATCTACCCATTAAACCTTCTCACCAGGGCACAGCCAGGACATGAGAGAAAGTCACTGAGAAAGTCCGAAAAGGACACTATTAAGAAACCCACTATTTAAGGCAGAAGCAATGACTCAATGTGACTTGTTATCTTTTGTGGTTTAAAGATTGGTAGGGCAAAAAAAGGGAGTAAATGCAATAACATAATAGCATAGAATCATAGAATCATGGAACAATAGAATCATAGAACGGTTTGGGTTGGAAGGGACCTTAAAGCTCATCCAGTTCCAGCCCCTGCCACGGGCAGGGACACCTTCCACTAGAGCAGGTTGCTCCAAACCCCATTCAACCTGGCCTTGAACACTGCCAGGGATGGGGCAGCCACAACGTCACTTGGAAGTCTGTTCCAGTGCTTCACCACCCTCATGGTGAAGAACTTCTTCAATATCTAATCTAAATCTCCCCTTTTTCAGCTTAAAGCCATCCCCCTTGTCCTATCACTACATGCCCTTGTACAAATCCCCTCTCCACCTTTTGTGCAGACCCCTTTAGGCTGCTATAACGAAACCAATGCAGAGCAGTCTGGGACGCAGACAGCCTGCGGCTGCGCTCATGCTGGGATGGGGCAGGAGGACGGTCAGACAGACCTTGCCCAAGTTAGCAGTGACAGTGCTGTCAGCTGAGCCCCAGGGCCACCTGTGTCCTCCCTGCTGCTGAGATTTATAGGGTGCCACATTTTAATAAAAAACACACACACCTCTCCACTTTGGTGCATTAAGAGATTTCTAGCAAAACACAGTAACGTTGCTATAAATTTCCCTCCCAGCACCCTCACAAGTAATAACTCAAGCCCCAGCATTTTGTATTTAATGTTTATTTTGATGGCTGCATTCCAGAAAGAAAAGGGAAAAAAGAGGCAAAAGTCGACTCAACCGCTCTCCCCATTGCTATTAGCCTGATGTTTTCAATAAAATTTAGTGCAAACTGGGAAACAAACACTTGGAAAAAAGAAAGGAGGAAAACAAGCCCACTTGGGCAAAATTCTCCTAGACATCTGCCAAAGCCTGGGTTCAAATCCCAGCTTAAATTACAGATGTCCTGCCATGGGTTCTCATTATGGCCTCCTCCCTTGGCATGTTTGAACAGCACCCCAGGGAGCTGTACCTGTTTCAAGCAAGGTTCAGTGGTGGGATGCTCCAAAGGTTTGAGACATATGGAGACCCAAGGTTGAAATAGCCAAGTCTGGAAGTAAAAGACTGAGTCTTCTTGGCCAAATAACGCAGGGCAGAACACGAGGAGTGCTGCCAGTCATGTCTGAAGTACATGGTGGAGCTATTTAAAGCTTTCACCTCACCTGTTTCTCTGTGAAGCCACCAGGCTTTCACATGCACCATACCTAATCCCATACCTGCTACTGAAGAAGGGTGGAACCATGGACGCTAATAGCAGTACACCCAGGCAAGCCAATGTCCTAACCAGCGTGCAAGCTCCGAGAGATGACTGTGACTCCAGTGAGAGCAGTTTAAACCCTCATCCAATGGTGAATACTTACCCAGATGTGATGCAAAGTCCTGATTGCTTACCCAGAAGTAGCAACCCTGGAGTTCGACTCGAGTCAGATGTGGTTAACAAAAATGTGCTGAGAGCAGCAGCACTACGTAACCAGGTTGCTAACTAGTGAGAGACGTGTCCCAGGCTTGCAGCGAGGAGTGTATATGGAGTCTGCATGGGCTAAGCTTGGAGAGCTGCATGTTCAGGGTATGTGAAACCCATCTTTGTGCAGCAAATCAGAAGCTGGTCTCTGAGTACTTATATGTGGTATTCACATCTCCCCATTTTTTTCAGCAGGGAAATCCAGAAGAATCACTGCCCTAGGTCAAGGATGCTGAATTGTCACCAACATGTTCTGCTATGGTGGTATGTTATTTCAATCCCTTTTTGTGGTCAGACCAACCTCACTCTTGAGTTCATGTCTGACACTGAGTTTCTATGGACAAAATTACTCTGTAGATTCAACCTCCATTGTGATGTTTGGCTCATGACAGCAGGTTCATTGGGCAAGTGGTACCAAGGTAGATGCCATGGTCATGGCTTCCAGAAGTGGAGTGATCTATTACCTCGTACTAATTCTTATATTTAAATGTAATTGACAGGTTTGTGAAGAAGTGTCCACAGCACCTTGAGAGGAATGAATCCTGATTCTCCTAAAGGGGATTTTGGGCTGTCTGTGACTTGCTGAAATTTCCGTGACGTCTGAAGGGACTTCTGCATAGCATCCTGTCATGTCATAGAATCATAGCATCATAGAATCATAGAATCATAAAATCATAGAATCACAGAATAGTTTGGATTGGAAAGGACCTTAAGATCATCCAGTTCCAACCCCCTGCCATGGGCAGGGACACCTCACACTAAACCATGTCACCCAAGGCTCTGTCCAACCTGGCCTTGAACACCGCCAGGGATGGAGCATTCACAACCTCACTGGGCAACCCATTCCAGTGCCTCAGCACCCTCACAGTAAAGAACTTCTTCCTTATATCCAATCTAAACTTCCCCTGTTTAAGTTTGAACCCATTACCCCTTGTCCTATCACTATGATGTCATGCAATTGAAGGCAGAAACCCCCAAATTCAAATCACAGAGAGACAGAATAGATAGCTCATGCTCACAGGGTCTTCCAGTGGGCCTCTGTTGTTTCCAGTGGTATGGAACAAGTTTCAGGACTTGGTCCTGAGCACGCTCTTTAGAGTGCAAGTATGACTGCTCATAAGGCTTTCTGGTGTCCATTTTTGGGCTAATGAGATCATTTCCATTTGAATTAGTCCTTGTCACACTCGTGTCATACAAGGCATGCATAAGGTGTGTGTGAACTCACACTACTGTACTGGAAGCAATAGGCTCACGGTGATGGTGAGCAGCCCACCAGCAAGCTCTCTGCTCACAGGAACAGCTCTTAGCTCCTTGCCAGTGATGGCCAAAACCATATTTACAGCCAGATGAAGGCTAGAAAATGTAATTTTTTCCTTACTTCAAGGTTTTTGCTCTATTGACTTCAGTGCTGATGAGTGGTTTCAATAATGATAACAACACTTTTACACCTAGAAGTTGGTGCTTTGATTTCTCTCCACTCTTGAACAGAAATTTAGTTGAGCAGCCTACAGCTCTGTAGGGTGTTAAATATGCTGGCAAAATGGTATTAATCAAACATGTCTCTGCTATTAACTGGAGAACATCTGCTCAGTGAATAGTATCTGGGACTTTTTGACTCACTTGAAGAAATGCATCAGTCTGTGACCCCATGGGTCTGAAATGGGAACCTGCTGTTTCTAAGGGGTTAAGATACATCTTTTTATCTGTTTTGTGTTTTTCACATCTTCCTTCCCAGGAGAATTCTCTAAAGCCTGGTACATTGAATATCTAGGCTATTCCACACAAGGCATTTAACTCCTCGGTATTTGTTTCTATTCCAAAAAGAGGAAATCTAATGATGCCTAAAAAGGATAATGCTGTTCTGAAGGAGGGCTGCATGGGTCTGGGTTGATTTCATTCCAACAGACAGAATCAGCAAGATTCCCAGCCAGCCTGGCCAAGAGATGGGAGTCCAGGGATGTGTCCATCTGACTTCTTCTTTTATATGACACATGGCACTGCAGAATATTGGAAGAGGTATAGTAATTCCTCTTCAAGGCCTCAAGCAGCCCAAAGGAAATACATACACTGAAAACCTTAAATTGACCCAGTGGACCGATAGCCAGTTCCAAGAAACTCAGCATTTTTTTATGGATTATTATTATTATTTTTTCCTTTACTAGGTTAATATTCTTTTTATAAGGAGAATGGGAATAACAGTTCACTCTGGATGACGGCGTGATTTACTTCTACTGCATCAGCACTCTTTCAGCTCATATTTGAGGCAGCTCTTGGGTGATATTTCCGGGAGGGCAAAGGAGTTGTGTGATGCCATTTAAACAAAACAGAAAGCTGAAATATGACTTTTTTTGTTAGATTTCTTGAGGGACGAGAAGAGATTTGTTTTAAAAACCTTCAGTCGCCTTCAACCCATAAATCTATTTTACCTCGGGACAAGCAGCAAGGATGAGATCACTGAGCTGCACGGATGAACAGAGACCTCACAGATACCACGGAAACAAGAGTCTGGTTACTTCCATGGTCGAGGATGAAATGAAACTCTATATGTTGCATTGTGTCCAGTTCCCCATCCCCAAGGACACCATTTCTGTGTTACCTGAGGTGCAAACTAGGCTGAGCTGGTACCTTGGCTTTGGCAACTGCCCAGGAAACCTGCTTCAGGAGCAGCAGGGATGACTTGTTGGTGTCCTTTTGGATGCTTGTCCCTGACCTCTGTTTCATACCTGCATATGATAGGCTGCCAGGCACTCTGCTGGTTTGTTACCAGAAGCTACCCTGAGTTTCCTAAGCTGATCCTTTTAGAGTCATAGAATAGTTTGGGTTGGAAGGGGCTATCAAAAGTCATCTAGTCCAAGACCCCTACAATGAGCAGGGAAGACTGTCCTTTTCAATCCCTAGATAACTACAGCAGCCAAAGAAAGGTTGTGTGGTTTTGACCAGGGCTGCAAGATTGTGCCTTATTTGAGTTGCAAATCTGGTCATGGGGAACTGCATTTATTGGAAATTCTATTAATCTCCTGGAGGAAAAAAAACCCTCCATTAAAGCTCAATGCACTGACGTTGCTGTTCAGGTCTGCTGAGGATGCACCTCTTGTGTTCTCTCCTTGCAGAACCGGAGGCCAACTCAAGCTCTTTGTACTGATTTGTAAAACTCTTGAGAGATTCCTCTGGTGAGAGCATGAAGGACCACGTACAGCAGTGGGGCTGCTCATGGTGTTAAACCAGTGACTTTAAAGAGATATCTGAGCTGAGGGGTGCAAGAGCATGCTACAGCTCTGACAAGTGTTCAAAAACCTCCTTTCTCCAGCGCATCTTCCTAGATGAAGTAGAAATGCGTGGATGTGCAACCGGTACAGGCATGCGGGCTTTCAACTTTGTTTTTCTACCTGCTAAAAAGAGAAATATATGTATTTTTTGGAGCTGTCCAGGAAACATATGTCCATGTCTACGAAGGAAGTTGATTTTGGGAACTATCTCCTTCTCTTAGTCACATTAAACTCCAGCACTTCAAACGTTTGGGTGGATGTATTTCCAAAGGGAAATCTCCTCCCTCATGTCCCGAGACTGCATTATGTTGGCTTGTACAAACTAGATAGTGACTTGTCCTAATTTCTGTGTGTCTGGGCCCAATGTGGCCTCTGCTAAAGTCAATAAAATGTTGCCATTCAACTCCATGGCAGCAGGATTAGACTTCCTGTTTGTATTACTTTTCTATCTGTGATGTAGTTTTTCTGCCAAGGCCTTTAAACACTGATGTCAACTGATGATAGGGAAGGTGAGAGAAGATGGAGAGATTTTTTTTACTTGAAATACTATATATTTAAGCATCTTAAGCCAGTTGGGTACAAAACTTACAGTTCTTTATGCAATCTACCTTCCCATATTAGAATAACTTGGCAAAGTTACTCTGTACTTCACCTTTGACAATAGCTCTCAAAGATATTTGTGCATCTTCAGACCTTTGAGTATTATGAAAAACATTTAAGAGCCAAAAGCAAGAATATGCCCATGAGTTGCTCTTAAAAAATTGGGCAAAGAATAGTCTAAAGTTAAAGCTATCTTTCCTCAATCTCTCTCTCTCTCTGTGCCTCATATGAGCCATAAACCAATATCCCTCTATTCTTCAGAAGCAGCAGGAGCAGTGGCTAGTAGCATAAACACGCAGATATTAAGATTTGAGCTCATTCAACCATAATCGACCAAAAAGAAAATGAAGTGAAAACAAAAAGCTTAGTTACCCAGTAAAGAAACAAATAACGTCCTTCCCAAGCACATAAGGGTATCTTTCTCTCTCTCTGATTAGAGAACCTCAGGAGATTTAGGTTTCAAGTGGGGTTAAAAGCTTTATGATTTGTTTAGCCAAAGCATGTAAACCCAAAGGCTATTTTTGACCAGGAGCGTATCCTTGGAGCATTTGCAAACAGAGAGACACTCTCCCCTCTGTGCTGCTCCCTGGCTGGTACGTGAGCATCCCTTCAGTGCCATGCTGGGAGGCAGCAGCTGGAAAAGCAGCTTGGGAATGGCAGCCGTGGGAGAGGGTGAAGATCAGGATGGCCAAAGGCTCTGGCATTCATTGGCAACTGAGTTACCCCCAACCCTGCACGGCAGGGAAAGGAAGAACCAGTGCCTGAGGCTCCCAGTCATTCCAAGTGGGAAAACCTCTTTGCCAGTACAGAGCTGGAGCCTAACACAGCCCAGCTCCCAAAACCTGACAGACAGATGCTCTTGTAAAGAAAAATCGAAGGACAAACCCAATTTTCTCTAACAAAGTAATAGATTTACAGGCACAGGAATTTCTTGTGGGTTTGGATGCTGCCAAGTATTACTGCAAAAGTATCCTCCCTGTGTCCCTTCTCCAGCACGTATGGTTAGACAGAACTGCTCCCAGTTGCCCAGACTGGGCTCTCAGTTACACAGAGGTAAATCTAGGGCAAATCCTCAAGGCTCCAAGAATAAACAATACAAAGTCTGGGACTGAAAGAGAAGATTCAGGCAGCTATAGACAGGGTAGTCTGATATCGGTCATGGATTAAATAGTGCAACGGTTATGGTAAACAGCATGGACAAAAGTCTTTTGCCAGTACATGTCTTCACAGGAACGGGTCTTGTAAGAGGAACTGCTTGTCTTTTTCCAACAGGAATACAGCCTGACTTGGTAAAGTCAACTTACATTAAATCTGCCTGCTCCTATTTCTTGACAATGCCCATTTTAACACTGCCAGATTAAAACCTTGCAGTGTGTGGCGTTAGGGCGGAACATTTTGAAGTAAAAACAAATTTATGTGTGGATTTTAGTGGAAATACTACCAGTTGTGTCACTGTTGCTAATGCGTGTTTGTGGGAGGAGAGGTTGTACAGTGCTTGATAAGGCTGCTACTCAACTGCTGCACCCAGTTCTGCCCTCCTCTCACTGTACAAGCGGTGGATGATGTGGAAAAGACTTTTGGCAAGGTAAGCAAAGAAATCTCGTAGCTGGAGGCTGTGAAGAACATGATCCAGTCATCTTATTGGAAAGAAAAGGTTGGGAGATCACCGCCTGTGCATACTTGTAAACAGAAATCTCTGCGTACACAGGGCTTTTCCATCCTGCAAGCAGAAATGGAGCATCGGATGCAATGGTTGGATGCTGAAGTCAAACAAATTCACCCTTAGGGCTAAGTATTGTGTTATTGCCACTAAAGGAATCTCTGCCTGTTGTGGAGGTAGAGGGGTTTCCTGGCACATGGAGGCTGTAAGCTTGGGTAGCTTTCGGAAAGAGACACTTTAGCCCAGCTTCTGGGGAAAACCTATTGCCTGTGTAATATGGGAAGCAAACAAGATGTTCACAGCAGTCCCTTCTGGTCTGGAAGGCTGGGAATAAAAGAGTGGAGGTGCTTTGCTTTTGCAGCGGCATGTGGTGATCCGAAAGCTCCTTGGTCATTTAAGCATTTTGGGGTCTTTATTTTATAGGCAGGGATAATGTCTAAATACACATTATTTTTTTAACACCACCACCCCCTCTTGTGCTTTGTAGAGTCCCAAGTTACAGTTGCAGAGCTGTGGTCAGGATAAAAGCCGACAGACCAACCATAAATCAGCCAGAACCGAGTTCCTTAACCTTTCATATTAACCTCTTGCATTGACTTGAGTTAGGTGCTACGCTCTGCTGCTATAAATCATCCTGCAGTGAATTTATGAGCTTCAGCACAATAAAGGGGTTTTTCTTTACCCCCCCCCCCCCCCTCCCTACCCCTTTCTTATGCAGGAAAGGCCTAATGACTGGGATCTGTGAATATTGCTAACTCTCCTTCCCTTCCAAAGGGATCTGGCAGGAAGATGTGGGGGTTGGGGGTAGAGAAACTCTTAATTTCACTTACTGGTGACACGATCAGGAAAGCCTGTTCTAAAAAACCCAAGAAACCATTAGCTGCCCCTTGGAACAGGGTGGGGGAAAGAAAGGAAAAGCTAGTAATGAAACCCATTTGGGGGTTAAAATAGCAATCTGTTCACTCGGATGCAGTCATCACCCTGCTTCTCCCTCTCCCCAAAGCACTGCTCAGGGTAGAAGCACTTTGATGGACCCAGCCCTCTGTGTGCTCCTGAACTGTGTGTCCCAGAGGAGAACCTTCTCCTTCCTCTCTGCATTTGTTCATTGAGGCTGTGGCACTGAAATGCAAGCCAGCAAAGTTGTCCAGAGAGGTGGTGGATGCACCTGATTGATCTGGTTGAAGATGTCCCTGCTCATTGCAGGGAGTTGGAACTGGATGAGCTTTGAAGGGCTTTTCCAACCCAAACTATTCTATAAGATCCTGGAACTGGCACCACTCAAGACTGGCACACAGATAGGGATGGCTCTGCAGCTTCCTGGTGCTACCAGAAGGCAGGAGATAGCTTTGCACAGACACCAAACGCCACAGATGCCTTCTGGTGCGAGCAGGAGCCTGCCAAATCCTTCCTTCCTGCCTTTTCTCTGTAATGCTCCAGTTTGCTGCTTGCTGCCCCCCCTGTCCCAGAGCTGGTTGTGTTTCTGTGTTATTCAGAGCTTTGGAAGTATTCTGAGATATTTATACAGCGATAAAGTATGCGAGTCACATCTGCGTCCTGGCATCTTTCAGCCTATCATCTGCTGTATTTCCATGGTGCTGGCAACTGCAGCACGGAATCACAGAATGGTTTGGGTCAGAAGGGACCTTAAAACTCATCCATTTCCAGTGCCCTGACACAGGCAGAGACACCTTCCATCAGACAAGGTTGCTTCAACCCCATTCAACCAGCATCTATCCCAAGAGCTGAGGAGTCTGGTGTCACTGCTACGAGGAGTTTACTCCTGTCTCTAGCTCTGACACTGCAAGGCAATGAATATCAGATGGCAGGGATGTCCAAGACCTACTTGCCTTGCAGAACCAGACTCTCTGACCCTATGATCGAAGGTAACACATTGTGCTCACTGGAACTTTTGGGGGGTTCTACAGCCCGTATTTTGACGCCTGATGTTGGAGCTGCTCTCCCATGCCGCAATACTGTTGAAGCTAGGAGGGCTGGATTCATAGCCTTGTTGTTTCCAAACCAGCACCCGTAGCCCCACATCACAAGGTGGTAAGGATTAGAGGTGTCTCAGCTAACTCCGATGCCTCAGGAGCAAAGTGTTTGCACCAGCACAGCTTGCTGCCTTCCTGAAGAACCTGCCTTTCTGTAGTCCTATCAAAAATGAGCATCCTTCTGTCCCATCCATGGGACATTCTGGTTTGGTGGCTCTTTCAAAGACAAAATGGCCACTTCAGTTAAAAGTCACTGCTGAGCTCACTCCATTCCCAGGAGATGCGATTTTATTCCGCTCTTTGTATTTATTAGTACAGCTGGTGCTGCCTAAGAGCAGAGTGACTTTGCTGAAGTGCAGGGACGGTGGGATAGCTGGAGCAGTGGTTGCTCCCCAGAGCCGGTTTGGGGGATCAGCGTGGTGCTCCCTATGGACAGACACAATCCTGAGCTCGGGATAGTAGCGCAGCTGCTCTGTGGCTCACTGAACAAGCAAAGCAGCGTTAGGGAGCAGAGCAAACACCCTGCAAGAAAAGAATTAAAGAGAGCAGGTTTCCTGGTTACCTGCAAGGTGGGGGCCAGGATCTGCATATTTCTGTGTTGTTTTGCTGGGTGTTTTTACAATGTGTGAAGAAAATAGAAGAGAATTTGGCTGAAATTTGCTCTCTTGCTTTCTGTTTCTCCTTAAGGTCCTTTCCAGCCGTAACTATTCTATGATTCCCTCACCCCTGCCCCTGTGTTTCTGGGTCTGCCATTGAACCCGCTGCTTCTCACCCACCCCACATTTCTCTGGAGCACCCCCAGTATGTGCCCTCTCATGCGCATGGACAAGCTGTGCCCCAGTCACTCAACCTGCCTGGGCTCCTATGCTTAGGTGGAACTCCGCAGGCTTTAGTAGGCTTCTGAAGCAAGCGGGTAGGGGACAGACTGCAGCTTGTATGGGTGAAGAAATACTCTCATTCCCCCATTATGCAGCTGGATCAGTTTGTATTATCCTCCTTGTAG
The DNA here is from genome assembly GCF_028554395.1 of Pezoporus wallicus. Taxonomy (NCBI): domain Eukaryota; kingdom Metazoa; phylum Chordata; class Aves; order Psittaciformes; family Psittacidae; genus Pezoporus; species Pezoporus wallicus. The sequence continues at coordinate 2,211,459 of NW_026638015.1, read as the reverse complement.
TGTTAAGGAGCATCTTGCATCTAAAAAGATGGGATGAGCCTAGCGTAAGCGACATGTTGTCCTGCCCTGGGCTTCTTCAAACTGGTACCATCAGCCTGGAGCGAGGTGGAAGCGGGCACTAGCCTGCACAGCCTCTGCTCGGATCCCCATGGACCCCCATCTCCCTTAACTGGCAATGCGGGAAATAGCACCAAAAACCCCCCCGGAATAAAACAAAAGGCTGGAGCGCGCCGGCCGGATCATTCACTGGGATATTTCTAGTTTCCCGTTTGTTTACCTTATAGGAAAGTTAATCGAGTCCGTTTGATCTTACAGTGAAAACCACAAAGGAAATTTTGTTGGAGTAGGAGCAAACTGAAGCCTGTGAGTTCCTCTGCGAGCTCGAGATCTTCATTAAAACAATTCTGGTTGAGTCTTAATTTAAAGAAAACATGGATTTTTCCCCCCCTTCTCGCTTATTATTAAGAGCCCAGTACGTCCCTAGGCTAAAGTGCTCGCTCCACAAATAACCTTCCTGACAGCTGCCAACTTGGTGCAGTTTATAACCTGCCTTTGGAATATATATACTTATATATATATATGTGCATGCATATACAGAAAGAGCTGTGTTTATAGTGGTGTCGTCTTTAAAAACTGCCAAATAGGCAATTTAGGATTATTAGAAAGCTTAAGGGGCTAAAGGAAAACCATGATAAGTTCAGAAAATCCTACTTTATTTTTTAAAATAGGAGTTTTCCCAGTGTGCTGAAATTAAAACAATTTTAAATCCTGAGTTTGAGGCAATGAAGCTGAAGAAGTGATGAGAAAAGATTTCTTTTTTTGAGGATGATTCAATTAGCAGAGTTATATTAGGAAAGTAAGTAATACAATCTATTTATGGACCGATGTATCTCTCCATAATAATAGACAATAAAAATAAATGGAAGCATATCACAAGGCAAAAATAGCTGATGCTTTTTCTCAGGTCTCTTCTAGTAATTTCTTGGGGGCAGTAGGCAGCAAATCTCTGCCATTGCATTATTTTTGTTTCAAACAGAATGATTCCCTCCTCCTTCTTATGAAATCTCTGTCTATTTTTTATCAAGATAGTGGAGAGCAAAAGCAAGTCACCCAGCAGCCACCCCCCTTCACCACATACACAAGCATTTAAAACTGTATTGTAGAGCAGCAAAATGGGTTTAGAGAAAACAGGGCTTGTGACAAATGATGGCACAAACCTAACAAACAAATAAGGTCTGATCCCAGGCTCGGAGAGAAAGAAAAGCCTAGTTTCAAACAGATAAAAATCTGAAGGGATGAACTCAGAGTGTGCTGCACACACAAGTCCTGATGGTAAAACTGTACAAATCGAACACAGGGAATTACTGGAGTGGGCTCCTGAAGGATTTTCTCCTTGTAAAACTTAGCTATACCTGGTGCCCATCGCTCTTTCTATGTCTATACGTACACGGGGACCGAGCGACATGTGTCTGTAGCTCTTTGTCTGTATATATGCTACCGTGCAAATGCAAACTCTCATTAGAGGAGAAATCCTCTGAAGGCAAAGAGATAAATTACCGCGCAGCAAAAGCATCGCTGTGTGATTATCAGAGCAGGAAAAAAGCAGGGAGTCATTCTGGAACGGGAACGAGCGCGCTGCGCGTAATTACAACATCATGGCCAAGGCATTTTGTTTTCATTTGAAAAGGCTACATAATTATTAGGCAAAATGTGACAAGTAAGCACAGCATAAATATGTAACATATCCAAGAGAGTTTTAGAGCTTGCTTGTTGTGTTTCTCAGCGGTAATTTTTGAATCAACAAATGGGACCTCTCAGCCATTCAAAAATAAATCGCAGTATTTCTCCCCCTTTGCTTTAACATGCATCTGTAAGAAATATGATGCTGTCAAAATATAGTTTTAAATAATTAAAACAATGAAAGTGGAGCTAAGTTTGATATTTTCTATAGCAGAAACAGACTCTTTAGAAAACATCCTGGAAGATGTTACGATTCTTACAAAAGTATTTTATGCTCTGTTTGGCATTTTCAATTGCCTTTTTCCCAACCATGACTATTTCTCTTTTTCAGTCAATATGAAGATATTCACAAATTATAGTGACAAATAAAATAAAGACAATGAAATATACTGAAATCCTTTTTTTTTTTTTTTTGACTGGCAAAACAGGCAGATATTGTTCCGTTATTTTTAAGCAAAGAAATGATAATAAGAATGCATCAATGTGAACGCTGTCTAATAAGAAACAAAGCCCACTTGACTCTTATTCTGTTTAAAATAAAAGGCAAATAAAACCAATTGGAGGTCTTCAGATTTATCCTCTCCAGAATCCTTATTCTAAATAGCATAATTTTCCCCATTTTTCCCATCAGAGTTTGGATTATTGGGAAATAACATTTTGGTGGGTTTTTTTTTTTTGGTAAGAGCAGAAGAAATAAGGAGAATAAAAATATCTGCAGGTTGGTGACTAAAATGAGATAATTCTGAAGAGGGAGGGTGAGAGGGAATGAGAGAGTGTTGAAAAGCACAATCAGGCAGCAAAACGCAAGTGTCTCTCTTGCCAAATCCAGCTCAGCGTTAAAGCAAAGAAGTTACTCAGCAAAAGAAAGTAAAGTTCAGACCCTACCTTTGTCAGCTGAAAAGTAATGGGGAACGTCTTCCAAAAGTGGGAATGACCTGCACTGCCTATACGGTACGCCTTACCTTAAAATCTATACATTTCTAACCAAAACAGCTTGGAGCAATTCACATAAAACAGACCCAAATGTTGCCCATTCCATGTAAAAGATCAGGTTTCTGTCTCAGCTCAGCCTGTGATATCAGACTTGGGCTTTTTCTTTTTTTTTTTCCCCTCTTAAATATGTATTCTTATGTTTCCAATCCTCCAACACACTTTTCTCATCTTGGAAAAGTTCTCTTTTTCTTTTTTTTTGGGAAGGGTGTGTGGGAAGGATTTCCAACTTGTCAGGGCTCTCTCTTTTCAGTACAATTAAGCTTTCACTTGATCATTTGGAAGGCCAGAATGATTTGCTGTGGTCACCGGCTCTTTATTATGAATATTGTTGCAGATACATAAAGTTTACTGCGAGCTGTAAATATGTCAGGTTTTGCCACGGGGTTTACTAATAAAGAACTCTTAGAGGGGGATTATTGATGGGGAAGATAATCTTTTCAATAAGGGTTCCTGCTTTCTTATGTTTCCCTGGGTGAGTGCGGTGCAGGGGCACTCCTCAGACATACCGTAGCTCCATGCAAACAGCACTGGGGGATACCAAGAGCACTTTGGCTCCATCCTTCCTCCAAGCCTGACACAGTTCTGTCTTTCAGCAAGATCTTAAATGCTCTATTAGTTTTATTAATACCTTTGGTGTTACATTGGGTTTTCCTTTAAACAGGTTTGTGACCATAAGGAACTGATTGATTGTCTAGTGACACTTCCAAGTTATTTCTGTAGGTGTCACCTTGGGTTAGCGCAGTGGTATTAAACATAGCAAATACTTCTGTTCCTTTCCAATTCTGGCCACATAATTCAGCTAATTAACTCTTTTCATAAACAACAAACAAAGAGGCAAATACAGTTGAATTGTTTCTCTGCCAGCGTTTCTCTTTCTTCTTTTGAAACGTCCTATTATTAAATATGCATATATTTGGTCAAGTCACAATAAGTGTCTGATCAATCATTCTTCATTCACTTTGGTATTCACTGTAATAACAATAAACAATTTGAGGCTCATCTGGTGTTAATGTGGCCATCATACGACTGCCCAGAAAACTTCCATGCACATTTACTATTAATTAAACGCATCATTATGAACTGTGAAAGTGAGGTAAGGGAAGAGGGAAGGGAAGGGATAGGAAAGGGTGAGAAGAGAGGAGAAAGGAGAGAGAGGAGAGGAAAGAAGATGAAGAGGGAAAGGGAGATAGAGAGGGATAGGGAGAGGCAGAGGAGAGAAGCAAAGTGAAGCCAAGAGAGGACCCATGTGGAACCATTCGCCATCCTTCAAGTTATGGCCAAACAAGCAAAGATGCCTTCCTCCTGTCTGTGGCTCCTCGTGCTGATGCTGGGACATGCAGAGGAGGGGACACAGCCCCAGCTGCGTGCCTGGGGGGAGTTTAGCTGCAATAAGTGGCCCTTTGACTCCCCCAGGCATCGCCACCAGAGCGGAGGCAGCTGCAGTGGGATCAATGTGGCTGTGGGAGCAGGAGATGAGGATGAATTGGCAGGGGCAGGCGCATAGAGGGGGACAGCAGGGCTGAGCGTGTCGTGATGGAGATTGGAGCGGGGGGATTTTGTTCTGCAGGCAGAAAACCCCAAACCTCTGCTGTCATCGGGATAAAGTAATGAATGGCTGAGACCCAGGCTCGGTAAAGCAAGCATGGTCAGGAAAGCCTATAACCTCATGCTTGCTTTTAAGCCCCACTGGTGTCAAATCAGTGCTGTCCTGAGGAACGGCAGATTTAAGCATGTACTTATGAGTTTCCTGGATTCATGGCCCGGCATGGAAGTGGCTGGCCAGGGTGGTTGCAAGCTGTGGGCATGGGTTTTGTTAGCATGGTCCCAGCCGCAGAGGAGCAGAGCTGAGCCTGCTCAGAGTCAGCTCCGAGTTTTGATGTCTAATTGCAAGCAATTCCCATCTAGGTCAGGAAAGCTGAACAGGGGCCTTGTTTACTTTACCCTCCTTATTTCTTACCCTGAAGGCAAGCAGCCAGGGTTAGGTTTCAGCCTGGTGGCTGCTTGGGCCAATGACGCAAAGGAACAAGAGCTCGTTTGCGCCGTCCTAGCTCAGGCTGTGATAGTCTCTGGGTACTACAGCCTGACTCGTAATGTTAATGAAGTCCCTTAACATAAACACTGCTTTGCTAACACACTCCTTGGGGACATGGAAAAATCCCTCGGCTTCAGCTCAGGAAAAGGCTGGGGCAAGCAGAGGCACATAGTGGGTATAATCCAACAGAGAAAGAAACCTGGTTATTTCCAACAAGTCTAGGTTGCTGTTTGAACATCGTTTTCGTCTTACACCCTTTCTTCCTATCTGCCTTGTGCCCATCCTTGCAGGCAGCCATGAATTAAAGTGATGCAATTGGTTGGCTCCTTTACATCACCTGCTTACTCCTGAGGGGGTTGCTTTGATGCAGGTATCAGGTCAGATGTGCCTTACATCAGAAGGGCATCCTGCTCTTCTGAACCAGCTGTTGGAAGTCTCAGCTGCTGGGCAGAAACTGTTTGACAGATGAGATTGCTGTCTCAGATGAAATGGCATGCATTGTTTTGAGCGGTGTGAACCTGGACTGTCTCTTCAAATGGTAAATTATAGAGAAAAAGGAGTTTTGTATAAGGACCAAAATTGTTTCATCTGAAAAATATAGATGGGAAAAAGCTCCAAAATATCAAAATAGGACTTTTTAAAAAGCCTTTTTTTTTTCAATAGCATGAATCATTTAGAAGTGTAAAACTGTAATGAAGTTTAACAAAAAAGGCACAAGTTAAAAAATGAAAGTGGGAGTAAAATAAATTAAATAGCTCCCAACTGCTTTGAGTTGGAGGAAACATTTGGAACGGGAGCAAAACAAAAGACGGGCAGATATTCTGTTGTTCCCTCAAAACTAAAACATTTTTAGCTTGATGCCAAGTCATCAATTTTAACTGAGCCTAAATTTCACTTTGGCATTTGAACTAAAAAACGCCCTCACTTGTGCAGTGCTAATGCTGAGCTACATGGTCTGCTCAGACCTACTCAGGCCTATTGAACAGAGTCCTACTGTACTCTCAGTTTAGAGAGGATTCACTTCTCTAAACAAACCTCTTCCTGAGGTTTTACCCTATTTTGCTTATTCTTCATGTTGGTAAATAAGAGTCCTCTCCTAATCCAGCTTTTGCTTTGAATTCTGCATATTTGCCACAGTGGGGCAAGGCTGAAGGTCCTTGTTCCGTGGGTGGAAATGGGACATGAGGGTATAATTGGAGTGCCCTAGCATGACAGAAAGCACTGGTATGTTTCAACAGAGAAGACAAAAAATCATCCATGAAAAGCACGTTATTTCACTGGTCTTCTACACATGCACGTGGCCTTCCTAGAGACCTAGGAGAAGTACATAGGCCAGAGCCTTCAGTGCAATGTTTCGGTCTTTTAATGCTTTGATGACTGTTCTATCTGTAGTGCAGGGCAAAATTGAGTTTGTTTTATGGAGATGAAGAGCAGAATAAAAACTGGTGGGGGTTACCACTAGTTGGAGCCCTCAGGTCTGAGAATTGCAAAGTCTTTGCTTAACTGCATCCTTACCTTCATCTCACTTACCTATAACAATACTGCTGCTGAGCCAAGAGCCTGACCAGAACTAGATGGTGCAGAGACTGGCACCCCTAGCAATAACCCATCCGCTCCTGATGAATGTGCCCCATGGGGACAGGGGGACATAGTAAAAGGGTGACTGCTTCTCTCCAATCACTGCACCAGAAGCTCCCAAGCCTTCAACCCTTCATGTCAGATGAGGTGACTCCCTGCTGATGTGACTGAAGGGATGTAAAGACATATCTGAGCAAATACTCAGGAGCAAATATCTGAGCAAATAAGAGGAGGGTGAAGTCTTGAATATGAAAGGGCTGCTCATCAGAGGCTAAATTTATCTGTTTGCTGCAGTAGAGGCTGCAGTTTTGTGTCCAACAAGTTATGTGTCATTTCCAACCTGAACAAATTGCCTCTTCAGAGGGCTCTGTTTTTCATGACTGATGGGTTTCACCCCTCTTGGGAAGAAGAGCTGTGAAATTAATCTTGCCAGAATCCACATGAAACTGATGCCTTCTCCCCTTAAAAGGGCCTCTGAAACTGATAGCCATCATCCAAAGAGGCCGTGGAATCCCTGATCTTGCTGTAGAGCATCTTGAAGCCTTGCGCAGTTCTCTCAGAGAGGATCGGGTATAATCCTCAGTTCTTCAGATAAATAGTGGTGGTGGTTCCTTTTCTTGTCACACATTAAAGGGACACCAAGGAAACGCATTATCATGATAATTAATACTGATCTTTGTTCTGTGCTTTGGAACCTGGGACAATTTCTTTATCTGAAGACTTGAGGATTACATCTGAAAAGTCAATTGCTGCATCTTCTTCTGAAGTACCTGTCATTTTTGGAGACAGGACAAGAGGGTGCCAAGACTTCAGGCTACTCCAAGATGGCAATTCCTGAATTCCTATGAAAACATTCAAAATGTAAGATTGTGACATATTTTAGTGAAAATATATTTCTTTACTTGTGATAGCCAACTTTCCTCATTGAAACCAAATAAAATAGACGTATTTTATACTAACAGACATATTTAAAGAAATCAGAATTACAAATTATAAAAACTGGCAGGAGAATTATAAATCACATATTTTTGAAAAAATAAGATCAGGCAGATAGCTATTGAAGGAAGTTAATGGACAAAGAGGCAGCGTATTACTGCAAAGCTCAATGGATCTACAATCTTCTGTTCATATCCCCTCCACTGGAAAAAGGAATTAAAAGCATCACAGGAAGCAGGCAGCTGAGGGAACACTGTGTGGGGCCACCTCTGCTTCTCCATGGCTGGCAGCAGACAGGGCTGTGATGTGCTGCCAGGCTTCAGAAGCCACATTGGCATCTCCTGCACGTGTGTAGGTCCAGGGCAATGTTGTCACCTGCAGTGATGATGGCTCTGAGATGTCTGTGTTCAGCACAGGGTGTGAGAGCATGGGGAAGGTGATCCAGGAAAAGCATGGGACTAGGGTGTGGGAACAGAGGCCAGCATATCTTCCCTGGAGAGGAATCATGTATTCCCAGGCTGGCTTGTGTTGGAAAGGACCTTAAAGCTCATCCAGTTCCAACCCCTGCCACGGGCAGGGACACCTTCCACTAGAGCAGCTTGCTCCAAGCCCCTGTGTCCAACCTGGCCTTGAACACTGCCAGGGATGGGGCAGCCACAGCTTCTCTGGGCACCCTGTGCCAGCGCCTCAGCACCCTTGTAGCAAAGAATTGTTGGCTGGAAAGTAAAGAATCTGTTGGCTGGAGAGCAAAGCCAATAGATGTAATAACGAAAGTAAATTGGGAGGAAGGCTGGGGTATGAGACACAGAGCAGAAAGTGGAAAGGTTTAACTGCAACTCAGAAGCAGTTTTGATTTCTGTGCCTTTTATCCTTTTGAATGTTTCTTAAAAAATTCAGGGGACATTAATTTTCCTTCCTGCACCATTCCAAAGATCTGATCTTGAATTCCTCCTGCAGTGAAAGTCCTGGAGCTGACACTCAGTGCCTCCCAGAGGCAATGATAAACATCAGAGTGAACTGGGGTGCCAGCCTTTGGTTTTTCCCTGGGTCCTGAGGTGCTTCTACTTGTTTGCCTGGTTTCTGACTGGAGAAATCCTGGTGCTAGATCTGATGAACGAGCTGGATGTGCAGACTGGGTGGTGGCCAATGCCTCCTGCTTCATAAGAAACTGTGAAAAAATAATTTATGGACAACTTTTGGGCTAAATTTCTAAAGAGAATTTTTTTTTCTCCAGACCTCAGGCAACTGGAATTTGGCCTGTCTTGAAGCATGCTGTCCCTTTTTGTTAATTACCTTAGTGCCATCTGGATATTCTTATGAATATAAATCTCCCCTTTAGAAGAGTGTAGATAATGCCATCGAATTGGAATGAGTGGGAAGGTTCCCACCAAAATGCCCACCAAATCACACTTACCTGCAGAGAAGACCTAATAAGAAGTCAAAATAGGAGCCATAATAGTTTTAAATAAGATGTGATTAATGTATCTACATGGTACTTGAAGTTCAAGCCTTGTATGGTTCCAAACGGGGACATTGCTTAATGTTGGCATTTCATAAGTTCCTTCCTTTTAAGCTGGAGAAGCCACCTCCTTACTCTTTGGTGGGAGAGCACAGATGTACTTTTTACAGCCTCGGTTGACTGAAGAAAGCCACAAAGTCAGACTGCAGCATAAGGGATCACAAGCCAAACACACTGGAACATTTTGCTCTCAAAAACACTGCATCAATTTCCACACTTGTGTTTTCTTCCCTGCATTGTGGCTGCAATGCATTCCCGCACACGGGCAGGAGCCAGCACTCGAAAATGAGTAACCTTGACTGTTCCTTTCCATTCTGAACATGGATATCTCTGACCTGCAGCAAAGCTTCTTGTTTCAGTTGTGGGTTCTGTAGCTATAGCACTGCCAGCAGTCACGAGTCCGGCTCTGACAGAGCTACTTCCCTGCACATGCCTAGGAAATAAACAGATATGCTACTATACTGAGGTATGCAGTGTATACAACATATGCACTGGTAGGCAGCCTTGAACAGCAGAGCACAAACCAGCTGAGGATGAAACAAGTAGTGCTGAAGCTGCCCAACTTGGCAAATGGAAGCTCTTTGCATCCAGCCAACACACCACTGACATGGGATGACCTTCTCCTTTGTAGGTCTTTGGAGAAGATGCCAGGGGAAAAGGCAGAAGCTGCTGGTATTTGTATGTCTCATATATATGAAACAGTCATGCTTTTTTTCACTTACTTTTGGGCCTCCCTCCCACGCTGATGTCTCTGCAGACCTTAGCCCAGCATCTTTGGGCAGACCTTCTATCATCTGCTGGATTTTCGGCAGTTTGAGCTTCCTTAAGATGTGGGTGATTGTTTTCCAGATAAGACACATCGTGTAGGATGAGTATATTATTACTGTGTTATTCTGCCTCTGATCATTTCATTAAAAAGCTTTTACAGCTCCATCACAAGCTTTTAGGTCACGGGTTAAAGCAGGAGGAAAATATGCCCTGGCTTGTGGAAGATAATTTGTTTACAGGGTAAGGGGAAAGGCAGGTGCACAATGGGGAGGCAGCAGCCAGATGAAGGGGAACATCTGGAAGAGGTGCAACTCCAGCTTGTAGACTGCGCAGTGAAATAACTTTGTTGGTCTTTTGTGAGCTTTTATATGTTTAGAGGTGCTTTGTGACCATTTTGCTCTCAGAAGAAACATTATTGCTCTATGCGTACACTCTTCAAGCATTCACAAACCATGTAGATGAGGCTCTTGGTGACATGGTTTAGCGGTGGTCTTGGTAATCCCGAGGTAATGGTTTGACCTGATGATTTTAAAGGTCTTTTCCATGATTCTATGTCTGGAGGAGGGGGCAGTAACATCATTTGCAATCCCAACAACCTTCACTTCACATCAGTTTCTGTCCTGGATGGTGGAAGGTTTTGCACATTTTAAATGGCACCCGTGTTTTCCTGAGGGATGAGATGAGACTTAAGTACCACCCTGGTCTCATGCTGACTTTTACTCCATTTCATGTGACATTGGCTATGTTGCTTAAGAGACGAACAGGGCAGTTTTGTGACTCTTGAGATGGCAGGGGGAAAAGCACAGTAGGAAGGAAAGAAGTGGAATATGAGACAAGTACTGGGGTATTGATTTTACGTCTTCTACTGTTGAATTCAGCCTTTACTATCGATCAAAACCTACCACCTGATCTTTTCATTCTTCACTTCTTTTCTTTATAATTTAAAACCTAACCAGTTCTTCAACTCCATCTTTTAAAACCTTGGATGTGGATGAATCACTTGCCTCTTTATTTGGGCCGTGCCATAAATGTTCTGTTTCATAGTAGGCAATTGGCCATAAAAGATGAACTGTTATGAGACAGACAGCTGTGGGCTGTGTTTCAGGCAGTCCTCAAGCTACTTAGAGCTGTTTAACACACTGTAGCATGAACTGTGAATTGGGATGTTTGTTCTGCCACTTAACCACCAAACTGCTTTCAGCCCCTCCTAACCCAATGGCTTAGAAACCCAGACAACGGTCAATGCTCCTATGTTCAGCAGAAATAAACACAGGGGATTATTTTCTCTTCTTACAAGATACCTATCTCCTTTTTCCTGCCCTCTACCAGCCTTCATACACAGAATCTAAAAGGGGTAACATTTTCTCCCAAATGTCATAGGAAAGACACATAGTCTCTGTGTGACTGAGAGTTTCTCCCTCTTCTTCTAAGGATCCTGGACCTTCTGAAAATGAGATGAATGCCTGTGAATGACAGCAGTTGATGCCAGGGGGAATGGTTTGTTTAATGCTCATTTTATATCTAAATAGTGCTTGCATTTTGTCTTTCTGTTCCAGTGAATCTGAGGTTTCATGAAGAAGTTTCACAGGCATATTCCTTCCTGCTAACGACTGTAATAGCTAGTGTGGTATTGATTATTTCCTTCCCTTCCTTTCTTTTCCTACCTTTCCTTCCCCTCTATTTTTTCCCCATTCCTTTCCTTTCTCTGCTTCCTTTCCTTCCCTTTACTTCTTTTCCTTCCCATTCCTTCTTTTCTTTTCCTTTCCTTTCCATTTCTTCTTCCCCCCCCTTTCCTTTCCTTTCCTTTCCTTTCCTTTCCTTTCCTTTCCTTTCCTTTCCTTTCCTTTCCTTTCCTTTCCTTTCCTTTCCTTTCCTTTCCTTTCCTTTCCTTTCCTTTCCTTTCCTTTCCTTTCCTTTCCTTTCCTTTCCTTTCCTTCTCTTTTCCCCTTTCCTTCTCTTTTCCCCTTTCCTTCTCTTTTCCCCTTTCCTTCTCTTTTCCCCTTTCCTTCTCTTTTCCCCTTTCCTTCTCTTTTCCCCTTTCCTTTCCTTCCATCTCTCCTCCATTATCCACAGGAAGAGCAGGACTGCAGCCTCACATCCAGCCCCACCAGTCCCTCTTCCTCCTCCATCTCCTGCTTTCCTGGGGCTTTGTTCTCCCTCCGCAGCAGAGAAGGGTAGACAAGCAGCTTACGGCATAGTTTAACTATGTTGAATTTTTCCGTTAACTAATACAACATGTTGAAAGCTTTGACTCTGCATAAGCAGATTCATCCAGAGGAAAAGAGATGTTAGGAAAAAACAATTGTGAAAGATAAAGGAGTCACTTGAAAGCAATCTGGCCACTCTGTGCTGTGGCTGTCTCCAAGCAAAGGAAGGTCTTTCCAGGTCTGGAGGAAGTTAGCGAAGCATAGCCCCGCATTGCGGGAGGTGGATGCAGAACCGCATATGTTCATATCTGCTCTTGACAGAGTACTGACCTGAATGGCAGAATTCACATGTGGATCAGAATCACCACTAAAACACAGTGCTTTAAGAGACCCCGCGTTGATTTAAGAGTGTCTCTGATGAAAGAACTCGCATTCAAACTTCAGCTGCAAACCCATAAGCTCTGCTAAATACACGTGGAGTTACGTTTTAGTGACCATCCGCAAACTGGGCTCCCAGAGGTTCATGAGCCTTTTTGTTGAAGCTGCCCGGGTAAAATCTGGAGAATTGGAAAGAATTTACACAACTTCATCATTAAACATTGTGGTTCAGCCAAATCCCTTCACCAAGTGAAACGGTGAAGCCTCAAAGTTGCACAGCTTGGTTACATATGCAGTAAAGATGCCATCTCTGCCCCAGGGAGCTTATGGTCTAGGCTGACATTCAGAGCCCCTCATCTGTCTGCATTGCAGAGTACTTACTCATGGATAAATATGAATGACAACATTAAATTACCACCCAGTGGTTGGGAAGACAAATCTGATAGTGCTTGTGGGGGGGGTGGACCTCTGAATTACAGAGAGCATAATGTCAAATGAGGGAAACAAGCTAAGCACATCAACACCTACCACAGAGCCTCTGTTTACTGGAGCTCCAGAGAGGTGGGGGGCTCATTAGGGACAACTAATACTAGTGAGGCTATAATGTGGTATGGATCAGCCCATCAAATTTTGGTGGTGTCTGTAGAAATGATAAGGGGAATTAAAGAAGTTGCAAAGGAATAAAGTTCAATGATAGGGTATTTTGTGTATCCCCATGTTGGTGGGACAAATGCTTTAAGAGGGTGTCTTGGAGATGTTATGCATTGTCAGGCCCCATGAGTAGCCGTTTCTTGGTGCAGCAGGATCCACGAGTTCAGCTGTGGGCAGTTCTCGTGCCAGACCCAGCTTGACCCGTGTTCAAGTGGGAGCATCAGAACAGGAGCCAGAAGTGAGGAGGAGGATGCAGAAGAGCTGGCATTGACCTCACAGTCTGAGATGAACTCAAATGAGGGTGATGACCTGAGGGGTAACCCAACACTGAGTGTGGCAAACATCAGCTTTTAGGAAACGTTTCAGGTAGATTTCACAAAGTTCCATAAAAATCAGTGGAAATTAATATGCTTAAGAATATGCGGCTTTTGCAGGAAGGAATTTCTACAGCTCTCAGAGTTCTTTAAAAAAACCTGTAAGCACATGGAGGAAGGTAATCCAGCAGACCTAAACTACTTGAGTTTCCAAAAGAGCACTTACTAAAGGCTAACAAATGAAAAGAAACTCTCCTGGGGCAAGGAGAGGGAAGCTCCTCTCACAGATTAATAGCAAGTTAAAGGAATCAGGGAAAAAGAATAGTCTCAGATCATCATCTTTCACAATAGAAGGAGGTTACCCACAGTGTCCTTCGAGAATTCTTCTGGGACCATGGTTCACAGTATTCAGAAATGATCCTTCAGAAAAAGGCGTGAACAGGGAGGTGATAAAATACAGACGATGCAGAATTGATCTGGGTAATCAAACCAAAAACTAAACAAGAAGGCTTGCAACATGACTGCAAACGACTAGCTATAAAATAGGAAATCTAGCGTTGCTAAAGTAATACATATGAAACAAAGCCAGTCCTGATCAGATGGACCCAATGGCAGGCTGTAACTGGCTTAGGACCACTGCAGACAGTCAGATGTGGTAATTGTGTGGCCAGGAGACCATGAGCCACTCTGGGCAGTGTCAATACCTCCTGCAATACTGGGTTGCTGCCTAGTGAAGGTGTGGCTCCCATAACCACAGGTCATGTTAATGAAAGTGCTCAAGCATCCAAGACCTCCCACTTCATCATCAGGTTGGTAAAAATAGGTGTAAATGCTGTGAGCTGTCTGGCATGTCTGTAAACCAGGCCACTTCTTGAAGGGCTGTAGCTGCACCTCTGGACAGCTGAAGAATGGAGCCTACTGTGTCCAACTTGCCTACCTGAAGCGAAGCAGAGCAGTGGGATGAGGCACACCTCTCCCAGAACTTGTCTAGGCAACACGAGACAGGCATTTTTCTCATGATGTCATTGTCCTGGAAACTTTTGAAAGCACATTGCAAAGGAGGAAGCCTCGTGGGTCTGAACTCCCCATGCGCCTCTCCAAATAGGCCAAGCTTTGATGAAACCCAACTCATTATGAAAAGCGGGGAAAAACATGTTGGACATTGTTTACCACTGAGATCACCCCAGTGGTTCTTCCAGCTGCCTGAGGATATTGATGAAGACAGAAGGAAGGAGGGATGGAAAGAGAGAAAATGTCTGGTTTGAAGTTTCCATCCTCAAGGTGACATGTTTTCTTTCAACTTATTTGCTCTGTAAAAACCTCTTGAGAGCACATCCACCCATGGTTTCTCCATCTTGGGCTCTGGGTGAGATCCATAGTCTGAAGTTGCTTCTGGGGAACGTTGTTTACCTTTGAATGTTTTTTTATGACTTTGCTTTCCCTGTTTTTCTTGGCTTTGGAGTGGATAACACTGACTAGAAGAAAATGGATATAATGACTCCCCCACAATTAGGGACCACTTCAAGTTTCAGCTTTCTTGACATTATGGTTCAGGCCCAGGAGTCTGGGTTCTGTACTGCTAGCAATTGCCACATTCTCATGTTGAAACTCTGGAGGATTTCACAATCTATGGAGCCCATCACAACAAGGAATGAAAGGTTATTTCCTGTTGTATACACTAGGAATTATGAGGAATGCAAGCAAAACCCTGCTAGAGGTCTCCATTAGTTAGCATCTTCTGTTGTCTTCGAGTTGGGTAGAAAACAAGAACACGATGAGGCTTTTCCAGTTCTTTTGTCAACGGTTCTCTGAACCACAAGGTGACTCAGAAAGGGCAAGGCCGTGGCTCTGTAGTCTAAGCAAATTCACTGACACCAATGGATTTACTGAGCACATTCTATGTCTGAAATCATTTTCTGTATCCAAACCTCCTTTAGGGTGGGGGCTTCCAGACTGACCTGTGCTCCACAGAGTTTGAGCTTTATGCAACAGGGATCTGAGGGATGAGTACTTGGAGAGTCAGAGGATGGAAAATCTGGTGAGGGCTCAAAATGCGATACTTAAAGCAAAAGGTTTCTTTGGAGTGGTCATACAAAGGCTTACCTAACAGAGAGACAATGAAAGCTGAGGGTTGAGGTGAGTTTTGAGTCTGGTTTCTCCCTGCTGGTCAGGATCAAAACCTCACCAACTTGGTTCTAGCTTGGTTCCTCAGCAGGATTGAAAGGGTTGACCTCCAAATTTCCTGTTCCCAGAAGAATGCGTCCCCACTATCAAAAGACCTAGCAACAAGATTCAGGAGCGAAATTTTCATACTTCTGGGATGAATGCACTTGTTTGCATTAAGGGAGGTGCTTACCCAAGTGACTAAGTGGTTGCCAATCCCAACTTCAATTGATGGGCTGACATCTGGCCAGCTGGGTTGCTGAAATGGGTAGCACTGAACTGTTAGCCGTTTGCTGGGCTCATGGGGATCTCACAACACCTCTCTGATAAGAGGAATCTGGTAACACATAGACCTTGCTGCTTTGGATGTTCATTTCACACATACTCGATGACTGCTAAACTAATCCAAGAAATACTACAATCATGAAATTATTGATTACCTCAAGTTGGAAGTGCCCATAAAAACCAAGTCCAACTCCCTGCTCCTCGCAGGACTACTTAACACTAAACCATATGACTAAGAGTGCCATCCAGATTCTCCTTGAACTCTGACAGCCAATAGCTTAGCTATGTAGCTTGTTGGTGGATGTGCTCCTTCCAACTCAGGAGTCATCAATAATGCACACAAACAACCTTTTTCCTGGGGTCTAAACAGCATGTGCCTCTTTCCATCAGGGGCTTGCCAGGGAATCTACAGACTCTTTTCACTGTCTCTCTATATACTTATTTTTCACCTCTAGATTTCGGGACCTTCCTTTTAGAACTGTGTGTATTTTATATTACTTCAATTCGTGTTAGTTATTACCCAATGATCAGTAGCACATCAAGATTTAGAGTTCTTTTGTGCTCAGCTCTGTATAGACACACTGAAAGAATTCATAGTCTGAGTAACATTCAGAAAAGATACTGGATTTGTGCTGATTAGGAAACCCTACCATTAGGAAAAGAGATGTTTCAACATGCTGATCCAGGAACAGACAAGAGAACATGAAGAGAGATATGAAAAAAAAACAAACAGTGACTTTACGCACCAAAAAGCTCCCTGCATTGTTTTACTGTAGTTTCTTCAAACAAAAAAAGGATCAAACAGGAAATCTTTGTAGCTTTTCTGCTTTGCAATAACTACAGCATTTGCTTATAGGGCAGAATGTGGCTTGATAGCCAATATGGTTCTTATATGCATCAATACAACCTGAAAGGGATTTTTCCCTTACTTTCCCTTTCTTTCTTTCTCTTTTCCTTTCTCTTTCTTCTCCTTCCCCTGCCCCCAGCATTTTTACAAAAGGAGTTAACTTAATTTCAGGAGCTTGTGTGGTTTTCATTAGGATCACAGTCTTTTGAAATGTCATAAGAGTGCCCAGCAGAAACTGAAATTGATGTAAAGGGGGTTGATTAAGATCACCCTCTGCACCCTGCTACCTTCATCCTCTGCACCCTGCTACCTTGCTCCAGCTAGATCGCTTTTGGGTTGGAAAGTGGGGGCTGACATTTTGGGGATAGAAGAGATGAAAAGAGAGAAAGGAAGGGGAATGGAAGGGAGACGTAAACCAGTTTTCTCCAGGTTTCATTCACTTTCTGAGCCAGCATGATCAGTATTTAGTGCTGTGACAAGTATATCACCGCTTTGCTGATCTTTGAGGAAGAGTATTCTGGATGAGGACTCTGCATGTAATAAGGGTACAGCATGCAGGAGTAAAGATGTGGCTATGTAGCTTAGGGCATGCAGCAAGGACATAACCTGACAGTATGAATCTGGCTGGAATGAGACTTCCCTGAACAAAGCCTTTCAACAGTTCATGTAAGCTGACTACAACTTGCTTCCCCAGTTTGGCTGGGAATCAGGTACTTGATGTGATGAGGGTAACTGGTGTGGTGGGGGTGTTCACGTGAGCAATGTGCATAGCTGCACACATGCACATGTCTTCGATTGTTGTCTGAGCTGTCACAGAGCTGTTCCTTTTGGAAAAGAAGGGGGTTTCTCTTGGGCATGCCATTTTCCCTGCTTTCCCTTGTCACATGGAAAAACGGGGATCCATACTCAAGGGGCTGCAAATCCCTCCTGAAACATAGAGCATAACATGCACCAGGCATGTAAATGGGGGTGGGTGGGTTTCAAGCTTATTTCTTTCCCCTTTCCACCCTAGGAAACTGCAGAGGTCTTTCCCAAAAACTAGGGAGGGTAAAGTACCATTCTGCTGATACTCTTTAACAACACTTCTTTTCTTGCTTGAGTTTGTAACCCAGAGACCACTCACAAACCCACCCTTGGCTTGGCTTGGCTGCAAACGCTGTTGAGAATTCGCTTCCAAGGAATGTCCTTTTCCAACAAAATATCCAACAGATTCAACAGCCTCCCTAATAGCACTTAGGACCTCATTTGCAGCTTTTTCCATATCCCTGATGTGTATTGTGAGCTTACTAAGCAGTGCACAGCTATCAACTCAAACAGTGGTACTGGATCAGATGAGTAACATGTATTGCTGGCTTTTCAATGCTGTCAAAAGAAGATGAAGGATGCTCAGTTCCTTCCAAACTGGGCATGACTGGAGTTCAATCCATGTGTGGTGGAAGATGCTGCTTATCCTTCCAGCTCCCTCCATACACATAAGCATGTAAATTTGGCCTGGTGGCAACTGGGAAATCTCTTTGCTCAAGGGTGGAGAAGATCGCAAGTGAATGGATGGTGCCCAGAATTATAGAACTCCTGCCTCTCCTCACTCCCCTCATTTTTGGAATATCTTGGAAATCAACACATCAGAAAAATCCTCATCTGGGTAAGTATCACGTTCTGCCCATGGCCATGTGCTATAAATTCACTCTTATGGGTCTCCCCAACACCATTGCCTGAGGCAGAGCAGCCAGAGCTAACACAGCAGTACAAAAGCCAAGGAAAGCTTACCAACAAAGAAGCTTAGTGCTGTCAGTCACTGCTACAGTATAAATATTCTTTTCAGAAAGAGTGCCCTTCAGCTATTTTATTTCATTCCATTTCATTTTATTTCATTTTATTTTATGGTTTTGCCTCTTAAGATCTGAAAAATTAATTTTGCAGATTTTGAGCAAATAGTTGGTTTTCTCATTCTTTAATTAAGTATTGGCCAAAGGTTCACCTCTGATGTCACCAGAAGTCAAATTCCCATCCGCAAAGCAAAACCAACAGAGTAAGATCACACTCACCTTCATACTGTGCCTTCACCTCTGGGCCCATTCTCCAAGTCCTCTTCAGAACTGATGGCTTGAGATTGATGGCTATGATGACAGTCTATGTGAAACTGAAACCTAGTCTGCAGGTGCTAAGTCAGACTCACAATCAGAAAGCAATGCCTTGCTATTTCCTTTTGCACCTTGGAACCTATATTGATGCAATTTTCTATTCTTAGCCCTAGAGCCATCTAACCCAATTACAAGGAGCAAGAAGGGGTAGTATTCCTATATAAGCAGGAGAAATTAGAACGAAAGACCTCCAGGAAGGCATTCCCATAAAGAGGTGACATCTTAAAGGCAGCTCTTGCCTCCAGTGAAGTCAGTGGGAAGCTTTGATGATCCCAACCTTTCGCACATGTGACCAAGGCAGATTGGTCTGCAACTGGGCAGGTGCGATGGGTTAGAGAACTACAGGGTTTGTTTGCATTTATTCCTAAAGCTGATGGTCATTAGCATGATTTTGCCACTCTTGTAGATAGTGTTTGGGTAACAGGACTGGAAGCATGCGTTTGCACGTGGACAGAGAGGTCTCTGAACAAGTGAGTGTTGAATGTGGTAGCACTATGCCCACACTGGTCTGGGGGCATCACTGCAGAGACACTGCTCTGCTTCTCTGTTCTGGTCCCATGCTGCATTGTGCATGTGTGCACCATGCCAGGGGCTGGGGCAGGTTGGAGGTCTCTGTGTCCCGCTCTGTTGCACATGAAAGCCACAGCCTTGGATGCCTCTTCTCTCAACTGGCTGAATTTCAGAGAGCAATTTGCACCCTTAATAGAAACTTGCTTCACTGAGCACTGGGGCTGGCCTCAGAAGGATACTCAAGCTGCCTGTTTTCATGTTCCAGGGTTACAGATCCAGTCATTTCCACTGTGGAAAAAGTTACTTGAGATGGCATGTTGTTCCTTCCAAACTGTGTTAGTCATGGGGAGCAGGCAGCATGCTACCCAGAGATCCCAGGGCCTGTTAAGGCAGAGAATGAACAAAGTAGTCCTTCTCTGCAGAACATACAAAGAAACATTTACTCTAGATTTGCCTCCAATGCAGCAAAGGCACTAAAAAAGAGAGAGGTGAAGGGAGGGCGTCAAATACAGGGAACAGGCCAAATGAGAAGACAAGCGAGGAGAAATGAGATTCCTAAAACCAACTTCCATCCTACGTCCAAAGGTTTTAGGTTTAAGGGCTCTCTGACAGGGCATTCTCCTCGGGTGGCCGTTGTCCCTCAGCTTTTCAGGCTTCCAAATAACAACTCAGATGGCCTTTCCAATTACAGCTTCTTGTAGTTGCAAGTTACCTGCGATGAGTTGCCACATACTGTTTCTTTGCAGTCTCCTGATGCTTTGTAAATCATGAGGTTGGGTGAACAATATGCACTTCAAGAAAGAGACTTCGGAATATGAGAGAGAGGACAAGGCACAGAAGAGTCTTTCTTTTAGGAGATTGGAGAAACCGATGCTGGCAATGAGATGCTGTGACATAGGGACCTACACACTGCAGTGTGGTTGTGTGGGTCTACATGAGAGAGCTCCAGGAGGGAGGCTGTGAAAAGCCAGTTAACACAGGGAACAGAGGAGGATGGATGATAACAGTGCTAAGAAGGCTGCTATCTGGCATCATAGTTAGAGCTTAAACAGAAGCATAGAATCATAGAATCATTTAGGTTGGAAAAGATCTCTGAGATCGAGTCCAACTGTTAACCCAGCACTGCCAAGCCCACCACTAAATCATGTCCCTAGTTCTGCATTTACATTTACAGCTTGCTCCCTGGTGCATCAAAATGGAACCAGCCCGACACCTGATAACCATGGCTAAAATACTGGGGAAGTGAGTTTATCATTAATTTTATGTTGGACGTATGGATTTTATCATATCATTTATCATTCATTTGTCCATACTTATTCCTGCAATTACTTCAGGGCTAATAGCCTCTCCACTGGCTGAGCATCTCTGGGCCATCACAAAGGGGACTGTGGTCAGTGCTGTGACACCAGCCAGCTTCATGGCTCTGAGGCCAGCAGCTACCCCATTCAGCCAACAGCTGTGGCCTGGGAGTTTGGGATGCACCAGTGGTTTTGATTACGTTTGAGCTTCCTCTTCCACAATCGACAATGCCATAGTCTGGAAATGTTTCTTCTTAGCAGTGCACCAGGCAAAAAAAAAAAAGATAAATAAACCATTTTTGTGGTTTGTTTTAGCTGCTGCTGGCATCTTAGGGGTCCTGAAGCGGGGGCACAGGACGCAATAGGGAAGAGAACAGACTAGCTTTCAGGGACCCGCTGACCTTTCAGACCTTCACCAAAACCTCGCCAGTTACAAACCAGCTGTGGAATCAGGATCTCCTTTTGACGTCACTGCTGAGAAGCCCTAATTAGATAATTTCCCAAACCATGAAGGTCTCAAGTGCCTCAGCTTCACCTTTAGCCCTGGACCAACTCACCCAATTTAATGGTTAAAGGTTCAGTTCTGTGTCAGGTCAAAGACACCTATTGTTTCAAACTGGGTTTTGCTGTCTGATACTATTTCAGGATACCTCCTTCCCCCAGTGCTTCCAGTGCCTCAGCATTCAGCCCAGATGCTTTAAGGAGAAAGGCAGCAGCCCTGAACTGTCTCTCACCTGAACCATCCGAGCAGCCTTCGCCTCCTAAGCAGCCCATGAGTACAATCCAGCTCCCCAAAAGGCATTTGGAAATGCTACGGTATATGTACGCACCATTGCAAGGAAGCTGATAATAGCAAATACTACAAGTAATAAGCCTGTTTCTTGGCACAAAATCTAGTGCTGGGCTTTAGAAATGGTACCTGTTCAACTATAAACTTCCAGATGCACTTAATGCATCACTGGCAGCATGATGAGACTTTCACATGCCTCTGAAATGGATGGAAAATGCAGCTATGTCTCTTGGGATACAGAAGTTTATGGCATGAAGGAAAGGAAGATACCAATATAAATCAAAGAACAAGGATTGGGCTTCTTGTGAAACAAACATGAAACAGCATAAAAAGAAATGAGGATTCCCCTTTCCTTCCACTCTATTTTTAATACTTTAATAGATTAAGTCCAACTTTATCAATTTAATTTTAATTCATTAATATTAATTCCATTAAATGACGAATTTTACTTTGCCCCCAAAACAACACAGAACAAGGCCCCTGTTTTTAATACATTGCTGTGATTACAGTAGTGGTACGAGACGTTTAGCGTATGCTTACTGTTAGGATAAATTCATTCAAACCCAACCCCAGCAAGCCACGAGACAAAGGGAAAAGGTAAACCCATTGTGCTCATGGGGCACGGGAGTAGAAAGAGAACTATGTGATGGCACCACCACTGTGTTTATTTGGGGATTTTCTTTCCAGTGAAAATGAGAAGGGCCTGCCAGACCTCAGTGCTGCAGGTTAAACATACTGCTGGTGTTTATTCTTGTCTGCATTCCACTCATTTTTTTTCCTGTACGCCCTTAAATATCATTTGAAGTTTATTACAGTCACTCTAAGAAAGGCCACGTGATAGGTTTGGCCTCATTTTTCCTGTTCCCCCAAACGATGGTATTTTGTGGTTGACCTGCCTCCTGTGAACCTCTGCTTCATGTTGTCTGGCTGAGTTCTTGCAGATAGACCATTTACTTCTGTTTTAATAGGACACTCGTTCCCCTTGTCCAGGGATGGATAAAGGGCATGAGGCACTGTTCTACTGCACTAAACTCTGCTTAATGATTTTCCTCTGATACTGAGCGTGTGAAATCTGAGTCAGGATGTATGTTTTAGGAAGCTTCTGAATTTCAGCCATAGAAGAAGAAATGT
Organism: Pezoporus wallicus; assembly: GCF_028554395.1. NCBI lineage: Eukaryota > Metazoa > Chordata > Aves > Psittaciformes > Psittacidae > Pezoporus > Pezoporus wallicus. The sequence goes on along the minus strand of NW_026638015.1, from coordinate 2,189,238 downwards.
TGCTTTTAAAGCAAAGCCTCTACAAGGCTCCCTGAGTGATTACAGTAGTGCAGGCAGCTCCCCTTAGTCTGAAGGGCATAAATAGAAAGCCTCAACATCACTGGGTGGAGAGATACCTGAATCTGCTCCCCACGGCATGGTACTTTAGAACTTGCTCTGCTGCTTGGGGCTTTGCAATATGCTGAAGAGCAGGAGAGCCCCAGGCTCCAGCAGATGCACTGAGGACCTGCTTGGGCTCGCTGGTTTGGCATGGGACCCCCCCAGAATCACCTCAGCATGGGCAAACCTGGGTTTTGCAGCCTAAGGAGTAATGGGCTGAGTTTCTCCTGCCATAGGAAAGGGAAGAAGGGAGACAGAGTACTGTGGAGAGCCTGTAACAGTGATTTCTATAGGTTCCTGGGAAGCAGCAGCCACAATGCATAAGTCAGCCCTTCTCCATGATCTGCATTAGCCTGACCCAGCTGTGGAAGGCAGTTTCCCCCTTCGCCTGCACTTACAGGCCAGGTCTGGTGGTTCAATCTAATCCTCAAAGAGCTCTTAAAATACAGCCTTTTAAACCAAAAGGGGCACTGGAAAGGATCAGGCACTAAATGAAGGAGATGGTGGGAAGGACCAGCCACAGTGATGCAGAAACCTCCATGTGAAAGGGCACAACGCTGTTGCTGCATCGTCTGCTTCAGCCAAAGAGAGAGGAGGGTGCACAGCAGCTCTTCCCCAAGAGCCCTCAAGGCAGCAATTTTCAAGAAAGCCTGAGTAAGCACGTGGATTTTTGAAGCACTTAGGGAAAAACTGTCTGGAAAACAGTGAATTTGGGCTTTAATTACGGCGGTGCGATTCCCTCATTATAGCTGGCGGGGTTTGTGTGGGAGGAAATCTCTTCAGTTGACTCTACCTGAAACTCAACGAAATACAGGAGTAAATGGACGCAGGCATAACTACAACGCAGAAAAAACAGTGTTTGTATGTGTGTGTGTATATATACACCCATGTATGCATGTCCTGATTTGCATTACTATCACTTTTCTTTCCTTCTCCTGAGAAGACTGTCTTCTCTTCCAGGCCTCAACTGTAAATTTCCTAAGGCATTGACTTAATCTTCCCTCGATCTGTCCTCATCGCTGGGATCACTGGGACAGAGGCCTGGAAGCGAAGCATCAAGGACCTCACAGCCAAAGCAAAACAATGGCTCCTTTCCCCAGCCTCCTAATAAGTTCAAGAAGCTATGTGAAAACAAACAAAAGCGGTGGCCTGGTCACATAGCTGAGTGCTCCAGCTCCGGCTCCTGCACTGTGCTGTGCTGCCAGGGCTGGGGATCCCTTTGCCAACCCGTGGGATGTGATGGATACGGTGGCACACGTGGGGTCTGGCAGTGAAACCCACCTGCAGGGTGGCATACGTGGCATAGAGGAGCAGCAGCATAGCCCATGTGCACTGCTGGGCCACCACTGAGGTTAAAGTGCTGAAACACATCCTTGAGGAAGGATGGTGCTGTCTGGCGACACAATGAACTTTCCAGAACAATTCTTTGCTTTGTTTTTCCATGAAGTTTGCCTGGTTTACAGCACTCTGATGTTATTTAGACATAAGGACTCAAATGAGTCGCTTGTACATGGCAAACCAGAAGAGCAGTATTACTCCACTGGATGGGTTTTGAAGCATGCAGATGTTTCCTTGCAATTGTGTAAGCCATCACAAGACAGTGAAGGTAGAGTTACTTCAGCTAGTGTTCCATCAGTATTATATGCCTTGGTTTCCTCTGCGTGTGGCTTGGAGGAGAACTTGTACCAGTGTGAAGGAAAGAGTTTCAGGCAGACTTTTTGTGGAGCTTCCAGAGCCTAAAGATCACAGATCTCACAAGAGGAACTCATTGCTCTCTGCTCTATCACCTGCGTAAGCAGCACACCCAAGGAGATGGGGGGCACAGAGTCATTGCCTCAAACTTGAACATCTCTGCAGGGTTAGAAAGGCAGCTCCCAGTGCAAGTTGACACATCAAGGACATGGCACTGTGCTCTTTTTAACAGGATTATGATTGAAGAGTCTTTGTTTGTTGTTTCGTTGGTTTTTTTTAAACACTTTTTTCAAACCCACATTTTTGGAGAAGCTGTTTCTCCTTTGACACAACAGCCCTGATGTTCAAGGCCTTGCCCTGACTGCTATTGACCCGCTAGTAAATCAAAGCTTCAGTCTGAGCACAGTCCTGCTACCCATGAGTAGTCACATAGGAGACAGTGCCTAGTGCCTGCAGAGCAGGTACGGACCATGAGCATGTTGGAATGCCCTGGGTTATATGGAAACCAAGGGCCTCTCAAGAATCTTCCCTCATTTTGGAGTGCTGAGCATCCTTTAAAGAAATGAGTCCTAATACGGCTGATGGGTCTGCCCATGTCCAGATAAGGAATTTGCTGGCTGGCCAGGCTGTGCCATACTGGGGTTCTACAACCAGCAGCAGCCCCTTGTCCTCCTCCAGGGTGGCAGTGGCACTGTCACTGTCACTGCATGGGACTCCCACCCTCACTCCGACCTCCCTGAGCATCCCTGTGCTCAGCCAGGAGCACCCTGGCTCTGCTCCCGCCTGCGTGCAAGAGGCTTTGCCACAGCAAACGCTGCCTTGTGAGGCTGAGTTTAGGTTAAAAGAAGTCATTTTTGTGCCCGAAGGAATGAATCCCACATTGTTTTTTCACTTTCCTGCTGTGCTGCTATTTTTTTTCATCTAGTTCCTCGTTAAGCATCTCCCTGCCGCAGTGCGGGCAGCTCTTTACTCCCCAGTTTCCAGCTACGTGGTGTGCTTTATAGTTCTTCTCAACTACTGCATGAGGACTTCCAGATGAATTCTCAGAGTGAATTGCTGCCTTCAAAAGTGCCTGTAAGATTAATTAATCTTTCCAGTAACCTCAGTAGGTGGGTTAACACCATTGCTCCTGCTGTGCAGAAGGCAACAGCAAGTAGTCAAGACTCCAAGTAGCTTGTCCAAAGGAGTGGAGGAAGTCACAAAGCTCTATTAGCAGGCCTGAGGTCTCTCTTTCTCATTGGGTCATGAAGATACGGTTTGCTTGGACCTGGTTTTCTTTCAGCATCTCTTCTGAAGTGCCTCCAGAGTGGCCTGTCTGAAACAGGGAGGGACATTTTCCTGGGGGGGTCTTCGTATTTAAGCTTTGTTTCATCTTGATACTTGCCTATCACGCAACCTCAGCTTGCTGGGGACACCACTGGTTTTGTTATTCATTAAAGGACTTAAATTAACTGAAAGGAAAAAAGAAGGAAAATTTCAGACTCTTCCTTAAGAAGCTTATAATTTAATAGGTGAAATGTCAGGGAAAAATCAATGCAAGTCTGTTTCCTCTCTGCTTCATTATGCACTCCATTAAACAGCTTTTATGTTCTGTTTATAGGTTGGTGGTGTGTTTCTTCTTTTTTGTTTTTGTTTTAATTTCTTTCTTTTTATTTTCATAAAAGAAACATTTTTACATTGACGATGTAAAGCAAAACTGGGCTGAGAACCAGCACTGCGAGAAACGCGCTTGGCTTAAGCAAGGAATCTGTGAGACCACAAACATCAAGATGTCCCTCGCAAGAGGCTCCATGGTGGGACGCTGTGGAGGGGAGGTGGGTGGGAAAATCAAACACGTTCCAGGCAATTTGCTGATTGCAAATCTTCAGAGGTATAAAACGGCCCGAAATTGCTACCTCACCCCCTGCGGTGTTAAGAGAGGTCTGATGCCCAAACTGGAAAGAGAAAACCACAAGTGACTTGTTAACGTTCCTGTCTCACCCCTATGGTGAGGAGCAAGAGAATGCCTTTTCCAGTCCATAAACACCGTCTGGTTGACTGGAGGGATGTTCTCGCCCGGATGTGGCAAATTTTATAGCCGTGTGAATAAGAAACAGAGCACGCAAAGGAAAGTATTACGGTTTAGGGGGTGATAAAACTTAATGCCACCCTGCTCTGTCCCCCTCCCGCCCCATGCTTTCTCAAAATGTCCATTGGGACTCTTTGGCTTTGGTGAAGCTTAGGAGGCAAAGAAGACAGTAAAACAAAGTTTGGAGGCCAGTAGAGATGTCATCCAGGACAACGCCTCTATTTTCCTTGAGCAATGGAAGATAATAGCTCATGGCTGGATCATGAGGTTGAGAGCGAAGTTTTTCATAGTCTTTCTTTTTCCTTTGCAATTTACCACAGGATTGCTCGACAAAGTTATTTTGCTGCTGGATGTCTCAGTTTTTCCACATGTGCTATGGGACCAAAGCTATGAAGGTTAATTACCATTATTTGTAAAGTGCTTTGCATCACCATGCCCTGTGGAAGTGACTAAGGCAAGACCTGATACTGATAACAGTGCTGTGAGATGCTGCTAAACCATCTTCCACCCTGCAGAGCCAGCTTCTGCATTTGCACTGCTCTTCCCTTCATCTTTGCACATTGCCCAGAGTATCTTAAAGTAGTGGCAAATCTTTCCGCCATAGGAAGATAAGCAAAGGGATAACAGTGTTCAGCCAAGAGTAGCTTAAAAGAGTGGCAAATCTTTCTACCATAGGAAGATAAGCAAAGAGGTAACACTGTTCACCCAGCTCTAGCTGGGGGAACTTGTTGGTCATTGCTCCACAGTAAATAGATTTCTAAGCAGAAGACACTGGAAATTACTGAGGGTTATGGTAATTCTTGCAAGGCAAGTACTTCATCTGGATAAGTTGTTTATTAATTCATCAGCAGGAGCAAAGGTCTCTTGCTCAGGATTTGAGGAGAAAAGTCTTATGTCAAAGTACAGGGGGCTTCTTTCATGAATCAGGTTACTGTCCCAACTTCAGAGCAGGAAGGTGCTGGTGGTCTGTGCTAGGGAGTGAAAACTAAGGACAGCATTGCTGGAGTAGCCAAGTAGAGAGGCAAGTTAGTGAGGGATAGAGGGTAAAAGCCAGTGATTAATGGTGATGATGTGATGGTAGTGATGATGTGATGGTGGTGATGATGATGACTTAATGGGAGAAGATTCAATAGCAATAACCACAATCATTATGACATGATACACCTTGAGGAGAGCGTGAACAAGATACCAGGGAAAGAATCAGCAGAGAGACTACTAGGGGGAGGGTGAAAAGAAAAGGAAGCTATAGACACGGTTGGGAAGACCTCTGCTAATGTAGAGAGGGTTGGGAAGATCACATTGCTGTCACATCATGCCATCAGGATGTTTCATACTATGACAAGTAACACTACGGGGGAACACACTGTCTATAGCCATCCCCCCAAAACCTGTGCTTCCTTAGAGCCCTCTGCTACTGGAGGCTAGAAATGTTTGGGATCAGCTTGCAAACTACATCTAAACCCAGCTCAGCTCAGGGAGCTCCAGCCAGATCTCTAACAGATCTCCAGACATGGAGAGAAAAGCAATCTCCTGTTTCCCTAGAGCATTCACAGCCTAGAATAAAGAGCAAAGAATGGGAAAAAGAATTAATGGATTTAAAGTCCAGAAGCAGAAAGACACAAAATGAGTCTCTTCTGAATGGTTCTGGGAAGGTGCATGTGGTCTCCTTGCCCTTAGTAATTAGTGCTGGAAAGAGCCATGGGTTTGAAATTAGCACTGAAACAACTATGCTCTTTCTCAAGGGGTGAAGTTTAGATCATCAGGGAGTACTGAGCATCTTTCTGAGAGAAAGACACGAAAAAATGTATAAATGTATAAAAAGCACACATTGGACTTCTCAGCCTGGAGAAGAGAAGGCTGCGTGGAGACCTCACAGCAGCCTTCCAGTATCTGAAGGGGGGCTATAGGGATGCTGGGCAGGGACTCTTCATTAGGGACTGTAGTGATAGGACAAGGGGTAATGGGTTCAAACTGAAACAGGGGAAGTTTAGATTGGATATAAGAAAGAAGTTCTTTCCTGTAGGGGTGCTGAGGCACTGGAATGGGTTGCCCAGGGAGGTTGTGAATGCTCCATCCCTGGCAGTGCTCAAGGCCAGGTTGGACGAGGCCTTGGGTGATACGGTTAGTGTGAGGTGTCCTTGCCCATGGCAGGGGGTTGGAACTTGATGATGTTAAGGTCCTTTCCAACCCTAACTATTCTATGATTCTATGATTCTATAATGTATAAAGTACACAGTAATGGGGAATTGCATGGATTTTCTGGGGATGGCCACCAGAAATACTGTGGCAGATCACATTAGTTTGATTTATCAGTTTGGCTTTCATCGTGTTTTCAGTTTTGATTTTATGGTAGGGGAAAGATTCAGACATGTTGACAAATGGAAAACATCAGAAAACCACTCAGGATTAGTTAAGCAAATGCAGTGGAATAGGTCATTCTCCGATTTCTCCCTCCTGGACCATACCCAGAGAAGTTTATCTCTGCCAGGGAAGAGATCACATAAAATATTCATTAGACATCCATGCCCTTGGTTAACTAAGTAATTAGATGCAAATTAGTATTTTTCTTCAGGAACATTATAAAAACATTTATTTCTCTTTTTTTTGTTTCTTCTTTATAAAAAGAGGAAGGCTACAAAATGAATCATTTTTATGTTGCTGCAAATTTCAACTGGAACTTTTGATTCAAATCAGAAAATAGCGGCTTTGTTTCTAAACTACTTCATTTAATTCAACTCTGATCTTTTAAAACTAAAAAACCTTCCAAAGGAGACCAAAAAATTTAAACTATATGTTTTTTTTTAAAGAATTCTTTTGTTCTTACTGACTCTTCCTCTTCCTTCCCCTTGAACAGGGAGATTCAGAGTAGCTACGCTTTCTGATATTAATAAACAGAAAAAAACCACCCCAAACCCTTGAAGGGCAACTTTGCCCTGGAGACTAAGGGAGAAAAGCTCATATTCCATAAGATCCACTCATTTTCTGTAGCTATTTCCTATTCTTAAGCTGCAAAACTTGAGTCCATCCCTCCTTGTTCCTGTGTTTTCTTAAATACCTACTAACAATCTCAGGCTGTAACACCTTGTTAGCCATGGCAATGCAGTCAGGGGGTCCCATGGGCATTGCTGAGGAATGGTGGAGTGCAGAAACCATCCTTCCTACTGGATCCCATCCAAAAATCCAAACCCCTGGTTACATGATCTGACAGGCAAGGTACGGTCCAAATCTAAACAACTTCTCTAATGCCTGAAATGGCTTTGCTCATACACCCGAGAAATATGGAAACACTGGAAGGGAAGTTAATTGAATTTTCCCTCCTCCTTCCTTCATCCTCAAACCCCTATTGCATTTAAGGGAAAAAAAAAAGGGGAAAAAATCCCTTTTTAAAAATAACTATCAGAGCTGGAAATTAAGTTCACATGAAGTGAGTTAGGGATGAGAGCAAACTCCTGATTGAATTTACTTGAGGAAAAAAAGAGAAAGCACAGCTGAAGATGAGAGGCCAGCCTTGTGTGAGAGCCTGGACTGAGCAGAGGTGGGTGCTGAGCATCAGGGCAGCCCAGCATCATGCCACCATCACTCTGAATACCATGGTGAGCCCTTATCTCTTCTTGAAGTAAATGAAGGCTTGGATTGCTGTGGGAAAAGGGTTTCCCCTGCCACAAGCTGCCTGCTTTGGCTGGCGTGAGAACCAGCTTCCTGCCTTTTGATAACCAGCACTAGCTAAGGCAGAGTTTCTGCCTAGTGTGCATTTCTTAGTGCTTTGTCGCTATGATTGAAGCAATATTCTTTCCACTGCTTCTCCTGAGAGACTTTCCAGTGCTTGATACGTCTGACTGTTGAAGTGTTGCCTTCAGCATCCTCTAATTATAGCTTGAAATTAAGCTATTTTTTTCCACCCTGGCTTCTGCTGCTCGGCCGCTGGGATGATGTATTCTGGAGTCATTCACAAGCAAATGAGTTTCAGAAGGGCAATGAGTAGATAGAGGAGGGTGGCAGACCCAGGTTCTGCTCTGAACAAACACTTTCCAGCTTGGGATTTTCCTGTGTTCCCTTCAAAATGCAAGCAGTGCCTCTGCTGCAGAGTCTCACTGGCATCAGGCTTTTGTCCTGGGTTATGAACAAGTATGAGGACTGGAGCACTGTGTCTACATGTGTCTTGGATGACAACCATATCTCTCTGATGTCCCTAAAGTGCCTATTTTCTGGTTGCCTTATTCCTCCCCCTGTATACACACTGCCTAGATGTAATCCCAGCCTCTATGTAGAGGTCAGACTCAACCTCTTGACATCCCTAAATCTGCTTTTGCCACAGTGTTTGAGAAGGGCCTCAAGACCATTCAATGAGTGGTTTGTTAAGACTGAAGGCAAGCAGCTGTGTTTGGGATATATCATAGAATCATAGAATGGTTTGGGTTGGAAGGACCTTAAGATCATCCAGTTCTGGCCCCTTGTCATGGGCAGGGACACCTCACACTAAACCATGGCACCCAAGGCTCTGTCCAACCTGGCCTTGAACGCTGCCAGGGATGGAGCATTTACCTCTTCTTTGGGCGACCCACTCCAGTGCCTCACCATCCTCACAGGGAAGAACTTCTTCCTTATATCCAATCTGAACTTCCCCTGTTTCAGTTTAAACCCATCACCCCTTGTCCTATCACTATATCCCATAACGGGACAGATGTAGTCTCCAGTTTCCCCAGGGTGAATGGTGCACGCAGTTTTGTACAGCGGTACTCAAGGACCAAATCTCCCCTAGGTGCTCTTCTTGAGAACCAGGCAAGAACCAAACATTTTAATCTCAAGCATTTCCTGAAATCAGAATATTTCAGGGCTTTAAAAATGGGCTTTGCTGTTACACAGCCAACAAAATAGGCCACAAAAATATTATTTCCAATACCCTTTTCTACCTTTCCCCTTTTGCTCTCCCCTTCAGAAACAGAGAAAAACAGCCAAAGACTTTCAGTAAGCCTGGTGGCAAAGCGCCCATGTACTGTGGATTTAAATCCCTACTTAACTATGGGGCAGTGTTTCCATCTCTTTCAATGAATATTTCTTTGACATCTAACACCTTTGGCAGGAGAAACTGCTGGAATGCTGGAAATAGGGGCAACAGCCAAGTGCCCCAGGAATACAGAGAGGGGCCACATAGCTCTCTGTCCAAAGGAGGTCAAAAAGGGTCTAAAGGATTGCTATGGTTAGGGTTATGGGGCTGTTCTCCTTGAACTTCTATCTCTTCCTTACTGACACCAGAAATACCAACCTGTGTGTGAGAAATGCTCTTTGTAAATCAGTCATTTCTGATGAAAACCTGTTTTGCACCCCGAATTTCCAGCCAACCCTTCTGTGCCCATGTATCCATCACTAACCCTGGTGTTGGCTTCTCATTCTCTCTGCAACCAGACAAAAAGATGTGATTTGAGCAACAATCTGAATGGCTTAAAAATAAGAACAAAAATCTAATTTTAAAGGGATTATGGTGAACCTCTTGTAAACTGTGTTCAATAAGAAGAGGACTTCGAAAAGGGCCTGTAATGGGTCTGAGTGACTGTGCTGGGGAAACAGGTCATTTCCTGATGGTTAACAGCTAATTTTTCTAACAATTGAAACACAGGGATCATGCATATAGGTTCCTAATGGACACTCGTGAAATGGCAAGAGGACTGATGAATACCAGGTGGCCAAACTTCACTTTCCTATTATTGAAGACTCCATTTAACTCAGCAGGCAGCAGGATCTCTGACCACCTGAAGCTGTATGGCAGTGTAGGGAACGTTTGTAGCCATATACAGTTTATACCCCCCCCCCCAGCTCCTGGGAAATAAAATCCATTGATAAATGGCGTCATTGCAATATCTCCATTAGAAACTGCACCATCAAAACTACTCAGTCCTGGAACTCATTCCATTAAGCATCCTGGAGTGACTGGAGACACCACTGTCTGTTAACTCTCTAATTGCTGGCCCATTTTGCTTTGCTGTGAGAATTCCCTCTGAAAGCAATGAGCCAGGAACTGAGGCTCCATGGGATCACCAGTGCTTGGAGGGGTGGCTGCAAAACTCACCACTGTAGGACCAATAAGGGAAATAAATGTGTTAGTACATCTTTTTGTCAAACTGTCATCATTCTGTATGCTGTTGGTAGTCCTGTTTAATGGGAGAAACATTGTCTGTGAGTTCTATGCACTGCAAACTGGAACAGGGGAAGTTTAGATGGGATATAAGGAAGAAGTTCTTTACTGTAAGGGTGGTGAGGCACTGGAACGGGCTGCCCAGGGAAGCTGTGAATGCTCCATCCCTGGCAGCGTTCAAGGCCAAGTTGGACAGAGCCTTGGGTGCCATGGTCTAGTGCAAGGTGTCCATGCCCATGGCAGGGGGTTGGAACTGGATGATCTTCAGGTCCTTTCCAACCCAAACAGTTCTATGATTCTATGATTTTATCTATTACAGCACAGTTCACTATAATTAGTGTTACTTGTAATAAGATTGTTTGTTGAGGGTTTTTTTTTCTGACAATATGTGGTTGTTTTGTGCAGAGACTCTTCCTATCTCTTTGAAAAGTCCTACTTGTGTTAAGTTTTCTTAAGGCTTTATGTTAGGATTTCGTTTGACAATAAGGCTGGTGGATCCAACATAGTATTTTTCACTTAAAATACGGAATAAAAACCATTCTGAACCTTCTGCTTACTGAAGAAGCAGTAGTGCCTCGCTCAGAAAGGATTTTGATTCTGAAGGTCAGTTCATGCAAGGCTGTGGAGGTCTGGTCATTCACTGACAGTTTATAACCTTTTTCCACTTTTATTGACCACTTCTAGCATTCAGATTTCACTTGCTTAGTGACAGTCTGGCTTTGAGTCCTAAAAATGGATTGAGGAGACTTCTCATGAAAAGCTTGTGCCCTTCTCCTGGTGCCAAATCATACAGGTTTCTCCCCTTTGCCGTATGGCTCCCCATGGATTTCCAGGAACATGTAAATACACAATGATATGTGGCTTCTGCAAAGCCTCCCGAGATTCCTGCAGAGTGGAAAAACTGATTTCTTGGGACTAGGAATCGAAAGAGAAATTAATTTCTGATGCAAATTCTTTGTACAAAGTAGCTGACAAAGGTACAAGATACTGTACAGTTCAGTTACGCTGTACTACATTATACATTCAATGGGTGCTTATGCTGGCATTTAAATCCACAGTAGTTAAGAGCTTGGCTTCCCAACCTCTTGTGATGTCTCAGATGAGCTGTGTTGCCCTAAGCAGCTAGGGAGCCACAGGCAGTTTAGGGCTCTTCCCCAAAACTCAGAGATACAAGAAAAACCTGGGAAAAAGGCAAGTTTCCCTTTTCAAAGCTGTGAAAAGACAAACATCTGTGAGAAGACAAGGGGAGACAGGAAAGCTGTAACAGAGAGGGAAGATCAGTGAGATCCAGGGCACATGTAGGAATGGGAGACACACTGAGCTGCCCATGGATAGTAAGGCAGCAATCATTGCAGAGTCCATGCTATCTAGGACTTTGCTCCTCTTCCTTTCCCATATGCATCCATTGGAATTGGTTCCTCATGTTATATAGCTACCTCTTGGTCCTTCCTGCTCCTTCTGGTATTGTACAGATCATAGTCTAGTGGTTAACGCTTAAGACTGGGAGCTGGTGGACTCTGCAGCAGTGTGACTGATATATTGTGTGTGGCTGTGGGCAAGTTACTTCACCTTTCTGCACCTCGGGTCCCTCATCTTCCCAGGATAACAGCACCAGCTGGCCTGCCAGAGAGATTATGGGGCTTAACTAAAGCGTCTTTGAAAAGCTATGTCTGACGTCTCAGATGAGGAGCAAATTGGTACTAATGCCTATGTAATGCAATTATTAAGAAAAGATGTTTGCAGGCTCTCAGAAGGGTTGTCCCAAGGAAAATCAAAGGTCACTCACAGGCATACCAAAGGCAAAGTTAAGCTTTGTTTTCTTCAGTTTGCCAGATTTTATGATGGGAGGAACACCTGGACAATGGATTCCAAATAGAGCCAGGGCCCAAACCAAATAACTCAGTGTAGTGTCTCTGGGAATGCGGTGGGCATTTCCTATCTTACACAAAAGGGAGCTCAACGAAGAGACAGTTTATGTCTTTTTATGCAGGAAGACACAAATTCAGCCTAAGAATGGCTGTCAGGACCTTCATGTGCTTGAACTAAGGATAGATGTTCTACTCCTCATTTGCTACAAGAGCTGGAAGTCTCTGTTTCTCAAAGCTGGAAGCTGAGGTTCAGGGAAATAGAGCTGGACTTGAAGATTAGAGTCTAATAACAAAATTTTCTCCATATGCAAGTGATGAAAGGAGCCAAGTACAGCTGCCTCACACCAGCTCTGCAATAACAGCCTCAGCTCCTCTAAACTGTCAGCAGTAAAACTATATTTGCTTTGAGCAACACCTTGGAGAATGGATTGAAATGATTTTTTAAGGAAATAAAACCTATTTTGCAATATGTATTTATTGTACACACTACCTTCTACTAAGTGGTGTGGAGTAATACTAGTGTCAGAGTGCTTTGCACTCTTACATTGCCTTCCACTGGAGGACCTCTGCGTGCCTTGGTAAACTTACCTCTCTAGCCCTGCAGCCCTGTTTCTGCCCCACTTTGCCAATGGGAGAGGGCATTTATGGCTTGGCCAGAGGGCTTCTCATCCTTCCCTAATGCAGGACAATCCAGGAGCACACAAAAACTATGCAGGTCACGTGTGATGACTGCTGATTCACCGTTAAAAAGCTAGGAAAGAAGTATTTTTCCCCCCTCTTGCAGGGATGTGCCCAAACCTACATCCCTGAGTGTGCTCAGACCCTGGGATTGCTGCCTCCATGGGTACCAACTGCAGGTCTGGGCACATTTGTATTACTGTACTCTTTCCAGAGGTGTACAACCTTAACACAAAGAAGAAGATAATGCAAAGAGCACATGAGGATGCTGATTTCTGCTGTGAGACCAACACCTTCCCTACCACCTCATTACAAAGGTATGAAAAAGATGGAAAATAAGCTGGTAAACGACCACATTTATACTAACACCTTCATTTCCACAGATGACACAGACTGAGCTTTGCTGATCTGGGATCTTGCAAGCCTTTTGTACTGTACTGAGGTACTCCTGTACATCCTCAACATGGATTCACTAAACCCAACAGGGTTTAGTCTTTAACAGAAAACTGCAGGGACATATGTCTACGTGCATGTCAGTAGGGATAGGAGATGCTGGATATCACAGAGGGCACAGAGCATCCCCTGGATATATGACTGTGCTCATGTGGTTTGCAAATGTTAACAAGATAAATGTGGTTTTCAAGTAGTCAGAAGTGCAAAGAGGACACATAGACAGATCTTGGCAGGAAAATGATTTAAGGTTCTCGCACAGCAAGCTTGGATTAAATGATGATTATGTGTTTTGCTGAGCAGAGGTAGCTGCTTCTCCTCCAAGGAGGCTGGCTAAACTGCAGTGTGAAGTAGTACATGTCATTACTAGTCAGCTGTTTCCTGCACAGGTACTTTGTGAGCTGTAGTAGTTTGCTTTATATCTCCTTCACAGAACAGGAATGTCAGGTATCCAGACCCCTCTATGGACATGTTTCTGATAACTAAGGCTCATACTCCATGATACATTGGCTTGAGACATACACTAAATCCTAATTTTCCACTGGTCTGGTGGGTACAGATAAAACCTCTGTCTATGGTGAGGCACTGGAATAGGTTGCCCATGGAGGTTGTGAATGCTCCATCCCTGGCAGTGCTCAAGACCAGGTTGGACAGAGCCTTGGGTGACATGGTTTGGTGTGAGGTGTCCCTGCCCATGCAGAGGGGTTGGAACTGGATGATCTTAAGGTCCTTTCCAACCCAAACTATTCTATGATTCTATGATTCTATGGTATACCTTGGCTCCAAGAAAGCTTCCAGACACCCTTTTATGTGAACAAAAATGTATGACCAGGTTGAGCAGAGCACGAAACTGGTTAAAAACCCCCAGGATCATGAGTCAACAACATGATGCAGTTGCACAACAAAAAATCCCCCACCAAACAGATTTTGCAATGTAGCAAAAAGAATGTTTCATGCAAGGTAATTGCCCTGTTATACTCTGCTTTTGTGGCCAGACTACTGGGGAAGTCATGTAAGGCTTATAGACATAACAGCTCACCTTATTCTGCCATCTTCCTAAATGCTGGGCTATATAAACTTAGCTACAAATTAGGCTCCTTACTCTGTTTGAATTGGGGTTCTTTCTTTGACAGAAGTCAAGCAGTTTCTTTGTGCAGCATTAGCTGAGAGACATTGATGTGCTGTAGGCAGACGAGTTGCTTAGATGTGGTTTTTGATTTACACCCCTTTGGAAGATTCTCCAGTTGCAGGTATTGCACTTCAGGTAAAATGTAGTGAGGAGAGCCCAGAATAATGAGTTAGAAAACACAACTGCTGGGAAAGAGTAAAGGAATTCCATGTGTGTCCTCTGGAAGAGAGGGAAAATGAGGGCAAAGTAGAAGACCTCTGATATGTAAAACTTCTGAAAAGGGCAATGATCTTTTGTACTCCCTGATGCTCTGGGCAGAGGTAGAAATAGCATAGAATCATAGAACAGTTGGGGTTGGAAAGGACCTTAAGTTCATCTAATTCCATCCCCCAGTGTGTTCAGTTTGCAGCAAGTAGGCTGTTCAAAACTGAGTGAAGCTATCTAAGCACTTCCAGTTAAGCCCTGGGAGAGGCTGCAGGGGATCCCCTTCTTGAAGTGTTATGAGAAATAGTTAGATGGTGACTGGTCAGGAATAGGTCAGTTTAATCCTGGCTTAGATGTAAGAGTTGGGTTAGATGAATTCCTTGCTTTCAGCCCTGCATTGCTATGTTCTGCTTGACGCCTTAGCTGGAGAGCCCTGAAGGCTGGGTTGGCAGAAGAAGGGAGCCCCTCCAGGCTATAGAGACCGTACTGATTGATTTATTGTCACTACAGTGTATTTTGCCTCCTCTCCCTGTTCCTTTTCCAATATTCTTTTCTAAGTGGCACAGTAAGCAGTCAGTGTGGGTCTATTTCCCAGCGCAGGACTCCCAGAGCGGCTTTCAAAGTCAGCCTGATGTATCAGCCCATACTGAATATGTGCAAACGCACACATATAGCAACACACAGAGCTAAGAAACTGCTTCTTAGTAAGCATTAACCTACATTTTCTATTATATGGGTCCTTCTTTCACTTGTCTATAACTTCAACAGCTTCAACTGTTTGGGCTTCAATTTTATGCACAGGGTGTTTGCCTCAAACCAAATTATTTATGGAAATTTCAGCCAAAATGACACAGTGTTTTTGAGAATAAGCCTGGAAAAATACATTGTTTGCCTTGGTTTTTAACTTCCTTTTTCTTTTTTGCAACCTTTTCTTTGGAAAGCCCTAGAACCCCTGTGCTTTGGAAGTGCAATTGGACACTTGGCAGAAGAGGTGGCTTTTGTGTTAGGGATGGGTCTTGTCTGTCCCTGTGAAAAACTACCCACATTTGGCCAAGTTCTAAGACTTAGAAAAAAACAAGTGGAGGGGATCTATTACTTTTGTAAGCTTAACTCCTGGCACAGCAGCATGCAGTAGAAAGTTGCTGTCTTGATGGCAAACCCTGTAGATGTCCATTGGCATGCCTATGCTACTTCCTAGCTTACTTTGAAACACAGGAAAATCAGGCATCCCTTGTGTGCAATGAACATTACCAAGATTTTCCAAGTTGATCACTCCAAAGTCAGGAAATACCTGGATTAAGCCTTCATGTTCAGTATTAATTCCATCCTTTTGTGCAGAATGTGTTATGTCCTCAAATGCTCTTTCCCATAGATTTTCTGCTGTGCTCCCCCAAAGAAGGAGGCTATCAGGCCCTGGAGTCCTGCTGTATATATTTCAAGTGATGGCAACAGGTAGGTGGGTGAAGGAGGATGAGCAATGGGAAGGATGGGTTGTACCTGTCAGAGCTGGGCAGTACTGTGAGTGAGGAGCAGGGATTTTGTCCTTGCAGATGCTAAGCCATGCTGCCTACAGTGACCTTCTCACAGAGGCCTCCTGATAGTGGGTTCTCACTTTCTGGTGAACCCACGTGGAACCATGGGGTCTCAGCTGGGACTGAGATTGGCAGGAGCTCTGCTCTGAACATCTGCAATGCTGGCTAATGACAAGCAAGAGGAAAAATCAAGACCTTTGCGTCTCAATGACAGGATTTAAAATCAGTGCCTACCACAGATCTTGCAGGCACACTGTTGACCATATGGTTATGTCTATACTGGCAAAGGCTGCCTTCAAGACTAGATTCAATTTTGTACGTTTGCAAGCGTGGCCAAGGGGTCAGGCAGTGCACATGCTGAAGCCAGATGTAGCCCAAGAGGCCATGCAGGCATTGCTTGAAGCAGCCATAGGGCCACAGATGACACGACGGCTTTAGCTGCTCCATAAACTGCATCCATGATTCCATAGACAGGGCTTAAGCTCTCAGTTTAACATTTGGGGAACGAAGAAAATGCCAACTTGCCTCCTGGGGCTGTAGCAAAAATAGATGAATTAATCTTTATGAGGCACTTTGATACTATTGTCATGAGTGCTATAGAAAAACCCATGAGAAAACAAAACGATGTTGTTTTCAGAGCAGGGTTTGAATAGCGCGCAGTCTGTAAGGCTTGAGGTCACAAACTGAACAATGAGGAGAAAACAAAATCCCGTAGAGAGCAGTATCCATCTGAGCACAGAGCGAGGCAGCCATCCCATGCTAAAAACAAAGCTCTGTCCTCATGCCACGGAGGGCTGTGTCATGAGTAATGCAAACACATGAGGGAGCCCTCCTAAAGGTGCACAGGTAGAAGTGGAGGACGGAGCTTCCACCTACGTGCTTTGGCAACCTTCATTTCACAGGTTTTCACACACGAGCAGCCCTGCCTCCCCAGACATGTGCATGTATACATTCCTCACGCATCAAAGGTCAACGGCAATGTGGTTACTAGGCAAATTTTCCCCATTAAAATGTTACCAAAGGCAGATGTTTAGGGGCCTACAGGATTTACAGATTTGCTCTCCAAAGAGTGTATTAGGGAAGATGACTGTTCTCCTGTTGGGTTGTGTGCTGTGTTTTTGAAAGCCTCAGTGCCCACCCCAGATTAAAGCAGCATGTTGCTGGAATACTGGGCCTCCAATGAAGATGCCTTTCAACAACGTAAAACCACTAATGAGAAAACATAGACAGAAGGGGAACCAGCCGCGATGGCCGCGTTTCTCAGCTTCGAGTAGCTTCCAGGTGGCACTGGCCTGATGGAAGAACAGGTCAGAGGAGGAAAAGTCTTTGCTCTCAGCAGCTCTGACGTTTGTCTATAGTTGGGACACAAAAGAAGGAAAGAGATCGAGTGAGAAAGAGATGGAGAGATCCTGCTTGGCCGCATACCATACATGCAGATAGTGTATTGCATTTTTCCAGGCTAGGGAGACCTCCTCTTCCAAGTAATTAACCTCACTTTCTTGGCTGGTGTTAATTTGTTCCAAGTATTTGGGCTTTAGATCTAACCATGGGAATCTCATTCCCTGCAGAAGTCTTGCCAGCTATTACTAGACATTTTACCACACACATGCAGGCCAAAAAAAGCAAGGCTAATTACACTGCTTTTTTTGCACAGTGAAGTGTATTTGTTACAAATCCAGTGTCTCCTAATGAAGGAGAGGAGGGGGAGAAGGCAAAGAAGCATCTTTATGTGCCTGCCCATAGGAGTATTGTCCTCCATGTGCTCTCCCATAGGAGGAGGGGGCAGAGAGATGCAGGGAGCTGCCGTTCACTGTGGAGTACCCACAACGTAAATCCTCTGCGAGGCTTTAGGAGCCTAGGTGTGATGATCCACCACATGAAACCAGAGAGGAGTGGTGCTACCAGGATTTTTAGCTGTGAATAACTGAGTTCAATTATTTGGTACCAAGGGGAGTTCTTTAAGTAAAAATTTAAATAGGAGGAATTATTTGATCCAGATGTTGATTTCCCAGTACTTCTTTTCTCTCCCTTTTGTGCTGTATGTGCTACCTGTTAAGGAAAGAGCGTGTACGGGAGAAAAAGCGTGTGTGTGAGAGTGTGTGTAGGGGTTCCCTCTGACAGCGTGACAAGCAACAAAGTCATACATGACAACACCTACAGCAGAGGAAATAGGTTATGAAAATCCCTATGAATTTTCAAGTCCAAGTGCCTGCAGAGTTTGGACCCATTCCACACTGAAGAGGTTTAAAAAGGGCCAGCAAGGTAAGAAGGGCTGGAAAGGCAGTTGGAATGCCACAGCGTTGACATTGGGGCTCTTTTATCAGGTTAAGTAAGTCCTTAATTTTACTGAAAGATAATTTTTTTTTTTGCTGCTTGTTTTTAATTTTCTAGTTTTTGAAATTAACATTAAAATGTAATAATACCTCGTATGAACATAAAGCCTTTTATCCCTAGACCTCAAAGCAGTTCATAATGGTGAGTCAGGATTATTACCCACAGTTTAAGCCCATCTGCAAATAAGTTTCTCCAGGGTCTATCTCTAAATCAGATTTTGTAATCCTCTGCATAGTGCATTTGAATTTAGTTATTTTTTGAGTGAGTAACTATAAGTTGCTCAGGCAAGTTTGTCTCTCGGACTGAGTTTGTTGAGTCTCAAGCAAAAACTAGAGCAGACATCTTTAGTACATGAAGCAATGAATAAGCAGCAAGCAGCATTCACCCTTTTCCTACAAGAAATTTGAGCTTTCTAACTAACAGTTCAGTGGAGGGGATGGAATGATTCAAGAAAGAGTTCGAAATTTGGGAATTTGGTTCTGCTCCAAATCAGTGCAACCGTTCCCGAGTTAAGCTCTCTATGGAAGAAATTTTGCAGAAAAATATATTTGAGATTCATTGATTTTTGATTTCTCATTTTTTACCTGATTTCTAATACAAACTACAGCACGAATTACAAAAAGCTCAGCAAAACATTGTTTCAAAAAAGGAAAAGTGGGATATTTCTGTTCCAAAATGTTCAAATATCTTGTGTTTTTTTATTGGCATTGTTGAAATTCCTTCCCTTCCCCTGTTTTCTTCTTCATATAATAACAGCAGCATTGGCTTTATCTTGACGGAAGGACATATTATTGCAGAGTGCAATTTCATCAGCTTTCTCTGACCAGTGCCAGCTGCCAGCTTTTCTCTTCTGTGATTTATATTACAAGAAAGGCTGAGGTTACTCCCCTATGATCCTTACTCTCTTCACACTGAATTGCTCCCCAGAAGAAGGTCAGAACCAAGACTACTGTAAATTAGCACACCTCCGTTGAAAACACAGTGTCAGACCAGCTGTGGGTTTGGCTTGATAGCTGCAGTTAAAGGAATGTATTCTTGCCTCCGTAAGGGCTGAGATTGGCCTTGAGAGTTTGGTGAAGCAAGGCCTAAGAGGGGTACTCTTAAAATCAAGTGTGTTCTCATCTTTCCAGCTTATTTAGAGTCATTGAGTCAACCAGGTTGGAAAAGCCCTTTAAGACCATCCAGTCCAACCTATGCCCCATCACTACCAAGGCCACCACTAACCCAAGGCACTGAGGCCTCGTCTCCACGGTGTATGAACACTTGCAGGGACGGTGACTCCAGCCCTGCCCTGGGCAGCCTGTTCCAATGCCTGAGCACCCTTTGGGGAAGGAATTGTTCCTCAGCTCCATCTAAACCTGCCCTGGTGCAGGTTGAGCCTGTTTCCTCTTGTCCTATTTGGAGCTAATGGTGAATTGATGAAGAGCCAATGGTGGTGGAGGTGGTGGGCCAGTGGTCACATCAACATCCATGTGAGAGTCTGGAGAATGCCAGGGTCTCAGCACAAGAGCAACCACAGCACAGCATCCCAGCTCTCACACACAGCCTTGGTATGGCCTGACCAGCCTCTGTGCTGTTGAGGAGGAGACACCTTTGAGCAGGCACAGGATAACGTCTGACTTCCATTGGTGCTCACCTACTTACTGGTAGAAAATCATGGAATCATAGAATGGTTTGGGTTGGAAAGGACCTTAAGATCATCCAGTTCCAGCCCCCTGCCATGGACAGGGAAACCTCACACTAGACCATGTTGCTCAAGACTGTCCAACCTGGCCTCGAGCACTGCCAGGGATGGGGCATTTACCACTTCTTTGGGCAACCTGTTCTAGTGCCTTACCACCCTCACAGTAAAGAACTTCTTCCTTATATCTAACCTGAACTTCCCCTGTTTCAGTTTGAACCCATCACCCCTTGTCCTACCACTACAGTCCGTAATGAAGAGTCCCTCCCCAGCATCCCTGTAGCCCCCTTTAGACACTGGAAGCTGTTTTGAGGTCTCCACGCAGCCTTCTCTTCTCCAGGCTGAACAGCCCCAACTTTCTCAGCCTATCTTCATACAGGAGGTGCTCCAGTCCCTGATTATCCTCGTGGCCTCCTCTGGACTTGCTCCAACAGAAGGAGTTTTGTATAATTCTGCTATCTCTGAAATTATCCACCCTGTTTCAAAACTTTCCATTTGTGACAGCCAGCAGGGACACGCGTAGATTGAAAAGATGTCCCTTTGTGTGGAAAACATTGCAAGGGAACGACTCACATACAGCACGTGTCTCCAAACATCAGTGCCTGGTAAAGGCAAACCCCAGAGCCTGGTAGGATACTCAGGTGAGCAGCTCCTTACCAGTGCCATGTGCCATTGTGGCAAAAGAAGGCCAGGAGAGCATACTGGGGAGAAACATAGATGCAGTGCACAGACAGCAGTGTTATGGTTTGAATGAGGCAGACCTGGGATGGCTGCACAAGTTTTTGGCTTCCCCCAGGGCCATCAAATGGCGAGTGCAAACCTCTGGAGCCTTGTACGGCTGAGCTGAGAGGAGAGGAATTTTTCAACACCCAAAGCTGGATCAAACCCTCCTTCCTGCCTCTAGTTCATAAAGCTTTTAACTTTTGAAGGGGAGAAAAAGTGATCCCAGATGTACAGCCCTAATTACATACTTAGATGAAATTGGATTAAGGTGGCTGCTGCCTGTCCTTTTCCTCTGAAGATGGCTGGAACTGGTGAGGGGCTGTGGGTCGCTGATGCTGGGGTACAGACAAGGGGGATTGGGTTCAGCACTGCACTCAATGGAAGCTCCAGCAAATGTTCCCCTCTAACTCAGGACATGGCTTCTAAACGTTAGGGTCATTGTCTTGACCATGGAGTAGACTTGGATTATTCTTCTTAAATCTGCCCTTCTCCTCCATGAAATTCCATGTGGGCATGGAGGGAAGGTCTGCTACAGATTGATCTTTCTAGTGACACAGACATCTTCCTAAACAAGAAAAAGAAGATAATTACAGTAAGCAGGGGCACAGTTTGCATCAGTGCTTTTAATGTGCTTAACACATGTCTAGTTATTTTCATTTCCACTAAATCAATCCAATGTTATATATCTCTATCCTGCCTGCCTTGCGCCCATGTGCAACACATTTCAGTCCGCATACGTGAAACGCATGGGAACGGGGTTTTCTTGCTGTAAGCTGAATGGCAAGTCACCATTGAGCTGCTTGGTGTGTGCAAGCCCACAGCTCCCCGGGGGATGCTGAGATTGCTGACAGCAGGAGGACGTCAAGCCAGCCACATGGATCTGATATGGGTCTGACAAACAGGCAGTATTGGGGTCCCCCTGCCCACTCGCAGCCGGATGGTATTAGCAGGATACAAATCAGTCTGCTCCATGCTCCCTGTCTGAGCAGGATTTTCTCAGAATGAATATTTATGGTGTTTTCATATTTCAGATCAACCCCTCGAGTCTCATAATGTTGTTTGAATCCGAATGAGGCTGATGGCCGCGGCACAGTGCCCTACCACAAAAACCAACTCTTGCAAATCCGACCCAGTTCATAGAGGTTTCAAGCTAAACTGGTGCAAAGGCTTGAATGATCCTGTGGTCACTGACAGACCAGCGTGTTGATGGGCCCCCTATGGAAACATGGGCTGGGGTCCATAGCTTCAGGTGGGTGACCTCAAGGCTACAGTAGTCAGTTCCTTGAACATAGAAATAACTCCTCTCACCTCCTACTCACTTGTTCTGATATATATATATGTATATATGATACACTGAAGAAAGGTGAGACTTCAGCTCAGAGAAGCTGTTAGTAGAAGCAGGGGTGTTGTGATGGTTTTAATACTGCTTCAGTGTCTGTTTTGATGCTATTTGAAGCACACAATTGTAAAAAATGCTGAATTGGAGAAAAATGTTAAAGATAAAGTCAGAGAGGTGGATAACTATTGAAACATGATCTGAAGTTCATATGAACAGGGTTTGTGGTGTTTTTTGTTTTTTTTTGCTGGGGCTTTTTTGCTTGGGGGAGATCATAGAATCATAGAATGGTTTGGGTTGAAAGGTATAAAGCTCATACAGTTCCAACCCCCTGTCAGGGACACCTTCCACCAGAGCAGGTTGCTCCAAGCCCTGTCCAACCTGGCTTTGAGCTCTGCCAGGGATGGGGCAGCCACAGCTTCTCTGGGCACCCTGTGCCAGTGCCTCAACAAGAGCCTGCATCCAGAGCAGAGCTGATTCAGTGCTTGCAGCATCTCCATGGCTGCCTTTGGCCTCTCTCCAACAGCTCCATGTCCCTCTTGTATTGTTGCCCCAGGTCTGGGTGCAGGAATGCAGGGGGGGTCTTACAACAGTGGAGGGGAAGAATCCCTCCCATGACCTGCTGGTCACGCTCCTTTTGATGCAGCCCAGGATACGGTTGCTTTCTGGGCTGCAAGCGCACACTGAAGCCAGCTCATGTTCATTTTCTCATCAACCAACACCCCCAAGTCCTTCTCCACAGGGCTGCTCTGAATCTCTTCTCTGCCCAACCTGTAGCTGTGCCTGGGATTGCTCCGACCCAGGTGTAGGACCTTGCACTTGGCATGGTTAAACTTCATGAGGTTGGCATCAGCCCACCTCACAAGCGTGTCGAGGTCCCTCTGCATGGCATTCCTTCCCTCCAGGCTATCAACCGAACCACACAGCTTGGTGTCATTGGCAAACTTGCTGAGGGCGCACTCAATCCCACTGTCCATGTCAGCAACAGAGATGTCAAACAGCGCCAGTCCCAATACTGACCCCAGAGGAGCACCACTCGTCACTGGTGTCAGCAGATCTGGTCTTGCATCCTGCACAGGTTCCCAGAACTTGTAACCTGGAAACAGCTTCGAGTGAGAAAAACCCAAGTGCCTTTGAAGGTTGCAGTGCCATCGCACTCATCCCTGTGCCACTGTGGCTTCAAATAACCTCTTGTGGCAGGGACAATAATTCCCTTCTGGATGAATACTCAGCTTTACTGCAACTATACAGCTAGCGCTATAAGGGCCAAAAGATAGTCCTGGGAGCCTGAAGACGTGTAGCTGGTGGAATAGCAATAGAAACTCAATACATTCTGAGCTTCTAGAACTGAAGAAAATAGTGCTGGAAAGGGCCTTTGGAGAGCATTTGGGACAGCGTTTCTCAGCTTAGGGTCAGGGAAACAACTGATCTGAAAGGCATTACAAAGTGTTTCACAAAACCACTGGGGGAAATAAACCTTCCTCCCTCCTGATATTCTTTGGCATCTGAGAAAGCAAGCAAATGCAGTGGGCAGCATTACAAAATGCTAAGCAAACTCTTAAAGGTCAGCCTAATTTCTATTTGGTTGGAAATGGGAACCACTGTGGCTCATGAGCTCTTTTCTGGAAGTTTCATGGAGCTAAAAGGTATCAATCTAGCCCGGATCTCTGCCAGACTGTAACCCCAGCTCAGCCAGTCATTTCCATTGACCTTCCCAAGTAACTGCTGTAGCTGCCCTCTGTAGAGCGCCTCTGGGTTGAGCTGCCTGTGCACCAAGCAGCGAAGCCCTGCTCTGGTATGACACAGCTGCATAACCTTGACTCAGACTGCTGAGGAAGAGCTGTGAGAAAGTCTGTATAGAGATGAGGAAAGTCAAATTACTGGCAAAGGTAGCAGTGTTGGGATGGGCTCATGCATATCTCAGGGATTCAATAGGAAAAGAGCCACCATGAGACTTAAACTCCAAAGCAACACAACGAAAACAAAACCAACAGCAAGCAAAATGCCACAGATGCTTGTGAGGAATTGTAGGGTCCCTTTTGTAGTGGTAAAACACTGGCACAGGTTGCCCGGAGGGGTGGTGGATGTGTCATCCCTGGAGACATTCAAGGTCAGGCTGGATGTGGTTTTGTGCAACTGCATCTAGTTGGAGATGTCCCTGCTCATTACAAGGGGTTGGATTCGATGACCTTTAAAGGGCCCTTCCAACCCAAACTGTTCTATGATTCTATGATAAGGCGGTGGGCACACCGATGCTTAGCCTAATGGCTTATTAAATCCCATCTATCATCTTCTCTGTGGCCCAATAAGCTATTGTGTCATGCTCCTAAACTGTATCTTTTCTGTTGTGCCCAAAAGCTGACACCAAGGAGGGGCTCTCACCAAGTTTCTCCATTGGTAGGTGGAGAAGAGAAACCCATTGGGCTGACACAGGTCTGATGGATTGAGCTCCCAAGGCTCAGCATCAGCCCCAGCGCCGGGAGGATGAGCTTTGGGAATGGAGCACAGCACCAGCGCTCTGGTCTCCATATGGCTCCCAGCCTCTGTGAGCAGAGCACAGGATAACTGTGAACACCCAGTGGATTTGTCAGAACTTCCCCACCTCAGAGGGGTGCATTGTGAAAATTAATCAGTTTGTGTTTGACTTTTTGACTTGGCGCTCCCTCAATAACTTCTTCACACACAAACCCACAATAAACTCATTAGGCCTATTTCTCTGACAGGCCGTTAAAGAAGAAAGAGAAGAAGGATGTGTCTAAACGGCTTGAAAGACAATATTGGATATATATGCCAAGTAGCAAAAAGGCATCAGTAGCTCTTTAAATTCCTTCACTCTAAAGCTCTGATGAACAGAAATAGCAAATGAATGGCTTCCAGAAATGATGGGAAATAGTTCTTGTTGGTGTTTGGCTTGTGTTTCTCTTTAGGGGGTCGGGAGGGCTGGAAGGGGGGAGAGCTATGAAAGAATTAGTTTCAAAGAAATAAAGTATGTTAAACATATTTTGAAATAACTTCCTCGATTTGCAAAATAGGGTAATAGAGGCCATGCTCACAGCTCAGTTTATGTATATAAATATACATACATGTATATTGTGCAGAACACAAAATAATTCCAGCTGGAGAGTTGGGCATTGTCTTGCACAAAAGGCTTCTACTTGAGTCATTAATAGTGTGTTTTATTAAAGGAAAATTGGCTTCAAAAGTGGTTGGGAATTGTGGGAATAAAATTGGGATGAAAGTAATTATCCCTCTGCCCTGTCTCTTCCCTTGTGTTCATTTTTCTGTTCCAGACACAGACAGCAACAGCAGCTCCACTGTCTTCTGTTCCTTCCATGTTTGATCTCCTGCCTGCGCTTTCTTCTGCTGGGTCCCGGAGCCCGTCGGAATGAGGGTATTGTGTCCATATTGCATGTGATGACATGCCTTTGAATCAGCACCAGGGCAGCCTGGCAAGAAGAGCTTCAGTGGGACTGAACAGCAGGCCAGGTCCCTGCTGGGGAACAGCTCAGCCACTTCTTTGAAACCCTTTGGGGATAAAAGATGCAGGAAGGAAAACTGGAACCTGCTGTGGCACCTGCCTTTTAGTTCTGCCTAGAGGCTTGAGGTGGTCAGGGATGAAACAGAGGCGATCGTGTCAGCCTGGTCACTGCTGTATGCAGCACATCAATACAAAAGAGGATACAGAGGCATTTCCCAACATGGGGAAGCAACCTGGGAAACCCCACATCAGGACGGATGTGCTGAGTACCGGGAACAGTGGATCACCCCAAATGCCCTTGCAAAGAAGGGGGGGAACAAGTGGCAATGAAGGTCCTTCTAGGCTGCATCTGGGCAATGCCTTTTGTGTTGGGCTTTTGTAGTTCACTTTAGCCACCCCGGCCCAGGAGACAGCCAATGCAAAGGGACTGAAAAGCCATTTCCTTTAGAATTCAAGAAGAAAGTGACTTCAATTCCTGGGTGTAAAATGTCTCTGTGGTTGAATAATTAACTTGGAAAGGCTACAGAATGTTTTGTCTTTAACACATCCAACCCCCTCTTGCTTTTAATCAATACAAGGACTTATGGAGTGAAGCATCTTTCCAAAATGTTTACCCCATAGATTACTGTTCCTCGCTGAGAGGGCTGGCCATGAATCTTGACGATGGTGGCTTTCATTTCACCCCCAAAAACATTGTGTGTCATAATTGAGGCAATAATTAATGCTTACTGGGAATGCTGGATACTGGTTTTAAACACAAAGCCGTAAACCAATGGAGCATAATGTCACGTGGAAAAGACTATTTGGCTCAGCCAAAAGCAGGGAGGAGCAAAAAAGGAGAGGCAAAAAGAAGAGTTCAGTAGAGAGACAGTGACTCTCGCACAAGGCTGAGACTGAGGGGGAAGTGGGAAAAATCACTTTTCTTCTTGTTCCAGTTAATATCAGGTCAGGACAAAAGGTCAGGGATCTTCCCGTTGTTAAACACTGCAGTTGGAGCACAGCATCGTGGCTAGAGGGAATATACAGCAAGTATGCCAAGAGAAAAATAATCCACTCGCAGGGTTAAGTTACAAACAAATAAATAGAGTGTGTGTTAAGAGTTACTGTGCATGTCCCTGTCTCTGCACTAAGGGGTGTTTTTATCCATAGCACAGTAGTGCCCAGAAGATCATACGAGACCAAAACCCAGTTTCTCTCACTGCTGTACACAGCCAGAGTAGCCTTTGCTTGAAACAAATGCTCCAGACACAGGGTATGAGTGGACGCTCAGTTATCTCCCTTTTACAGGTGGATAAAGTGAGGCAGAAAGGCACCGTGGGCCTGATTACAGAAGAAATCAATAAGCATTTAAGAATCAAATACCTCAATACCTTACAGATCTGGCCTTGCATGATTTGCCTAGGGTTAAACAGGAAACCTATGGCAAAGCTGAGAATTGAATCCAGATCCTTGGGATACTCAGCCAGAGCCTTTTCCAAACCCCAGCTTTATATGTGTATGTGTAAGCCACTGGAAACTCTAAGTGAACTCTCATTATGTCAATTAATTTTTGCTTAATTAAACAAATCTTTCGCAAACATATGTGAGATGTTAGCTCCCTTTCTGTGTAGAAGACAGCTATAAGCATAGACGGATGGGCTGGTAATTACCTTGAGTAGCACATTCATTAATCCAAAATACAGCAGCCCAGTTTGCAAGGGCAGGCTGCACAGCTAGAACTGTGCTCAGTTTTGACCCTCTATGCATGGAACAGCTGGATAATCTAATGCAGCCAGGGTAGCTCTATGAGATCCTGATTATCATGAGCGATATGAACTTGTTTCTCTGCCACATAAAGTAGAAGCTGATAAAATGCAGCAGGCAACCGCTTGCAGCCATGTGCCACTTGCAGTCAGTGAAGGCTTTATGTGCTGTCTGCAGAGGAATCCTGCAGTTGTCACCATGCCTGGCAGGATCAGTTGGTTGCTCTGGGGCCAGATCTGCAGACAAGCATGGAGCTGGTGGTCAGACAGGGTCTGGAAACCTCCACAGTTGTAAACCTGCTCCAGACCATCCCTTGAATGGGCAAGCCATTGCAAGGGTCTATTTCAAGGTCTTCTTGTGGAAGTGAATAACTATTGTAGAGGATGGTGGGAAAGACTAGGAACTTGAATTTGCTGTCTGACCTCCACTTGATGTCCCACTCTTTTAGCTGCTCTCCCTGAATGAAACTTGGATACCAGTGATTAGAGTTATGGAGATGCTGGTTGTGTTAAAGGTCTACTAAAATTATTTATGGGTTATATCTAATTAAAAAACATGGCTGAGAACTATAATCTCTGGTCTGAGGATCTACACTGTGCTTTAGGACTGAGCTGAAGACCTAAATCCTCATAGATTTTATGGGCTGGAGCAAATTGCCCTATCTGGTTTCCTCAAAATGATTCAGAGTGAGTTAATCAGCCCCCTGGAATCATGAAGCCTTATGCCATGATGGCAAGACTTCTCCTGGCACCTAAAGAAGAACCTCCACGTTCACTTTGGGAAATGCTAGCTGTTCAGTGAAGGCTTGTTTTCACTGTGATTTACACTCAATAAATGCAACTGAAGTTAACACCATCACTCTACAACTTGAACTATGAGCAAAACCACATCAGCTTCTTATGATCTCTGTAGCTTTGCACGTAAACTTCGCTACAGCTATGAAAAGCCTGCATGCCTCTGTACTCAGCTCGTGTGTGGCCATACGCTAACAAGTACTCAAAATCTCCAGAGCATAATCTTCCTAAGCAATGTGTAGGACTGGTCTTCATGTTGGAACATACAATTAGAGTACTTGTAGGTGGTTATAAATGTGAAGGCAAGACCTCTTCACATGTGGCAGTAACCGTATTCATCAGCTGTGTGAAGGTGAAGTTACACACTGATGACTTGAGGTTTCCCCTTGTATTAGGTAACGGAGAAAAATCAAACTTCACAAAAAATTCATGTTAGACCTGGCATATTTGCCTTAAGATAGATATTAGAGACTAATATCTTCATTAACAAACAACTATAAATACAAGAAATTGATAGAAGTGCTTCCCAAAATCTCCTTCTGGCTGATTCCATCCTTCTCCCTTCCTTCCTGACCTTTCTCATACTATGCTAAGTGAACCTTCCCGTTTCTTGGTTTGGAACCATCTTCCCACATGTGTGGCTTTTTTTAAACTCCAAAATAAAAAAGAAGAGCTGGAGGACTCACTAAAACTCCTCTTCTCAACTGATTTCAAAGGAAAATACTCCACACAGATCTTCTTAAATGAACTGTCAACAAAGTGTGCTCCGGGCAGCCAGAATTCAGTCAAGTCACCCAGTGTGCTGACTGGGGAGTAGAAAAACAAACCAGGGAGCCATTCCCCCAAAACAAGAGGAGACAAACCTTGTCCCAGTGGAGCAGCTCTGAATGCTGAAGGTTTCCCTCCGTGCCTGGTTGAGGAATCCAACCCCTCACCTCGCTAACTTCGCCCTCGGAAAGGTTATCTTGCAATCAGCAATGTTGCGTTGCGTGACTTGGATCCATTGTTTATAGAATCTTCTAACTGACTTCATATGTATCTGGTCCAGGGAAACTGATGTTATTAAAACACAACACTGAGACATTGAGCTCCGATAGCAGTTCAACATGAACAAATAAAGCAAGAGTTTTCCCCAAAGTAAAGAAAAGCAAGGATCCCGGCCTTCGTGTGAACTGCAGGGATGAAAGGAGGATGTGATACCATCGTCTGAACGTTGACCTTTTCACTGTTGTTTCTTTTTCCAGCTCCAAGCCCCAGTCCTGGGTCTCTCCCACTCTCTTTTATCCCCTCAATCCAACTCTAGCAAACCCCTGGAGCAGGTAAGCTATGAGCTGAAAAGGTTTTTCTCATGTTTTGACTCTATTTATTGCTTTTCCAGCCTGGTCAGAGAAGTGCCTGGGTTGTTGGTTGTGAACTTTAACCCCCAGTATCAACTCTGTTCAACAGCTATGGCTGAAATGGGCACATAGACTGAAAGGTAAAAACACCCAGTGCTTGGCTGTGTTTGTGAAGTGTTGGTATCTCATCACGAACCTCTGACTTTAGCTTTTTCCATACTTTTGGCTCAATATTAATATCAGAATTTCTGGAACAAAATCTCAGTTATGCCTATTAATATGGAATAATCTCACTGAAGTCTCTGATAGGTCTGGCTTTGGTTACAGAGACCTCTAATATTAGACATTGCTAATACCAGAGAAAACCCACATTTAATCCTTAAAATGCTGCATGCTCTTGTTCTAGAGAAACACTGCCCATGGAACTGCACTGGAAAGTGGAGAAAGTTTGATGTTCCACAGAGAGGTGCCATAACTGTTGACTGAGAGCTTTTGGATGGCTGAAGAATGTGGTTTGATAAGAATAATTAACTGCCATTTATCTAGGAGCTTTCATCCAGAGATTACAGAGCTCTTAGAAACGGAGGGCAAGGGGAATGCTTTGGGTATTTCAGACATCAGTGGAAAGAAGCCTGTTCTGAGGCATATTTTTTTTCTAACAGCACACAACAGGAGTAAATAATAGCCTATGATTTGCTTGCACTGAAGAATATGCACCATCCTGGATGCAGTCTGGTGGATGCATTTAAGAGTTCTCATGCACTCATTCCCATGAATAAAGCCCGTCACATCTGTCATGAGCACAGGCTTTGCCTTTGAGTAAATATGCTCTTACTAGATTGTCTGTAGAGGAGGTTAGCAAGAAATTGGGGCTGTCAAAGCGAATGGCAGCACTGTGCTTGCTTTGCATCAATTGAACTGTGATACTCAAGGCTGACTCTATCCCTGTGCTGCTTTAAAACGCATCAAGCATAAACTCAGGACTGAAGGTAAAACACAACTTTCCATGTCAGAGTCCCCTGGACTGAAGAATGAAAGGAAGAAGAGCCATTCTTTTGCATTTCCAAATCTGTGTTACTGTACAGGCTGAACGGAGGGCATGGGGAAGGCAAGGATAACCCCCACAGTGTGATTTTGTGCCCAAGAGAGGAGTAGGGTAGGTGAAGATACTAATTTTCTCTTAGGAACAGAAGCTACTCTGAAAACTCAGCTTGCTTCTGTGCTCAGAACCAGATGGATTGTAATGGTAATAAACAAATTAAGCCTTTATCATCTGGCAGCAAAGCCAAGAGGAGAAGGAAAACTCAGCTCAAAGGGTTAGAAAAGGACTCCACATTCCCCATAGAGGAAACAGATGTAAATCTGGCAAGCTGTCATTTGGAGATCCAAGATCTGTGGGTTGAAATGAGGTCTGGGTTATTCAGCCAAGTTTATTGTCAAGCTCTATGGTAATCCTCATTTAGTGTACAAAAGATTGCAGTCCTGAAATGTCTGGAGGTCTTTCTGCACCATCAAGGAGAGATCAGAGCCCATAGAGTGACTAATTTGAAGACTTGCTTGTGTTGTGGTATGACAACTTTTTAAAGTTCCTTGTTGCTGGCTGATGGTCTTGCAAAAGACAGATGTCAAGATCTGATATTGGTGGGGCTGCAAACAGCTTAATGCCATTCCAGCATTACTTGAGAAGTCCCACTGCTGTATAAAGAGAGGAAAAAAAAACCCATAATTTTAGTAAAAGCAAAGGTGTGTTGAGAAATGTGTAGAATGTGGAAAAGCAGTAAGTCAAATCAGTGTTTTTCTTGAACTCACTGCATCGAGTCTAGCAACACCTCTATTAAGCAAACCTTAGCTCCTTAAAATGTATCACCATAATTACTCGTCCTCATGCATCTTCTTCTCTAGCCTTCACTCAAATATTTTGCCTCAATGTTGTTACACCTTTGTACTACACCGATCGAGTAGCTAGGAGGAGAATTCTTTCCTCCTCTGCAAGAGAGAATTAGGAATCCCAAAATATATATAGATACAGACACATATACTCACACAGGCAGGTAGCCATGCCGTATTCCAGTCATGTACACCCTGTCTGTAAGGTTAAATTTAGGGAAAATCAAAGCATCATTTAAGTCCTATTTCCACCCAGAATAGAGCAATGGGCTGGCCTTTTACTGCTTGAAGGTAGTATCACCCTTCTTTCCTTGACTTGCGATTCTGCAGTGGGTCCTTGTATATATGTGCTAGAATTCAAAGGGAAATCAATGAAGGGCTCACAGCAAAAGCTAAAGCATTCTTGGAGGTCAAATAATATAAGCCACTCCAGTCTGGCAACAGCTTTGGCTTCACATGTTGATGTCAGGGAAACAATGGTTCTGTAAAAGCTCTTGAAAAGGTGGCACTGAGAATGCTCCAGGGATAAGAATTGCTTCTGCCATGGATCCCTTGCTTCCTGAGGAGGGATGGATGGCCACTGGCCATGGACAGGCTCTGGCCTTCTGTCCTCAGGTGAGAAAGCTCTCTAACATCTCTATATGATCCACAGGAAAATCAAGCACAGATTTAGTCAATCAAAACATTTCACTTGGATCTTCTCTTTGGTTTTATATCACTTAACTGTCGAAGAAGCAGCTGGAAGAGGATAGGATGAACATTTTTTCTCCTCAAAGTTCTGGTCTTCAGACCAGAAGAACCTTTGAAATCAGCCCTTTCTTGTGACTGAAATTGTTCTGACAAAACTGGAGCTTTCCAAGGGGGATGAATTTGTTCAGAAAAGGCTCCCTGATCTCTGCCCCAGGGAGGCAGTTGTTAGCTAAAGCTGCCCAAAGGGGTCTGTGCCCCAGAATGGTCCTTATTTGCCTTCTCAAGGGCATCTTGTCTTCCCTGAGCTGAACCTCATGTCACTCAGAGCCCAACACATCTCAAACACTATTTGCCTTTGGCTCCATTGTTGCTGTCATGGCCCTGGAGGCAAGCAGGTCAGGAGGAGGCAGGAAGGCTGAGGATGATAGAGGAGGAAGAAAAAGCTGTTCCTGCCCTTCCTTTTTCCTAGGGAGCAAAACAGTCCTCTCATGGCACCAGCTCCTGTGGCTTGCATACAGGATGGCAATGGGGACTCTCAGCAGCAGACCAGACATCTGCTCCCACCAGCATTAGTCCCAGAGCTCTCCAATGACTCTATGTATTAAATACACTCTCCAGGCTATTCCATCTGGGCAAAACAGCGGGTGGTGAAGCAAAACCAACATTTACAATGTTTAAGTTGTATAACAGACCTTAAAGTATAAACCAGGGCTCTCCTCTTCACTTCCCCTTACACTGCACATCTCTTCAAAATTGCTTTTGTCAGTCAAACATTGTTTTTCTTAATATTCGTGCTTTTCCCTCTTTAACCTGGTTATCTTGGCGCTCAAGGCACTATTGCTTGCCAAGGTAACTAAGTGTAATCCATGGATCAATGCACTATTCCCACGTGTCAAACTTCAGAGGAAAAGAAGAGGTGTGAGTGAAATGTACCGAATATGCATTTTAAAATACGCATGTTTGAAAATGCTACTTCATCAAACAAAATGGTATCTAGGAAAAGTGTGTGAGAGGAAAGGCAGTTGCCAAAGTATCTGGAGATCTGCTACTATAATGATGCGGTGATCTTCTCCATAAGGAAAGACTCATGATGTTGGCAAACTGTTGGCCCAACAGATAATTCTACATCAACGCTGTCATCATCCCATCATCCATGGAGCTTCATCTGACATATATCCAAGAAGCTGAGTGTGTAGAGGAGGCTGAATACTGGGCAGGGTTGTAATGCAACATCATTGCAGGGCAGTGCCATTTATTAGGATAGTCACCAGATTACCTGGTGTTTCAGTTGTGCTACTGAAGCATCATGTTGTTAAGACACAGCTAATTTCGGGGGAGCTGTTGACTGTGTCCCATCTATCCCGACTGCAGGAAAAGCCTGCCCTGGGAAGAGCTCCTCAGGGCTATCTTCTCCCTCATAGAATCATAGAATGGTTTGGGTTGGAAAGGACCTTAAGATCATCCAGTTCCAACCCCCTGCCATGGGCAGGGACATCTCACGCTCCTCCTTCAGCCAAGATGAAGCTCTCTCACTTCTCAATCCCCTTCTGTCTCCAAGCATTCTTCCGTCCAACAGGATCAAAACTACCACAGAGATAGACTGCAGTGATGATTTTTAGTCAGATGCTGAGATTAAACCTTTCCAGTAGCCAGGGGGGCAAAGTGCAGCTATGGACTGCCTGGGAAGGCTGCAGAACTTCTACTGCTGCAATTTTCATGGATAAAGATGAACTGTCTGTCAGGAATGCCACAGAGAAGCCTGCCTTCCTCTAGCACAGGTGGTTGGATTGTATAATCCTCCAAAGCCTCTTCCAGGCTGCTTTTGTATGGCTTACAATTCTGGGCAGTCTCTTTTTTTCTCTTCCCATCTCATGTGATGGAAGTGAATCCAGGAATGTTTTGCCCTAAGACTTGCAGAATGCATGGGAGAAACACCACTGTTTATCTAGCAGGAGCACGTTACAGCATTTTCCTGACTGGTGCAATGGCAATAAACCATGTATTGTAAGATGCAGCTACTATGCACCCACCTTTTCAACCTCCAATTGCCAGGTCACCATTAGCTCTTCATAAAGACCCACACATGGGTTATTAATCATGTGAATAACAAAGTTGGCCTTCAGAGTGTTTTTCAAAGCCACCACCATCTCTGCCTCTTCTTGAGTTTCAGGGCTAATCCCAACACATAGAATGGTTTGGATTGGAAGAGACCTTAAAGATCATCTAGTTCCAACCTCCTTGCAATTTCACAGATCTCCAACAGGGTTTATAGCAATTTGTAATCAAGAAAGGTAGGATAATACACTCCTTCTTTCATTTCGTAGGCACTGGGCTCACCTGGCTTCTCCAGTGTTGAAAATCAGCAGTCTAAACCACTTTCTATGGTTTTCTTTCTCAGCTAGAACAGTATAATGATTGCAGTAAGTCTATATTCTTCCAATAGCTTCCTACAAGATAAACGAGGTCTTCTCACTTGGCCCTACCAAAGGACTCCAGCCCAGCACATTCTGAATACGTTCTCAGGAGGCTGAACACTGATCCCAAGAAATCTGTTATATTTTGAACACCAGGATCAATAATTGTAGCAATATATATTTATCATGTATACACAAATATACATTTATCGTGTAGCCCAGTATGGATTTCCTGCCTTCTTATCCATTCATCTGCAAGACAAAACAGCCCAAAATCCTAACCTGTAGAAGTTTATAAACATTATCCTGGTTCTCTGGGTTTAAAGGCATGGACAACGGGAAGAGTCCAGCTCAGTTTAGAGACTACAAGTTCTTCACATGCACCTGTACCTATGGACATATATATAAGTGTGCATGTAAAATAAAGGTGTGTTGGAATGAGGTACATACATGCAAATACAAGTGGAAGGGAAGAGGGAGGCTGAGTGTGTGTTTCATGTGCATGCATTTGAACATATATGCATTCATGCCTATTCACTCCAGAGAGAGCAAGTTAAAAAGAAAATACAGAAGTCAAGTTTATTAAGGAAGAAAAAAAAAAATCACAGCTTTGGGGAAATGAATGTGTTTATATGAGTGAAACATTAAATTCCATACAGCAAACCAGTCCATCGAGAAGGGACTGGCCATCAAGCAAGTGTTTCACAAAGAAACCCAACAGAAAAGTGATGTGTAAATGGAAAAGGAGCAAATTTAACATGAGGCATTCCTGCTTCCAGACTCGTGTTAATAAAGCAGCTATTAGGTGGAGACACTGTGGTGATGCTTGAGTTGACGTGGTTGTTGGGTTTTCTCATTTCTCGCAAGACCTTAATCAGTGTTACTTGAAATGATTATGTGGGTTTTAAAATAGCAAGAAGCAGTAAATTTTAATGGCACGTCTGAATGCTGTTCCATTTAATTTCTATATGGAGCAATATTAAACCTCTAATAAATAACCTGTGTCTAAACCAGTCTCCCTCTCTGCCTTTTACGCACACATGCACACACCAGCTCCAACAAATACCTTTGATGTTTTTGCCACAGGCTGGGGGAGAGATGGCAGAAAGAAGGGTTGAGGTGGGGTATGGATCAGATGAGGACAGTGTTCTAGAGGGAAGAAGTATGTTTGCTCATTTTGCCCTTCCCTGTCTTTACTTTTTTTCCTATATGAAAACACGGTTGAGGGAATATTGACTGAAAATCACAGCCCTGCCAGGGGCCAGCACAGATCTCCTTTTATACTAATCCCTGCTTACAGTTTAGAAACTAAAAGCCAAGATAAGTGGTGTGTGAGTTACTGTCAACTTGGGGTGCAAGATTCAGACAGCGCACCCTGGGACATAAATAAATAAGGGATTTCACTTCAGGAAGACGTGCAAGCTCAGAGGTTTCCATTCCCTGTCAGGCTCAGGCATTCCAAGATGACTTTCCTTTAATAAATGGCACAAAGACAATGTGGATAGCGGCACAAAAGGCATCACCAATATACAATCCCCTACAACATCTTTCTTATCTCTGCCTCAGCTCCCGCTTCCAACTCAAGGATAATCTTTCCTTGAAACCCCTTTCTTGCAACATTTTCTTCTCAAATGCTGCCAACCCATTTTATTCCCTGTGTGCCCCAATCAGCCCCTAGATAAGAGGGGACGGTCCCTTCCTGACAGAGGCTGTAGAAGGAGCAGCACACGGGTGCCTACCCCAGCCCCAGCCATTCCTCTTCCTGCTTCACTTCTCCCCCTTGTTTTGGCCTCTACCACCCCAGTCAGTGTTTTCTGATGGGAAGCTCCTTAGAGCAGGGCATTTCAGCTCTGTGCTAGGCACTGTGCTGGGCCGTGTGTTGTTTTGAAGCCCTGCAAATTATTATAGAATCATAGGATCATAGAATCATTCTTTATGAACAGTGGCAGTCTGTCTGCAAGAGATCTGGATGTGAATTAAAACCATCTAGTTCTTCAAATGCAGTAAAAAAGAGCTTGTAGAGAGGCCCTCCAAATACTGTAATCAGACAACACGGGCTGGAAACTCATGGGAAACAAGAGGGAAAAAGGGATTGGAGGAGAAGTTAGGAGGACGTTAGCAAGGACACTGCCTGCTTGGCTTGCTGGAGCGTGTCCTATCTGAAAGCCAAGGGCTGTAAGTGGGAAATCCTACATCAACACGAGGGTGTATTTATACACAGGTGCTCACCAGACATGGGTTACCTGGGTGGCCTGAGCCTAGGGAGCATCGCCAGGACCATCTGCAAGGTGCATGCTTGGAACACGCTGCCAGCCCATCGGGTGCGAGCTGCAAGAGCTCATTTGAACCTCGATAGCTCACTTGGGGAAATAACTCACTTCTTTCTTCCCCCCCCCCCCCAAGAGTGATGCTATTCCCCCATGCCCACAGCCCCAGCTCCTCACCTGGCATTCCACATCTGTTGTTATTAAGGCCATAAATCATGGTTAGTAATAAACAGCAGAGAAGCAGGAGGCCAATTTCTTTGCTGAGGTGGAAGCCTCAAAGTTTGGGGTCTTTCTCCTGCCCCAGTGGCTGCTCCCTCCAGCTCCAGTGTGTAGGGGCTTTATGTGTGTGGCAGCATTCCCCAGCTCCCAAGCTTCCCCATCAGGCCTGGTTGTCACTGGGGAATGAAGCTGTCACTGCAGGAAAAGCCTTTGACTGTTCTTGTTGGCACCCTGGAGGTGCTCCATGCTTACCAGCCTCCCATCACACTATGGTGAGCAGGGCTCTTTTTGAGCTCTGCGTGTGTTCAGCACAGAGAAAAATGTTTCCACTTACTTTTTCCCCCTCCTCTCTTTGGAATATGAGGCGCACACTTGTCATGCTTAAAGGAGTGGATTTATGGTTGACTCTGTCTCTTATCTCCCCACAGAGCTCACTGGAGCTGCTCTCCAGATGGGACAGTATTACAAGCTTCATCATATAAAGCCCAGTTCAGCCTACAGCCCAGATGTTCTTTGTTCCCAGAAATATTCCTTCCCAACAGTAAGTAAAAGGGAGCTGGTGCTGGTATGCAGTCTCCACTCCTGTTTGCATTGCTTGTTTATGGGTTACACACCCCAGCCCCAGAGAGCACAGGCACCCCTCCAAAAGCCATCGATCAAGCCTGATGCTGGGATTCTGGGCCATGGGCAGTGCAATGCTGGGCTGTTTGGGGGAGATAGTGGAAAAGATCCAGCAAGTCCCATATGGGCTTGGCTCCCTTTGCAGACTATGCCTAATGTGGATTACCTTCCCCTTTCAAGCAGCAGATATGGGTTTCTCTTGACCCAAGGCCAAACAGAGGGTATAAAACAAACCTCACTTCACCCAGTTTTCAGAGAGGAAGATGTAGGATCTTCCCGGTGGGAGGTTTGGGGAGGAAAACCTCAGCTCTCAAACGAGCCCACTGACAGCAGCAAGCTTGTTGTCAGGACAGCAATAACCATCCATGTGTTTGCCACAGCATCTCCTGCATGAGCTCTGCACAGGGTTGGGGGGAAGGCTTCTCTGAGTGAAGCTCCTGCTTGTGGAAGCTGCTTATCCTACTGGTGACCCTCTGGCTGGATCTGGGAAGAGTTCTGTAGGGCATAGGGCAGGGGGTTGGAACTGGATGATCTTAAGGTCCTTTTCAACCCTAACTATTCTGTGATTCTATGATTCTGTGATTCTGTGATTCTATGATTCTATGATTCTGTGATTCTATGATTCTGTGATTCTATGTTTCTATGATTCTATGATTCTGTGATTCTATGTTTCTATGATTCTATGATTCTGTGATTCTATGTTTCTATGATTCTATGATTCTATGATTCTGTGATTCTATGATTCTATGATTCTGTGATTCTATGATTCTATGATTCTATGACCTGGAATGGTGCTGCCCAGGCGGGCTGTTAGGAGCCTGTAGGATGCCCTGGCTTAGCTTCCCCTCCATAGCAGCACAATAGGGACCGGCTGCCCTGAGCCCGGACTGGTGCTAGTGGCCATGGGGAGCTCACTTTGCTTTATCCCGTTCACACCGTGCCCAGAGCAGGCAGGCACGTCCTGCAGCAGCAGCATCAGACCCCCCCTTGTAAAGGCTTCATATTTATGCAGCTTTCCCCGTGCCCTGAACTTTGCCTGTGTCTCTGGCAAA
This sequence comes from Pezoporus wallicus, assembly GCF_028554395.1. Classification (NCBI taxonomy): domain Eukaryota; kingdom Metazoa; phylum Chordata; class Aves; order Psittaciformes; family Psittacidae; genus Pezoporus; species Pezoporus wallicus. Next base: position 2,150,812 of record NW_026638015.1, on the reverse strand, counting down.
AGGGCAGCTACCCCAGGTCAGAGCACTGCCTCGAGCCAGCGCGGGGAATCGGCTTTCAATTTCAGCAGCCACTTTCCTTCCCTTTTTTCTCTTATCCCTCCAGCCATCGCAGAATAATTCCCATCCCTATTAGCTTACCGCCCCCCCCTCCCCTTTCCTTTCCCTTCCCCTTTGAAATCCTCCCGCCTGTCCCCGGGACGGGGCAGGGGGAGGCGGGAGAATTCCTCCAGATATTACACAAAAGCCTCATGTATCCCCAGTGTCAACCCCAGAGGGCGGCTGAGTAATTTAATTAAGGCAAAGGGGCTTTTGTTTTACTTGCTTTCCTTTTTGATTTTTCTCAAGTTTAAGACAAGAAAGGGAAGAAAGAAGGGAGAGAGAAACGCTAGCCCTCGTCTCTGCTCAGTCTCTTGCTGAGGAAACACTATGGGCCTGTCACCCGGAGAACGCGGGGCTCCGCTGCAGTGATTTAAGGGACTGGCCTATTCCAACATTTAGCGTGTAGTCTTCTGCAGACAAACACATTCATGCTGCTCCCTCTGTCTACCCCACCCCGCTCTTTGTCATCCTTGATATCCGTCCCTTCGCGCCTCTTCCTTCTCCCATTCCCACTGCCTGTCCCCTCTCTCCCTCCTCCTTCTTTCTTCTTCCTGCCCTCTCTCTTCCTCTCCTCTCACCCTTCTGTCTTCCTTCTCTCCCTTGCTGTTAATTGGAGAGGGGAGCTTATTGTTTGCCAATAAATAAGATCTTCAGTCCTCAGCATGATGTTTATTAATTGCAGATTTATGATAGAGGGCATCCATGGCAGGGTAGGCTCAAATGTTTTGCCTCCTTCCATCGTGATGGGCAAAGTGTGAGCCCACCATCATCTTCTTATCATGCTGTGGCACGAGGACATAGGGATATACATCAAGAAGCTCGCTGGCAAGCCCCATCCAGGGTTTTGTGCCTCTGAGGACACTTCCAGCACTGGGCTCACAGCTTTGCTCCAAGTCCACAGGGTGCTGGAGGGTGAGGAGGGAGGTTTACAGGGAAATGAAGCCTCAAGGAAGCCAAAATTATCCCTCTGTGCTGATTTAATGCTCACTCCTTGTGCTGAGATGCTCCTGGAGCTGAAGCCTGGCAGCTCCTGGACCACTTCCTCACCAGGAACCCTCCTGCAGCTGAAGCACATGGCATGTCTCTCTCATTGGCATGCCTTGAGGGGAAGGCTGAACATCTCATGGGGCACAGTCCTGATAGAGAGGAAGGACTCTTCCCATCTGGAACCGGAATGGACACAGGGTCTCCCACAGGAGTCTCTTTTCAGACACCGAGTCCTCTTTGAGTTATGAGATGAGTAGGCTGGTTTATTCATAGAATCACAGAATGGTTTGGGGTGGAAGGGACCTTAAAGCTCATCCAGTTCCAACCATGGGCAGGGACACCTTCCACTAGAGCAGGATGCTCCAAGCCCTTTCCAACCTGGCCTTGAACACTGCCAGGGATGGGGCAGCCACATTATTATGTATTTGTCATTAGGTAATAAACTCATTACTTGGTACATTTCAATAATTAAGTCTTTACATTTCTTCACTGCACCTACAGCTGTCACCAGGACACAATGAATAGCAAGATGAATACAATAGTTAGACTACATATATATCTCTTCCTCAAAATAAGAAATAATACTCTTCATAATAAACAGATTCCTGTAATAATAAAGCTGTGCTGCCACCCAGGCCTAACATTGCTATGCATTTGCCCCAGCCCAGGCCCAGGGATCAGCACAACCCTGGGGCTGTTCAGCCTGGAGAAGAGAAGCTGTATGGAGACCTCAGAGCAGCTTCCAGCGTCTGAAGGGGGCCTACAAGGATGCTGGGGAGGGACTCTTCATCAGGGGCTGTAGTAATAGGATAAGGGGTGATGGGTTTAAACTTAAACAGGGGAGATTTAGGTTAGATATAAGGAAGCAGTGCTTTACTGTGTGAGTGGTAAGACCCTGGAACAGACTGTCCAAGGAAGCTGTGAATGCTTCATCCCTGGCAGTGTTCAAGGCCAGATTGGATGGGGCTTGGAGCAACCTGCTCTAGTGGAAGCTGTCCCTGTCCATGGCAGGGGATTGGAACTGGATGATCTTTAAGGTCCCTTCTGGCCTAAACCATTCTGTGATGCTATGATTCCGGACAGACTCCTTTCTGCTGCCTCCCCACCACCACCTCTCGAGGGGATGCTTCCCCTCACTGGGGCAGCACAGATGTTTTCTGTGCTATCACTGTGGAGCAGAGGTCCTGATTGCTCACCATCAGAGCCACAGTGGTTCCTTCCCTTTGTGGGAATGACAACAAAAGCTCTGCAGCAGGGCTGTGGCTATGAGGCCACTTCCATCCTGCCCACCCTTGCTCAGGACCAGTCATCCCAATGCTCACAGCTAAACCTTCACTGTCCTCCAAGCTCGGGGTGGGAGGAGGGGTGGTGTTTATTTATCTCTTGGCTTATAATATCTCTGAACTGTTCACCCTCCCGATTCCCTCCATCCCCGGTCCCATTCCCGAGGAGCCATGCGCATCCCTGGAAGGTCTCCCCTTGGGCCCCTGCCCACAGAGGTTAACACAACACAGCACTTGATCCCCCCTCGTGTCGCAGCTCCCCCGAGCCAGGCGTCTCTCCTGGCCTCCACAAGCTCTGTATCTGCGGCTGCCTTCCCTTATTGAAGGGGACGTATAGACCAATTAGTTGTTATACAATAGCTCTGCATGGCCAGGCAATGGGACCAAGGGCACTTGCTCAAATTAATAGAGTCTGGAACTGATTTAACTCCAGGCAAAAGAAAAGCTAATTCAAGCTTTAATATCTCGCTGGTATCTCCTCAGACAAAACAGGACAGGTTTCTTTTTAGTGCCTGTATTGAATGAAGACGTATACATCAAACCATACAGGTAAAAGCCCTTGCTCCTAAACAGAAACTGTGACTCTGAAATGACAAGAATATGTTTTTTCCTTTTTTTTTTTTAGCCCATGCATGCAAGAAAAGTCTGTTGATTTCAGGAAAACATGTGGTCAGCTTAGGAGGTCCTTTTCCATGTGGAAGGGGTTTATGACTATAAGGAGAAGGCCCAGGAGCAAGGGGAAGTTTGGTTCTGGGGAAGCAAAGGATGAGGAGTGCATGAGCGCACATCTTCGGCCACCAAAATGTATAGCCCAGACTGGTTGGGGTGGTCTCAATGCCCTAGGAAGGACACAGCCAGACACAGTAACTCTCAGCTTCAGAGGAAGAAAGAGCATGCCTAGAAAGGAGAAATGCCAGCCCATTGCCCCATTGGCTTGAAGCTCTTCTGGTGTGGCATCAGCTCCTCATAGAATCATTTAGGTTGGAAAAGAGACCCTTAAGATCATCGAGTCCAACCTTTAACACTGCCACCACCACTAAACCATGTCCCTCAGTGCCACCTCTACACATCCTTTAAATACCTCCAGGGATGGTGATACAACCATTTCCTTGGGATGCCTGTTCCAGTGCTTGACAACCCTTCATGTCTCTCTGAAGCCATGGGCCTCCCTCCTGAACATGTGCTGCAGACGCTGCCCTCCTTCAGTCCATTAATGAGCTCTTCATGCGGATCTTGACACAATTAGGAAATGCAGACAAGAGAGGAGCTGGAATTTTCTCGAGTGGCTAATTTCTTATAAAAGAAACCAGGGCTGGAAGATGGCAGAGACACATTTCCTACAGTACATGCTGTTCATATAAAATGTGTTCTTGGCTCCTCTCACACGTCGTTTATCCTGTCTATGAAGCAGGAGGCAGAGGAACAGCATATAAAACTGTCCACACAAGCTGGCAGCACTGGAGGCCTCACATCCTGCTAGCTTGGCTCTTGCTGCTACCATGCTGTATGTCTGTAACCCTTGCTGTTCACTGCTTATCCTCAGCCGTACAAAGGCCATCTATCCAATGGTTAAAGCTGAGACCCGGGAATCAGAGCTCCCCCATAGGGCCATCGATGGGCTGCGTGAAAGAAATCAAACCACTTAACTTCTTTATTGCATAGGAAGAGGATTAGCATTCATATTGGGTTGTCTCTTTAATTACCTGAGCTGGTCACAAACACTAGAACTGGTTTGCAAGTAATTTTGGGAATTAAAGTGCTGATTTTCTCTGTTATGATTCATGCTGTATTTGCTCACTTGTTGAGAAAGTTCAGATTGGGTTGGGATACACAAGGAAACACGCAAGTCTCCAGCACTTCACGGATTGTAACAGCATACATGGAACACTGATAAATTAGTACCAGAAGTCGCTTCATTTCTTGGCTAGTGGTTACCCTCTTGCTACAAAGGGAAGGTCTCCAGCCAGAGAAGAGCAAGAGCCTGGCCTTGATCTGTCTGTCAGTGTGGAGGATGATAATACACATTATGCTTCCTATAGATAGAAAACTATTCCTCACTATTTGGAGAGATACCATGCAGAGCAGCTCTTATTGCATCAGTCAGTGAACATGACATCGTCCAAGAAGGGGCAAAACGTTAATTATCACTTTTCCACATATCACAAATGTTTAAAGTGGGAAGTGTGAGAAGATCCGGAGGCTATTGATGGATTCATTGTTATGGAAGGCTTTGGCAGGGATGTAAATTGACAGCATTAAGAAAGAAAAGCTTTTTAAAAGACTAAAAGAAAATAAATCCAACCAAGAATTACATTATTCAAGTATGTGACCCGAGTAAGGGAATGATGGGAGGGAGGTTTGTCTTTAGTAACCCATCATTCCCATAGACAAGCCTGCCTGTGGAAGTGGTTCACTAGGAGAGTATAAATAACCCAAGTTTTGCTGCTTGCTCCCTTCACCGCCCCTCTCCCATCCCCAAACCACTTTGCCTTTTTAAAGGGGAGAAGTAGCATTGGGCTTTTGTTGCCCCTGAGCCCCAGCCAAACCTCAGAGAGGAGCAGCATGAGGTAACTCTCACGTGGCCCTTTCTCATCTCAGTGGCTTGGTACTTGTGACACAATGCAGAAGAGAAAGCGTGTCCTTTCTGGGTTCCTTCTCTGTTTTGGCACTGCAGCCAGTAGGCACGTGCCCAAAAGCACGCGTAGAGCCTTCTATGAAGTGAAGCCATAGGAAAGACGTCAAGACAAACAGAGTTACGCTGTTTGATTTGCTGCCTCTATTCAAATGATTCCATGATCTGCTCCTCCGACGCTGGAGTCAGTCGTTTATCTCTGACCATTCCCATTAATGGGGCTGTGGGGCAGATGGGGGGCTGGGAGGGAAGCAGTTTAGCTTGCTGGAGAGAGGGATGGAAACACTTGGCTGCCCAGCCTTACTGCTGCTGGTGCCGCTGCTACACCACAGCCCTCAGACCGGGCTGGAGGATTAGGAATGGGGAGAAAGGCTTTGGGAGAGCGCTGCCTGTGGGAAAGCAGAGAGCTGGCAGTCAGAGCTAGCACGTGCACTGCAAAATGTCATCCTAGCTCTTCTCCCTCCCTCCTTCCACATACCAGCTTCCCAAGCACTTCACAAGGGGCTGGGAACAAGCCAGAGGAGCCGGTTCAGAAAGAAAACAGGGCATCTGGCACCCGCTTCCTCTGCTAAGGTCTCTGTTGTCTTTTGTTTCTGAAGAAGAGCTGTCATACGTGTAGGAGCCAACATGATACTGGACTGCATTCAAGAGTCTTAAGTATCATGTTCCCATTGCTGCACCACCTCCAGAGCTCCTAGTTCCCTATCGCCTGTCCCACTCCGGTTCCTCCACTCCGCATATCTGCTTTGGGGGTTCTTCTGCCAACAGTGAGTTTTGGAGAGTTTCCATTCTTCGGATCAAAAAGAGCTTCCCAAATTTCAGAAGCTGAGCAATGTCTCTTTATAGGGCCAGTTTCTCAAACAACAGGCACCCATAAGCACATGTATATATCCCTGCATATAGCTCCTGAAATCAGGCACCTGGAGCAAACAGCTTCTCGAGCCAGTGTGCAACAACAGAAATAAAAACTAAAGAAAACTAAAAACAAAAAGAAAAAAGACAGGGAAATAACAATTGATTAAAAAAAACCAACCCTTCATATGAGCGAAAAGGAAAGGAAACTGTAACTTTAACAAAGTGCCTTGACTATGGTGGCATTTTCGTTCTGGTTTGCACACAAGCCTACTATTGATACACTAGGTCAGAAGTCACGTATTTCTATCATTTTGTAGAGCTAAACTCTCTGAATTTGATATTAGAATTGAGATTGGTTTTAATTTATCTGTGGGCAAATGGTAGATTTGCTTAGATAGCTTTAGGAGAATGAAAGGACTGACAAATACGAGTCGAGTTTTGAGCGTACACTGCAGTTCAGAGCTGGAAGCTGAAATACTGACTGTGCCTGAAAGAAATTATGTGTTTTCACTTTGAAATACTTAACAAATTATTTTAATGGTAATTCTTTTAAGTTTTAAGGAAGAAGCGACATAAAAAGAGACTACTGAGTGTCCCTACTGGAAAATCAGATGGAAACTCCTCAGACAGGGAGTTGGTATCTGAGAAGGATGTGCAGCAAAGGCAGAAGGTGTAGTTGCTTCACTGGCTGCCCTCTATTAAGGGCCATAAGTACACAGAGATTTTGTTCAATGTTGCTAAGACAGAAAACACAGAGAAGCAGCATCTTGTAAAAACCAGCACAAATACAGATTGTGGGGACAGCTAGTATGTGATTTCCAGGGCTGACATCCATATGTAAGAGGAGATCGTGAAGGGGTTTAAGGCAACAAAGTGGATTGTATGTTGATGTCAGTTCTCAGATCCTAACTTGGACATAAGCTTCTCCCCTTACATCCTTGGGGCATAAGCTTGCTACACCCTTTAGGAGGTGAATTTATATAGCAAGGAAATAAGCCATATGAACAGGATAGGTCGATAGAGGAGTCTGTTACAGATACGTTTTGGCTTGGTCAAATCCACAGCGACACAACCCTGCAGGAGACCAAATCTGGTGGCAGGGACACCAAGATATTGGGAAGGAGGTGGACAGCAAGCATCCAAAGGGTGTGTCCCACAAACTACTCATCGCATACATGGTGGGCTGCTGTCAGTCATGTCCAGTGTGGCTCTCTTCTTAAATCTGCAGGATCCTTCCCAATCAAAGACTTGAGTAACCCCTGGAGAACGTTCTGGCCCTGATTGCTTCACATTCTTACAGGGAAAGGAGTCCCACAGGCCAGGTCCCAGCACGTTCATCCTCCAAAGCCCATTGCTGTGGCCTATTGAGGCACTGCTGGCGCAGGCTGAGCTTTGGGGTCCCAGAGAAGGTTTCAGTCCAGCTGCGGGACCAGCCTTATCACGGCTGAGCTTTCCCACGTCGTGTTTACCCTCTCAGGTTTCCTGTGTTTTCCTTGGGCTCCCTTTGGTAAACCTTTGGCTTGAGTGTATTATTAGGGAAACAAGAGCTTGGTATTAAGTGATGATTATGCAATTTATTCTGACAGCGAAACACGTGAAAAGGGGAAATTGACATTTGTGATTTTAGTTATGCGCTGACAACTATAATTAATCTTAATTCCAGCAAGGAGCAGATAAGTGAATGTGATGGGAAAGCTTGCGTTTTCATTGCTGCTGCCTAGGGACAGCTACTTAATCATGGCAATAAAATGGCACAAGTTAAGGAATTAAAGAGGGCAGAAACTTTAAACTGGTTTAAATACAGACAGAAAAGAGAGGCATGAAAACGCAATGAAACTGAGATACATAAATGGTACAAATGAGCTATATAGAAAAGTACCAATGTACAAGGGTAAAATAACAAGACATGAGTTTATACAAGAAAAAGGAAAATCTTTCCCAAAACCCAGCTAAGGGCAATTGTAAACAGAAACAGGAAAGGATTGAGCTTAGATCTAATACACAGGAAAAGGCAGAGTAACTATTCTTCACTTTATTAGTTAGAAGCTTTCATTAGTTAAAACAGTTTTTTGTTAGTTAAAAACAATGAAAGTGAATGAAGATCTTTTGAATTTGTCTTTTGAGGATGAAAAATTGCTTTTTTGTTATGCCATTCTATTAAAATGAAAATGCCTGGTGATTTGGATCAACAAAACACAGTAACCATTTGCAATGAAGAAGCCTAAGTCAGTTTTAAACCACATGAAGTGAAAACTGACATTTTTGGGGGGGTAAGTGCTGGTGGGAAACAGAAAATCCTTCATCCCATTTTGCTTCTGTTCATCATGTGTTGAATTAAGAGATGGTACTCACTGCCTTCGGGCAGGACAGACTAGATGACTTCTTAAGGACTTTCTCTCTGCTTTCTCCTGGCTGTACTGGAATGGAATAGGATATACAGTGTTCCCTTTCCCTCTTCCCACAGAGCTGTTTTTCAGGCCTATTTAAAGAATTTGCTGAGTGCAGGGAGAGAGCCTGCTTCACAAATACAGTGTTGATGCTGTCTATAGCCCTGCTGTAAGGGAGATAAGGAGAGAAGGAAACCAACCGCTGAGGAACATCTGAGTGGTGTTGGTATTACCCTGCAGTTACACGCAAAACCATAGATTCTGCCATTGGTTCACATCTAACTATAGTTTTGGGTACCCTTTAGGGAATGGGATAGCTTCTCCCACCAACTGAATGTATTATATATCTATCTATTAAATAGTATATATAATAGTAATATAGTATATTATATACACAATACCTCCCACCATATCCACCTCCATTATATTATATATATAATACCACCTCCATTGATGGCTTGCCTTCGTGAATGAAGATTTGGGAAGGGCTTTACCCATGCTTACTACAAGCATGATGATGACTAAAAGGGCAATGTGGGATAGGCAAATCCGGTTGGAAAAAAGGCTGCTTGGTCATTCATGATGTTTCCAAACAAGACTGTCATCTCATACCACCTCCATTATATCATATATATATAATACCTTTATTTTGCTGAATTTAGCTTGTTGCAAGTAAGTGTAAGACTGCATTGTTCCCAGCAGGACATCTTTGGGTATACCCCTGTTCTTGGCCTATGGCTCCTTCCTGTGGAGAGGAATCCATGGGGATGGTGCTTTTGGATGTCTCTCCCATGATGATCACCGCTGTTTGGAGCACAGTGGCATAGAGAGAAGCTCAAGGTTAGCCCCATGCTTTCTCCAGATTTGAAATATGCAACATTCCCCTCTATCCATTAGAAGTAAATCCGCACACACATGTGCACAGGCTCTACAACCTATTTGGCTTCTAAATGTCTAATATTAATTCTGTCTGACAACTTAGGCATACATAAATGTCGAGGTTGTTTGAAGTCAACTTGAAATTGTAGACCAGGGTCTGAAACCCTGCCATTCCTATCATACTTTGTAAATGCATTACACATCTTGTCTTTTTTCCACAACAGCTCCTTCCTCTCTGATGAACTGGAGCCAGAAGGAAAACCAGCTTGCCTTCCATGGACACGGGCTGACCTTGATGTTCATCTCACGCATCTGGCACTCACCCTGTGCCAATTACAGGCATGTCCTGATTCCTCTCCTAGAAGATATGGCCATCCACAGTGCTGTGAAGAGAATGGGGTTGAGCTATGGCACATCTAAGGTACATCTGAACAAGTTGTCCAAGACAAAAATACACTGTTTGGTGTTTTTCAACTGCTTTTTCCTTGGGTAGGGGCAAATTCTGGGGAGGAGAAGGAAGATGGGGAAGGCCACCAGAAGCTCACATCTACCCTGATCCACCAGAAGCTCACATCTACCCTGATCCACCTCCCATTCCCCCTTCCAGAGTGCTATATTCAGCATTCCTATCACAGCAGCATCATGGTTTCTGTGTAGGTCAAAAAGACATCTGCTAGAAAGAGGTGGTCAGCTACAGGCACATGGCTCCTGATACCACATGGTGCTGTGTATGGCTTGCATCTGAACAGATCACAAGCTTCTTTGGCCCATCATGTGCAGTGGTGCACACACTTCTTCAGCAAACATCCCCCAGACTAATGATACCCTGATGATATTACAACACATTTTGTAGTTTGGGTGGGGTTTTTTTTGAGAAAACTGGTATTTTTTGGCCAAAATGTGACTTGGTTCTTCGAAACAACTCACGAACGTTCAGACAAGTATTGAAATGGAGTATCTTGATGCAAGTTTCTCTTACACTCAGCGTTTTTCTTTGCTTTCCACTGCCAAACATGATTCCTCATCCCAAAGCATCTTCAGTTGATAAATTCTATATCCAAACTGAGGTTTCCAAAAACCACCATTTACAGTCAGACTGTGGAAATCCCAACCACAGAAAGTTACAAGTCAAATGTGGTAAATGCTTCTTACAAAAAAGAAGTAAGAAATAAATACAAAACTAGCATTTGGTTATACTTAGGATAAGCAAATCTGATGCTCTGTGGCATAAAGCCAGCCAATTGAGGGTCAGGAAGAAATTGCCACCATTTCAGTACTTACTGCACAATTACACAGGTGCCTTATGCGATGTTTAGGCTTGGAGCAACCTGGTCTAGTGGAAGATGTCCCTGCCTTGTGGCAGGGGGCTGGAACTGAGTGAGTTTTAAGGTCCCTTCCAACCCAAACCTTTCTGTGGTTCCTTAGGAAGCAAAAGGTAGTGGCTCTCATGAGCACCAGTGGTCTGATCTGGCACTGCATTCATTCCTTCTCTCCTGCAACTGTCTGCTAAGAAAGGCCCATAAAAGAACAGCTCTTTCTTTCCTTGGGAGTTTATCTCTGTCAGGCAAAAGACAGAAAATGGACATGAATAAGAAACACCATTAATGAAAATGAAGGCCATGTGTTAGTTCACTCAGATCATAGAATCATAGAACAGTTAGGGCTGGAAAGGACCTTAAGATCATCCGGTTCCAACCCCCCTGCCATGAGCAGGGACACCTCACACTAAACCATGGCACCCAAGGCTCTGTCCAACCTGGCCTTGAACACTGCCAGGGATGGAGCATTCACAACTTCCCTGGGCAACCCATTCCAATGCCTCACCAAAATAGATGGGAATGCTCATTTTCAGAGCAGCAAAAACAGCCAGCTGTTTGTCTTAAGACTAGCTTTAAAAATGCGATTTATTCCAACCTTCAAGCCAACCGGGTGGGTAAATCAGAATACAAGAAGACATATAAGTGTTTTAGTCAAAAACTCTGGTCTCTGTAACATGGCTGGAAGAGAGGCTACCACTACTAGCAAGCATGTCCTTGTACAGATCAACAAGGATGCATTTAAGGCCAGGTTGGATGGTTCTTGGAGTAACCTGCTCTAGTGTAAGGTGTCCTTGCCCATGGCAGGGGTTGGAACTGGATGAGCTTTAAGGTCCCTTCCAACCCAAACCATTCTATGATTCTATGATTTTTGCAGGGTTGGAGCTACAGCCAAGAGATCACAGTATCCCATCCAAGTCATGGCACAAAAACCCATTCATGTAATTCATTTCTACTTCCAGTACAAGTCAAATCTTCACCAGAAAGAATATAAAAATTGCAACAGAGACAATTGCATAGCAACGTGGGTGTTTGAACAGTGAGATGCTTCAATAACGTATCACAAGAGCAGCTTGGTTGAGAAATACCATGTTTTGAAGCAGATTTAGCTGGACATACAATGTGATGTGTTAGATCATAGCTAACCAGGTTCATTAGTTCATTTAGGACTACTAACTCTGCACTTTCTAGCCAACTACATGCCCACAAGAAGACACATTAACTTCCATAACTTGATCAGTACTGTGTCTCAGCAACTCATTGAAGGAGACTGTATCGTGAAGCAAGGAGAGTCCTTGCTCTGTCTCAGCAAATAGCTACAAGATGGAACATGTTGCCCAATCCCCTAGCATTGATAGGCTGTCAGATGATTTGCCTTTTTCACAGTGGGAACCACGAAGTAGACAAAACCATGTCAATGATTTTGCAAATAGGTGTGAATTCCTTGACATGAATTGATTTCAGCAGTTATACACTGTGGCTGAGCTTGGCCGATGCCTTAAAGGGAAGGGTTGCAGTAGGGATGAAGGAAAGTTATTGACAAGAACATTTTCCATGTGAATCAAATCCTGGTTTGGTTTTAGACCTGCCAAGACTGACAGCCTCCATTTCTCCTGCAAACGCCTTGCATAAGGATGGCATTAGAAGGCATTATTTAAGTCTACTGGAGCAGCTTATGATTCCACCAGTGGATCCAGGAGAAAAATTAGACACTCCAAAGCTTGAGTTAGAGCTTGACAGGTAACTGAAACCAGAAACATTTCCCACTGCAGCACAGTCTTAAATAACTGTTTGTATTGCCAAGAACCAAATAGAAATCCACCCAACCACATGACTTTGGAGCAATCTCTTGGTTGTACAAAGAGTGCAGAGGGTGCATTAACTATAAAGCCATTTCTAAGTCATAAACAGGTCTGAAAATGAGGACATTATTGATAAATTCTGGGCTTTGCCATATATTAACAATCAGGCCTTGGATGATCTGATAAAGTAGTGGTAAGATAGAGGTGATGATGCTCATAGAATCACAGAATAGTTAGGGTTGGAAAGGACCTTAGGATCCTCCAGTTCCTACCCCCTGCCATGGGCAGGAATGCTGAATACTGAACTTCAGAACAGTGGCATTAAGGATCTGTGTGTAAATTCTTCATAAGTTGGGCTTAAAAAGCATGTTTTCAAGTCATGATAAACCACCCTCAATAAAATAAAAAGGTAGAAACTTTAATGCTGTAAGAACTGGTTGGATCCCCTGGCAATTACTTCTATTCAGGATATGCAAAGCTTCTGCTATTTTGCAATGCTATGTTGCAAAGGTTTCAATGTTCTTTGACAATTGGAGAACTTATTTAGTCCAATAATTTTCTTGATCTCAGCAAACATTGTTTTTCTCAGCCCAAGTTTGATTTCAGAAGCAGCTTCCTTAGGGAAAGGCTGGCTCCCAGCCCCGGGCATGGTGTATCCTCCCTGATGAACAGACGTTTGGATCTGCAATTTCAGCAAGCTTTGGAGAAAACACTCCAAGCTAAATGGGTTAAATGTTTCCATCAACGTTCACGGCGCAGGCACATGCAGTTGAAACACAGTTTGAGCTGATTCAGAGGCCGGGTATGTTTCCGAATAAATTCAATTTACTAAGACTGACTCCTAAATGGAGTCTAGTGTCAGTAAGCCCTCTAATGGAAAACTTGCTGTCTTTGTGTTTTCTGCACTGAGTAAGTACCAAACCAGATGGCACTGGCTCTGGGATGCAACCACCAAGTCTCCTTTCCCTGCAGGGACAAATGTGCTGACACTACATAATGCTTACAGGTGTTATTCAATATTACAAACGTTAATAATAGACTTTCATCTACGGGAGTCTCTTGGCCAAAGGCCTCCAAGCTCCTGAACACAAATAAACTCCAAGCATAATTTACATTAAACAGGCAATATGCCTGACTGAATCACACAGAAGGAACAAAGTCTGGGAGAAAACCTGGCATGCTGCGGTCACCCATCTGCAATGCTTAGCGGTAACATGAAGGATGGGAAAGATGCCTTGAGTCCTGTTCCCTCTGTGTATCAGGAAGGAATTGTCCCTTTTGGGGGGACTCGGGCAGTGTTGCTCTTTGCTATGTGGGCAACCCCTTAGAGAAGGTCTTGGGCTGTTACTCAGTCCCTCAAAGACTGGCCCCAAGGATCTGCTGTGATTCCAGCCCCATTAAACGTCTGGAAGGAATCTGCAAAGGAGACGTAGAATCATAGAACAGTTAGGGTTGGAAAGGACCTTAAGATCATCAAGTTCCAACCCCCCTGACATGCGCAGGGACACCACATGTGGGAATGTGACATGGCAATCCCTGAGTCTTGGTCTTTGGATTTCCCTCTGGAAGTGAGAGCTGGATGGCACAATTCAAGCAGAATTGACCCTCCGGCCAGCCCGAGCAGTTTTCTCCCTCTTTGCAGAGATTTCTTTAATTACAGGCGGGTGTTGATGCTGCCCACTGAGAGCAGCAGCTGAGATTTGTTACTGTGGGGTTATGCAGGAACCCTTCTTATTGACAGACCTAACCATGGCTCTTTACTGGTGCCAGACAAGACATCAGGACACAGCACAAGAAAAACAAGGTCTTAACGATGAGAAAGGCTACTCAGTTAAATCACCTCTTAAAGGAGTATGTTAGGTCTCAATACTCATACAGGGCTAATGCCCATCTTGGAGAGGATACAAAGAGCTGGATCAGAACTGCTAATGACCCCTGTCTATTCCAGATGGGTGAGTTCGCAAGTAGTTTGCTGGCATAAACCCAGAGGCACATAAAGCATCGAGTCTTCGGTCTTTAGTGGAGGAAATGAATTACAAAGAAGATATTAAAGCAATGTGTCTGCACTCATTTTGCATCAGAAAGATGGAAGGAGTTCATTTCATCCCTCCCTCCCCCCTGTCATCGAGTGTCCTAACACCACTGAAATCCCTTTCACATCAGGTCAGGCAGATCCCCTTTCAGCGGCTGCTTCCCGCAGCAGAGCAGGGCTGGCCAGGGAGCAGCTGGGAGCTGGGGCAGGCAGCAGGTGCCGAACACTTGTGGAGATCCTGAGTTCCCCACCCTGGGACCAGGCAGTGGGGAGAAGGCTTTCCTTGTGCTGCGGATGGCAATGGAGGGGGCTGCCTTGTGTGCAGTTCTGAGCCCCTCGCTACAAGAGAGACCTTGAGGTGCTGGAGCAGGGCCAGGGAAGGGCAATGGAGCTGGTGAAGGGCCTGGAGCACAAGTGTGATGGGGAAGGGCTGAGGGACCTGGGGGTTCAGTCTGGAGAAGAGAAGGCTCAGGGGGGACCTGATCGCTGCCTACACCTGCCTGACAGGAGGATGGAGCCAGGAGGGGCTGGGCTCTGCTCCCAAGGAACAAGGGATGGGACAAGAGGAAATGGCCTCAAGCTGCACCAGGGCAGGTTTAGATGGAGCTGAGGAACAATTCCTGTCCCAGAGGGTGCTCAGGCATTGGAACAGGCTGCCCAGGGCAGGGCTGCAGTCACCGTCCCTGCAAGTGTTCACACACCATGGAGATGAGGCCTCAGTGCCATGGGTTAGTGGTGGCCTTGGCAGTGCTGGGGAACAGTTGGACTGGATGATCTTAAAGGTCTTTTCCAACTGAGTTGTTTCTATGATTCTCTGATGCTATAGGTGTGCATGCCTCGGTTACATGCTCATGTGAGTTGGATGTGAGGGGCTGCTGGAGCATCGCGATGGAAGGTACTGCCAGTGCTGAGCCATTTGGGGCTGCAGGATGATGAGTAACTCTTGGTTGTGCGAGCAAGTATGGGCTAGACAGGGTGAAAGAGGCAGAGTCTGCCCCTCTGTGCTGTCACCTCGTGTTAGGTCTGGCTGTTGCATGCCAGGGTATGCAGGGCAGGATGCGAAACATGCGGCAGAGGTTGCAGCGGGTGGGAAAGGGGAGGAACAGCTCTGTGCTGAGTGTGGTTGACAAGGGCTGGTGAATACATGAGTGGGCAAAGGGCTCACCATGCGTCCAATGCACATTCACTCCAGTGGTTATGAAGATGTGTTTCTGTGCTGTACATCCACCTAAACACACACTCACAAACCTACCTGGCTGTTTAAGCCAGATGTCATATGGACAAAAAGGCTTCTTCCATGTGCCAGGGAACCACTGGCATGGAGCAATATGAGGTGTAAGAGATGGTGGAAGACAGACTAGGGGAGATGGGTCTCACTGAACCTGTGGTAGTGAGAGGAAACCTGCAGGAAAGGATACCCAAAACCCTCATCACAGAAAAGGTTACAGCAAGATGAAGTGCAAGGTGAAGGTGCAGCAGGATGAATATATCCAGGTGCTGCTGGATAATATGAATCCCAAGCACATTTTGCCATTGGTGGGAAAGGTTAATGCTTTGAAAAATACAGCAAAACAATCATTTTGGGGGAGATAAGTGTGTGTTCCCAACATGAAATATTCAGCAGTTTTTTCCAGTGAGTATTAACTAACACTGATCTTTGAGCGCAACAAGTCATGTTTTAATTTTTAATCCAAGTCTCAATCTTTACCAACACTGAGGATTGGAATAAAAAAGATGTGATTGAAACTCTAAAGGTGGGTAGGCATTACTAGCTCAGTTGTTACTTCCCGAAACTGGGGTAGACTGAGTCCTAAGCTGGTCTAGAAAGAGCTATGCTTGCTTTGCATGACCTGCTTGTCTAACAGTGGCCATAGGACTTTCCTGATTTCAATCTCAGTAGAGCATACTTGGATGTAAGAATTATGATAAAGAAAGGCAGTAGACCTTTGGTCTTGACTTATGTCCCATGGGTCATGGGACTGTGGGGCAGCATGTTATTGTCCCATGATCTCTTTCTTGGGTGACGCTGACTTCTTAACTCATATGTCCTTGGACTTAGCCTTGTTTCCCTTCATTCTCCCCACCTTAAATTAACAATGACTGCAACTATTTGCACTGCTGCAGCTTCAAGTTCTCCTTGGCCTGATTTTTCAGCTTGCCAACTCTTAAGCCTGTGTGTCTCAGGCAGGGCCAGAGGCAATGAAATCAGGGCAGCGGAGTAGCAATGAGGAGCTCCAATGGGCTCCACTGTATCCGAAACCCAAAACTTCTGGCAGAGATGGAGGAGAATAACAATATTAAATAGCAGAGTCCTACTAAATTGTAACAGTGCAAATGGGGTATAATATTTAAAACCAGCAATGTTGTGCGTGGAGGGAAAAACAAGAATCATTCGTACTTAGGCTCCAATTCAAGTTGTCCTTTAGTGTAATAATTCAATTAGAATAACCCTGGAAAAAATGAGATTTCTCTTTAGTTCCTCTTGTACCAAGGGTATCACTCATATATCCAAACAGCCTCTTCATTACCTGAGAGGAGTATTCCTAATTTCACCCTCTTTCTTTGGCTTTCTCTGGGATATATAACAAAGAGAAGAGAATGTGCTTGGCATAATACAAAGCCTAGCAACCAGTACAGCTCATCTCATTAAACACAAGCAAAAGAGGAAACTGAACCATGTCCTGGGCTGCATCAGCAGCAGCGAGACCAGCAGATTGAGGGAGGATATCCTCCCCCTCTACTCTGCTCTCGTGAGACCCCTCCTGCAGTCCTGCAATCAGCTCCAGGGCAACAACACCAGAGGCAATGAAATCAGGGCAGTGGAGCAGCAAGAGGGACATGGAGCTGATGGAGCGAGTCCAGAGGAGGTCACAGAGATGCTGCGAGGGCTGGAGCAACTCTGCTCTGGAGCCAGGCTGACAGAGCTGGGCTGGGTCAGCCTGGAGAAAAGAAGGCTCCTGAAGGGGAGACCTTGGAGCAGCTCCAGTGCCTAAAGGGGCTGCAGGAAACCTGGAGAGGGGCTTTGGACAAGGGACTGTAGGGACAGGACAGGGGGAATGGCTTTAACCTGCCCGAGGGGAGACTGAGATGAGCTCTCAGGCAGAAGCTCGTCCCTGTGAGGGTGCTGAGGCGCTGGCACAGGGTGCCCAGAGAAGCTGTGGCTGCCCCGTCCCTGGCAGTGTTTGGGGACACTCAGATGAACTGCAACGGAGTGTGAGTCAAGAGTTCAGGTTTATCAGTATGGTGACACCAGAACACAAACAGTGCCCATTTCCTGCTCCAATGGTAGAAGGGGGTGGGGGGGAAGTTTAGCCGTGTAGATTTGGTATTTTCAGTTCTGACTCTTCAGTTCCAGTCAGATGTTGAAGGTTTACTCCTAGAATTGGTAATGTTGATCTGATCTTCCAGCCTACAGTGCTGAGCATACCCTGGAAACTGCCATAAGGGATACCATATAATCAGTATGGCTAAGAAAGGGTTCTTTTGTCACGGGAATCGTTTTGTGTAAGCTGTGTGCTCTTCTCTGCTTTTCCTTTCCCTTGTGGGTGGTCAGAGCTGGAAGTGAAATGTAAAAAAATCCAAACCATTTCAAATGCAAGGAATTTTCAGCTCACAGTCTGTGCCTCATTGTCACTAACAATTTCCTCTGGAATGGTGAAGAGAGGGTTTGTTTCTGTCTTAGGAAAAGTGCCTTTTCTCTATCTGTTTTTTGGCTTGCAATACTAGGGAGATGTACCCTATTCAACTGGTCAGGAAAACAAATACTTATTACAAAGCTGCTTAGGGAAATATTGCCTTGCTCCCTCTCCCTCCTAATACCAACAGGTTTTCCCCATAATATCAACTTCCTTTTTTATGAAAAAAACCCAAATTTGTTCTGCTCAAAAGAATATTACATTTTCTAGACTTCAGTGCTAGGACACATTTTGTCTTACAAACAGAGGTTCAGAGAGTTCCTTTAAAATAGAACATTTGGAACAGCAGCACTCTCTTCAAACTTCTGCTTAGCAAATAAGTAAAACCCAAGCGGTTGTTTTCCACTGTTCAGTGGAGTACGAGCTGCCACCTGCTTCCCAAAGCCAGTACTATCGGTACTCCATAACAATTCCCAAGTGGATGACACAGAGGGAACAGCTTCCAACCCCACTGCTCCCTGCTGGATGCAAGCAGGGTCCTGACACCAATGGGCTCAGAAAATGGTCCCAGTGCTCTATTTGCAACATCCCCGAATTGTTTAGTGGGGTCCTGTGCACATTATGATGCTACTTCTACCCACCTAGGGAAATCACTCAAGGGATGGTTTTGGATGGAACAGCTTATTTTTTGTTTAGGTTCTTAGGACTCTTCATTAGGGACTGTAGTGACAGGACAAGGGGTAACGGGTTAAAACTTAAACGGGAAGTTTAGATTGGATATAAGGAAGAAGTTCTTTACTGTTAGGGTGGTGAGGCACTGGAATGGGTTGCCCAGGGAAGCTGCGAATGCTCCATCTCTGGTGGTGTTCAAGGCCAGGTTGGACAGAGCCTTGGGTGACATGGTTTAGTGTGAGGTGTCCCTGCCCATGGCAGGGGGGCTGGAACTGGATGATCTTAAGGTCCTTTCCAACCCAAACCGTTTTATGATTCTATGATTCTGCATATTCCTAACTCACTCCAGTTATCAAAATAGCACTGATTGAGAGCAGGATGAGAATTATGCTATATCTGATCTGCTTAAATCACACCTTAACATTTTCTCCTTCTGCCCAAGGGGCACATGACAAACGTCAGAGCTGCCAACACTCCCAGTTAGGTACAAAACCCTTCCCGAAGTCCACTTTCTGTTATGTTGAAAGACTTTGTCTCATCCCCACTACACCGTAAAGAAACAGGACATGGACAGGTTATGAAAACAAAACTTGTTTGGTTTTTATAGACAGTTTCTGATGTCTTGACATGATCTTGGGGGCAGAGGGGACAGCAAGAGGCATGTAAATGAGAAGGAATGTACTGGTTGGGGAATGCTGCAAAGCTGTTAACTTGGAGCGGTGGAGTTCAGTTAAATGTGTCCATTTTAACTCCAAGGAACACAGGATGGGAATCTGTGGCAGTTGGAGTCAAGGAAAACTTGTTCCTAAAACAAACAAAACACACTGCATTTGTTTATGTGCTGCTCTCTGAAAACCACAGCGGACAAAAGTTCCCAAATGATGCTCAGCATCAGGACTGCATCAGAACAGAGTCTGGCTCTGCCCTGTGATGGGGCTGTTAATGGCACCCAGTTTCAGACACCCTTCTAGGACAAGCCAGCCCTGTAATTCGAAGAGCCCATATTCCATGCAGAAAATACATGAATACCTCAGCCAGCAAATCACTTCTCCTCCTGCACAGAAAACTGTCTGGTGCAAGATACAGCTGGGAACCAGACCCCAGCCAAGCTCCAGCAAATCTCATTCTGAGGAGCAATATTTAGGGCTAGAGACTGATTTCCTTAAGCAGCTCTTCAGCACCATGTCAAGCAGACCTCTCATCAGTTCCCATTCAATGCAGTGTATACAAATACTGGGGATGTGATGCTTGATCTTGCCTTGAGCATCAAGCCCTCAGTCCTGCCCATTTGTTGCACAAAGATAGGCCCTAAAAGAAGCAGCTGCAAAGGAGCTGGAAACTTTCCTCTTTTCAGATGAAAAAGAGAAATCCTGAGGAAGTGGAAAACTATATTTCAATAAACTTAGAAAAGTAAATCTGAGAAATTATTTCCTTGTTCCTGTGCACATTGCCATATTCGCCTTGCCCTTGACAGAAGGCAGTAGATTTACAATTCCTCTTTTGATTGCAATTTATTGAATCATATATAATTTATTGTGTTTTCTACAGGAAGCTGACGTGCTTGATGTATATTGTCTTTCAAGTGTGGTGAATCAATATACACATTCGATTAAACACCCTGAAAATATGCCTATTACATATTAATGATATTAAGTATTATTATTAGATTTTCTGTTTGAAAACCCCAACCCAAATCTCCCTCCCTCCCCAAATACGACCCAGAAGTTATTACTGTTACTATCTCTTTGCTTTTAATCAGAGGAAACGTGGGCCAAATTAACCAATGCGACTGAACACGCAGATATGTTTCCTGTTTCCTTCCTCCTCATTATCTTACTGCTGCGAGCTCAGGAATATGCCCACCAGAAACAAACAGGTCTCAGCTGCAAGCAGCTGGCTCTGTACTGCTGCAAGAAGTCCCAGGGCTGAGAAACTGTGTGTGAGAGTGGGCCAAGTGCTTCTCTTCTTGCCTTTGCAACATGCTACCATTCTGTGTGTGGGCTTTGATTCATGCGCCCCATTGGAGGCAGTCCTGGGAATTTTTCAGCAGCTTCAGATAATTACAAATGAATAATGCCTTCAGCACAATAACCCTTGTGCTAATTGCTTGGGTATTAAGCTACATTCCTTTTACTTTGCCCTCACACTTACAGATTCTTGCATTAACATTGCAGCGGTGCTGTGAAAGCGGTTAGGGTGAAAAATGGGAAAGTGGAGGCATCTGGCTGCAAGAAACCTGAGTATTTAATGTTTGGCGACATGTGGAGGGCAGTGGGGACACTGATAAACAGATTGCCTGGCTTTTTCCTAGTGAAATGATGCCATTATGTCAATTAATAATGATAACTGGGGGCCTACAGGCAAAAGTTAATTAAAAGTTAATACCCCTTTGCCACCGGGACGAACAAGGCAAACCGTAGCCCTCAGCTCTGGTCTCCCAAGATGTCCATGCATACCAGTACCATGGAACAGCCAAGTCAAGCTCAAATGGGAGGAAAGCCTCTGCTGTGAAGTGAAAACCACACCTTTTAGGTCCCAGTTTCAAAGGCAGGAATGGGTTTTAAAGCCTTTTTGATAGCTTTGGCACAGCATTAACTCAGCTGGTGGAGCATGCCCAAAGCTCAGGGTGATGGAACCCTTGGGAATTGCTTATGATACATGATCAAGTCTCAATATGAAATTTATGCAGATCATAAAAGAAGTCTAAAATCTATGCTATTTGATGTTACTTCAGAAACATGTCAAGGAGAGCTCTGAACAGAGCAAGAGAATGATTTTGTTTGCACAAGAAGCAAATTAGGATTTCAATCATCAGGAACACGTGGCAGGAGCACAGTATGGAGGGGGTGTCTCAGCAGAGATGGAAAGAGGAAAGGCCTCAAAGTTCATGGACAGAGAGACACTGGGGGAAGCTGCTCTCAGCACAAAGGGAATTCTGAACCTTATGTGTACAGGGATGGTAAGAAGAAACCAAAACTATTCACATTAGCATGCTGCACAAAGATTGGAGGGAAGTGGAAAGGTCAGAAAGAAGAGCAGTTGCTGTAAAGGGTTTTGTTCACAGTGTAGGAAGTGTTCTGAGCCTTCATAGAGGGCCCTACCTGAAAACATGTATTTCCTCCGAAGGGAAGCTCTGTCCCAGTACATCTGGAACTGATTTCTGGGAGAAGCCAGAGGCACTTTGCTGCTCTTCTCTATGAGATGCACCTGTGAGAGGCCCACAAACCACCTCAATAAAAGCAAGCATAGAAAGGGTCATAGGCTTATGCAGTGAGGATCCCATGTGGAGGGCTCAGATGCATGTGGGTTTTACCATAGAATCATAGAATGGTTTGGGTTGGAAAGGACCTTAAGCTCATCCAGTTTCAGCCCCCTGCCATGGGCAGGGACACCTCACACTCGACCATGTCACCCAAGGCTCTGTCCAACCAGGCCTTGAACACCACCAGGGATGGAGTTTTACCACTTCTTTGGACAACCCATTTCAGTGCCTCAGCACCCTCACATTAAATAACTTCTTCCTTATATCTAACCTAAACTTCCCCCATTTCAGTTTAAACCCATCACCCCTTGTCCTATCGCTACAGTCCCTGATGAAGAGTCCCTCTCCAGCATGCGCTCTTGATGCCATCCAATTGATGGCATATGCTTGCTCTCACCCCTTGCATAGAGCTCCAGCCCTGGGGACCTCCACAGATTTGCTGCTGGGCATCCCACTTGGCTGGTGTGCAGGAAGCTGCTCGACTGCGTGCCTGAGCCCTGTGTCTCTGCTTGAGAGGATTTCACTGGTGCTGTGTGGCCGAGAGAAGCCACAACCGCTCACCAGCAGTGAAGTCTGTTCAGTGTTACTGGCCACTGTCTTCTGCACCTTACTCAAAACAGAAAGACCTCGCAGGCAGGGAGAGTTTGGATGCCTCATGCTCATCCTCCATGAGTCCAGGCAAGTGCTGTGCTGGGGATGCAGGCAGAACCACTAGAGGTCTCACAGATTCACCTTCTGGAGGACACCAGCTACCAACATCCATTCAAAGTGTCTATCATTTACTTCATTTGGGATCAGGCTCTGATTCGCTTCACCCTTACTGCCTGGTCTTGTCTATGCCACCAAAGTCACCTTCCTTCCTAGCTTCTGGAGGCTTTAATTCAGGTATTTCCCTTCCTGCCCTGTGCCAAAGCTGCAGCCTAGCCCATGGGTGCTTGAGGTGGGGAGGATGCTCACTAGCTGTGGAGCAGTGGCACCAGAAAGGAGCTTGGAGTGGGGAGCAGCTTGTGCCCCAGAGCTTGCACTGCAGAACTGCAAAGGGGAACAAGCTATTAGCAAAATAGATTGAGAAAGGAAAAAGAGAGAGTTTAAACCTTGAACAGATACAGGGAGACTTCATGTCCATGTATGCAGGTAGAGCTGGGCTCAGAAACCAGGACTGACCTCCTGGTCTAATGTAGAGGTGTGCTGAAGTGGTCACATGCAGAGATTGCAGACAGAAGCAGTTTGGCCAGCAGCAATGGAGAATTTCTTTGGTCAGAGAGATTCCCAAGGTTATGTACCCAAAAATGTCCATCACTTTGGCAACCAGAGCCCACAGGTCTGTTCAAGCTGAACCACACTGAAAATGCAGTGAGCAAGACCTAAAAAGGAGAGACAAATTAAAACAACACAGAGATTTGGTACTAGGGCAGACACAGCAGTGATGTGAATGTGGAAAGACTGTGATGCTAAATGACAGCCCCTGAACTGCATTAGTGGGACACAAGCATAATGTCAAGAGGCACTTATAACAATACTCGTGTCCCCTGCCCCAAGATAAATGCTCATCTTCATCCCAGCCCTCTACTCTGGCCTGCTGTTTACTGTGATTTGCCAGAGACCCTCCCTCTACAGATTACCCTGTTGCCACGCTAACAAATACAAATGGTTTATTGGTTTCATTTTTCTCTGTGCTTCACCCGTGTTCATTCATGCACATGGATGCGTTGCAGTCAGTTTGTAAACCAGCTCTTGGGGTCTTTCAGGGCTCCAGAGTGTGACTCTAGCCTTTGGTTCATGCTGCCTAAAGGGACTTGCGTGGACTTTACAGCGTCCCTTATGTACAACTTCCTGAGAGGAGGATGGAGCCAGGAGGGGCTGGGCTCTGCTCCCAAGGAACAAGGGATGGGACAAGAGGAAACCTGCACCAGGGCAGGTTTAGATGGAGATGAGGAACAATTCCTTCCCCAGAGGGTGCTCAGGCATTGGAACAGGCTGCCCAGGGCAGGGCTGCAGTCACCGTTCCTGCAAGTGTTCACACAGCTTGGAGAGGAGGCCTCAGTGCCTTGGGTTAGTGCTGGCCTTGGCAGTGCTGGGGAACGGTTGGACTGGATGGTCTTAAAGGTCTTTTCCAACCTGGTTGATTCCATGTAAGCATTAGCTAGCACACACTTGTAGCTGTACATGAGTTGCGTGTGGGTGCAGCTCCTCTGCACACCCAAAGCAGAAATGGGCTTTCTCTACCGCACACTCCCAGCGCTATCACCATCACAGACAGCTTTCTAGACCAAAACCTCACCCAAGAGCCTTCACGCACCTCGATTTTTCCTGGGCTGAAAATAAGCCCAGCACATTGGGAGCATTTCCTCCCCTCTCCATGTGATTCTGATTTCACTAATTAAAGTTAATCTGATAAAGGAAGGAACTGCGGAGAAGAACAAGAGCAAGAAGGCAGGCGAGCAGGGGTCACAGAGAGAGGGCTTTGTGACCAGGGAAGCCGCGCTGCTGCAGGGCATGGAGGGAAGCAGCGGATTGAGCTACTTCATCTGTTTGGCTCCCGGCCACCCTGGCTGCCCATCCTGACCTCCCCAGTGCCCTGCAGCGCAACCAACACTTGCAAGGTGGGATCTAATGAAAGGCATCAGGGAGCAGGAGTGCTTCTGCCTCCTGATCATAGTTATCCAGAACGAAAACACGATGCAGGCTGGCTCCAGGGATGAGTAATGGGTAACAGAGAAGCTTCTCATGGCCAGGGCCATAGTCTGACCAGTGCCTGGAGGGCAGCGCTGACTGGAATTCATTGGCACCTGATGGTGGTTGAAGGGGTTCTGTAGGAAACAAGTGCTTGGATTTCAGGATTAAACATCCCCTCCATGGACAAAATGGTTCATGGGGTAAGGAGCACAGAGTGGGAGCAGCGCGTGGTGATTAATATCCCACAAGAGAGCTAAGCTGAACTTCATAGCTATGCTGTGCACAGAGCTACTTCTTTCCAGCTCCCCTGGAAACATAGAAAAAGCACTTCTGTACATTACAACCCAGATCAACGTGAAAGACACTTGACAAGGGGTCTCTACCACTCAGAGCAGTCAAGGCCATGACATTCAACCTCATTCCCCAAAGAGCATCCCAGAATCATTGTGTCCAGCAGTTACAGTGGAGGATATCTTCAGAGCAAAAGATCTCAAGCCACACACATACATGGAGTATCAGAGACTGATAACCAGAAAGCAAGGAAATAAGGTGAGCTCACCTTACTTCTGTTTTGAAGTCATCTTGATGGTGTTTAGGCACAGGAATTGATTTGGTTGAGCAGCAAATCAGTCCAAAGGACCCCAGGGATTAACTTTATCCAGCTTCTGTCTGGGCAGCAACAGCCATGGGTAAGGTAGAGGAGAGAGCAGGATGGCCCCTTGCTCCAAACATGCCAGCGGGGATATGTGCAGAAGCACGATCCTCACATGCAGTTAGAGATTTACCACTTCTCTGCTTTCTTTAAGTGGCTGGTACACACATCAATTTCGACAGATCCCCTGCCCCTCCTCAGCAAGGCCCATCCATCATTAACTTGTTTAAATTAAACACAAGCACGGGCAGGACCAGCGAGCAGCCGTCTGTTTTATTAGTGCTTCTACTTCACATGTCAGTCTTAGTCCCTCCTTGCTGGGCTCTGATCTCTCATGACAATTTGATTAACTTTACATTTCCTTTTATTGTTGGGGGAACATTTGGAAAACCTTAACGTATCTAACCGGCTGGGTCTGAGACCGAGATGGTGATTATGTCTGTGCTTAGCATCATCCATCAGGATCAGGCATCTGATACTCAGACCACCTGAAAAACGTGGCATTCCCAATAAGTTCATGGGGCATAAAACATTTCCTACTTGTGGATAATCACAGGATACCCCTATTTCTCCCAATAGCAAGGCTTTCACTGGGAACTGCTTAAACACCTTCGTTAGAAGGAAACCATTTCCACTTTGTACCACTCTGCCCACATAAGGCCCTTTCAGCTCCCACCAGCTAGAAACTGGTGTCTGTTTTTTTCCAAGCCCCACAGTCCTGCAATGACATCCTGATGGGAACATACTATGAAGAGGGACTACCAGGACATGACAGATCCCAGGGAAAAGGATGCTCCATTTCACCTTGAAAGAACAGCTCGGAACTTTTTCCCCTTTCCTTGCGCTCAAGCTAATGTAATACAGCCTCGGGCCTCTGGCACATACTCATCTCTACATTTCTGCTGGCCTCTGAGCTTCTGGCTCTTGGCTCAGCCCCAGAGTGTCAAGGCACCAGTGGAAAAGGCTGGAAATTAGACTATTTTTGTCTTTTTGTTTCAAGACCAGGATCAGAAATAGAAGTGCCAAGAACCTCATGGAAAAAAAAAAAGCCTGGTTTCCTGTCATTTTTGACAGATTTAGTTACCTGTAGATGTTTCTTTCCCTTGCATCATTTCCACTGATTTGAAGGTGTAGATACTTGGTCACTCTGAACAGCCACATCACTTACTATTTCTGAAGGCATTAAGGTGACTTCTTCAGGAAATACTTGGCTATCACAGTTCAGCTTGTGCCATAAAGCCATCCCTCTGTGCCAATACTGAGCCACTCATTTACCCACTTAATAGCAGCAAAAAATCTGTGCTATCATTTTATGGTCATCCAAGAACACGTATGAGAGATAGGCCTCAAGTTCCAATCCAGAACAGAAACTCCTAGAGTCTTAAGAAGTACAAACACTGAGGGTGTTAGGACGGTTTCTGTAAGAGTGAAGCCTCATGTAAAAATTTAGGCTATCTGGTTTATACAACATCCCAATCCCATTGCTTTTTGTGGGATTTGCTGAACAACACAAGCAATTAACAATGGTACCAGGATCCCCCTGATGGATACATCTAAGAACTTCCTTCTATTCTGCCCTTTTCAGCCCCTCTAGTGAATCCCACTGCAATTCTCAGTTATTTCTGATCCTTCCTTCCTGACCAAAGCTGTTATTTCAGGCTCTGGAAATGAGCAGCCCTGTTGCCACTCAGGCTACAGGAGAAGAGCGGTCAGCACTTCAAACAGTAGAGGTTTTCCATAAAGAAATCTCCTTTCAATCTACACCATCCTCCAAGTAACAACAATCAGTCTTACCTCCCCTTCTCAGGCAAAGTACTGCTTATACCCTCTGAGAAATGTGTAGCTTTTCTAGTATAGAAAAGAGTCTTGAATAAGAGGAGATAGAGAATCCTGAGAAGCTATAAAACAAGAGTTTCTGGAATTTATAATAGAGACTGAGACTCTTTCTAACACTTCTGCAGCCCAAACCCTTGCAATAGAGAAGCCTAGACCCTTAAGAAGTACTTAAAGTTCCTTATACTGTCAATGAGCTACACTTTTAGCCTGCAGCACAGTCCTAAACCTCTCTTACAATACCTTCTAGAAGGAAGAAAGCTTCTACACTATTGATACCAGAAGCATAGAGGGGGGAAAAGCTTACCTGACCCAAGAGAGCACGTAATGAGAGTTGTAACCCAGCCCTGTATCACCAGTTTTCCTTGCCTGAGTGCCCATAAACCACAGGATTAATCCAGCATTTTACCTTTGGTGCTATGGGTGCTGGAAAAACTTCAGCCCCTGCAGTCCCAAGGAAGTGATAAAACCCCATGCACTAGTTACTGCACTCCCTCTTATAGGCACATACAGCAGGTGAGCAATTATCACTTGCAGTCTAGCTTAATGCTTTACAGGGGCCGAGAGCTGGTTCCAATTAGTCTCAGTATTCCATGGAAATTAACTCATTTGTGGCACCTTGGCTTGCAAGTGGGCTGTGAGGAACTGGAACAACTGGAATTGAGTGCAGGTGGCACATCCCCTCTCCTCCTGCTCCTTGGCACTCCTCACACTGGATCCAGAGGGGC
Organism: Pezoporus wallicus; assembly: GCF_028554395.1. NCBI lineage: Eukaryota > Metazoa > Chordata > Aves > Psittaciformes > Psittacidae > Pezoporus > Pezoporus wallicus. Next base: position 2,123,082 of record NW_026638015.1, on the reverse strand, counting down.
TGTATTTCATGTAAGAAAATAGAGATGGAAAAAACAGCTTGATCCATAACCTAAGGGAGGGTTGAGGTTGATCCATCCCCAGAGTCTCGTCTTCAAGGCATTTTTCCAGGCTGGTTCTCTGTGTCCCAAGAAACAGGCTTCCAAGCACTTCCCTTTGGATTATTCAGTAATCTCATGAGGCTCCTCAGCATTTGGCCTATAAAAGCTTCTCTTTATAAAGAACTGTGTCATATTCTATGTGTGTTTTATCTGTGAGCCTGGTTTAATACATGCTTTCAGACATCATGAGCCCGTTTGGAGCCTGTTGTAAAGCCAGCACCATTCCATCTAGCTCACTGCTGTGTCATTGCTGCCAGGCATTTCCTCTTAAAAGGATGTTCTCAAAGTTGATGTTGGGGCTAAAATTAGGATGAAAACTTGCAGGGATCCTTCTGTGATCTCGTTCTACATCTCCAGTGCCTATGAATGGTGTGCATAGCAAAGGGAGTATGATCTCATAGATGAAGACCAAGAGGCTTGTTTTCAACTGTTTTCTGAGCATTGCTACCAAAAGTCCTGCATCTTTTTGAGCACAGCATCTCACCTCTCTGTGCTTCAGTTTTCTACCTTTGAAGGCTGCAGTAACACCTCCCTGTGAGATTATGGAGAGTACCGTATCATAATTGCATTTAACTTAAATGCTTAAGAGATCTCTTGCTTTGATTGTATGAGTTTTGAGCTTGGAAACTCTACTTGTACGAGCTCCTTATAGTACCTCACTCTTGATGAAAAAAGATGAGCTGTAAGTTGACTGTGATGGTGTTTCCATCTAAAATTATCTGTAAAATGACTGATTAGGCTTTAGGGATAGTGTGTCTATGTGTTATATTTGGATGAAACATAAATCAAAAAGCCAAACTGAGCTCTCATGTGGAAGGATGCAGTTCTATCAATGACCTGCTTATAAAATGACTGAAGAAGAGACTTTGGGTTGTTTGAGGAAAAAAAAAAAACAGAAGAGAATGAAGTAATAACTGAAAACTCAGATCCAAAATGCACTCCATAAGGCAAATGTTAGGCGCTGAGTGGCAGCTTGCTCAGCCAGGGGAAAGGCACAATGTTGTCCAGTGAGAATCAAAACATGAACTACAGCTTGGGTCATTATTTCCAGCAGCTAATGAAAGATAATTGCACTGAACTCAAGAGCTTGTTGTGGCAGTGAAGACCAGTGCTGCATTGTATTAACACAGTGGGAGACATTGCCTGCCCTGGAGAGATGGCCAGTACATAGGAGATGGTGAAGTTTTCCCCACCTTGGAGACACGTGGCTGTTGAATAACATGCTTAAGGCCATACGCTGACTTATTAGTGCAGGTGGGGGCTTTGAATCCCAGGATCTTGCTTCTGTGTCCTGTACTCTGAACGTAAGTTTATCACTGTGTGTAAAGGTGATTGTGGGGTCTGAGCTGCAGGCAGACAGATGGAGATTTAACCTGTATTAGGATCATAGAATAGAATGGTTTGTGTTGGAAGGGACCTTAAAGCTCATCCAGTTCCAGCCCCCTGCCACGGGCAGGGACACCTTCCACTAGAGCAGCTTGCTCCAAGCCCCTGTGTCCAACCTGGCCTTGAACACTGCCAGGGATGGGGCAGCCACAGCTTCTCTGGGCACCCTGTGCCAGCGCCTCAGCACTCTCACAGGGAAGATTTTCCCCCTAATATCTAACCTAAATCTCCCCTGTTTCAGTTTTGAACCCATCATCCCTTGTCATTCTTATGCTGAAGACACCAGAACTCCAAGTGGGGTTTCCAAACCACTTGGCTTAGTGTCATCAGCAAACCTGCTGAGGGTGCATTTGATCCCACTGTTCATGTCACAAAGACATTGAACAGGATCAGTCCCAACACCAACCCCTGCATTCCCAACAACTCCGACCATCTGATCGCTTCTTTTTCCTGCGTGAGCAACCCGTAGAACCACAGAATATTTCAGGTTGGAAAGGACCTTCAAAGGTCATCTCATCCGATGCCTATAGCTGCAGAGAGTTTAGGTTTTAGCACTTGTAGGAACCAAAATGCCATAGCAGCATCATGAAAGGCGTGTGCCCGTCAGTGCAGCAATCGAATCAGCTGCAGTAATGACAGGCAGGGGCTTTTGAAGAGCCTGGAGCAGCAGGAGAGCCTTGCAGCAGGGAAGAGCTAGACCCTGGGGCTGGCTTTGCACTGGGGAGACGAGCTTCCCAGCACTGGAAATGTCAAACTGCTCCGTAAGGAGAGTCAGGAGTCAGGCCTGGGCCCAAACCCAAAATGTCAGAGCAAATCTGAACTGCCCCAGATTTGGATCTGGAATTTGTGGCTTGGGACCATTTCTGGTTTATATTTAACAGGACAGTCGTCTCTTAAATGCTCCATCCCTGGCAGCGTGCAAGGCCAGGTTGGACGGAGTCTTGGGTGACATGGTTTAGTGTGAGGCATCCCTGCCTATGGCAGGGGGTTGGAACTGGATGAGTTTCTGGTCCTTTCCAACCCAAACTATTCTATATGGTTCTTGCCATGGGTACCTATGTATGACAAGAATGGACATGGAAGCAGCAGAATGAAATCTGTCAGGACCCCATTTTGCAGTAGTCGAAAGAACTCTTCTTTTCTGGATGCAGGGAACAAGCTTTGCCACATCTGGGAGCCAGGGAAAATCGCTGGAAAACTCTGGAGTGAATAATTATACACAAATGTTTACAAAAAATAAATAAGAAGAATGTATGCATAAGTCAAGAATAACAAATGACATGTGGCCAAAACCCTGAATAGCTACTAAGGCCCGGGACTGGGATATGCAATTTTCACATCATTTGCAACCTTGGGCAGCTAGAAAGGGTGGTTAGGAGATATTAGTATATACAAGAGCTGCTCAGTACCTGGTATTTATAGCAAATTTCCAGTGGCCAAGAAAATAGATCACAAAAACCCAGCATGGGAAAGGATGGAAAAAGGCCAGGATACCAGGATAGCCAGTTTTTTTGGGCATTCCTGGCCAAGAGAGAGGACTGGGACAATGTGCATGCCTCCTTCTGGACTGTGCATGCACAAACCCAGACTCCTGCTTTCATTGCTGTCCCTGGTTTGCTTCATGACCCTTTGTTTCCATTGCAGACACATCTCCCATGTCTTCTGTTCCAAGGACTGACAGATCTCACCTTTGAGCAGATATTGCCTCCTTGCATGCAGTTGCTCCCAACTTACCTATGCATTCCTGAAGGATGGATTCTGTCCTTCAGAGCCTGCAGGACTTTTGCTCTGGTATTTATGCTGTTGTGGCTCTGGGTGCCCTGGCCAGCTTGGGTTCCTTGGGGTTCACACTTACCTACAGGATCACAGCCATCTCCCTAGGGGCTTGCTTCTCTTGTGCAGACCATTGGGCTTGCCTGGTGCTAATACTGAGCAAGAAGGAAGTATAAAACCTGCCTGTGGGCAGGAGGGATCTCATTTCTCCCATTCCCAAAAGAAGAAGTATCAAAGAGGTCAGTTGCCTGGTGCCATCATCTTGCTGATGGAATCTCGAAGGAATCTATTGGAGGTTTGCTTTTCCCAGAGCTGAAGCAATGGGTACCCAGCAGTGATCAGAGCAGACTAGAAGAGATACCATTTCTCAAGGAGAAAAGCCATTCTTGCTTGTCTTTCTGAGTTAAAGGGGAGTAGTGACTCTGCAGGACCCTGTTCATGCTCAGTAGCAGGTAACTGAGCTTCTAGAATAGGACAATATTCCTGAGTGCCTCTTGGCTCCTTCCAAGTAGTTTGCTGGGGACCAATTGACCTTTTACTGGTCCTACAAACAATAAAAGAGAGAGAAAAGCAACTTGGGACCTAACAAAGTGAGTAGCTGTAGCTTTTATGGGGCTAGTTTTATGGAAGGGTGTTTCCAGGTGACTCTTGGCCAGTGCAAGGGTTTGTCTGACACAAAGCAAGTCAGTCTGTGGAGGGGGATTGAAGCAATCAGATGGAAGCAGCACCCCACTTTCCCCCTGTTCTCGGCAAGCTCTGGTGCTCAGATGGAGCAGCTCGGTGAGAATCTCCTGGGTCATTTGGAAGGATTGCCTCCCTGGTTGTGAATATATACACATTCTGCAGGTCCATGGAGATGGGCCATTGACAGCAAGTCAGAAAACAAAGCAGAACTGTATCTGCTTGTGGAACGAGGCTGCAGAAGACGAGGCTGAGAAAGTTGGGGCTGTTCAGGCTGGAGAAGAGAAGGCTAAGTGGAGACCTCAGAACAGCCTTCCAGTGTCTGAAAGGGGCTATAAGGATGCTGTAGAGGGACTCTTCATCAGGGACTGCAGTGATAGAACAAGGGGTGATGGGTTCAAACAAAACCAGGGGAAGTTCAGGTTAGATATAAGGAAGAAGTTCTTCCTGTGAGGGTACTGATGCCCTGGCACAGGGTGCCCAAGGAAGCTGTAAATATCCCATCCCTGGCAGTGTTCAAGGCCAGGTTGGACAGAGCCTTGGATGACATGGTCTAGTGTGAGGCACTCCTGCCCATGGCAGGGGGGTTGGAACTGGATGATCTTAAGGACCTTTCCAACCCAAACCATTCTATGGTTCCATGATTCTATGCATTAAGATGTCCATTGCAGGGATTTCCTCTTTCTTGTTGCACAGTAACAGGGCCCATTGCACACAGAGTTTACAATATGTAGGTAGGAAAGCATGCAGGATGTGGCAGGCACATAATATTCTTCACCTCCTCCAAACTCATAGCTGAGTGCGAGACGGCAAAATCACTACAAGCTGCATGTGAAAGTAAACAGAGTGGTTTTAATTGCAGCGTGACTGTGAAGCTGCTGGGCTAGAATTCAGCTTTAGCAATGATCTGAAGTGATGCAGACCTGGACCGGATTTGCTCCAAAATTAAAGGCTATTTTGAGGTGGGGTTTGCAGCCAGGTCATTCAGACCTAGGGTGAGATGCACACACCTTCTCTTCTGCACCTATTCTGGTAAGCAAGCTCAGCAGACATGCACACATAGATAGCTCCAGCTCAAAAATCCTCCTGGAGCAGCAGCCTGCAGAATGCATTTGCCATCTCTCTGATGTCTTGCCAAGCCACTGGGGCTAACGGGGCTTCTCTGATGACCACACTGTGAAACGTGGGAGCTTCTGCTGGAGACCCACCACCAGCACAGTGTCAGTGGTTGGGATGGAATGGTTGGGATCCGGTGTGCATACTCAGGGATGATGCTAGTGAGGCACGGGGAAGGGAAGCCACCCAGATGTTGGTCTGTTATCATGGCACGTAGTTCAATGCATGCATGGGAGCAGGGGCTCACAGGAGTCTTCTCCCCCTCTTCCTAGACAACTGAACTCTAATGAAGGCACACTGGAGAAGAGCATCATTGCCCATCAAAAAGATCTTGGAGAAAAGGCAGTTTTGAGGCCATGCTTGTTCTGCAAGTCTGAAAAGTGTTGTGGGTTTTTCCATTTTTTTGATATATAAAAATATATATAAAAAATATATATATTGATATACCTTTTTTCATTTTCTCATTCTCTATTCCATCCTTTCTCTCCCTTCTTTTTCCACCTCCCTTAAATCTCTTCTTTCTATTTAGGGAAAGGCAGAAGGATGAGGTAGTTTTCAGAGCCAAAACAGGGCAAAATTGACAGCCAAAAAGGAAAAACTACTATATCCCTCCAAGCCCATACTTTGTGATTTCTCACTTTTGTTCAAATAAAACCCAAGCCAGCAGCCTGTTATTACTAGAAGTAATCCTTAGCTTTCCAATAAAAGGAGGCCCTACACTACACCATTTTCACCAAAAAGACAAAATCCCACAACAAACCGAAAAAAAACCTCAAGATGAAAGAGAAACCCTTTTTTAATGAAAAAAAACCTCTAAAAATTTAGGAATAATGATTGGCTGCTGCTTGTATCTGAAACCTGGACTTGGTTTTTAGCTTGGCAGCTTTAAAGGAGACAGCAGAACATACTGATCTACAAGACAGGGCATGCGAGAGCAGTGGGCAGGATGCAACCCAGGTTTCCCAGTCCTGGTATTTAGAACTACCTGAATGATAAGCAACCTACTAATTACTGGCGCATCTTCTATCTGCTTCATTAGACACTATGGGCATGGACACCTCTTTTTTTGTGGGAGGAAGACCCAAAGGACAGGAAAAGAGGATGAAACAACAGTTTTGTCCCAACAGAGGATGCTGAGGCCAGCTCAGCAGCTGCTCCTGCATCACTCACTGGGCTACAGTCATATCATCATAGCCTGTTCCTCTCCATGTTCGTTATTTGGCAGTATGTCTTGGTTCTTGGCAATATCTGTATCTCTTGGCAATATCAACTGGTTCGTATCTCTTGACAAAATCAACTGGTTCGTATCTCTTGACAAAACCAATCCATCCTGAGAAAAGCACTTTTCACTGTGTTTCTGAATTTAAGACCTAAGATCCGTACCTCTTAAAATGAAAGTGTTAGGTGAAAACCCCTCTTCTCTTGCTGGTCTGATTTTCTACTATTATTTTGCAGTTTGTGCCAATACCAAGTGCCAATTGGATTTTTTCTCTTATTTCTAATCCTTTTAATACTCAGCAGTACTTAAAAGGAGTTATAAGAAAGATGGGAGAGACTTTAGCAGGTCCTGTTGCAATGGGATGAGGGGTGACGGTTTTAAACTGAAAAGAGGAGATTCAGGCTGGAAGTGGGAAACAAATCCTTTACAATAAGGGTAGCGAAATCTTGGCACAGGTTCCCCAGAGAGGTGGTGAGTGCACCATCCCTGGAGACATTCAAAGCCTGGATGTGGCTCTAGGCAACCTGATCTAGTTGAAGGCATCCCTGCTCATTGCAGGGGTTGGAACTGGATGAGCTTTAAGGTCCCTTCCAACCCAAACTATTCTATGATTTTATGATTCCTTTTCTATGTCCTAATGATACTTTTGACTCCTCTCAGTGCAGCAGTACTTCACTGTCCTGGGCATTAGCTCTTAATATGAGTCTGTAAGCTCATTTGGGCATGGTCCGTGCCACCTTAGGTTTTTATGTATCTACGTATCTACATATGTATGTATGTATGTATGTATGTATGTATGTATGTATGTATCTATCTATCTATCTATCTGTCTATCTATCTATCTATCTATCTATCTATCTACCATCTATCTACCTATCTGTCTAGACAAGTGCTGTGCCAGGCTCTGCACTGCAGCAGGTCCCCAGACTTTATTTCATCCCCTGCAGATAAAGAGTTAACTCCCTCCCAACTCTCCTGCAAGAGGAGGATTTAGGAGGGATTGCAGCATCACTCCTTAGGCATACCCATATGCTCAATATTAACGTAGGCAGCCCTGTGAAGATTTTTTCCTGCTACTCATCGGACGGGAAGACTATTTGGATGAAGTAGCGGTTTGGGTATCACTTTGCAGGTCTGGAGTATAACTCAAGTGGAAAGAGATTTAGCTCCAATTACTTGAGGTAATTCAGAATACAGAAGAGCCCTCTGTTGCTAAGACAGTAGTTAGTTTTTGGTTAGCTTTTACTTCGCTGTCAAAAGCCACAGCAAGCTGCACTCTTGTGCTTCTTTTGAGCATATGTATGTGTGTGTGTGAGGCCAAAACCTCAATCTGAGCATCCTGAGTGTTAGAGCAGGCACTGAGATATAACTGAAAGGTTTGTATAGACTCCACTCTGCAATGAAAGAATAAAAAAGGAACAATAAAACAAGGCTGAACTGGAAATCAATAGAAGTAGTTCAGAGCTGAGGATAACTAAAACAACCCAACACACACACAAAAACTCCTCCAACAACAACAACAGACCTCCATTCTGTGAGGTGGGCTGATGCCAACCTCATGAAGTTTAACCATGCCAAGTGCAAGGTCCTACACCTGGGTCGGAGCAATCCCAGGCACAGCTACAGGTTGGGCAGAGAAGAGATTCAGAGCAGCCCTGCAAAGAAGGACTTGGGGGTGTTGGTTGATGAGAAAATGAACATGAGCCGGGTCCAGTGTGCGCTCGCAGCCCAGAAAACCAGCCGTATCCTGGGCTGCATCAAAAGGAGCGTGACCAGCAGGTCGAAGGAGGTGATCCTGCCCCTCTACTCTGCTCTTGCGAGACCTCACTTGGAGCATTGTGTGCAGTTCTGGTGTCCTCAACACAAAAAGGACATGGAACTGTTGGAACAAGTCCAGAGAAGGGCCACGAGGATGATCAGGGACTGGAGCACCTCCTGTATGAAGACAGGCTGAGAAAGTTGGGGCTGTTCAGCCTGGAGAAGAGAAGGCTGCGTGGAGACCTCAGAGCAGCCTTCCAGTATCTGAAGGGGGCCTATAGGGATGCTGGGGAAGGACTCTTCATTAGGGACTGTAGGACAAGGGGTGATGGGTTCAGACTTAAACAGGGGAAGTTTAGATTGGATATAAGGAAGAAGTTCTTTACTGTGAGGGTGGTGAGGCACTGGAATGGGTTGCCCAAGGAAGCTGTGAATGCTCCATCCCTGGCAGTGTTGAAGACCAGGTTGGACGAAGGCTTGGGTGCCATGGTTTAGTGTGAGGTGTCCCTGCCCATGGCAGAGAGGCTGGAACTGGATATCTTAAGGTCCTTTCCAACCCTAACTATTCTATGATTCTATGATTCTCGTCAATATTTGTCTGTAAGCTCTGGCTGGGTTGTGAAGCTGAACTCCTCTCCTGGTAGTTTAATGCAGTTCTCATGCCATAGGCAGGTATTCTTTTGTTTGGGTCTCCGACACTACTAAAAGTTATTTGGATCCTGCCCTGGAATTATTGAGAGCAAAAGCAGCATCAAGAAAATAAGAAGTTTATTTTTAGCTTTCTTTAGGGTTTTTATTCTCCCTTTTATGATGGAGCTTTATTCTAAGCCTAAACTAAGCTGATAAAATGACAAACAGACAAAAACCTGTTCATTAAAGCAGAGGGAGGTAATGGGTGAGTTGTCTGACCTGGAAAGCCCCACTAGGTAAAATAGGGGATTTAGAGATCTCAAAACAAGCAGGAACATAAACTAGATTGTTCCAGCACAAAAACCTGCGACTCTTGATAAATAACAGAGCATGGTCCCCAAGCTGTCTCCTGGATTGTATGGGCAGAAGGTATTTCCCCCCAAAAAAACTCCAAGGTTTGTTTTCTGTTTCCCATCATCGCGGCTGCAGGCTTCTTGAGGCAGGGACTGCTCTTTGTCATCCTTAGTGCCTCGATACGCCACAGTCTGCTTCTGCCCTCTCCCAGGTGACCAGGGAGGTCGGTCATTGCAGTCCTAAGGTTATTTCTATGCCTCACTGTGTCTCTATTGCATTATTGGCATCTGTATATGTCTAAAGGAAAGAAGTGAGGGTTATAAGGATAGATAAGGAATTGCTGTCACATTAAAGCTGTCCATCTGCAAAACTTCTTCCTGTCCTTTGCCTCTCTGCACTATTCTGAGTTCCAAGTTTTGGCTTCATTCTGTTCCAGGATCTCCCCTTCTTTTCCCCCCTTGTTCAACTTTCAGTGAATTCACCCCGAAACCTGAGCAAATTAAAAGAACTTGTGCCAGATCCATCAATACCTTTCTAAAACCAAACCCCCAAACGGCAGCATCGGAGGGTTGAGCTAAATGTGTTTGACAGGCAGGGCTTTTCCTGCTGGGCTTTAAAATCCAGCCAGTCCTGGCTATGCACAGGGATGGGGGGGTTCTCTTCCCACCCTTCCAAAGTGATTTAAGCCAAAAGAAGGGTGCCTGATTCCTAACCTGGTGCAAACTGCAGGGAGGCGTGAGGCCGATTTTGCTGTGTCACAAGCTGATCTTTCGCAGACGCTGAAAAGCTAGGAAGTGCAATTATAGGGAAATTGCACTAAGGCAAACAAGTACATGCCAAGTTCTGCCATTCCCCATTACCCACCTGAGCCCCTCGATTGTGGCAGACAAGGCGCCATCTGTATGTGCTTTGTCAGAGGGGAAAATATAATCCCAGGAGCAGCGAATTGGGGCAGTGGGAGAAGAGGGGGGAGGATGCAGAAGGAGCAGGGACCCAAGAGTCACTGCAAAGCCATGGTGGTGTCCGAGAGCTGTGCTAGCTCAGGAGTTGTGGTTAGATGAGACCTGCTCCAGGGTGACCCCAGATAGGGTGATCTCAGTGCTACCATATAGGATCATAGAATGGTTTGGGTTGGAAATGACCTTCAGATCATCCAGTTCCAACCCCCTGCTATGAGCAGGGACACCTCATACTAGACCATGTCATCCGAGTCTCTGTCCAACCTGGCCTTGAACACTGCCAGGGATGGAGCATTCACAACCTCCCTGGGCAACCCATTCCAGTGCCTCACCACCCTTACAGGAAAGAACTTCTTCCTTATATCCAATCTAAATTTCCCCTGTTTCAGTTTGAACCCATCACTGCAGCCCCTAATGAAGAGTCCCTCCCCATCATCCTTATAGGCCCCCTATTATATTATATTATGGAGATGCTGTTTCCTAACCCGGCTGGATCCCACTATTCCTGAGGTACCAAAGCATTAAAAAGAAGAAAACAAATGAGCAAATAACACGGGAGGGCAGAGAAGTGAAAGAGTTACTCATGCTCATTGAATCTCAGAGATAGCTTGGTTTTGTTTTCAGCTGAACCCCGGGTTAAGATCATAGAATCACAGAATGGTTTGGGCTGGAATGAACCTCAAAGCTCATCCAGTTCCAGCCCCATGCCATGGGCAGGGACACCTTTCACCAGATCAGGCTGTTTCAAGCCCCATCCAACCTGGGTAGGCTTGTCTCCATTCAAAGAACCTGGATTGCAGTTACAATACTGTTTTGTCAGTACATTTTCACTGTGATGTTTTTCATTTATCAAAGTCTGAGTGTCCCAGAGGGGAAAACTGAGGAACAGGTTTTTATCATTAGTACCATTTTTATTAGTGGTATTTGGAGTAATGGTTGCAATAAAAACCTGAAGGGAAATCGTGGTGATTTGTATTAAACTCCCCTAAAACTGGGAGCAGGCACATTGGGTGGCCTGGTAGGAGCTGCTCATCCCACCCATCACTCCCTTGTGGTGTGGTCCATGCTGGGAGCATCTGCAAGGGACTCAAGCATCCTTCTGTTTGGGGCTACCCAGATATGTTGTGAGATGCAGAGGTGCTGGGCATGAGGAAAAGAGGCTGCATAGCCACGTCCTCAACCATTTGGATAGTGAATTCTGGATCAGTGAGCACCAGAAATCAAGGGCTGGAGCAGCTCTGCTCTGGAGCCAGGCTGAGAGAGCTGGGCTGGGTCAGCCTGGAGAAGAGAAGGCTCCTGAAAGGAAGTGCCTAAAGGGGCTACAGGAAACCTGGAGAGGGGCTTTGTACAAGGGCCTGTAGGGACAGGCCAAGGGGAATGGCTTGAACCTGGCAGAGGGGAGACTGAGATGAGCTCTTAGGCAGAAGCTCTTCCCTGTGAGGGTGCTGAGGCGCTGGCACAGGGTGCCCAGAGAAGCTGTGGCTGCCCCATCCCTGGCAGTGTTCAAGGTCAGGTTGGACACAGGGGCTTGGAGCAAGCTGCTCTAGTGGAAGGTGTCCCTGCCCGTGGCAGGGGTTGGAACTGGATGGGCTTTAAGGTCCCTTCCAACACAAGCAACCCTGTGACTCTATGAATACCGCCCCTCTTGCCACAGAAGTGCCCATTAATAAGAGTGGAACTGAGGAAAGGCAAACCTTTAGAGAGAGGAGGTGCTGGAGGGAGCTGCCATTTCCCTGCTCTGGTTACACTGACACATCCCTGCATCCTTCGGAGCCAGCCACCGAGGACCCACAGACTGGTCCATATTTCCATACAGCAACATGCCCAGGGTCAGGCTGAGCATAGCAAGCAAAAGAAAATGGTTTCTCTGCTCAGATTTTGCTGTCTGCACTCATCCAAGGAAGAATCCCCTTTCTAGACAAAAAACCACATTGCAGCTTGTCATACAAACCCACAGACTTTTATTGTCCCGGAGCAATCCTACCCAGTATCCGAGTCTGAAGGGACGTTGGGGGAAACAGGGACCTTCAGCCTCCAGGCAGCCCTAGGCCAGAACAGTCAGCTAAAGAGAGCAAAAATCCCAGCCTTCATCCCAAGCTAGGTCTGGAGCTGTTCAGGCACATCTTTAGCTCCCAGCAACAGCCTTTATGAATTCAGTTAACTGATTCCTCACCCAAACACACACCACCTGCCCAGATACATTCCTTAGGAGGCTGTCTTGAAGCTCCCTAGAGCCCATGACATCAAAACCAATTCAACCTTGATGTGTGATGTGTTCAGCTCTTTGCGCCACTCCGGACGTGTGTATAACAAGACGGGTACTCTGAAGAGCTCATCTGCTCCAGCTCCCATTACACATGCAGAAGTCCCTAACTCCTCCTCTGCTCCATCTCACATGCCTTTGCAGCTACTGCAAGATCCCCCTGGGGTGGGGGACAGCCAGCATGGTTCTCTCAGGTCCCAAAGCAGTAAAACCCCTCAGAGCATTGCCATGAGTTGCCTTCTTGCTTTTTTCTAATCTGAAACCTCTACCACCCAAGCATTTTGAGCCCTGTGTAGTGAATAGAAGAGCATTAAAGGGTTTCCTCTGAGCTTGCAAACCGCTTTGTTTCCCTGTTTACTGCTCCCAAAAGGAACAGAGGAGTGCAAAAGTCTCATTCCCAAACAAGGGGATTAGTGTGAGTTGTGTTTCCTGCTTGACTCTCATTTCCATTCCCCAAGTCCTGATCAGAGCCAGAATACAGCCAGCGTTGCGGAGAGAATCTCAGATGTGCTTCAGAGCCCCATCCAGCAGAGAGCATGAATGCAGCGCAGAGCACGGGGGGCCCTTCTCCATAGCCACCACCCTGAAGCACTGCTAAAACCGAAATGGTCCATTTTTAATATGGGTCTCCATCAGAAAAGAATCACTTGTGTGTCAAAGTCTCCCTTCTATGTACATTTGGCAAGGGATGCCATTGGCGTGACTTTGGATACAGGTCTCTGTGGCTGCTCTGAGCGGTGCTGCCGAGCTGCACCCAGCCTCTGCTCCACCCCACAGTGGTGTTTGGGGAGCTCCTGTTTCATGGAATCACAGAATGTCAAATCTCCTTTCACTAATTTATGGATTATTGGCAAAAATAATGTTACAAAATAAAAGCTACACTGGGAGCTGGACAGGGTTTCTCTGGCGAGGGAAGAGCTGGGGTTTTAGAAGTCAAGGATCTTTTAGAACAAGGAGAATCCTCATTTCAGGAATGCTCATGGATGCATCATGCATGCCTGTTAGCCATTCCAGTGCTGTTTGCTCTCATCCTACAGCATTTTAGACCTGATCTGGCAGCACTCCAGCATCCTGAACTTGAAAGACATAAATACTCTTTCTGAAGTCCATGGTTATTGCTAGGCTGTGCTGTGAGGAATGCCTCTATTGGAAGGAAGGGAAGCTGAAAGCGTGTGGCTTTGGGTGTAGCTGTAGCACATGCAGCCCGATGGGCCTGTGCTTGCCCAGGCAGACCAGAGCGTGGCATTGCAAGGTGTGATCCAGCTTCAGTCATGCCAGGAGACACATGGATTGCTCCTGTGGGTGATCACATGCACTGCTTCTCCCTTCAGTCCATCAAAGGCTGGACAAGCATAGGGAATAGAACCACGTTTAAGTGGTTTAGGCATGTTTAAGTGTGTTTTAGGTGAAGAACTGCCCGTGAACAAGTGCAAGAGTGTTTGTTGAGCTTATGTGCATGCATCACACAAATGCAGAAGATGAACTTCCACTACCAAAAGGTATCTTTGCCTGAACCCTAATACTGAGTGGAAGGGAAGATAAAAACCTGAGCATGCATGTCACTTCCTCTAGTCTAAAAACTGCATTGGCAAGCTGACAACTGGCAAGAGACATCAATGGATGAGACTGGGTTTTTTGCATTCCCATAAATTTAGTATGATTGGTCTAATTCAGGAGTTTACAAGCAGTTCCCTTGTTTGCATCAGATCTCGATATAGCACCTCGTGTTTCTTTCCATTCCTGACTGCACTCCTTCAGGGCATGGATAATCTTCCTTCTCTCTTGCTCCGCTCCAGTCATCCTGAAGTCATTCACCTGGCAAGCTAAGGTGAGGAGAATGCTTCCTGTCTTTATAGCTGCTTTTCTTACAAGGTAGGTTGTAGAAAAAAGGGGAAGATCTGGCCAAGGAATTGAGCAGTGTACCCTCCATAGAGCATAAGTAAATGCATCATGAACGACTGGCATCATCTGTCCAGAGACCAGGCCTGGCCATTAGGGAATTTACGAGTATAAGGTAAAAGATGTTTTGCTATTGGTTTTAGATTCAGAGAGGACAGAACTAAGGCTGTCTACATATCCTTGGCAGTTGCATGGATGATATCTGAGGGTTCTAACTTCCAGGCTGCTTGGATATGCTTCCTTTCAAACAGAAAGCAGCCTTCCAGTATCTGAAGGAGGCCTACAGTGATGCCCAAGAGGGACTCTTCATCAGGGACTGTAGTGATAGGAAAAGAGGTGATGGGTTCAAATTGAAACAAGGGAAGTTCAGGTTAGATATAAGGCAGAGGTTCTTTACTGTGAGGGTGGTGAGGCACCAGAAGGGGTTGTCCAGAGAAGCTGTGGCTGCCCCATCCCTTGCAGTGTTCAAAGCCAGGTTGGACACAGGGGCTTGGAGCAAGCTGCTCTAGGGGAAGGTGTCCCTGCCCGTGGCAGGGGTTGGAACTGGATGAGCTTTAAAGTCCCTTCCAACACAAACCAGGCTGGGATTCTATGCTAAAGATAAGCTGCCAGGCTACTGTGGGCGCAACCCACCATGACTTGGAGCCATTAATGTGTGGGGCTGTGTCCTGTGACTGACAGTGGTACCGCGCTGACAGGAGGGCTGCTGGGGAGTCCAAACTGCAGAAGCAGGAGGAAGAAAACCAGCATGGGATGCTGGGACCAACCCCACTGCATTGTCCTGGATCCCGTGTTGCTCCCAGCCCAGGCCAGCTGCCATCTTTGTGGAACAATGGGAGCCCTGGGGATAAAGTCACCTCCTGCCTGGAAGCTGCTCCTGGAGATCTCCCCCCTTGGCACCACCAGGGCTGTTGTGGTTTCCAGACAAATGGACATTTTCATATGGGGCTGGTGAAAACTTGGTCATTTCTGCCCAGATGACCATTGAGATTATCCCACTTGTTTACCTCCCTCTCCCTGGAATGAGAATGAATTCTGGTTGCATCTTCCCTCGAGATGTGCAGAGCTTTCTGTTTGGTTTTGAATTTTGTTGGGATTTTGGGGAGAAATTCTAAAAATAGATAAAAATTCTTCACAAAATAGGGGGTTCTGAAGTGCTCCTGTTGCACAGAGCACAATTCCCTTCTTCACTCTTCATCCCATGAGCATCCCATTGACCGCGTTGAGAAATCAAGTCCAGATTGCCCCATCTCACCCAGCTCAGGTCTGAAGCCACACCAGGCTCTTGTTAAATGCACTTGAAAGAGCCATTTCCAGACACTTTCAGGACTGGCACTGCGTCACTGCATCAGCTTGAAACGTGCGTGGTGATCGGTGTCTGATGGTACCAACAAAGTCTTCTGCTAAATTATCTGCAGACAGAATACTTGTTATTCCCTAGTTCTAACAAAGCAAGCAGGAAATATTCCCTTTCCCTTCTTTCTGACACTGTTAGAGGCTTCAGAGCTAAGTTTCTGCTGTCTCCAGTCTTTCTTAGAAGAGGCTGGGGGTATGGAGGATGTGCAGTGTATGGTAATGTGGAGGTAGGCATAGTTTCATCATAGAATCATAAAGAAGTTATGGTTGGAAAGGACCTTAAGACCACCTTCTTCTCCCAGGCCTTTGTGAAACTTTGGAGCTGGACCCACAACTGGACATTGCACTGCTGAACATCACAATGACATAGCTGCAAGTCCATGGGGAAATCCAGCTTTGGATCCAGTTCTGGGCCAAACTGTGCAAGACATGGGCTCATCTCAGTCACAGGTAGGTACTTGCACTGTTTGCAGTCACCTGTGAGCAACATACAATGAAACTCCTGCTTTCCCCTTGCAGTTCCTGCTCTGTCTCTGGGCTTTGGTGCAAAACTTGTCTCTAGTGCATCAGTTACAGGAGCTCGGGAAGGCTTTTGTAAGCAGATAACATGGAGGGATTGTATAGGCAACAGGCAGCAAAGGAAGCCAAGAAAATCTCTAGGTGGCACTTCAAGTGGGATATTAAATCAAACAAGTGACCTTCTTTATGAAGGCAAGCAACACAGTTATCCCGGTATGTAAAACTGGTTTGAATCCTGGTAAAGGAAAAGGGTGTTTGCAGCTCTCACTACAAGAAGAAAAGGGGCAGGAGCTCCATGTCATGGTTTGAAGACTCAGTCTAAATCTAGGTATAAACCTGAGGCTGAAGAATCACTGTATGTCTGGGAGATGACAGGCTGCAGCCTCTTCCTTTACTTGCCATGGGCTTCTTTTAACAGGGGATTTTGTTATCCCTTGACTGTGCTCTTGCCCTGCATTTATCAATGTCAGCACACCCTTGAAGTTGTCTTTGGCAGAAGGTATAGACACGAGCATGAACTGATGTCTGTTCCTGATGAGCCCAGAGACAAGACCAGTGCAGTGTGGTGGCACAGAGGCACAGGCACACGTGAGAATGAACTGGACCCTGAGATTCATCGGGGCTGAGGTTGGAGCAGAGGCACCAAATCCCGCCTCTGCCGCCTGCTCCCGAGCTCCCAGCATTATGCTGGTGTCAGTACTAATTAGGCTTTTTCAAGGCCTGTTTGAGCTTTGATTACCAGCTGACAGGTATGTACAATCCCCCTTCTGGGATCTGTAACTCCCTGCAAATCATCAAACTGTCTTCAGCCAGCTTTGGACCAGAGGAGTTTTGCCAGAGGCATCCTGCATCTGTTGCATCATATACAGTACATTAAAACCATCTTTATTGCTCTTTATAAAGAAACCACAGTTGTTAGAGTCCTGAATGCTCAGCCCTCATGTACTTCCTTGCCTGTGTAGTTATTTGCCCATGTTACCCCCCGTTGCTTTGAGACATAGTAGTACATAAGGCAGCTAATCATTTAAAGCTATATTCATCCTTCCTTTTGGAAAGCAATAGTGGCAGATACATAACGACATGCTGGATCAAGGAGGCGGGACTGATTCAGGCCCATCTGTAATTTATCCAGTGGGAAGTGCAGGGGGAATGTCTTTGTTCATTTGTCTTATTCAAACATGCCTATCACATCCTCTTGATGTCTGTGTGATGATCTGGAACAGGGGGGAGGGTAAAGAAATTAGAGAGGAACAAATTGATGACAGCCATCACAAAAGAGATGCAGTCCCCACCAGCACCCAATGGAGAGCAGTGGAGCCTGTCCCCTTGGAGAAGGGCCATGGAGCAAAGGCTCGCCAGGGCCATGGGTGGCTTCCAGTTCACATCCCTGAGTGAGACAGGAGGGCACGTGTAGAGAAACACACAGGGGGAAACATGCTGCTCTACTTGTGAGCTTGCCAGGATGGTTTAAGTGAATGGAAAGGAAAGGTTTCAGACCAGATAGTTTATAAAACCCTAAGTCAGAGTCATAGAATGGTTTGCATTGGAAGGGACCTTAAAGCTCATCCACTTCCAACCCCCTGCCATGGGCAGGGACACCTTCCACTAGAAGGAAGATGGGGATGGGTAGATGTTCTTGTCAGATGTTCACATCAGCAGACACTTTCTTTTTCTCAGTCTAGGAGGTTTTAAAAACAAACCTAGCTAGGCTAGTTGGGAGGATTTGCACTTCTTCAGGTAGTAGTATGGGATTAATTAAACCTTGCAGCATCCTGAGACACCATAGAATAGAATCATAGAATCGTTAGGGTTGGAAAGGACCTTAAGATCATCCAGTTCCAGCCCCCCTGCCATGGGCAGGGACACCTCACACTAAACCATCTCACCCAAGGTTCTGTCCAACCTGGCCTTGAACACTGCCAGGGATGGAGCATTCACAACTTCCTTGGGCAACCCATTCCAGTGCCTCACCACCCTTACAATAAAGAACTTCTTCCTTACATCTGATCTAAACTTCCCCTGTTTAAGTCTGAACCCATCACCCCTCGTCCTATCACTACAGTCCCTAATGAGGAGTCCCTCCCCATCAGGATATGTAGTTGAGACTGCCCCTCCTGTACATAGCAGCAAACCCAACAAGGGGAGTTGAGTTTTAGGAAGGCTGCAGGGAATCAGTGTCCAGTTCTGGAGGCTAAAGCTGTTTTGGGCTGTTGCCATTTCATCATTTCACTAGTGTTCAGTGAGCAGCAAGATCTCCTGCAGAGAGCGAGACTTTGCCATGACTGGTTGGAGTTTGAAACAGGAATCAGGGCACAGCTGAGGGATCTTTGTCCTTCCTTCCATCCATTCCTTCCTCTGCCCCGCTGATGTGCCGAGCCCCAGCACAGCAATTCCCTCTCCCACAGCTCCCCATCCCCTGCTTTGCTTTCAAAATCAGTGTTCTGGCTAACATCATGGCCATTTGCAAAGTGTATGAAATATTCCTGCATGTACCAAGGAGTCACACTTAATGTGCAGCTTCTGGTTTTGAGGCTATAAAACCAGAGCAGCTCCACACAAGCAGAAGACGATGCATTGACAGCTACAAGTGGAAATGTTTCGGTGTTTTAGTCGAAGGGAAATTCATGAAGACGTTCTTTTCACTTCCACTCTGAACAACATCTCAGTTTTACAAGTGAACATTTCTCACCAAGTGGAGTTTCAGCTTTCCATCACCCAGAGCTGCCAGCAGCAGTTTCCAAGCCCCTTTATTTATACAAGTTACAAAAGCAGAAAGGTCACTTCTCTGTGCATCTCTCAGGCTTTAACAAAAACAATGAGGTACCCAGACATCACTGGAAGAACCACAAAGCTTTGACAGACAGGCAGTGTTTCATACTTAAACCTGGTCTCATGCCAAACCTTAATGTGAAAGCATGAGAATGGCAAGAAGAAATGCCATTATTAGGTATTTCCTGCGTGGTCTGAAATCTCAGCATCTCCCCAGACTATGAAAGTGAGTGGACAATTCTTTCTGTCCAAGACAAATCAAATGTTGAAGGAAAATGAACGAAAAATGAAATCTTTTCTGTTCTTAAATTCATATTTTCAACATAGCAAAATCTTCAAGTATTCTCTTATCTTGGCAGTTCCAGTTAAGCATAGCTTTTAATCAGAATCCATTCCATTAAACTGAAGCAGAATAGAAACTAAGCTCAGATTTTAGCCATTCTGAAAGAGACGTAAAATCATTTTTCCTGACCACATCTCATGTGTAGGCAGAACAAAGGCAAAATGCTGCTTTCTGATGCTCCTACGGTCACACCACTTACAGCAACAGGCTGCTCTGATATCACAGAAATAGCCTTTAGATTGGCTTTTTGAATCTGATCCATACCCACCATTTTAATAGATCCAAGTAGGAAGTGTGTTGCAGCACCTTGGTTGGGATGAGAATAGGTTCAAACGCTTTTCTGCACAACTGGAATTTCCTATTTCTATTGGCTTGGCCTGAGCATCCCTCAAAAAGAGATCTTTTTCCCCATAAGTTCTAATATCTTCTACCTGGTCAGTAACATCACGTGAGGAGCCACTTTCCAAAGCCTGGATGCTGTATTTCAGCATACAAAGTTCAAAGCCACGTCTGAGCATCTCAACAGATCAGCAGCATTTGCGTACAGAGGGAGAAGAGATTCAGGGGGTGAGCTCATCTCCATTGCTGGTGGCAATCAGAGGCCCCAAGTCTTGTACATCAGTTTCCACAAACTTAATTTTACGGACTTTCTTGCGGTTATTCCTGATTTATGACAATAAGAGATTAAAATGAGGCTCAGGGAGGATAGCTTCCTGCTGAAATCCCCAAAGATGCCAGATCTCGCATTATTTCACATCAGAGTAAATGATTCCTTTGGACAAAAGAAAACCCATGAAAGAGATAAATGCTAAGACAGATGGGTTCCTTCAGAGCTTCCTTACTAATCAAATACACCAGTGTCGCCTTCAGTAATGTGACAGGCCATTTAATATAGGATATAATTCATGGGGACTGGGGAGACGGTCCAGGCCCCACATCTCAGTGGATGGAGATGCGCATCCTGATGATGCAGAAGGCTGGTCCATGCATGTGTTCTGCACTAGGAGTTCTGCTTCCTCACCATCATTGTACAGACAGAACAGGAAAATGTAAGCAGTCACTGCAGAAAGACCAAGTTAGGAGGAAAGAAACTGTCAGGAGTCAGACATTTGTGGTTAAGGCACAGGGAGGGTGGAAAGCTGATACATGCCATTTGCAGAGATGCTTTATTTCTGAGAACAAATAGGGGAGAAAAAAGGCATTTCAGGCCTTTGCAGAAAGAGCCAGAACAAGTGAACAGACCTTGGCAGTGCAGTTCCCCCTAGAAATGAACAATGGAAAGTCACAAAAGCCTCAGGGCACTATTAAGAATTAAAAATAACAGCTCACAGAGCTGAACCTGGCACTCTCCTGGCGTCTGGCATATGCAGCTCTGCAGCAGTCCAAGGTGCAGCGCTGCCCTGCAGACCTCCATAGGAGCCACCACTCCGGAGGTGATCCATGGGAGGTGACCAACATGGGCAGGAATTGTGTTAGCAAGTACAAGCCTGGGGTAATAATTCATGTTGATGGGCAAGGAGTGTGTTTCCCATCCTGTACTTCCAAGGTTTTCCTTCTATTTGTCTTCAGGATGGATTAGAGCTTGGTTTTGAACAGAATCATAGAAGCAGGTAGGCTGGAAATGACCTTTAAGATCATCAAGTCCAACCATCCCCCAACATTGCCAAGGTCACCACTAACCCATGTCCCTGAGGGCCTTATCCACATGGTTTTTGAACACTTCCAGGGATACTTCCTGGGAAGTCTGTTTGAAGCTTTTCAATGAAAACAATGGAAATGCAACTACCTGTTCAATGAGGTGGGGACTACTTAGACCCACCCTAAGGAAGGGCTTTGAGCTTGGGTCACCTACGGCTCCAGAGAAGCCTTTGCTGCTGGCTGTCCTTGAGAAGGGGCATCCACCTTGACATTGACCTTCTGAGGAATGAGAAACTCTTCACAGAATCCCAGCCTGGTTTGTGTTGGAAGGGACCTTAAAGCTCATCCAGTTCCAATCCCTTGCCACAGGCAGGGACATCTTCCACTAGAGCAGCTTGCTCCAAGCCCCTGTGTCCAACCTGGCCTTGAACACTGCCAGGGATGGGGCAGCCACAGCTTCTCTGGGCACCCTGTGCCAGTGCCTCAGCACCCTCACTGCGACCTGAGGAACTGCTCGAGCTGTTTAGAGCTGATGCTGCCTCTGAAGCTGCTCATCCACACTGCCTCCCACATTCCAACACCACCACCATGATGTCAGGGTCTATTTGCCCTCTGAAAAGTCCATCGGACACCAGTGAGGTCTTCTGCACCTCCATGGCATCTTCTGCACCTCTGGGCTCTCCAGCTATCATCAGCTTTACCACAGTCCTCATTGTGTTCAGGTCTGGTGACATTTGTGGCCAAAACTGTAGGGATAGGACAAGGGGTGATGGGTTCAAACTTAAACAGGGGAAGTTCAGGTTAGATATAAGGAAGAAGTTCTTTACTGTGAGGGTGGTGAGGCCGTGGCACAGGTTGCCCAAAGCAGTGGTGAATGCTCAATCCCTGGCAGTGTTCAAGGCCAGGTTGGACAGAGCCTTGGATGGCATGGTCTAGTGTGAGGTGTCCCTGCCCATGGCAGGGGGGTTGGCACTGGATGAGCTTTAAGGTCCTTTCCAACCTAAACCATTCTATGGTTCTATGATTCTAAAAATGCCCTGCCTCCTCCATCCTGCCATCAAACAAAGGGGCCATCATACGGCAGGCACCGAGATGCTGCAGCCGACAGACTGTTTTGTCATCTGGATCTACTTTGTTCAGGAAAACCACTTCGTTTACAAATATTTTTATTTAAATGCCTCTCTGCCCACTTAATTCAAGCCTGTGCTGCAAAGAAAAAGAGGAAAACTTCCTTAGAGAAACGCAAAACACAAAGCCCAGGCGCGGGGAACTGCTCCTTCGTTAATGCCACATTTTCCACAATGGAAATAATTGTCTCTCTTCACGTTTGACAGTAATCTGCAGTCCCAAAATAAACAGGGCTCTTCTTAATTTTGCTTCAGGGTGTTTCCCATCTGTTGAAGGGGAGCAGGAGATGGCAGCCAGCCACAGCAGAGGTGCAGCTTGCTTGACTTCGTGCTTCTTGTTTGCTTGATCCTGGTAGCAAAGGGTTTGAGTCATTCCTTGACCATCAGGACAGACACACAGGTACCTGTTGCTCCCTCATTTAGGACTGGCAAGGGAAGGCAATAGGCTTGTTATAAGTGGTGTAATGGATGGCTTGTTTATGAGTCTTGGAGCCAGAAGGAAAGGGAATGTTTCACACCAGAGCTGAGATGTGTGGTATCTTGGATAACCAAGGTATGCAACACAAAATTGTCCAGGATTCACCAATTCTGTCTGATTTTGTCTAAGATATTTATTTGCAGAAACAGCAAATTCATGCCAGTGTTTTCATGGAGTTGCTTTTGAGCTAGCTGAAATCAGGATTCCATGGTTAATAAATATCTGTACCTGGAATGCCTCATACAGAGAGTACTGCTGGGGAAATCCTGAAGAAATGCTGAGTGGTTCTGACCAATGGGTTACTGAGCAGCTCTGGTACATGTGGGACAATCCAGCCCTTCTTGTACATGACAGGCTGAGAGGAGTTCTGAGATCTGATTGAAGAGTTCAAAAGAGACTATACATTGTTTAGTGGTTGATAGCACTTTCATAAGCATGGTGCCTTAAGCTTTATGCTTAAAGAGTTTTCCTAACTAAGTATAAATTTACGCTTTAAGTATTTATTATATGACTGTGGGTGCAATGCAAAGGAAGACAGAAGCAGCATGAGATGGAGCATCGCTTTCTGGTTACAGCAGAGGCTAAGCCTTGGGAGAGACAATCCTCCTGCCTTTAGTAGAAAAACAGGTTTGGGCATTCCATAATCCCAAGAATCTCCCCAGTGCACAAACTGCAGCTTTGTCATGCTCTTGAGTTGTGGTTGTGTATAGAAAGGAGGAAAAGCATTAAGCTTTCAATAGCAGCAAGGTCCTCTGAAAGAGCAATACAGGATGTAATGGAACATGATCTAAACGTACAAGGGCCTGTGTGGTCCTTCGACACAGTAGCTGACCAAAGGTTCTGCCACCCTTTGATACCTGTATAACAGATGCCTAAGAAAAGGCAAACAAGGCAGATTTGAAGCATGTATTCCCAGAATTCCAGCAATTTAATAGCTTTGTGTTTAACAGCTCCAGATGAATTTTTCCCTCAATTTACTCTTCTAGCACTATTTACATCCAAACATCCTATAACAAGGAATTCCATGGCTTAATTTAGGCTGAAGAAGTATCTCTGGGTGTTTTGAGTTGGTCACTAGCTGGTTTTGGGCTCTTTTTTAGGTCTCTTCTACTGCAGGGATAGAAGATTCGGTGACTAACCCAGGTGGTGAGAGGACTGAATTCCACGTAATGGCAATTCTTTCCTCAGGATGAACCAGTTCTGAGATTAATATCTGCCTGTGGGCAAAGCCTGGCTTTTGCCAGGCAAGCTGTCAGGGATGTACAACAGGCAGAGGGAAGTAATCACGTTGTCCCAAAGGGATCCTTAACACATGGAGGCTCAGACAAGAAGATCAGGTTTGGGGAATAATAACTGGGAGAATGCTGGCAGGGAAGGGGATGCAGACATCTGCACCATGTGGCTGACAGACCAGAGACAATTCAGGTCCAGGAAAGACCAAAAAGCTCGCTGTAAAGCTTAAAATAAAACCTGTGAAGGCAGGGAAAGGATTCCACAATGGGGCTCTCTGGGGATCTTTTCAAGTGAGCACTCAAGAGCTTAACATGTTTGGAGCTGCTGTTTGATATCTGGTGTAAAACTAAAGCCACCTAACTCCTCCAGTGAGCATTTGGAAAAGCAATCCAAGGAGCTGGCATCTATTACCCAAATGCATCAGGACTGTGTCAACTGGAATCTTCAGATCAAACAAGAGAAACCTGCAGATAAGCAACAGCTCAGAGACCTGACGGAGGTTGCATGTTTCTGAAGCCAGCCAGGAAAATGGGAATTTCATTCTACTTCTAATTGCCTCCTTTTCCATGGCTTCTGAAGCGCTGGACCACATGAGCTATGGATGGGTATCACTACAGGAGGAGATGCTCAGCAGTAAGGGGGAAGCCCAGAGTCTTGTGGCTTCAGTGACAATTTCTTCCTGTGCAGTTTGCCTCAATTCAGAGTCAAAGTCAGAAAAAGGAGGTGGGCAAGAGACAGCAAATGAAGAGATAAGGTTTCTGGATCACAGCTTAGCCACTCTACCTTAGGGACA